>NC_090448.1:894194223-894813389 GCF_031143425.1 Pleurodeles waltl | reverse complement strand
TACAAAGGACAAAAGGAGGAAAGAGAAGGGGTCGTAAACAAATATAAGAAAGAAGGAAGAAAGAGAAAATGAAAACACATCTAAGAGAAGAAAGAGCAAATGTGTGAGGCAAAAGAAAAAAGGGAAGGAATCTAGTGAACAAAAGATAAAGAGGAAAAAATAACGAAAGAAGTGTGAAAAGAAAGAGAAAAATGAACATTAGAGAAAAAAATAAAGAGGGCTGGTGATAGAAACAAGCAGCAAAAAAAACAGGGCATGCATGTACTGACTCATTGCCCACAGACAAAGAATGGGAAACCCACTTTGACACTTCAGGTCCTGGCAAGTAACTTGTGGCTTCCACATACAGACGGGGAAAAGAGGGGTTTATAATAGTAAAACGTGAATTGACAGATAAAGATAAGAAAAACATCAGATGAAGGAAGAAAGACCAACAAAAAAAAAAAAGTGAAAGGACGCATAACAAGTCAAAGGAAAGAGCAAATAAAAAAGACAAAGAAAGAATGATTGGAAGAAAAAAAAAAAATAAGAGGAGGTAGCAAGAGGAAGTGGAAAATTAGGAAAAAAAGTAGAGGAGTAGAAATAAACAGTTGAAAGAAAGAACAAAACTGTTAACGTGTGGATATTAAGAGCTGGTAAGAGAAAAGTGGGGCAGAAAGAAAACATTGAGAGTAAACAGAGTAAAGGAAAGAACAGAGTGAGTTAGGTAAAAAAGATCCTCGCAAAGAAAGGTGGCAGCTAAGAATAGATTTAATTGGCTCCCCCACATCCTCAAACAGAAGTCACAGTGTGGAACAGCATGAGGCACTGCAGAACAGCATGAGGTGCATTAGCAGAGTTGTATGTGAACCCCAATACAGCAATATTGGGGCACTTCAGATCAGGATTGGGGGTATAGACAGAGTTGTGTCCCGGCCCAGTGCTGGAATAACAGAAAGGCAGCATTGGAGGAATGAGAAACTGAGCGGCATGCAATTCCTGGTATTGGGATAATGAGGCGCTGCAGGTTAGGGTTGAGGTGCACTGACAGAGTTGTATGCGGGCTGCAGTACTGGAATAGTACCGGCCACACAAAGTCAGAAGTGAAGTATGTTAATGGAGCTATGTGTGGAACCTAGTATTGGCGTTCCAGTGTTGCTAAGCGTTAGAAATGGGTTCTTTGGTTGACAGTCACCCCCTGTTCAAGCAAGGACCCTTACTCTAGTCAGGGTAAAAGAGAATCACCCTTGCTTACCCCCTTGGTAGCTTGGCAGAGCAGTAGGCTTAACTTTAGAGTGCTAGGTGTAAAGTGTTTGTACCCACAAACACACACAGTAACTTAATGAAAACACTACAAAATGACACAATGCAGGTTTAGAAAAATAGGAAATATTTATCTAAACAAAACAAGACCAAAATGACAACAATCCACAATACACAAGTCAAGTTATCAATTCAAAAGCAAAAAGAGTCTTTATTTAGTTTAAAAACACACACTAACACTGTTAGCATGAAAATGTACTTTGGGTGCGTCAAAATAACCCTGCATGGGCGAGTATGTGTCAAAAAGGGCTTGCGAAGCGCCGATTCCACTCACGATCGGGACCTTGTGTCGTTTCTCCTTTCGTCCGGTCGGGCGCGTCGTTCCTTCTTTCTGCAGGAGTGCGATGCGTCGATCCGGTCAGCACGCTTGGGTCCGGGCAGGCCTTGCGTTGTTTTTACACTCCCAGCAGTGCTTGCGTCGAAAATCCAGCCGCATGATGATTCAAAAACCAAACAGCGCGTGTTTCGATCTCCGAGTCTCCGTCAGCGATGCTGCGCGTCGTTTCTCCAGCTCCGTGCGTCGATTCTACGGTCGTGTTTCCGGCAAGCGTAGATTTTCAGTCGCAGATCGGAGTCACGTCGATCTTTTTCCCGCAAGGTGCTCTGTGCGTGGATTTCTTCCCCTTAGGCTGCCAGCTTCTCCTTTCAAGGTCCCAGGAACTAGATGGCCACCACTTGGCAGAGTAGGAGTCTCTCCAGAGACTCCAGGTGCTGGCAGAGAGTAGTCTTTGCTGTCCCTGAGACTTCAAACAACAGGAAGCAACCTCTAAATCAAGCCCTTGGAGATTTCTTCTCAAGATGGAAGGCACACAAAGTCCAGTCTTTGCCCTCTTACTCTGGCAGAAGCAGCAACTGCAGGATAGCTCCATAAAGCACTGCCACAGGCAGGGCAGCTCTTCTTCCTCAGCTCCTCAGCTCTTCTCCAGGCAGAGGTTCCTTTTGGTTCCAGAAGTGTTCTAAAGTCTGTGGTTTTGGGTGCCCTTCTTCTACCCAATTTCACCTTTGAAATAGGCCTACTTCAAAGTAAAGTCTCTTTTAAATGTAAAATCCTGCCTTGGCCAGGCCCCAGACACTCACCGGGGGGGTTGGAGACTGCATTGTTTGGGGGCAGGCACAGCCCTTTCAGGTGTGAGTGACCACTCCTCCCCCCCCTCCTAGCACAGATGTCTCATCAGGAAATGCAGACTACACCCCAGCTCCCTTTGTGTCACTGTCTAGTGTGAGGTGCAACCAGCCCAACTGTCAAAGTGTCCCAGACAGGGAATCCACAAACAGGCGTGGTCACAGAATGGTTTAAGCAAGAAAATGCTCACTTTCTAAAAGTGGCAGTTTCAAACACACAACCTTAAAACCAACTTTACTAAAATATGTATTTTTAAATTGTGAGCTCAGAGACCCCAAACTCCACATGTCCATCCGCTCCCAAAGGGAATCTACACTGTAATCAGATTTAAAGGTAGCCCTCATGTTAACCTGTGAGAGGGGCAGGCCTTCAAACAGTGAAAAACAAATTTAGCAATATTTCACTGTTAGGACATATAAAACACATTACTGTATGTCCTACCTTAACCATACACTGCACCCTGCCCTTGGGGCTACCTAGGGCCTACCTTAGGGGTGTCTTACATGTAAGAAAAGGGAAGGTTTAGGCCTGGCAAGTGGGTACACTTGCCAAGTCAAATTTACAGTTAAACTTGCACGCACAGACGCTGCAGTGGCAGGTCTGAGACATGATTACAGAACTACTTATGTGAGTGGCACAACCAGTGCTGCAGACCCACTAGTAGCATTTGACTTACAGGCCCTGGGCACCTCTGGTGCACTGTACTAGGGACATACTAATAAATCAAATATGCCAATCATGGATAAGCCAATTACATACACATTTTGTAAAGGAGCACTTGCACTTTAGCACTGATTAGCAGTGGTAAAGTGCCCAGAGTAACAAAAACAGCAAAATCAGAGTCCAGCACACAACAGCCTGGGGAACAGAGGAAAAAAGTTAAGGGAGACCACGCCAAGGATGAAAAGTCTAACACTAAGTATTAACCTGGAGGTGCCTTAGTGAAGCTGCGAGTGGAACCCTGTATGGGAGTGGCATTGTTTCTGAACCACAGAAGTTAGGAGTTCTGAAGGGTGTGTGTGCCTTAGTACTTAGAAGAAATGTGCACTGAATGTTAGAACGGAGGGATTTTGACAGAGCTGTGGTGGTTCCCATCAACATTGCACTGGATGTTAGACTTGAGGTGCACTGGTTGAGTTGTGTTTTGCTCTTTTGAGTTCAGTATTGGTTTAACAGTGGGACTGAACAACAGAATTGAGCTGCTGCAATGGAACTGCATGTAAGGGGGTCCCAGTATAGGAAAGGAAGTGACCTTGCTGGGGTAGAACTGGTGTGCACTGAGGGACACGAGGTCCTAGTACTAGAACAGTAGAGTGTACTGATTGTAAGAACTGAGGTGCTCGGGCAGACAGCGTGTGTGCGGTTCCTGGCACTGGCACGGTTGAGGGCTTGGAGTGTATGAACTGCAGTGCACTGATGGAGTTGCACCCAAGGCCCCAGTACTGAAGCAGCAGAGTGTACGGGCTGCAAGAACTGCGGTGCTCTGGCAGAGAGTATGTGGGGGTTCCTGGCACTTTTCCCTGCTCCCTCGCAGAGAAAGGAGGGACAAAGAGGCATGACTGACCTCTAGCAAGCAAGGATTTTAAATGACACTGACCTAAAAAATGAAGTAGCTGGAAGCCCACAGAAGTATACTTGAAAGTATACAAGAGGTTGTACGCTTATGCTCAACCTCAAAAGCCAGGGAAGGGAGAGGTGCAGTAGGAATTCCATTTGTGCAAAGAATTCACTGCTTTGCCCCAAGCAGCTTTATGAGAGACAGCATTGTAGCTCTTTGCAGGCAGAGCGTTGGAGACTGATGAGAGGATGAATGTGGTGACAGAGTGATAACCGCACAGGTTGTGCATGTAAATGGAAATGCAGAAGACAAATAAACTGCATTCCCACCAGATGAACGTGAAGCAAGCCATATTGGTGTAGCATAAAGGTAGGACACATTGGGGGTCATTCTGACCCTGGCGGCCGGTGACCGCCAGGGTCACCGACCACGGGAGCACCGCCAACAGGCTGGCGGTGCTCCCAAGGGCATTCTGACAGCGGCGGTTCAGCCGCGGTCAGAAAGGGTAAACCGGCGGTCTCCCGCCGGTTTACCGCTGCCCCATTGAATCCTCCATGGCGGCGGAGCGCGCTCCGCCGCCATGTGGATTCAGACACCCCCTACCGCCATCCTGTTCATGGCGGGAAACCTGCCATGAACAGGATGGCGGTAGGGGGTGCCGCGGGGCCCCTGGGGGCCCCTGCAGTGCCCATGCCAATGGCATGGGCACTGCCGGGGCCCTCGTAAGAGGGCCCCACAAAGTATTTCAGTGTCTGCTTTGCAGACACTGAAATACGCGACGGGTGCAACTGCACCCGTCGCACCCCTGCAACTACGCCGGCTCAATTCTGAGCCGGCGTCCTCGTTGCAGGGGCATTTCCGCTGGGCCGGCGGGCACTCTTTTGGAGAGCGCCCGCCGGCCCAGCGGAAATGTTTGAATGGCCGCCGCGGTCTTTTGACCGCGGTGCGGTCATTTGTCGGCGGTACCTTGGCGGACGGCCTCCGCAGTCCGCCAAGGTCTGAATGACCCCCATTGTTTGGTAATTCTAGGAAAAGGAGAAATGCAGAAGGTGGGATTTGAGAGTTGCCAAAAAGATCGACAGTGTTAACTACACAGACATCCCTCCACACCAGCCTCCCTCTGTTGCGTTACCGGACGATGTGTTGTGTAATAGGTAAACAGAGTGTAAGCATGGATTTTGAGTAAGGCTGACCGCTTAATTTTCTGGAAGTGGGTTTATCGCGATATGAGTGCTCTTATTGTTACTGGTGGCAGGGCCGTTGAAAATGTTTTTGTCAGACTGGGAATAGGAAGAACTCTGCAGCATTCCAACTTGTTAAAATATTCTATTACATATGCAGCAATCGACGACAGTCCTAACTAAATACACGGGGCAGATGTTGAATACAATATTTATCATGTCGGTGCCCATGGTTTTAAAAAGGCCTATTGGGAGTGTGGTCGAAAGTGTTTAAGGATGTTGTTTAAGTACAGATGAGAATTCACTGTGCATGGGTTTGTGTATTATTCTTCCACGCATTTGATTTGCGGTGTCGCTGTCACGACTGAACAACGATGCACGTCTACTATTACAAACTATTGGATTTTATGTCCACTTACCAATGTCATCTTGGCTCATGGTGTGGGGAAAGCTGGCCATCTAACTAAATCCCACATACCTAAAACCCAAATTGGACTGAAGACTGTTTGGTGGAGCGAGTGGCAATACGAAGAGAGCAAGGATGGTTTCAAGGGACACCTAAAAGAGGAAATGCCAGTTATGGCCTTGTGGGGCCCAGAGCTACCCTCACAGTGTTTTGTCTATGTTTTTTTGCCTGTTTCTCGCTTTTTACAGTGTATTTATTTTGCCTGAATAAACTGTAAGTTGCATTTTTCCTGTAAATAAATGCAGGCTTGGGGGGGATATCATGCTCACACAATCATCACGCCTGCAGTCACTAATTAGCAGAGCATTCCCTTTGAAGCAGCTCTGGAGCACAGCAACTGATCTTTTACGCTCTGGCCAAGACAACAAGGAAATTAAAGCTCTCATTCTAGGCCAAGCGTGGGAGCTAAGATAAAGAAGGGCGAGCTGGCCCTGGAAAAGACCCCCTCTCCTGTTGGTTTTATATCTGCAGAGGGAGCTGGGGCGAAGGAGGAGGGACTTGCCCGAGGAAGTGTGGCTGCTCTGGAGCACACACCCACAGTGTAAGATCAACAGGCAGAAACCAAAAAAAAATACCTACAGAAGAAATAAACAGGACATAGTGTACTTATACAGTAGTGGGTCTCTGCTCCCAAAGAGAAAGAGGCAGAATTGACCACTAGCAAGCAAGGATTTTTAAACGACACTCCATCCAATAAACGAAATTGCTTTGAACCCTCAGCATAAGTATACTTAAAAGTATACACAAGGTCGAACTCTTACGCGCGACCTAAAAATGATTTTTTGAAAAAGGATTTAAAGGCACTGATAGGCACGGGACAAGAAACACTGAGCATATTGTTTCAATGCCAAGTAAATAATCAGTTCTTAACTGTTCACAGGCAGTGACTAAGGTGCAACTATTTGAATGCATCAAAAATACATACACATCGCTATGCATTTGTACATCAACAACTTAATTTTGCAAAATTGCCATTTTGCAAATTTCAATTTATCTAGTAACCTGGGTCACTTCTCATCTTCATTCACCAACTACGGCATTTTTGTTAATGTTCATTGCATTTTCAAATTATTAGGCAACCTGATCAACGATTTGAATCTGAAGTATTTCAGAGTGACCGCAGGACCTCCTGTACTAAAAACAAAAAAAATAGAAGTGCCCGGTGCCCAGAATTTTACCTAGAAAGCCATTGCCCACTCTACCAACTGGCATGGCCTACTTCCACCACTGCTGCTTGTTAATTAGGAGCCCAAATGCAGTAGGACAGAATTATTTTCTGACAGTTGATTTATTACAGTCAGCTAAAGCCAACGTAACATCACAATATATGGACATTCCTAAGAATGCTTTATGGCTAATCCTCAGCTAAGAGACAGTTCTGTTCCTGTAGCGCTCTCCATTTTTCGAGGCAGGTGCTAATAACCTCAACTTCCTTACCTTCAGGGGTTTAAAAGTTGTTAATAATCCTCCTCATATTGTAAGGTCGTGTTGCATAAATGTGGGGTAGGGTAAATAACAGCTTTCATTGCTCACATGTGCAGGCAATAACAGTTAAGTAGCCACTTCTTAACACACTGAACTAAGTTCATAATGCCTGAAAAGTTGTGCCAGACAACCAGAAAAAATACAATAATTTACCAAACTGCAGTATCCCTGCATATCTGCAGGCATCCAAATAGTCACAAATGTCAGTCACCAACCCCAAGGCAGCGTCCGTGAAAAATAAAATGAAAGTCACTAACATTTATCCTAATTTTCTATTTTTCACACTAAAACATTACTTTTTCTTCTTCCTCCTTCTACTTTACCACCCTCTAACAAAATACCCACACAATCCCCATCTTCCAACAACAATAAAAAACAGAATTCCTTTATTACATGTCATTCACAACATTCCAAACCGATCACCATACTGACACTAATTAAAAAGGGCTCACACTTGACTGCTTAGCTGCTCCTTAGATCGCTGGGAATAGAGATGTATATACGTTTTTCTTTGGAACGTGGTCAAATTGCTTCACTAAAATAATAAACGAACTTAGACCTATCCAACTTTCACGGTGATATATCAATTTCCACGTTGCCATTTCAGAAAAAAAACATATCAAAAGGCAGAGCTTGCCAACTGGATGTCCCATTCGGCCAACAACAAACTTCTAGGCTCCCAAAACGCTGGTTTCAAATCAAGATGAAGCACACAGAAGATAACTCCTGTGGTCCTCGCTGAACCTTTGCATAATGGTTGTGAATAAGGGGGGAGGGGCGGACTATTGGTACTACTAGCCGTCCTTCTGCATTTAAGAATGCAGACCATGGGTTCCTTTTGCAAAAGTCTCATCATTTGGGTTCCTTATTAATCAAATCACCTGTCGCTTCTCCCAGTGGACGAGCAGGACTCTCACAATTTAACATAAACTCTGTGTGCTATGGTATAAAGCAGTAACATCAGCCTCCACCAGTTCACATGAACAATGTAGCTTTTTGGAAAGGCAGTGTCGCCCCTGGTGATTTCTCCAATCAAAAATGACACTTGGACATTATGAATAAATGGATGTCATACTTTTTAGCCACATCCAATCCAAATAGGATTGATTTTTTCTCCTCTTCGCAAATGATTCACACACACTTCTAATCTTAGTTTAATCTGTGAGAAATGGATATCCCTTCAACTTTGGCCCCTCTGGCCATGCCACTTAGATTTTATCATCACCTTAGCAGACTCACCACATTTTCACTTTATTAACTTCATTTGATTCACAGGGTTAAAGCTCTCATCCCCATGATCCTTTAAGGACTGATTTCAAGTCATGATACTGGCCCACATAGACAGAAGTAGCACCCTCCGACAAATTTATTTAATGTGGGTATATTTATTAAGTGTGAACTTAGTTTCACAGGTTGGTGAAGCGCTGTATGTAACAATATGATAAGCAGCCACCTTGTGAGAATACAAAGACATATAAAGATAGGTATACAAAGCAGTTTTTTGTTGCAAACGTTACTATGTCTGAATTTCCAAACAAACCCCTGCTTTTAGAAATGCACTAAACCCATTTAAGGAGTCTGTAACTTCTTACCAACTGCTAAAATATGTTTAGAAATGGAAAAGAAATGTCTGCATGGCCTTTTGTAGGTCTGCCTTCCACATAGCAATTCTTATTTTGTAGGTATCAATAGATTAGGACCGAAAAAGTAGTCATAAAACATTGAAAAGCTACCGACCTCCAAGTTGGGATGGAAACCAAGTTCTGAAATGGAAGGGTTCCCTTAGGGACCCATTTCCCTTTGTGAATGTCTAAAAAAATGTTTGGGAGTAGGTAGTGACCCACGGCACCAATGCAAACTCTCAAACAAAAACATCAGGAAACTTCTTCTTTTTAAAAAACAGACTGGTTTCCTTTAAGGAAAATGGAATACATTACAAAAAAGTTTGCTTTATTTAAATATGATTACAGACAGAGTTGTCTACTGACCACAGCAGGCCACTATCTCTGCAAAGATCTCCAACTGTAGTCAGTTGCAATTTCTGACCCACTTCATTATTGTTCATGAGACAGTTCGGATTGTGACACTCCACGTTCCTGAAATTTGGGAACCAAATTATTAGTGCATAGGTCCATCCTTTAAATCCTTTATTAGTTGCAAAATAGTGGTTACAAATTGTGATTAGTATTTTCTGATCATTAAATAGTATATCAGGCCCATTTTTTGTTTACAATAAATTGATGCTAATAAAAAGAAATTAATCATTTTAGAGGGATGAAGCAGATGAGAAAAGAAACAATCTGGGATGGTTGGAACACTGTGCAAAGGTGGAGTGTTTTGATACTGTTCCTGCATTACAACAGCAGGGGAGCATGTCTGAAGAGTAAATAGAGGTTCTCAAGGGTTCTCGTTCCATATGCCATGAAAGCAATTTGGCAGATACATTGTTTATGAGTCTTTGGAATGCACTCTGGTCAGACTTGTCATCCTGGTAGTTTGTATGCCACCAGACAAAATGAGCTTGGAGGTAAAGTAGCCAGGTTTACTAAAGTAGACTGCCTTAAACATCACACAACACACTTTGAGGTGGATTCTGGCAGACAGCTGAATATCTGTGGCAACCATCCAACTTAAAAGACTAATGTGTTAATGGTGTTACTTTAAGGTCAACACGAAGCAAGCTCTGTGCAACCCTAAACAGCCCCAAGAGCAAAAGATAAATACCCACAAGGATTTCTTAAGCTTGGCCTTAAAGAATTAGGGGCCAGATGTACGATGAATTTTTCAAGTCACAAACGGGCCAATTGGCAGAATCGGCCTGTTTGCGACTAGAAAAATGCTTTTTGGGATGTACAAAGCCCAAACTGCGATTCGGTAACTTGTTAACGAATCGCAGTTTGGGTTTCACAATTGGGTATTAGGTAGGGGCATGGCAAGGAGGTCACATTTGCAGACACATCAGAATCAGAGGGTGGAGGCAGCTCCCATCATTTTGACTTTTTTGGAGATAGACGCAATCAACTGGATCAAGTGTATACAAATTCATGTTTTGTAGGCAACAGGAGGAACAATTTCAGATCCAGACCTTGTTACAATTGGGGAAACAGATTTTTAAACCTGGATCAATCTCCGCACTTTTTACAAACATGACGCAACCAATATTGGAGGGTTTAGACGATATCCAGATCTTTAATCTAAGTACGACGACTTTAGATGTAAATTCTGAAGCATTATTGTCCAAAGGGCTGTCCTTTGTTCCAAGTACTTACATTAATAGGTTTGAATTATTCAGAGACCTTCATGCTTTTTTCAGAAGGATTTGCCTAAAAAAGTATTTTTCTACATCTTTACCCACCGTAGAACAACATAGATCAGGCTTGAAACCTGTTTCATCATTTATTCCAAATATTAAGTGTTTGGGACCAGAGGTTTCAATCTTTGAAAAATAGGTTCTACAGAAAGTGAAAAACATGTTGAAATAAGTTTCCAAGCTGAAATCTTACTTAAATAAATATGGACATTTTGCTCTTAGACATCTGCAAGACAATAAACAAATTACCATCAAGCCTTGTAACAAAGGGGGAGGTATCACTGTATTTGATACAACACACTATATAGACAAAATGATGATGTTGTTACAATGCACAAAGTTTTATAGGAGCGTACTTAAAAACCCTGAGGCACAAATCAAAACTTTGATAAAGGAGAGTAGCTGTATAGCACTACAGCATGGTTTGATATGCCAAAAAGAATTTGAGTTTCTTACTCCAGAGTGTACTCGATTACCGGTAATTTACGGGCTTCCTAAACTTCATAAGAACCTTTTAGATCCTCCTTTGAGCCAGATAGCTTCCACCATAGGATCTGCAATTGAACCATTGTCGCAATATGTAGAAACGTTTCTTAAACCTTTGGTGATTAATCTTCCATTTTATGTCAAGGTCATCTTATCTCTAAAATACAAGATAGACAATTTGATTCTGACAATGAGATTTTGGTTACAATGGACTTGGAAGCATTATATTCGAACATTCCACAACAACAAGCTTTGGAATGCATGAGACAAATACTTATGGACCTTGATGCTAATCCTTTACATGAATTCATTAGTGACTGTTTGAAGACAGTCTTGTATAACAACTATTTTGAATTCAATGGTATCATTTTGCAACAGATTACAGGAGTAAGCATGTGAGCGGCCTGCGCTCCAAGTGTATCCAACCTTTATGTGGGACTGTTGGAACAAAAGTTTATCTATAACGAAATTGCTCCTTTTTTTAAATATCTCTTTGTGGTCTAGATATATAGACAATGTCTTCTTTATATGGAAAGGAGAAGAACAACTATTAGAAGAATTCATCTTGTGGTTGAACTTATGTGACACAAATTTAAAATTTACAATGAAAAGTGATCGAAACCAAATTTAATTCTTGGACGTCTGTACCATACACAAGTATAAACAGCTTGTGGAGTCGTTGTACACCAAACAAACAGCTAGGAACACTCTCTTACATTTTGCTAGCTATTATCCTAGATGCCAGAGGCAAAGTATTCCTTTTAGTCAGTTTTTGCGGGTCAGGAGGAACTGTACAGATTTAAAATCATTTTTGGAGCACGCCGATGTGCTAGCGAATAAGTTCCTACAAAGAGGATATCCACCAAAATTGATAAAAGATTCTCTGAAAAGAGCCAAATACTACGATCGTCAATCTATGTTTCAAGCAAGAGAAAGGAAAGCAAACAAGTGTTGGGTGTGTGCCATTCGTCATTCTAATTTGAATGATAGAATCAGACAAATTATAAACTCTCAATGGCACATTCTTAACATCTGTTCGGATTCAGTATTTTTAAATAAACCTCTTTTTGCTTTCAAGAATAGAAATTTAAGAAATATTCTGGTTAAGTCAGCCATAATTAGAAACAAAGAACCTACACAAAAATCTATTACAGGTTTAGAACTGATTAGAGGCAATCATTAACGTGGGAATTGCCAAGCATGTATGGGAGCAATAGTATCAGATAAAATCGTATGTAACAAGACAGTTGTTTTGACAAGAATGTCAAATTGTAGATCAAAAAAATGTCATCTATTTGATCCTATGTCCATGCAATCTAGGCTACATAGGTGAGTCGTCCGAGAGTTTAGAACCAGATATTATGAGCACAGGTCGGCATTTAAAACACACAAACATAATGCTCCACTGGTTACACAATGGTCTACACATAACCACAAAGAAGATGAAATTAGAAGGACGATCTTGAAGAAGATCGCCTCTGAAAGTGGCCAAAATATGAAAGCAGTTAGGAAAAAACATGAAGTATTTTGGATGTTTTATCTAGACACATATGATAATGGTTCGAATGAAGGTATGCTGTGGCAGAATACCCTATAAGATAGACTTTGAGGAGCGTGTTTCTTGGATATGTGGGACATGCTACATTCCTAACATACGGTAGACTCTAGGTCTACTTGTGTTTTTATAAAAGAATCTTTCTATTTAGCCAGTCTTTTTCAAGCCAGTAAAGAACTTGGAATTTAACTAAGTTGCATTTTGTATGCCTGTGTAGTATCACAGTAGTCCCTTATCTATTTTCTTCCTTTTTATCCTGTGGCTTTTCGAGTGAAAGCAAGGATTGAGTTCAAAGCCACAAATACTACGCGGACTTCCGGCCATCAGAACTGAAACATGGCTTGAAAACCTGTATTAGTTTGCTGCTCGGTAAGTGTGATACATTTACCCGTGTTACCGATGGATAAGAGTTCTCATCATTTAATAATATGCTTGCATTTCGGTTTGGGTCATCCTGCTTTTAACAAATATTTACTTCTGAAACATCTAACCCTGCTCGGTGTCAATATGTTCTGTTCGACAAGTTAATTGTGGGCAATAGGAGGAGTGCGTTATTAAGTTTGAGGTGCCTCTAAACCTACCTAAAAATATATGTGTTGGATAAATATATATACACTGTAGGGGAAGACGCTAGCCGTAGCCAATTACAGATAAGATGGCATTCGTGTTATTTATATGCGTTTCCCTGATATTTATTTTCGAAGTAATAGTTTGAACTAGTTGTAATTTGTTTCTTTTTAAGACTTGAATAAAGAATAAGTTGAAAGATAATTCAATGATAAAGGCCCACTTGGTATGGAATTAATTGGTACAGGTTTGGACATCTCCTGGAAATAGATTTTCATATTACTATTCCTTTTTGAGTTCTTTTAAATAAAAATTGATATTGAGGTTATTTTTTCACCTATTCTTTGCACTACATTGGTAATAGTTTATATAAAGGTGTCTGCATCACTCTTGGGTGTATATGTATTCACTTAGAAATACATATTCACATCCACCTACATAGTATATTGGCAGGTTTTGACGGACTCAACGATTTCCTACGATGTTTAACATATAAGATTAAACAATATATCCTTTTAACTCCTTTATTTACATCCATTTGGTTTACCTTGATGACCTAAGTGCCTTTGCCCTGAAGAAGGTGGTTTGACAAATCACTGTCTACTATTTTGGCAAGGGAGAACGGAATGTCTATTATTTTAAGATAAATGACGCAAATGTGGAAACTAAATATTGTCGGTTATTAAGAGCAAGAGACAAGAGGAGTGCGTGAACTTTGACACAAGTTCTGACCTGTCACTATTGAAAAAGGACACTTATTCTTATGTGAGAAACACAGTATACTTTCAGGTTATCAGTTGTTATAATATTCTTGAACTTAGTTGTCAGATTTACTAAAGCTTTGTTTTTGGTTGATATGTGATATTTATGATTAGTTGATTTTTGTAGGCGTGAGTCTTCATATGTTTGTGTGATGTTTTATTATTTCTTTATTATCAGTTGTTATGTGGTTTGTTTGTTGAAGTGATTATTATTAGTTTTATGTTGTAATGTTTTGTTTAGTAGTGACGTTTTGGAAATCATGCCCGGGAGCCAGTCAATGTACACATTTTGTATATGTCTAATAAATTATCTTTAAGAGTGTATCAGCACTATTGATGTGAATTTTTCGTTAACTAGGTAGGAGCGTCTTACTGTTTTGTAATGAACCTAGTAAAAGCGCACCACATGTGCCCAGGATCTATAAATTAAATGCTACAAGTGGGCCTGCAGCACTCATTGTGCCGCCCACTCCAGTAGGCCCCTAACCATGGCTCAGGCCTGCCCTGGCAGAGCCTCTGTGTGCAGTTTACCTGCCACCTCGACTTGGCATTTAAAATCCTTTGCCATGCCTTAAACTCCCCTTTCGTTACACTTAAGTCAGCCATGTGTTATGCCCTAAGTAGCCCATAAGGTAGGGTAATGTGAAAGTAAAAGATAGGACATGTACTTCTATGTTTTGAATGTCCTACTAGTGAAAAACTCACAAATTTGTTTTTTTCACTACAGTGAGGCCTGCCCTTCTCATAGGTTAGCATTGGGAATTCCTTATTACAATTTTAAGCTGTAATTCCTAATTGAGAAAGGAGTAGCTATGGCATGTTTCATATTATTGGAATGGTAATGATAAATCCTCTTTACTGGTAAAGGTGGATTTAAGATTACTATTTTAGAAATGCCACTTTTAGAAAGTGGGCATTTCTCTGCACTTACAGCTCAGTGTGCCTGCAGCCTGTCTCCAGTACACATCTGGGGTGGGTGACAGCAATACTTTATGCATTCCTTCTAAACAGCCACAATCATAGGCAGTGAACATTCTGATCACTCATTTGCTTTATGATGGCTCCTCCTGGGCAGGAAGGATGGGGAGGACTGGCACATACACCTGAATAGGCAGTGCGTGTCCCCACACAAAGGGCTGATTATCCCCTACTGATTACCCCCTACTGATAGTCTGGAGCCAGGGCTGGTGAGAAAGAACCTCTGTGCACTTCAAAGACCCTTCTTTGCAGTATTCCCACTTCAAAGGCACAAATGGGTATAGGTACTGGGTCTCTGATCCCACCAAATCAGTATACTTCTTTACCTGTGACTATTCTGCTAGGAAATAGAACTGCTGTGCTGCTTAAAGCACTGCTACCCTGCCTGATCCCTGTCTTGCTGGACTCTTTTGTTGCTGAGGTGCCCTGCTGCCTGATGTTCCCCTGCCTAGTTGAGAAGGACTGGTCCTTCATCACTTGAACCCAGAGTGCCTCTAACGGCTTGCTGCCTTGTCTTCTGTTTGCTGGTCTCATGGACACGAAAGACTTTCAACAACCTTTCTATAATCTGTGGACTCTTCCAACTGTGAGTTCTGCTAAGTGGTGCCAACCCAGTCCCGGACCATTGGAAGTGGGTTTGCCTGACTGCTCCAGCCAAGAACTGAACATGAACCTCATTACGCCTATCGGAACCGATGCATCACCTTCGCCGCTTCACTTCTGCATTGCCGCTGCTGTGAGGATCGAAGGCACCACATCGCCGTCGATGAGGGCACGCCACTGTTGCAAGACTCAGAGCACTGCATTGATGACTGTGCAACGCATCATCCCCTCAGTGTGGCCCAGAATCAACACATCAAAGTAACCCACCAGATTGATGCTGACACATCGTTTCACTGCTTTCTTCAGCGCAGACCAAGAACCGACACATCAACATCATTTCGTCTATCTGAGCCGATGCATCTCAAGGACCAAGGTATTCTTGCTCAGAGGGCCCTGATTGGTCTTGGAGCCAGCCTATGCTCCATCGCAGCCGGCCTGAACTTTTGACTTTGGGCCGGTCTAAAACAACCAGATAGCCCCGGTTGGCAATTTCTGCTTCTAAGCACTACAGTAATTTATTCTTCAAAAATTCATTTCTTGACTTCTACATATTGGATTTTTGTTATTTTGATCTTGTTTTGTTCCAAAACTATTCTTTATTTTTCCTAATCTACTGTGGAGTATTTTTGGTGTCTTCACTGTGTCATTGCTTGTGGGATGCACAAATATTTTACACATAGCCTCTTCAATTAAGCCTGACTGCTCTGTGCCAAGCTACCAGATGGTGAGCACAGGTTAACATAGGGTGGACCTGGCTTACCCTAACTAGGACCGTGGTCCCCACTTGGACAGGGTGCAAACCGCTGCCAACTAGAGACCCAATTTCTAAAACTACATAATTTTGTTATCTCCAAATTAGGAGATTATTTGGCAATTTAATTTTCACCACAATTCATTTTATTGGCAATCTAGGAATCTGCACCAGTGTGACCAACATAAATGGACTCATTATAAAGTGAACACATACAATGGCAAAGTCTTTAAAATGTACACAGTATGTTTACCATATGTCAAGGTCATCTTCATTATATTTGTAAGGACAAAATTGACATAATACCAAAATGAAGGTTGACCACCCTTCAAACAGATTTACGTTGTAGTCACACCTGGTCCTTTGATTCCATGAGGAGGTGTATTTGGAGGAAGTCAACATAAGAAGAAGCTGAAGAAATGGGATATATGTTGACAAATTCCAGGAAAAAATATCCAGTAAAAACAATCGAAAAAAAATAAATTGAATATACCCATTTGTTACTTCATTATTGCCATAAATGAAAATTCAATTTCCTCCTTATTTCTTATCACTAGGAAAGACTTCCACAAATCCCCTTTGCTCAGTACTACCCCGTCAGTGAATGTACAAACATATTTCAAGAAGTCACAGTCTTATTTTTATATTGCTGATATTTTCTTGTTATTTTGCATTTGATAGTTTTGTGGGATATTGCCTTCGAGTACCATGAAATATCCATGATAGCAGACCATAAAAAGACAGTGTTTAGAATAAGATAATACGGAATGCTATTACTTGGCGTCCATCTCTGACTTGCCCTCGTAATCCCTGCCTCCATCTTAGCCTCCCAAAGAGGGCTTTTATCCTCTTCAACCTCTTCCATCAGGAGCCTCACATGAAAGCCAAGCCTACAGTGGAAGTGGATAAAATTTGTTGTGTGTGTAACATATAACTTACATAAAGCAAGCACTGGAAAAGCTAATATGTATCTACCTTTAAAAAATGTGAGATATAGGTTTTACCAATGCTTGTTTTCTGTTGCATTGTCAAAATGGCCACCAGTGACTCACCAATCTTGCAAGTGCACACAGACTTGGCCATCTTGAATGGTATTTCTCAGAAATAAAAAGCATTCCACGAAAATCGCCCTTGGGTGTGTATGCATGAGCATGTTTGGTGAAGCACTAGACAACCAGGAAGGGGAGCTCAACAATGGATGAGGAGGGAGCAAGGGGCCTAAAAGAAGTGAGCAGTGTGGAACTACCAGGACCTCTCACAACCGATTGTCAAATAAATAAATAAAATAAAAAGAAAACAATGCTCAGGTCAAAACGAAGCAGGCCAGTGGCACATCTCAAGAGTGGGTGAGTAAATGGAGCATACAAGCTGGTGTGTGGCAGAGAGTGGATAGAGTGTCCCCCCAGGACCACTGAAAGACAAATGAAAAAATAGTCCCTTAATGTCAGCAGTAGGGGGACAAAACTCATTCAATCAAAACAGTGGTAAAGAAGCTGCATTCTAGAGGAGGGTAGAATGTACAAAAAGGGGGGAAAATCAACACATCAAGAGCATCAAACTTAGGTAGATGATAAACTTACACCGATTATAAACAGGATGCTGATCCAAAACCCACAGCATGTATCATATTGCAACTAGGCTAATCTTACAAGTAGATTGTGAGCTACTGGCAGCTCTCAAGCTAGCTGTAAGTAGCTCTGCTGTGTGCTGCAAGGCATACTAAATTAGACGTTTTTACTTGGCTGAATTAATATACTAAACTGAAATGTGTGTATATGAGACAAAAATGTGTGTATTTTCAGAACTCATACGCTGATGTTTGAAGAAAAACAGTTGACTTTCCAAAATATATCAAAAGCTATTTGAGTGAAAAATCATTCCATGGGGTGTTGGGGATACATCATTAGCAATAATATTACGTTTGGCCTAGGGCTATTGCAGCTATGACTAATATGTATTACCCATGTAGAAGAGGGATTTCACACTGACAAAACCTGTTTTTACATTACAGCTGACAAACCAGCATCAAGGTGATCACTGCTAATAATCTTGCACAGGGTGGGCACTAATGTAGTGGTATGTGATATGGTCACTATTACAACACAAATAATATTTTTAGCTCAGGATGATTTTCATTGAACATAAGTAGGTTTTACTACAGAAAAGGTCAGTGACCAAGATCTTTGACAACATATAGCTAAAGCTGTTTTGAGAAAGACTAAAGAAATAATAATGCTAAACAGACGTTTGTCAGGATTAAAGCACGGAGAGAACCATTTGGCAGTTTTGCATGATAAAAGAAAAAGCAATGAAGATGCTGAGTCAGTCTTATTTCCTAATATAGGTAAAGGTGTCACCCATTAGTAAACAAAATAATTGAACACATAAAAGAAAAACATCGTTGAACGATTTGAAAACCAATACATTTACGTGGAATGTTGATAATGAAAACCTTTGTCAACTACGCTTGTGATAATGATGACGTATAACAATGATAGCCACAAACCTGAAATATTTACAGTGGTAACATGGTGAGTTACTTGTGTGAACACAAAACCACTAAGTAAGTGAATAAACGCCTATTACAGTACTCGAAAGGCACCCTAAGTGATCCAGTATTACAGTTGAAAAGCAGAGGCTCGATGACATGTAAGGAACGGCCCAAGATTATAGGATATGTAAATGCAAACCTGTAATTATGGCAAAGAGCATAAACCACGGTTCCTCCTCCAGCTAGAGTCACAGATAGTAGCTATGCAAAGGGGGAGGACAAAGGAACAGTGTTCTTATTGGCAGCCTCTACAGTTACTACACCCACTCCGTTCCTTGACTCCCTACCACTAAACCTAATGCTGAAGCATGAAAGTTCAACATATTCCTACAGTGCTTAGCCCTTTTCCTTGTCAAACCAAAACCTAAAACTGCCCTCACAACTCAAGAAAAGTTCCACTTTTATAGGTAAACGGCTTGAAGGATCATCTTGAGAGATATCAGTTACTACGGAATTGAAATTTGCAATGCTCATAACAAGCAGTGAGGCATGGATAATTATTAGAGAATACCAGATAAGAACTGAACTGTCAATGAAATACACCAAACAAAAATAAATAAATCAGAAAACGCATAAACTGAGTGAAAGGTACATGGATCAAACATTTAGCATTCGCATATGTTAAGTGGCCTTTGTGAAATGGGTTGGTGGTGGCACCAAACCTACTCAGGCTTTGTTTTAAAAAAATATTAACACTGAGGAGCATATTCACTGGAAAGGTCTCTAAAGTACAGAAACTAAGGACAGGTACTTCTTGTAAAGATAAAATCAGTTATGCCAACCCATTTTAAGTACAGTATCAATCAGATCATATTTAATGTAAACTAGCATTCTAAAAATGTCAATGAACAAAAGCGGATAAACAATATACCTTACCTCTCCTCACCTACCACCACAGTGGAGCATCAGCATACTTAGGTAAAACACAATAATACAGTACTGTCAAGCATAAGAATGGGCACGTTTAGGGACAGTGTAAAGAATAAAATTAGCATATTCACAAACTGATAAGGAATGTTTAACTTGAGGCAGTGGAGAGAGCTCTCAGGTTTGGAAATTGCATGCGACAAAGAGAATCACCCCTCTCTTTACCATTCAAGATCCCCACTCATGGGCTTTGAGCAAGGAGATCCTCAGGAAAGATATCCTACCAGTCAGGGTACTCCGACCCAGCCCCTGCAAGGAGAATGCAGTGCTTAGATTCTGGGCACTCATTTTGGGGACCTAGGCATAAATGTAATCATCAGACGTTGACCAATATCAAGAAAGAGAAAGGGGAGAAAAGTAGGAAAGTGAGAAAGAAAGAGGATGAGAAAGTTAAGAAAAGAGTCATAAAGGGAGAAACCAGATGTGAAAAAGAACCTGAGAACATTAAATGAAGAAAAGGGAAGTGTAAAGTGGTGGAAGAAAGGGGTATGAGTTGGAAACAAGACCAGACAGCGTTGGTATTTGGAAACCCCGGCATTTAGCAAGTTTGCATGTGTTTTTTTTATTATTATTATTTTTGGTTCTTTCTTCACAAATTAGGCACTGTTAGAATGAGTCATGTAAAATACCAAGGACCAACAAACAGAATAACATGGGTTTTGGAATGGATACTGAATCACTTACAAAACCAATGCCATCAGAGAACATTTTATTTTCTTAGTGATTTTCAATCCTATCCCACTGAATCATCGGGACCTGTACTTCATGAATCACTTGAAGAGGTCAGAGAAGATGGATACAGCAGTTGTTTGCAATGCAACAATCTGTGATAAGAAGATTCTACCTGTCAGGCAAGTTAAAAGCTTTTTTGGGATGGGTCAGCAAACTGCAGCAGCCCTTCAAAGTACAACAATCTGTTTCAAAGTTTTATAAAATGTTCTGCTGGGACCGAGAAAACACAGCAGATGCACATCTGATGACATCTTGTGGTCATAGCCGTCAGATGCCTCGCCATTATTAAACAGGGGAGCTTTGCTTTACAAAGTATAAATCAATTATGAGCAATGGGCCATACAAAAAAGCTGGGCCTGGGGATTAATGACCCTCTGATCCACCCACCCCCTGGTTCACTTTTGACAAGAATGGCCCTAACAATTCTACGTCAGAGAAGGAAAACATGTGGGGCCATATTATACACATGGCACACTTTCACAGTTTCCTCCACAGTGCACCTTTCAAATGGTGTGCATGCACAAACACGGGCAGTGGACTCTCTTACAATTAATATGCTACCCTCAGGGCAGCCTGAACTCATGCAGTGCATTCAAGTCAAATATGGAGTGGCTACTTCATACTTCATACTTGCTGGCAGGTGCAGCAAGTGACTGCTTCCAACTGTAGGCAGGTGTCTGGGGGGTTCATGGGGCCCCCTTCCTGCCCTTAAGAGAGCTGCCTTTAGGAGGAACACTGAGTGTATAACATATTTTTGTGGCACACTACCAGCCCCGCGTTGTACTGATGTTACATTGATTACTAGCACCTTAAAACATATATTTCATGTTGCAATGTACTCAATCTGCTGCTCATAGAGCTCTACTTTGTTAGTCTGTCTCATAGGATATTTCACGCATCGGTAGTTCCAGATGGATTTCCATTTCACACAAATCATTCCCATCTGCTTAAAGTCACCACATTGATTGTGCATCAGAAATTCAATGGTGCTAGTTATAATGGGTTTGTCCTAGCTGGTGAGTTGATTGGAGTCTTAGTAGAGGCCAAAAAACACGGTTTTGTACAACAACATACACCCCTGGAGTAATAGGGGCTTTCAATCTGGCAGCATAATCACCACTGTATGAGTTTATGTGCATAAAGCCTCGATCATCTGGGTCACTGCACAAACGACACGTGGGTGCCAAATTACAGTTTACAGACAGTATCACTCCCCAGTTAGCAATCATTATGACAAGAAGGGCCCAGAATGGGGAACAACGCACCAGATCTGGGATGACATGAGATTCTCGAATCCAGCCCTTGTATGTGCATATTTCCCAAATGCTCTTTACCAGAAGGCAAATGTAGGCAGAAAAACATGTCTGCCCTCTACAAAACTAATAATTGTGAGATGTAGTGTTTATTGTTGAGATATAATTTCTCATGGCAGGGCCCGGTCCCCTTAATGTTAAACCGGAACAGGTATAGGATTCCCACCCTTGTGTTGTGCTTGTTTCAGGAGTATAAGCTGCCCATGGCAACAAGTAGATTATAACTAACAATATACCTATACATTGACCGCTCATATTCTCTACTCTCCATTTATCCAGTACAATTTGTTTCTTTGTGCCAAATAGGCCAAAGCCTATAATTACGTTTTGTGCACATTATTTACCACATAGTGTGTACCCGTAACTCATACTGTTGCATGAATGCTTCTTGTGGGTTGCACGCATCCCGTATCCTTCAGTGGGTGTACCACTTTCATGTGCTGTGATTCACAGGCAAAAAGGTCGAACACGGTTTTTCATCTCTACAATTTCGGTAAGCAGGTGTCCAGAAAATTCGTTAACAGCATTAACTATTAGATAGAGGCATTACCGTTATTATTTATTTGGCATAAATCTGTGGTTCTTAACTAGGAAAAACAGACTGGTGAAGCTATTGTGGATGAAAGGGCTCTATTTCTCTTTGATCCGTGAACATTATACAATGTAAAGTATATGCAGCCTAATATAAACATGTTATCATCACAACTTCATAGGCAATCGCAGTTTAATGAACCTTGTAAATATAAAACGTTTATAAAATCAGGCAGCTGTAACATTCTGCAGTCTAGAGAGAGGGCATGAGTCATCAAGGAAAATTGCTGTAGCGGGGAGATGTTCCTAAATGTCAATTTCTATGACATGCTGTATTATTAGGATTTGACTCATTGTTAAGGTGTATATGTAAAGGGTTTGTCAACATCCCCAACGAGTGGGGCCTTATTTACTGTTCCTCACATGACAAACCGAGGATATTGTCTTAATAAAGTCTGCACAGCTACAACAAGCGACATGTTCTACAGACCACAAACTATGCAGCTAGTGTTTACAATTTATCTCTACCACTCATCTGCCTCGGTGATGTGGCCCCCACTCCAAGGCCTCAGAAGTGTCTAAGAATCAGCTCAGTGTGTGATTGCCAACGTTTCTGTTCTGCTGCTCACAATCATGACCGGCAAGAAATTCACTTTCGTTCTCTGCACATATCGGGCGGGAGGGCAGATACAAACGGCATCACTTGAAACGTTCGGACTTGAGTTAGGAAATACCTGAGCAGGTAGACTGCACGCTCGATGTCATTTAGTTCTTCATCAACTGTAAGTCTCTCTATTTCTTCCGGTGTCTGTGGAACATGAAACACGAATTGTGTTAAATTCATTTCCTATCTACCGGATGAACATAAAATACAGCTGTGGCCAAAAATCATCTGTGGGAGTCAGTCAATGAGCATTCGTTCACAAGATACAGAAACCAATACACGTAAACACATTTACACAAGGGAACTGGGCACCTTTACTGTGAAAGGTAATCCAAGGGCAGGTGGGCGGTGGTTTGGAGTGGCGGGTGCGGCGGAGGGGATGGGGAGGATTAATGGTGATCTATACTGTTTTAGCGAACCAAGCACCTTAAAGGTTAGTGGGTTCAAGTAATGAAACCATATGGAATATCAAAGTCACTAAATCGGTGCTGCAATTCTCCTCTCTCTAGTTATTGCACAAGTTCTACAAACCAGAAAGATTGTACCAGGTACACGAGAAGATATTTAGAGTAAAGAATAAAGGACATATGTGGTACTGTTAAACAATGCTAACATGCTGGCTCAGTGGACTAGTTCACCTACAACAGGGCCCTATATTTTAAACGTGTGGTCAAAGATTAGAATGTCAGAGGGTGCCCTCAGCCTTTCATCCTCCAAAGGTCGAGAAAATATCTGAGCATCAGTACGTTGGGAAGCAATAAATAAATATGGGTTATCAAAGCGGTGCAACAGCTTCTGCACTAAATGAAAGCTTTACAAAATAGTGCTCTTTCATATTATGATATTGTATACTTAAAATTAACGCTTTAAGCAATCTATAAAGACGCCTCGTTCGCCATAAAATACCTTAAGGCTCCTGCGCACCGGTCTCTCGATGAGTGAAAGATCCTGCAGGTCGTCGATGTACCCGAACAAGCCATGGCTGGGAGAGCAATCCATCCTGGAAAAGGCTGTCGGATACATTTAGGACGTTGAGCTTGAAAGTGCCTCAGAAACCCATGAGGAGTCCAGTTACATCGCACTGGTGGAAGTTAGGCAACCAGGAGACCCGCTCAAGGTCAAGCCTGGCAGTCACTGAATGCGAGCCCTCTTCCGAGTGAAACGTATTCCCTGGGGCTGGTATTAGGTAACCCACATACGGAGGTGTGAAATCCACTCGTGGCCCTGGTGGGGTAGCACAAGTTCTGGTGAGACTGCAAAATACCCACCCTGGTTCTGTTGTGAGACACGGAGCACTCCAGCGAATTCTGTGCCCCTGCCCTTAAATGTTTTGCATTAAAGGCAGCTGCCAGGAATTCCCCCGATCCCTAAGAACGAATTAGTAAAGGCTGAAAGGGGGAGTGGGCACCGTGGGTCATTCAGTTAAACCTTGGTTGACTTGAGAACAGACCCGCCCTTCTATTTTAGACGAGACACACGGTGAGCAGGTGGGACCCACGGAGAAAACCAACGATTCCCTATGTACAGGACTCAACCCTATGTCGCTGATAGAACAGGAAGTGCACAGGTGAACGCTGAGAGTCTTCCACTGGCAGATACAATCTCCGATGCGGAGATTTGGGATAAACAAAACGACGCCGAAACCTCTGGTCAATTGAGCCCTCGGGAAGCCATGAGGGTCACAGATTAGATTGCTGAGGACTTCGGGATCCCAAAAGAACCGAGCCAGGAGCCTTGTCACCTCCCTTCGCCTGCCCCTCTTCCTCTCCTAGAGCTTGTTCCAAATCCTCCTCGACAATGTTTGCTAGGCAACCCGAGCCTTATTATATCCGCGGGAGGCTGTCTGCGGATCTCATCGCCCTCTCACACAGACTGGAACCAAGCAAATGAGCTTGGCGTCGGAAATAGTTGGATTGTATTCAAATTTTTTTATGCATGTCCTAGTCAATGTCACATCTACATCTTGAGATCGCCCTTTGCTTAGAATGTTCTGGCACTAACCTGCCACGCGACGAGGAAAAAACGCCCAGTCGTTGAGAAGACAACAAGTAAGAGCTTAAATACTTGCAGAACGACCCAGCGCGCCGGGTTCACTGTTTCCAGAAGCGTAAAGTAAGCGAGGGGTCAATGGAGTACAAAACGTTTAAGAGGGCGAGGTGTACTTTGCTTAAAAAATAAACTGGGTGAGAAGTTTGTGAATGCCAAAGAACATGGTGAACGCTG
Source organism: Pleurodeles waltl (assembly GCF_031143425.1). Taxonomy (NCBI): domain Eukaryota; kingdom Metazoa; phylum Chordata; class Amphibia; order Caudata; family Salamandridae; genus Pleurodeles; species Pleurodeles waltl. The sequence continues at coordinate 894,788,322 of NC_090448.1, read as the reverse complement.
TCTTGCTGGGCTACCAGAGTAGTGAACAGCGGTTCAGGATTTGTAAAATGTTTAAAAAGAACGATCTTATAACAGTTAAGGCGCAGAGTCCTGATGGCACAAAATGATCACTTTAAAGGCTGTCAGACAAGGGGTGCAAATCGATGCAGTAAATGAGAACCATTGAGCGCTTAAACTGGTCTAGTGAGAAGTAACACAAGCTATCAAATATTAAACCGGTACAAAAAAAGAGCAGCAACTAGATAATGACCCCTCAGTATGATCTTCCAATTAAAACGGAAGCTAAAATATCCGATGGAAAGGAAAGTATGAATAGCCAAAAAAGACCCAACACACGCCATCCACTAATGTGACAAACTATTTAAAAGAGCTTGGCCCAATTTGGTTTTATGTGCATCACAAGAATTGGTTAAAAAAAAAAATTGCTGAAAAATTGCAGCCTCCTTAATTCCACTAGTATCATAGACCTATAATACCGCAGCAGTGGGCTGTTCGGTGGAGGCCCTCAAAGTGGTTCTCAGAAAGCCTCATCAGCTTTCCCTATATCATTCACAGGATTTTCAGTTGTGTCAGCAAAGCTGTAAACAGATAAGATTGCTGCAGAGTTGCATAGAATGGGCTTTGGAGCCAAAGGTTTAAAAAAATGCCATTAGTATTATTACCCGTTTATAAAGGGCAAGGGTGCTATGGTGAATAGTTCCTCCAAAGTTCCCTTTAGACATGGATGGCCACTACATAAAGTTCCGGAGAAGCTGGGGTAGAGTCTCCTTAAGTAATGTTACAAATACTACTTAGCCTCTTCTGCGTGGGAGGAGAGGGATACCACCACCCCCGAATATCACACCTTTACCCGCATGGCAAGGGGTTATACACAGCCCCTAATCTCCCAAATGCATGGACTGTGTCTTCAACGCTGGATGTTTTCGTCGAGGTATCTCCGAGTACCTAAAGGGTAACGCGGAAGCCCACCCCCTAATAACTAACAAGAAACGAGGCACTTTCAGCGCACTGGGTGAAAAAAAACAAAGGAGTTTAGCTGTTTGGAAGGCGAGAAACGGCGAAAATACTGCGAACAGCTGACAGCTCCAAGTCGGTCTCCAGGGCAACGCGCCGCTACGGGAACCTCGAGAAGCAAAACATCTACGCTAACGAACGGCGTTTTGAAAACGCCTTTTCTCCTGCAGTCTAATTGCTACGGCGGCCTAGTGAGGTAAAAGCGGTGCGTGACGAACCATGCATGGTTCCCAAGGAGGAGGCTTCGTTGCCTCGGGCAAAAGCATCTCGAAAGTGAGACAGACAATGCTGCGTGAAGGCACGATGTGCTCATTAACGTTGTAACCTGAGAGGGAATAAAGGAACATCCACTTGTCACTGAGCCTTACTAAGTTCCAAGGGTCCCACCGGCTTTACATTCTATTGATTTGAGTGCGCTGGCCTCAGTTCACTCATAGTAGTAAACTGGTCGCCATTCTACTACACATTTTCGCAACAAATAAGTGTGCACGGGGAGTAAAAAATAATTATAAAAAAAAATTGACATAAGGGGGCAGGATACAGGTAAGCTATATCCTGACCCCGTAGGAGAGCTGGAGGGTTCCCTGAGAGTCCCCTCATGAGCAAAAATTGCTCAAATCTAATTTTTTGGTTGGTCCGCGGACCCACCACGGCGCTTAGTGCGGCGCCCAGTGTAACATTTTGATAGACCTGCGGGTGTGAAGCACAAATGGAAAAAAAGTACACCCACTCTCTGTTGCCCACTCCAAACAATGTGCACGGAGTAGTGTTGGGTGTATGCGCGAGGTGGTTGGCCACATGGCCTGGCAGCAGACCAGCCTCTGCACCCTACCTCTGCTGCACATGGTGAGTTATACTTACCTTAGGGCATAAATTATAGTTTCTTAAAATAACTATAACAGCTGAATTTCATTGGTTTTGTGCCTGTAAATTTTGATCCTAACTATAACGTCCATGTAACCTTTGTTTTTTTAGTGAATTTCGAAGTTTTTTTTTAACTGCTAGTTCCTATAAATTTCCTTTACATTCCTGTAAACTTGTTTTTTTTCAGGATATATATATATATATATATATATATATATATATATATATATATATATATATTAAACAATTCAAAAATTCCTCGCAAAGCTGGTCACATCCACCAATCAGGGCTGGTGCAAGTCACGGGTGGGAGGGTCCATTCACATATACAAGGAAATTATTGTCCTCAGTCCAACACACCAAAGGTCGCACTCTATGATCGCGTTCTCAAGTAAAATGTATTCCTGCTGGCAACAAGTTGTGACTTTGCGGTCGTTTTCACAGAAATATAAATATATATATATATATATACATGCAAATAGTGCTCAAATAAAGTACAGCACCAGACCAAGACAGGAGCCCAACATTTTATTCAGAAAAACACACCCAGTGCGTTTCGGCATCACAGCCTTTTTCACGGGTCAAGGGTCCTTAGACTACACGCTCATGATATAAACTAAATTACAAACAGAAAGGACTAGCTCCCAGGCAGGCTCTGTTGTACTGCAATCAACACAAATTCTGTAGTGTTGAAATAAATTGATGAGCTATAAATTATGCATGTTGTGTGTTCAAAACTCGTATAATATGAGACATGGTCAGCATAATATAACCCAAATATTACCACCATACTGTATCCATGCCTGATGTAACATAAACACAATCCAGTGTTTATGTTTTTTAAATTGTTAAATTTGCGCTGTTTATTTATTTTACTATGTGGACTAGTCTGCTCATGCTCCATCCTGCCAATACTAGTGATGGATACATGAAACAACTGTTTCAGAGTATATGTTATTTTAAAACATAATTTATTATAGGGATCGACTGGATTGAATAAAAAATGTGGGTTATTTTGAATTGCATGTTTTTCTCCAAATGTGTAGGTGAGGTAATATTTGATACCTTAGAATGATATGTGTTGTTGGAAATTTTTTATAGCTCACATAGTTTTCGTTTTTGGCATTGCCAAATTACTGGTAGTGTTTTCTTTATTGTTATCATGCCAACTTTGTCTGGTCAATATGTGTATGTTTGCCATAGGCCACAATTTTTCTTTGTACGTTCTACATGCCATGTGGCCGGGGGCCATTTTGTGTAGTCAGTGTCTATAGTCATGCATGTAATCTTTGTTATCCATGCCTCCTAGTTTGTTAATGACTATGTGGGCAGTGGCTTTTTTGTGTAGTCAGCAGTGTACTTTTGGCAGAGGCCTGCATGTGTTCTTGTTCTCCAGTGCCTCCTTGCTTGCTGTTGTTAATGTAGTTTGACCAAGTGGCCGACAACCATTTTGTGCAGCCAGTCATTGTGCTTTTTCCATAGGTCTGCATGTGGTCTTTGTTCTCCATGTCTTCTTGCTTGTTGTTCTTTAACCATGTATTGGCAATTCTGTATGGGCAGTCAGCATGCTTTTTCCATTGGCCTGCATGTGTTCTTTGTTCTCAAATGGCTCCTTGCTTGCTGTTGTTTGTGTTGTTGTTTGACCATCTTGCCTGTGGCCATTTTGTCCAGCCAGCCAGTGTGCTTTTGACATAGGCTTGCAGGTGTTCTTCGTTGTTGTCCATGCCTCTTTGCTTGTTGTTTGACCATGGGCCGGTGGTCATTTTGTGTAAGCAGTCAGTGTGCTCTTGACATGACCTGCATGTGTTCTTTGTTTGGGCCATGCCTCCTTCCTTGTTGTTGTTGGTTGCCATTTTGCGCATCCAGTAAGTCTAATCCTTTTTTCCAGTTGTCAAAGCCGTTTTCTTGGGAGATTAATAGACGGGGGCTGTGCCTTTTTGTTTTTGTTCATTTTCTACTCTTATCTGATCTCAGTTTAATATGCTTGAAGGTAGTTGTAGTATTTGTATCAGCAGGGTTTAATATCATATGTTTTTTTTCACGTTTTACACCTCCACCTCTTTCACTTCTGGGTCCCAATGGGTTCCTCATGGACCCCTAGTACACCAGCACTTATTTTTTTTTCTTTCTTTATTTTTTATTTATTGATTTATGTTATCTTTTTTATGTTTTTTAAAAAGTTTTAAAAACATTTTTTCTTAATGTTTTTTGCAATTTCCTCCAACCAACCCTTGCCTGCCATAGGCGCCTGCCACAAATGAGCACTGATTATTACTAATTTTCACTTGGACCACCAGCCTGCCATAGGGCTGCAGCTGTTCACACACTAGCATGTGTTGTATTGTTTATGTTGTTGTCGGGCTCGCGCTGGTTAGCGCGAGCCGGAGAACAAAGGAATGTGAGGGAGGAATGTTGGGGAGTGCGAGGAGACGGTTGGAGAGCAGACCGGAGGCGAGGAAGTAACTGGTCTGTGTGCTGCGGCCGGGTTTTTTTTTATGTATTGGAATAAATTGAATTTACCAGTTCTGACCACGCTGCTGGAGTCCGTTATTTCACCTAAGAAGATTCACAACAAATTTGGCGACGAGTTGCGCAGCCCCGGCTTCCACGCGTATTGATGTTTCCTCTCCGCCTTGCTGAACTTGACTGCTGCTTTAGGACCTATATTTTTTTTTCTTCGTGTTTCATTTTGTTTGGTGGTTCCTTGGCGAGCGGAGCGGCGCGAGCAAGGCAGCGCGAGCGTCCTTTAATCTACGGACGCGCATGCTCAATGTGCGTTTCCTTGTCAACGTCACGGAAGCGGAGCACCATGACGCGAGCGTCTCCAAGGAGACGGAGACGCTAGCCAGGTCATCTAGAGAGGTTCTCCGCACGCTGCGTAACACTGTGCGATTTTGGGTGGTACAGCGCATTTGGTATATAAAGTAAGACTGTGCTACAATGTCAGTGTAGAATCTCTGACAGCTATTCTGTCAAACTTCGGTTTTTTTTGGATTTATACTTGTTTAAGTGACATAACATAATTATTTATGGCTTCAAGTAATTTGAATTTACCACCACCTCAACCTTTCATACCTGGATCTAGTGATAATTCCACAAAGTGGCAAGAATGGCAGGAATATTTTTTAAATTACATTTCTACGTGTGATGAAGAAAATGATTTTTCTGCCGATAAAAAGAAGAAAATTCTATTACATTGTCTGGGACCGCTTGGTTTGAAAACCTACAATAGAATTGAAAAGAAGCATAGAGAGCATGGTGATGTTTTTTGTCATGCTTTAGAAGATTTAGATAGATACTATGCTCCTACTGTTTGCGTTGGTATTGATCGTTACAAATTTTACCATAGGAAACAGGAGAAGGAAGAAACCATTGAGGAATATGTTTCAGCTTTAAAGAATTTGGCTTTAACATGTAGGTTTGGTGTCTTGCACGATGAACTTATAAGGGATCAGATTGTTATGCATGCAGCAAATCGGCATATACAGGATTGTTTATGGACTAAAGGAGAGTCGTCTTTACAGGAAGTCATTGATGTTGTTAAAAAAGCAGAACTGACTGGAAGATGTGCAAAAGCGGTTCTACAGGGGAGTAAAAAAAATGATGACACGTGTCCTGGATCTGACATTCTTGTAAACAATATTAGGGAGGTTAAGTATGGGTCTGACAAGTTTTCAAAGAAAGACAACACCAGTAAAAATAAAAAGCAAACCAAGAAGGATTTTAGTAAAAAGAATGTTACATGTTTTAGATGTGGTTTGATGGGTCATTATGCCAACGATAAAAACTGTCCTGCCAGGAACCAGAAATGTTCTGGTTGTGGCATCAGTGGTCATTTTGTTAAAGTTTGCAGGAGGAAAAAAGATTCGGCGATAAAACTTTTCGAGAGTGCAACGGACTCAGCTTCTTCCTCTGACAGTGACGACAGGAATATGTGGGTACTCAATGTAAAGGATCATGAATCTTCAACACTGGATTTTCCGCGGAAAAAAACGAAATGCGACATTTCTATTGGGGATATCACTATCACTTTCACTGCTGACTCTGGTTCGCCTTATACTATTGTAAATGAACTGGTTTGGTTAAAAAAATTTGAACATGTTATTGGTGGGGTTCTAGACAGTCCTGATATCTCTCCTAGAAGTTTTACTGGAGAGCCAATCCAGTTGATAGGGTACAAGAAATTGTTATTTTCTTTCAAAGACCGTAAGGCAGAATGCAAATTGTATGTTTCTAAGACTGGACCTTCGGTTTTAGGCTGGTGGGATCAGGGAGCGCTTGGAATAGTCCTAGATCCAAACAGCTTGGAACCAGTGTCCGTTATACAGGGTGGTGAGATGAGTGATGCAACTATTAGGGATTTGTTTCCACGAGTATTTTCGGGGACTATAGGCATGTTAAAAAAATTCCAACACAAAATCATACTTAAGGATAACGCTGTACCGGTAATACACAAGGCCAGGAATATTCCCATAAGTATTAGAGACGAAGTGTCTGGAGAATTAGACAAATTATTGCAAGCTGGTATTATTGAGCAGGTGGAATCATCCGATTGGATTTCGCCATTGGTTGTAGCGAGACGTTCCAATGGCAAGTTAAGATTGTGTGTGGATCTTAGGGACCTCAATAAAAATATTTTGGTAGATCAATTTCCATTACCTAAGATCAGCGAAGTGTTAGCACTTACTAAAGGTAAAGAATGGTTTACCACAATCGACTTGACTTCAGCGTATCACCAGATTTCTTTGCATCCTGAAAGCCGTAGATTGACCGCGTTTATTACACCATTTGGGTGTTATCAATTTATTAGGGTGCCATTTGGGTTGGCATCTGCGGCTGCTATGTTTCAAAGGCTGATGTATAAATTATTTTGTAAGGTGCGTGATGTATTTTTTTTTCAAGATGACATATTAATTATGGGAGATACGAGAGATAATCACAATGCCAAAGTTAGAAAAGTTCTCCAGGTGTTGGAAGATAATGGACTTACTGCAGAATATAGCAAATGCAAAATTGCTAGGCGAAGTGTCACATATTTGGGACATGAAGTTAGTGGTAATGGCATCCAACCTAAACCTAGTTTAATACAGGCCATTAAAAAATCACCTGCACCTACAAACAAGGATGAAGTTAGGGCGTTTTTAGGCTTGGCAGAGTATTATGCCAAGTTTGTCCATAATTTTTCGCAAAAAACTTTTCCCATTAGGCAATTGCTTAAGAATAGGTGTGTATTCAAGTGGTCTGTGGAGTGTGAAAGGGCTTTTATAATAATTAAAAGAGACATTATTCAGGCACCTGCTCTACAAGGATTTGACCCAAACTTGCAAAGCATTGTTACTACGGACGCTAGTAGTAAGGGGTTGGGAGCTGTACTCTCACAAATGAATGAGAATAATGAGGAATGCGTAATTGCATTTGCTTCCCGTTCGATAACTGATGCTGAAGCAAAATATTCGGTCATAGAGAGGGAAGCTCTTGCATGTGTGTGGGGCTTGGAACATTTCAGGGCATTTGTTTGGGGTACTAATGTCATTTTGCGGAGTGACCATAAACCACTCACCAAGGTCTTAACAACTAAAGGTTTGTTCAAGGCTTCACCACGAATAGCTCGGTTATCTATAAGATTACTAGATTATAAGTATGAGGTATGTTATGTGCCGGGGGTCAAGAATAAAATTGCTGATTTCCTAAGTAGGATGCCCCTTGTTAATACGAAAGATAGTGTGGCGGGTTTGGAAGATTGTTGGGTGGCCGATATTGTACAAGATGTTCAGGGTATTACTGATGATGAATGGGATAAGGCTGTGGAGGAAGATCTAGTTTTAAACAATGTTCGAACCATGTTGTGTGAAGGATGGCCTCATAAAAAAAATTTGGATGAGAATTTCAGACGATTTTGGGAGGTGAAGGATGAATTGTCTGTTGAGGGGAACAAGTTAATGCGTAATGGGAAATTAATACCTCCTGAAGTACTTAGAAATAAGGTTTTAGATTTGTGTCATGACGGCCATCTAGGTATATCCAAAACAAAAAGTAAAATTAAACAATTGTATTGGTGGCCAGGAATAGATGTGGCTGTGGAAAGAATGGTAAGAGAATGTTTTTTATGCAATGATTCAGAGAAGACTTTATCAACATTTAGACCACCGCTAGTTCCTATTAGGTGTCCTGATATGCCTTGGGAAAAAATTGGTTTAGATATTGCTGGTCCTATACATGCAGATGGTGAGTGCAAATATATAGTGGTGATGTATGATCATTTTTCTAAATGGCCTGAAATCAGTATCATGACCAAGGTTGATTCTGGTTCCATTGTGAATTTTTTGGATATGGTTTTCCTAAGAGAAGGTTTCCCCAAAGCTGTAGTTACGGACAATGGACCGCAATTCATTTCTGATAAGTTTAAGAATTTTTTATCGAGGTGTGGCATTAAACACATAACTACGTCCAATTATCACCCGGCTGGTAACGGTGCTGTTGAGCGCTTTAACAGAATGTTGAAGAACAGCATACAGCTGGCAGTAAATGCAAAACTAAGTTGGGAAAAAGAAGTTTGGAGAACTGTTTGGTCATACAGGACCACACCTTGTAATTCTACGGGGCACTGTCCTTTCGAGATTATGAGGGGAAGAATTCCGTTATGGAAGGATAACATTGGTTGGATGAAGGATGGTAGGAAGAGTGGTTGGACTGTGGAAGGTGTTAGGAACAACATTAAAATGGCGCAGACGCGTTCAAAAGGAAACTATGATATAAAACACAAGTGCAAAATGGTGAATATACAAATAGGTGATTTGGTTAGGGTGAAAGTTCCAGGTTTCAAAAAATATGGAGCGGGTAAATACTATCCTCCTTTGAAAGTTTTGAAAATTTTGTGTAATGCAGTGCTACTTGAAGATGGAAAAGTGTGGCATTTAAGCAGGGTTTCCCCATATAAAGGAGAGGGGAAGAAGAGTATGATTGGAACTAAATGGTTTGTGGGTGATGAGGTTAGTAATGACATGTCCTCACAATGTGAGGTTCCAGTTCGACATGCCAATGAGACGCAGGTGGTTGGAGGCAACGGAGTTTCTATGCGAAGTGATGAGGTAACAGAAAAAAGAAAAAAGAATGTTCAAGAAGAAGGTATGACAAGCTTAGAGAGTAGATTTAGTAGGTGTGGCAGGGAAATCACAAGACCACGAAAGTTAAGAGAATATGGGGGTCATTACGACCCTGGCGGAACAAGTCCGCCAGGGCCGTGGGACGCGGTGGCACCGCCGACAGGCCGGCGGTGCCCCGCGGGGCATTCTGACCGCGGCGGCTCAGCCGCGGTCAGAGAAGGGAAACCGGCGGTCTCCCGCCGGTTTCCCGCTGCCCCAAAGGAATCCTCCAAGCCGGCGCAGCATGCTGCGCCGGCATGGGGATTCCGACTCCCCCTCCCGCCATCCAGTTCCTGGCGGTTCTCCCGCCGGGAACCGGATGGCGGGAGGGGGAGTCGCGGGGCCCCTGGGGGCCCCTGCCGTGCCCATGCCTATGGCATGGGCACGGCAGGGGCCCCCGTAAGAGGGCCCCTAAAAGTATTTCAGTGTCTGCAAAGCAGACACTGAAATACGCGACGGGTGCAACTGCACCCGTCGCACCTTCCCACTCCGCCGGCTCTATTACGAGCCGGCGTCATCGTGGGAAGGGAGTTTTCCCCTGGGCTGGCGGGCGGTCTTGTGAAGACCGCCCGCCAGCCCAGGGGAAAACTCGGAATACCCTCCGCGGTCTTACGACCGCGGAGCGGTATTTCGGAGGGGGGAAGCCTGGCGGGCGGCCTCCGCCGCCCGCCAGGCTCGGAATGAGGGCCTATGTATGCAACTAAGTCCAAATTCATTATAAAATTAAATAGTTAAGATAGGATTTTGTAGTCATTAGACATTGTGGGGTATTGTTGGAATAAGTAATGATGCTGTTTATACTTGATATATATGGAAAAAAATATATATATATTTTTAGTGTAAGGGGAAAGATGTGTTGTATTGTTTATGTTGTTGTCGGGCTCGCGCTGGTTAGCGCGAGCCGGAGAACAAAGGAATGTGAGGGAGGAATGTTGGGGAGTGCGAAGAGACGGTGGGAGAGCAGACCAGAGGCGAGGAAGTAACTGGTCTGTGTGCTGCGGCCGGGTTTTTTTTAATGTATTGGAATAAATTGAATTTACCAGTTGAGACCACGCTGCTGGAGTCCGTTATTTCACCTAAGAAGATTCACAACAGCATTCATTTGTTAAGGATTATTAATTTTTTCTCTGGACCATCCTGACTGCAATAGATACACACCAGCATTTATATTTTAAGGATTGTTCCATTTTCCCCTGTACTCTCTGCCTGACATAAGCTCACACCAACATTCATTTTTTAAAAAGATTATTCCATTTCCCTCTGGACCTCCCTCCCTTCAACAGGTGTCTCTCCTTAGATACACCTAAATTAAACTGTTACATCTCTATTTTGGTATTCTGATTGAAAAGGAATATATTTGTTATAGGAGCGTGGCTTGAATTTGGAATTTATAGTCTAACCACTCTAAATTATATTGTCTGTACTATGAATAATACAACAGCAAAAATGCCATGTTTCACTAAATGTTTTTCTTGCTTGTTTTACATACACATGAGATACCACTGCCAGACAGAAGGCCAGCACAAAGTGACATGACCACAACATCTGAGTCCACCATTGTTTTCTGCCTGTGTAGTTAAGTGCCACTGCCAACTGACAGAGTTTGAAGATGGCCCCAAAGAAAGGTGCTGCCACGAAAGTGGCCCATGAGAAGGAGATAAAGAAGAAGATTTCCAATACTGGCATGCTGCCCAAAACCTTTTTCAGGAAATGTGTGCCTGCTGCACCGTCCTCTGGCCAACAAGCTGCAAGCATCACTCCTGCACCATTGGCAGCACCTAACATAAGCCCAAAGTCATTTCTCTTAGCAAGTTAGCCACTGCAATCATGGCAACAAGCAGTGAGTCTAAACTGGAGTTGTCTTAGCCACAAACTAGTACCCCGTAGTCGCAGGAAACTCAGCAAAGTGGACAACAGGAGCCACGGCCAGCAATAGGAGAACTTCCTGAAGTAGGAACAGGTTGAGCACCTTGCTGAGCAAGATGTATCTCTTCATGAACCATTGGCTTCCTGATCTCCTGCAAGTAAAAGGAAGGGGTTTCCTCCATTTTCTCTAGGCCCCCCTTCTGATGACCTGGACATAGATTGGACTCCAGCTGAGTCTGAGATCCATCACAAGAGACAAGGGAAAAGGAAAGTTCCTGAAAGCCTTAGAAGTATGGAATTGTGGAGGAGGATAAGCCACTCATTGTCATGGAAGCTGGCTCCGAGGGCACCAACATTTTCACCCTCCTATTTAACCTGAATCGAGGGATGTGGCACTGGAACCACCACTGCCACCAATCTCTATATATGTAAGGCCCCCCTGAGACCTGCATTCAGTACTACTACAATCGATGTACACAATGCAGAGAGGCAGTCATCGACACACTCATCTACCTCCAGCTGTTCGGGCATTGGCGGTGGCTACCCCATGATGCACATTGAGTCTAGCACCTCTTAGTTCTCTGAAGTCACCTGCGTCAGTATCACTAGAAAATAAAAAAATCCAGGGTACCATTACGGGTGTGTTTAGGGAGTAGGGGCCCTACAAACGCAACCACCCAACAGCATGTTTGTACAATGGGAAGCTGACTAAAACGTTAGTGCTGGACTTCCTCCCTTTTTCTTTTGTCAAACAAGTGGGATTTTTAGAATTTGTGACAGCCGCCTGCTTGAACCGGAAGGTTACCACTCGGACCTATTTTGCCACAGTTGCTGTTCCAGTGCTCCATTACAATGTGCTACAATTGGTTGGACAAGCGGGGAGCCCCAGTGATGAGGTCTGAGTGGAAAGGTCAGTCAAAGAGTTGTAGTGCCCTTCATCTCTGTGGGTTAAAGCAGGTGAACTCTATGCGTGTGAAATAGCAAATCAATAAACGTCACATGGTCTGAAGTTTGACCTCAGTCTGAGTTAAATTATGGGAAAGCTGTTCTATTGCAATGACATGCCAGAGGTAAGTGAACCATTGAGTGATAGAAGGGGGCATCAGTTTTTTCCATGCTTAGGCTACAAGTTATTATGCCACGTGGAACACATAACTGATAAGTCTCCAATCAGTGTGAGTCATTGCGCTTAATTCAAGGGGGGGGATGCCAAGGATAACAGTGAGATATGAGGCAGGGAGTCGGAATCCTACCGTGGCTTTAATATGACCTAGGATCACCTTGCAGTAGGTTCTACTGAGGCTGCATGACCACCACATGTGGCAGAAGTTGCCCACGATAAGGCCACACCTCCAGCAGAGGGAGGTTGTAGAGGGGTAGACAGCAGGAAGGAGGCTGGAGTATAATGCCTCTATAAAATAAGCTTATATGCTGTTTCTGTGAGGGCTGTGCTACACTATGTCTCACCATAAGCTCTCCCACTATTTGTGCGCGATGCACTCTGTAGTGGAGGATTGTCAGGAGGTCTGGTACGTGTGGGTGCGAATGGGTGTGGAGTGCTGCAGTGTCCGGTAAGTGTTGTATATGAGGCTCTTAGACCCAGTGTATGCCCTCACCAACTTTTCAAAGGAGGTATATGATCCTATGACCCCAGGTAATCAGTTGGGTGTAGTACCCAATGTCGCAGCTGGCAGCATTATAGTCTTGCTGTGTCCAGGAAATGGTAGTCAGCTTTACACTGGTCAAAGAACTTTATCGAGTTCCAGATAAAGTGGTCACACAGTGTCCTGCATTTACCCGCCCTCCAGTAGAGAAAAGATTGGAGTGACAGTGCCGGAGTAAAGTCGGGGTTGGGAGAAGCAGGAGTATTAGGGGAAAGGAAGGTGGTAAGACCTCTCCTAAGTGCAATCCTGTCCCATATGTCAAGCACCGTTTTTGTGAAATTAATTAATTAAGTAATTAATTAATGGAGGCGTCATAGTGCATCGGGTACTTTGTTACTGTCTGCAGTCTGCAACTGAGAGAGTTGTAATGGACAATTTATTATCTTATTTTAATTGCAATGGCCCAGTTCTTCTCCCACTGCCTTACAATTCTACCCTGACTCCAAAGAGGCAGGTGAATAACAATAATACTATGTCATACACATATAAAACGTGGCCATCCTGTCTGCCATACATAGGCAGTAGAACAAATGATGCACTGCAGTTTAGGGAAATTAACGTGAGGTAGATGTTATTTGGCACGTTCGTCATAGAGTATCCCATCCGCCAAACTCTAAATCAGGCACTTAGTCCCACTTTACCCCACTTTACCCCTTGGCTTCACCCTCCACCACAAATTATTTTCAATAAATACCTTCGCTTGGCGGTGAGGATACTTACTGTATAGCAGTGTAAGTTAGAGGGATTAGGCTAGATAGAGGTTTCACTATAGAATAGATATGGGGTGTCACTGATCATCATGTGCTAAGCTTTGGCTTAGTCAGTCACTGTACTTGTCAAATGATGGAAGGGAAAAGTTTGAACGGACGTAAATCCATTATGGGAGCAATGAAATATATATACATAAATCACTTGGCCAGAAAAATGTGGCACATGCCAATAATAGATTTTTTATTTTATTTGGTAGAATGGAACAGAACTATGAAAGAATAAGGGAGTGAAGTACTCAGATATCTGTGTGGGCACTAGGAAACCACCTTGTTTTCGGTTTGTAATACATTGAAAATATTGTAAATGTTACATCAACTGATGCAGACGCACATTGCACAGCCAACACTGCAGTGGCAAATTGAACCATGCTGCCGTTAGGTTACTGTGGGGAAATTGCCATGGGCAGGGACATGATGATGATGGGTGGGATATCTGTCTCAGTTAACAAATACAGTATACTTAATTTGTCAATAAGCAAGCAATGTGACTTACCACCACTTGACCCTGGCACCACTGACACCCCTTCGAACCACCTCCTCTGCTGGCACTGGCTCCAACACTGTTGGTCTTTGCAGCTAGAGAAAACATTACACATTTTAGATGCCAGATACACCTCCCCTGTTATGTTTTCTTTAACAAAATATAACCGCAATACTTCACTACAGTTCAGTTAGCATTATCTTCTATGAAAACTATCACTTTGGGCAGTTGGTTGGTTGACAATGTTGGAAAAGCCATGTTGTCAAGCTAACCAAAAACGTTTCATAATGGAGGGGCAGTGCTATGATGACTGTGAGTCACTGACGCGCAATGAAGGAGTGGATTAATGGTCAATGAAGAGTATATGGTTTTGGTTGACAAATGCAATGGGATAGCATACATTACTTCATTCCATGCTGCACTTTCATTGCAACTGCTCGTATGCTGTATAAATGAATGATAACACAAGATTGGGGGGAGCACCATGACAATGGCCACTCTCATTTTAACTGTTTGAGCATGAGCTAAAAAAAGAAAGCCTTCTCAAACATGTGTGGTGAATAATAGCTATAATAGCTTAATTGGGCCTGCAATCTTCACAGTAGAGTATAACAAATCTGTTCTCTTAGTCATACTGTAGCACAGATATATAAGGGGAGGGGAAAACATATTAAACACGCAGAAGAAAGCTAGAGACTAGCACAGATAGGAGGAAGTCAGCTACAGAAACATGACCTATAGAAAAAATAATAATGCAGGGATCACAAGACTTTAACAAACATTAGATAGAGGAGTTGAAAGAAAGGAGAGAGTATGAAAAGACAAGGCAACATTTTGTAAATAGTGGGGAGAGATAAACGTTAGGGAAATATTAATAATAGGACTTACTGGGTCCAGCAGAACCATTGGCTGTGGTGCTGGTGATAGTTCCACCCACTGCAGCACTGGTGGTTGCAGCTCATTCACTTCCTTCACTCTTCTTAGAAGCCCTCTTGCTGTTGGGTACTGATGTAAGAAATAAAGAAGACAAAAAACTAAATTTGGAACTACTAATGCATAACAGCAACACATTATGTTTGCTTCTCAACCCCCTTTGATGGGCCAACCTAGTATCCCTTTTCAATGCATAGAGGCCTACCTCACATCACTGGGAGACCTGGACTGTATGAATGACCTAAAGGAAGGCACAAAGAAGAGAATGATAACTCAGTGATATAATATCACTGTCTTAGTGACAGGACAGAGGAGTCTTCATTACTTCTTAAATAAATGAATTAGCCCAAGTGAGTGCCGACTAGCACAATTAGTTAGTGCAGAGTACCTGGCTAGCTCAAGCTGGATCAGATATTATTTGTAACAAAAACTTAACTTACCGCTGAGTGTGAGCAGCATGCTATTAAAAAAAAAAACAATTAGCATTTTTATAAAACAAAAAATAATTACTCCTGCATCCTTGATGCCCAGCAGGTTGAGTACGTCCTGTTCCCAGTCAATTATGTCCGCCCAGCGATTTGTCAACTGCTTTGCCATGCGCTGCACCAAATGCTGCAGTGCATGCACCTGGATGCTCTCCCCCACAGTAGCCAACACGCCCACAGGGCATTCCCTCTCACATGCTTTCTGCCTGCTGCCAGCATGGAAGGGAGGTGGCGTTGCACATAAAAAAGAGTGCAGCCACCTCTGCCTCGGATAAAATGGGGTGGGGCTGCACCCCGTGGGAGGGTTGATGGCTACACTATGTGCAGCTTGAAGCAGCCGCACTGGAGCCACTGCTACTCTGACATGGCGATGGGTTGAAAAAAAGCAGGAATAAGAAAAATAAAGAAAGAGAAGGAAGTAGAAAGGGAAAATAAAACAAAGTACAAAACGTCACAGAAAAAGTAAAAAAAAAAAGAAAGACAAAAATGTAAAAAACACAAAGACACACAGTGATAAAAAAGGTTAATTAGGGTGGAGGATTGAGCTGGGAAGGATTAGAATAGATAGAAAAATCAGGCCCAGAACCATGCAGAGAACAGAAAAAGCAGGTAAAACTAAATGGCTGCTCCCTTGCGGACCGCTTTGCGCCGTTCATTCTAATTTTTCAGATCAGAACACACTCCTGGCCAGAAAAAGCAGTGTGAATGTGCCAGCAAGCATGCTTCCGCCACTAAACAAAGTTCCACGGAATCTTGCTGAGTTTTTTTTAAACACTGCAGATTTCTCCCTGCAACTCCTGCCCAGCCTAATTTTTCATTCTGAATATCTGGTCGCCCTACTATTGACTAGCATTGGGTTACCTTATTACATTTAATAAGTGATATCTTTTGATTGGGAGCAAACCTTTGATTGGAAATATGCTGAGTACACACAGATGAATTGTGACTTAAAATCCTCTTTAATGTAAAGTCAAACTTTAAGTCACAATTCGGAAAATGCCACTTTTTGAAAGTTGGCATTTTCTTGTCCTAACCTTTTATAATTTCTGCCAGTGTCCTGGGTCTCATGACTGTGGAGGGCCCTGCTGTTAGGGTTTGTGTATTCCTGCTAGAGACTGGCACAAAAAGTAACTGGCTGTGGGCAGGGTGGCTGGGGCGGAGGGCAGAGCTGTTCTGTGCCTCACTTATACTTCAAAGGGCTTGCTTGCAGCACACTTTATGGAACCTAACAATAGTCTTTTGTCACCCCCAAGCATCTTGCGGACTTAGCAGGGGAAGAAAAGAACTTTCCAGACCAGATGAGGGGGTGGTGTAAGGAGTCCCCTCACTTCAACAGCTGGCACCAGGTATAAATATTGGACCTCCAGACCCCAGTCTTCAGGTCACTCCTGGATCTGTGGACATAACAGAAGAAGGACTGTTCTTCCACTAGAAGACTGTCCTGCTGCTACCAGAGAATTAGGCTGGTCAAGTGGATTTTCTACTCCAATGGACTGTTCACGTTTTTTTTTTACAGTTCTTCCGACAAGAAGGAAGTGCCCAGAGACTCCAACTTCCTGTTCCTGTCCAGCAGGCTCCTCCCATTGCTTTGTCCATCTCCTAGTCACTTTTTACTTGGATTGTTTGATGGAAGGATAACTTCTGCTGCGTATATGCCATTGGATTTAAGGACGTTCGGCCTGATTTAGAACTCAGTAACGAATATCTCGCCCGCCGAAATCTAAATACCATTGTTTCCTATGGTATTTAAATTTCAGCGGACGGCATATCTATCACTGTTGTGACAGAGTAACCCCTCCGCCGAGAACTAAATAAGGCCCTTTGTTCTTGTGGTGTCTCATAAGTAAGATAAAAAAACTATTGTATAAGGGTGCTGTTTGTTTGATAGGGCATGCACCAGTATTTTTTATACTTTTAGTTGATTTACAAATTTCATTGTGGTGGGTGGCCTGGGGGTTCAGTAGGGCCCTAGTTATTTATTTTAATTTCATTTTTCAACTTTTGCAAAGGAAAAATGTTGCATAGTTCAATATGTTTTCTCCATGTTTGTGACATTTGCAATATTCATTTATTTTACTATGTGGCCTAGTCTGCCAATGGGCCATCCACCCACCAGGCCCTGTACTAGTCATCACTGTAAGAAATAACTGTTTCTGTGGTATATGCTGTTTTAATAAAAACATCATTTAGGGCAGGGATGGCATTGGTTTAAATAAAAAATGTGGGTTATAGTTTGTATTTGAAGTTTTTTGGGCAAAAAAGTGTATATGTGGGGTAATATTTGATGCCATAAAAGTATGTGTGTTGTTGTAAATTTTGTACAGCTTAGTTAATTTTCTTGTTTGGCATTGCTGAATTAACGTTTGTGTTTTCTTCAGTGTTATCATGTCTCCTTTGTTTGCCAGTTTGTGTGTGAATGTCTTTGCTATAGGCCACCGTTTGTCTTTGTTCTCCATGCCTTGTGGCCAGGGGCCATTTTGTGTAACCCGGGTCTGTGTTCTTCTTGCTTTTTGGTTCACCATGTGCCTGGGGGCCGTTTTGTGCAGCCAGTCAGTGTGCTTTTACCATAGGTGTGCATATGTTCTTTGATTTCTATGCCTCTTTGCGATGTTGTTGGTGTGACTTTTGTGGCCAAAGGCCATTTTGCGTAGCCCTCCAGTGTGTTATTTGCCATAGGCCTACATGTGTTCTTTGTTTTCAGCGCCTCCTTGGTTGCTGCTGTTGTTTTGACCATATGGCCAGAGGCCATTGTTGTTTGACGAAGTGGCCGGGGGCCATTTTGTGCAGGCAGTCAGTGTGCTTCTGCCATAAGCTTGCATGTGTTCTTTGTTATCCATGCCTCCTTGCTTGATGTTGTTGTTTGACCATGTGGACAGTTGTCATTTTGTGGAGCCAGTCAGTGTGCTTTTGCCATAGGCTGTATGTGTTCTTTGCTCTCCAGTCCTCTTTGCTGGCTGTTGTTGGTTGCCATGTGGCCACACTTCTATTTATTCCAATTTTCAAAGCCATTTTCTAGGGAGTTTTATAGGAGAGGGCTATGGTTATTTGTGTTTGTTCATTTTTGTTTTACTTTTCCCTGATATCAGTTTAATAATATGCTTGATGATCATTGTAGCACATGTGTGTTATGAATATGATTATGATGAACAGTGCTTTATCTTACATGCATATTCTTTACATTTTCACCTCCACCTCCTTGCATTCCAATGGGTTTCTCATGTTCCTGTAGCACAAACATGACTAATTAATTTTAGTTTTTGTAATTTTAATTTTTTTTAGGATATGTTTTATTTTATTTTTTATTTTAATTTTGATTGTATTTTAATTTTGTGTTTTTATTTTTATTTTTTATTTATTTTCTTAATTTGTTTTGCATTTTCTCCATTCATCCACCCCATGACTGTCATAGGTGCACAGCTGTATAACACCATTCATTTTATTAGGTATTATTCCATTTCCCCCTGGACACCCTGCCTGCCGTAGGCACACACCAGCCTTCATTTTTAAGGATTATTCCATTTTCCCAGGCACCTTCAGGACTGTCACCAGTGTTTCCCTAAGGATAAACGCATTTAAAGCAAAGAGTTACATCTGTATGTTATTATCCTGATTGGAAATAAAAGTTTATTTATGGTGGTGTGGTTTGACTTAAAAATGGTTGGATATATTGTTGTTAATTACTTAGGATAATAACTTAATTAACCAACCAAACTAAACTATACTGTCTTTGTCTGTACTAATTCAAACTGCAACAATGCTACATTTCACTGATTGGTTCTCTTGCTGGTTTGCTGTTAGGTGCATAAGAGAAGAGACGTCACCCACAGTACTGCCAGACTGAAGGCCTGTCCAAAAACACGTGACTACACAACACATGACGTCAGTCCTCCAATCTCTTCCACTGGTGCATATGAGTGCAACTGCCAAGTCAGAGCTTTAAGATGGCCCCAAAGAAAGGTGCTGCCAAGAAAGTGGCCAGTGAGAAAAAGCAGCTTTCCACCACTGGTGTGCCAACCACAACCTTTTTTTCTTGAAACTTGTGTCTGCCCCACCGCCTCTGGGGAGGAAGCGGGGAGCAGCACTCCCACATCAATGGCACCACCTTAACCTAAGCCCAAGCCTATGTCTTTAAGTGAGGAAGACACTGCATTCATTGTGACGCCGATGACCAGTGGTGTTCAATTGGATTTGTCTCTTTTGAAGAGTAGTACCCAATAGCTTCAGAAAACAAAGCAAAGTGGACAGCAGCCGCAGTCAGCAATAGTAGATCTTCCTTAAGCTGAAGCAGAGCAGAAGGTTGAGCTTCCTGCGAAGCAAGAACCCCCTCTATTAGAATCATTGTCTACTAGATCTCCAGTAAGAAAAATGACGGGTACAGCACCATCTTCTCCAAGCACCCCTTCTGATGATGATATGTACATGGATTGCATCCTGGCAGAGTCAGAGAGACACCAGGAGAGGCTAGGGAAAAGAAAAGTTCCTGAAAGCCTTAGAGTTATGGAAGGGGATGAGGAGGATGATGATGAGCAAGTCATTCTTATGGAACCTGGCACAGAGGAGACCAACATTACCCCTCCTATTCAACCTGCTCTGAGGGTTGTAGCACATATACCATTGCCAGCACCAGTTCCCAGGCCCTGCTGAGACCTGCATCAAGCCGTACCTATAGAAATATGCAATGTAGAGAGGCAATCAACAACACACCCACCTACCTCCGGTTCTTCTTCAGGAATTGGCACTGGCACACTGAGAAAGTTCTCCTCCCCATTTTGGGACTTTTTTATGAATAGCAAGCAGGAGGATAACATTGCAATACGTTCCATTTTCGCACTAGTGTTCTTTGAGGTAAGTCTGGCTCGCCCTATGGCACTGAAGGCCAAAGGACCCATATGAATAAACATCACGCAATCTGGTTGAAGGAGAACCTTAAGAAAATTGCTTTAGGTGATGGTGGGAAAGATGAGGAGAGCGGGAAATCATCAGCTCTAATCACGGTGAGTGGTGATGAGGAAGAAGAGGGTGACATCTCTATGCAACGCAGCCCTGTGCCCAGCAGTGTTCCAGTATCACCCACCTCAGCAACCTCAAAATATCACAAGAGTCAGAAGGAGACACCACTGCATACAGTGCCTGTCCCAAGATGGAGTGAGTCTACCACCTCCTACCTCTCAGAAGATGCCTGGGTCAGTGGCTCCAGGAAAGAAAAAAATCCAGCCTACCATTACAGGATTATTTAGGTAGGAGGGGCCCTATGACCCCAACCAGACAATGGCACATTTGTACAATGGGAAACTGGTAAAATGTTAGTGCTGGACATCTCCCTTTTTTCTTTTGTGTATTAAGTGGGATTTTTAAAATTTGTGGCGGCCATCTGCCCAAAATGAAAGGTTAAAATTCAGACCTATTTTTCCAGAGCTGGTTGGACAAGCTTTGCAGCAAAGTGCTGTTCACACTATCCACCTCAAGACAGACATGTGGGCCAGTTGTCAAGCAAATTATTACATGTGTATCACTGCACATGAGACGTCTTTTGCTGGGCTTAGACAACAGCTATCTTCAGGTCTCAGCACTGAAGATACTTTTCAGGGCATTTGAGGGGCATACAACAGTAGCCATATTCGCCAAGGAGAAATCCAATACTGCTGCAAACATCTTGGAAGACTTTAACAGCAAGGTGTCTGAATGGCTGTGACCCAGAGGTCTAAGAATTGGATATGTTGCCATGGACAACGACAGTAACATTTCAAGGGCATGGCAGATGGTGGCTATTTCAGGGTCATTTGTTTATCCCATCGCATCTACCTGATTGTGCAGGACTTTCTCAATAAATAACACATAGTCATCAATATACTGACCACCAGCAGAAGAATCTGCAGTCATGACAGCAATTCTTTTTGAAGCCCTGAAGTAGTAATTATTCAGCACGCTAATAGACTACCCGTAAAAAACCCTCATATAGAAGGTATCAACACGTTGGAACTCGACCTATTGCATGTTGCAACATCTGTCTGAGCAGTACAGACAGATCAATGGCTATGACATTCAAAGAGGTGGGGATGCAATTAACAAAAGTATGACCATGGATGTGAACCAATAGGGCTTAGGCAAATGCCTCACAGAGATCCTACTCCCTTTTGAGGTTTTCATACAGGTGGTAAGCAAGGAGGAAAGTATAATGGGCCATTCTATCCCCTAGTAGCATCTGCTACAGGACCAGTTAAAAAAGGTGTCTGGAATATTCAAACTTATAGGTGTGAATGAAAATTCGGAGGAGACTGCCTTGTTTGAAAGCTTAATCCTTTGTTTGGATGTTAATAAAAGGCTGCAAAATGGCATCATGTTGTCTAAAGTGTACAGCTGTGTCACACTACTTGATCCACAGTACAAACAATTTCTGGCCACTTTCGTTCCTTTTCCTGAAGGTCATGTTGCAAAATACAAGAGGTGGATTGTTGAACAAGCCAGAGATCTGGAAGAAAAACGTCTGGAAATTCCTAGAGTTCCACTCCCAGGCACAAGTTCCGGGTTGTCCACTTCACCTTTCAGAGAGGGCAGTCTTGTCTCACAGCAGCCAACACCAGCAACAAGAACACCTACAACTACCACAACTACAGGAACAGAGGAATTGGCCCCAACCTCTGCATTGGCTTGGTTTCAAGCGTTAGGTCTTAAGACCAGTGCACAGGTGAAAGCAAAAGAGATCCTGCAAGTGGCAGCACCAATGACCACTGAGATGTTCCAGGAATATCTGGAAGCCCAAAAATCTGTCTATGTGGATCAAAACTCATTGGTGTATTAGTATGCAAAGATGAACCAATGGCTAGTGCTCAACAGGTTTTCAATAAAGTATCTGGCTTGTCCAGTAGCCAGTGTGCCTGCTGAGCCTGTGCTCAGTGCACTGGCACAGTTATCACAGTGAGAAGGGCCAGTCTCTTGCTTCAAAACATTGCGAGATTAACCAAAATGAACCAACTTTTTATACCACTCAATTACACTGTTCCTGAAACATCATAGAAGGAGGAAGAGGATGATTGGTCAGACTCAAGTGTGTTTGCTGATCAACTTCTGGGTGAACCTCTTGACTTTGAGGATGAACTCTTCTTTCCTGACTTAGTATGCCACCATAGTATTTTGTAATTATTTAAATTCTTTCTTTGCCAAAAATAAAGATGTAGCTAGTGCAACATTATGTTTTTGTCTGATTTATGCTGCCTCACCATTTTAGTCACAAGGTTGGCCGGATTAGAGTTGGATGAGTCTGCAGTGAAAAAGCCTCCCCATTCCCTTCAGAGCATTGGTGAGAATGCCTGCTTTCTCCCATGCCTAACCTCTTTTTGCATCACCTACCAGGACTGCCCCAGAAGGTCATTAAATTACAAGACTGCCAAATTCCAATGTGTTGCTTGCATCAAAAGGAGAAACAATTATATGCCTACCACTGTGCTTGGATTGAAAGAGGTATCTTTTGCACCAATGACTGATGATATATTATTGAGCGATTGTAAGTGATGATTGAAGATGTTTGTGGTGGCAGTAGCAGACAGTGAGGGAGTTTGTTGAACTAATTAATAAACTTGATTTAGATGTTTTGCAATGTTTGGGGCCTTTTGGGTGATCATTTTACCTGAAGGTGTTTGGCCATTTCAAACGTAGTGAAATTTACCTGCAGAGTTCACTCTTTTTTCTGGTTGTTCAGAGACCAGACCAGTCACTTTAGTTAAAAAACATAAACCTACACAAAATACTCAAATTACATTTCTCTACTTTTTCTTCAACAGAAGTGCACTACAGGTCCATCTCGCTCGAGTCCGGAGTGGGACAAAGTTACTCTGAACCAAAAGGAAGATGGAAGGACTCAGGGCAGGACTACCTTAACAGCCGGAGGGAGGAAGTTATTGACTTCAAAGGGAAACCATGATAATGATGATGACTCTGAGGCCTAGTACTTAGCTCTGTGGCCAAAGAGAGGTGTGTTGATTTGGGAAATGCTGCTGAGTGTGTGTGCTGCAGTGCTGGCAAACCTGAAACTCCTTTTGTTTTTTTCTCTGCCTCTCCGCCTTCTTGGTGCACTCCTCATGACGCTTACCTTCCTTCTGTCCTTTTCATTGACTCTACAGTACAGTTTGTGTTTTACAATCCACAGGCCTTCTCCTCTCCTGCACGAACGAAGGTGAAACCTGAGCTCAACACTCCTGCTTACCTATTGGATTGATTCAGCCAGGCACCCAAGAGTGATGGGAATTCCGTGAAGACTTCAGATGCACCGCCCAATTTGGCAATACAGTATAATTTTTCTTTTAACAGTCACAATTTTCAGAACTTGGTGGGCTCTCTTCACTCCTCCATAATTTGTATTATTCAAACATAGATGACAGAACATTTAGATATCTAATAATAACTTGGATCTTTGGGGCTGAAGGAGTGTTTACATTTCATTGGGATGACCTGAGTCGTACTCATTCCTTCATTTCATTCCACAACAGATTGAGGATAATGTGCTGCTCATCACCTTGATGAAAATTGTAGTTGGATTGTGAAGTGTTTGTCTTTGTCACAGGTTTCTGTAAATTCCCCGTCCCATCCATTCATAAAAACCCTAACCCTCTTCCCCCAAGCTGTATGATTTATTGAAGTTTGAATTAATTTACATCAAATGGATCACACACTTGGTGGGTGGGATGTGGTTAAATGTGACATCAACTCACTGTTGGATCTTCTATTACCTGAGCAATAGGTCACACCAGCCCCACTTACCCAAAGTTGCATAAAAGGGTTCCATTTATTTGCGATGTAGAACAGAATTCGTCAATGTCAACATCATTGTTCAGGCCTTGTGTTGTGTAAATGCTTAAACTTGCTCACTCCAGACTTTGAGTACACTTTTCCTGACTCAAGGACTTTGTAGCTTTAGTTTTTGTTAAATTCCATGCTTCCCATTGCTCAGAATAATTTACTATTGCTAGTTTTTGTTATAATATCTGCTATTCTTTGTGGTTTCATGGTGGTAGTAGTATTTTGTTGGTCTGTCTAAATATTTAATTGTATAACCCAAGAACTCTGTGTGTTTCTTTTAATTTAGTTGCCTGTGATGGATAACCCTTTTGTTTAATCCTGCAGTTGGCGCTCACCTAGTTGAGAGGGGGACTTCGCTTGTGATGCCTTCCCTATTAATGCACTACCACCACCATTAAGACGGCAAATTGGGAAACCCTCCAGTAAGGTTTTGGAAGATTAAGAGAGATAGCAGCCATCACTTCATCTATTCGGGTAAGAGAACTATGGGGTGAATTGACTAGTTTGGTTAGTAAGTAACTAACTTCTACTGCAGATAATTAATTGTTTATCTAGGTTACTGTAGGCAATATAGGGAATTGCAGCACACCACCCTAATGGTTAATATGGATACAGAGAGTAGTAGGACAATGGTATAACTAACTATAACTAACTAATATACACTTTGAAAAGTGGATTAAAAAAACAGACTGCACGAAAAGGCATCAGCGCAAAGTTAAAGTAAAACATAAAAAAAGTCTTCAGGCATAAAGTATAATAGAAATGTTTCCCTTTACTCAACAACAAAGTTGTAACAACAACAGTAAACCCACCCACTCGGACAAAACAGGCCCACCCCTCTCCCCAAACAATATGACCTGAACCAATGTACAAAAGAAAATTTTCAATTAAAAGTCCAAAGTCCAAATGAAATTGCCCTACCCAACTCCCACCCTCTCCACCCACAACAAAACTCCTTTCCACCAAAACAAAAAAATGTAAACTGGCTCAGACGAGGGCATTCGCTAGGACGTGCAGCAGTTTTTGTAGCTGGGTCTCAAAGCATGGCATCCGACAGTGTTAGTGCACCAGCTCACTAAGCATGCATTGATGTAATAGATAGTCCGAGGGGGCAGCACTGGTAGTATGGGCATGTGTAGCTGCATCTGCCAGGGGCACTGGTGTTGATGTGGCCTGAAGGATGGAGGCATAGGCAGGTGACTGGATGAACTGGGGACCTGGACAGGTGCATGTGCCTCACCTTCCTCCTCCTGCCATTGATTCTCCACCTGGGTTGCCTCCAACCTGCTGCCACAGCCAGGCTGTTATCTCCTGCCGGGTCGGTGGTGGTGAACTAGCAGGAGTAGGCATATCAAGAAAGGCAAAAAAGGCAAAAACAGTATAGATTTTATTCGACACATTTGTCACAGAGTATCCCATCCACAAAACAACAAAACACAAAATCAAAGGCACTTAATCCCACTTTACGTCCTTGCTTTGCCATCAAACACAAATTATTTCAAACATATTCACTTGGCAAAAAGGAAAGGAAATGTGACTTACTCTACTGCAAGGTAAATTAGAGGTGAACAGGCTGGGTAGGTATAAGTTTTACTATAGAACAGTGGCTTGTTATGTATCATCATGTGCATAAGCTTTGGCATAAACAGTCACTCTAGTTGAAAGTTGACAAGTGTCAAAAAGGAAAAATTTGAACAGGCAAAATCCATTATGGAAGCCATTAAATATATGAACCACTTGGCAAGCAAAATGAGGCACGTTAAGAATGGATTTTTAATTGTTTTTGGTAGGCTGAGACAGAACTTAGGAAATAATAAAGGAGTGAAGTACTAGGAGATGACAAAGTGGGCACTGGGGGAGAAGAGAAATACACCTTGATTTCGTTTCGGTTCGCAATGCATTGAAAGTTGTAAATCACACATTAACTGAAGCAGACATACATTGCACAGCCAACACCGCAGTGCTGAATTGAACCATGCTGCAGTTAGGTCATGGGTCAAAAGCCATGGGCAGGAAGGTCATGAATGATGATGAGCCACACTTAACAAATACAGTGAGTATCCTAGTAATTGCCAATAATGAAGTAATGTGACTTACCACCACCCATCCCTGCCACCGCAGTGACTCCTCCTTCAACCAATGAATCTGGCGCACTGGTGCTGCCCTCAGCACTTGTGGTCTGTACAGCTAGAAAAAACATTAAACATTTTCGATGCCAGATACTGCTCCTCTTTTTAAAATACAACATCAGTATCACCACAGTTCAGTTTGCAGTAGTTTCTCTTCTAGCTAAACTATCACTTTGGGCATTTTGCTGGATGACAATGTTAGAAAAGCAAGGTAGTCAAGCCAACCAAAAACCTTTCATAATGGAGGGGCAAAGATATGATGATTGTGAGTTATTTGAAGCGCAATGAAGGGATAGAATAAATTGGACAAATAAAGGAAATTTGGTTTTGGTTGGCAAATGCAATGGACCACCCTCATACTACTTTCCGCCATGCTGCACTGTCATCAAACTACTGGTATACTAAATAATACATACAACTCAAAATTCTGGGGGTCACCATAACCATGACCACTCTCTCCTCGTTTTACTGTTTGAGCATTAGCAAGAAAAAGAAAGCCTTCTCAACAAACAAATGTAGAATAGTTTGCTTGGGGTTGTAAACACTGCAATCTTCACAGTAGAGTACTTAATCTATTCTCTTAGTCTTGAAGCACCAGTCTAAAGGATACATAGGGTAGGCCAGGAGAAGAAAAGCTTACAATAAAGCAGAAGAAAATTACAGATTAGTACGGTCAGGAGGAAGTAAGCTAGAGAAACATGAAATATAGAAAAAAAGGATAATGCAGGGATCACAAGAATTAACAAACATTAAATAGAACAAATAGGATTTATATAAAAAAAACATTCATAGAATAAAAAACACAGAAGAATAATTCTACATGGGCAAGAGATAAAAGTTAGGAAAATAAATAATAATAACAGGAGAACTTACTGGGGCCACTAGAGCTGTCAGTCGCAGTGCTGGTGGTGGTACGTCAAACCCACAATCCACTAGTGGTGGCAGCCTCAGCCTGACCCTTTGATGCCCTCTTCTTGCCCTTAGGTACTGGTGTAAGAAATAAAGATGATAACAAAAATAGATTAGTGGATCAGTTAATCTCTCTGAAAATATTTTGGCAGGCAAAGGCAAACACAGTAACATATTGGCATTGTACTTTTCGAAATCAGATCGCCTATATCACTAACACAAATTGACCTATTCCTTATTTTCTAAATCCAAGACCTAGTCCAAATTTCCAAAACTACATTTGGAACTACTATTGCATTGCAATGAATGATCTTTGCTTCTCAACCCCTTTGATGGGCCAACTCAGTTAGTTTCCCTTTTCAGTGCATAGATGCATACAACACATCACTGAGAGATTGCATGGGACAGTACGAGTTACATAAAATGAAAGACACAGAGAATGCTAACTCACTATAACCACTTCTTAGTGACAGGACAGAGAAGTCTTCATGACTTCTTAAATAATCAGCCCAAGAAAGCACCTACAGGGATGAGTACAACTAGGTAGCACTGAGCACCTGGCTCCCTCAAATTGTATCACATAATATTTGTAACATTACATGAACTTCACTTACCTCTGAGTATGAGTAGCATGCTATTTGAAAAAAAAATATTACCATTGTGGGACACAACAAAAAAATAATCACTAAGGAAGCTCTGCATCCTGGATACCAAGCAGGTCCAGCTGGTCCTGCTGCCAATTGAGGATGTCGGCCCAGCCATGCTTCAACTGCTGCTGGATACCCTGGACTGCAGTTCTCCTCCAAACATTCCAGTGCACTGTCCCCCACAGCAGCCGACACTCCCACAAGTTATATCCACTCTTGCCGTCTGCTGTCATCATGAAGGGGAGATGGTTCTGCACAAAACAAATAAGTACGGGCACTTCTGCCTCTGAGAAAATGGTGCAAGCTTCACCCCTTGGCGGCCCTGGCGACTGCAAGGTGTGAGGTTAGCATCTGCACTGGCACCACCTCGCCCCTGCTCTGCCATGGCGCTGGGTAGGGGAAAAACAAGAAATAGGATAATGGAAGGAATAGAAAGAAAGAAATGAGGAAGCAAAGTGAAAACCAAAAAAAGTACAAAAAGTTACAGACAAGTAAAAAAGACACAAATATAAAATTCACAAACACATATACACTCACTAATTTAGTAAAGCTAAAACAGGGTGGATGAGTGAAATGGGGGAGTATTGCAAAGATTTAGAGTAGATTTTCATATAGGCTCAGCACCATGCACAGAAAAGATACAACAAAATGGCCGCATGTGACAGCAGGTGCAATTTGCGCTTGCTTTTCAGCATGGAATATGCTACTAGCACTAATAAGCGTGAATGGGCGGCAGAGCACAACTCCACCCGCTCATAGAGTGAGGCAGAATCTTGTGGAGTTTTTTAGGCACTATGTGGAATTCCGCACAGCAGAACTCCTACTCATACAAAAGACTGCCTTGCTGTCTGAGAAGGAAGCTCGGACTTGCTTACCTACATCACAGGCTAACCTGAGCGACTCCAGGAGTCAGTTGGCTGACCTCCTGTCTGAGCTATAGGTATAGAACAAGCTCCAGAGGCCTCCCTGCAAATGCCCAGTTGACCTGCTGCAACTTGACCTGCCTGTGCTCTTCTGGCATCTGCTGGAGTGAGTTCCTGATACAGAAGATATGCCTTCTCAAGTCCTGTACCGTTGGCTAACATCAGAGTGTACTTCTCCCTACTTAACTGTTGGTTCCATCAGAACCAATGCAGCACACTGCAAATCAATGCATGACCTCACATTGCAGCTACTGATCGGAGGCCTCATCAGAACCAATGCAGTGCAGCTCGACGCAGGACCTCTCATTGCAGCTACTGATCAGGGGTCTGATCAGAATCCATCCAGCAGAGCACAGCTTTGCAGCTCTTGATTGGTGGTCTCATTACAACTGACACAGCACCATGCAACTTGATATATGACTTTGCATCGCAGCCCTCGCAGCTTCTCTTCGGAACCGACGCAACAAGACAGAAAGCCTTGCATCAAGGACATAAGATACAATTTTCATCTGAACTATTCTGGTCCCTATATCCGTCCCATGCTCCATTGCAGATGGGCTGAACATGTCACTTTGCCTGGTCCAGTGCGACCAGATTACTGCAGTTGGTGCTTTGTGCTTCTAAGAACTATTTTTACCTAAAAATGTGAAATTACGTATCTCTGGTTCTAATGACTGGATTTGTGTCATGCCCTAATCATCTTATTTATTATAATTGTCTCTGCTTTTCTAAATTAGTTTGAGAGTTTTTTGTTGTGTATTCACTTTATTACTATTTGTATGCTGAATAAATATTTTACACATTGCCTCTTAATTACGCCTGTATGCTTTGTGCCAAGCTACAAGAGGGCTACGTACAGGTTAATTTAGTGACTATTTGTGGTTCACCATGACAAAGATTGTGGTTGTTGCCTGAGTGGGGCTTCTTCCCATCTCAGCCGATAATTCAAGTTCTTACATTGGTGTTCAGCTGTGGGATTCTGCACTTGTGTTTGTGCAGTGCCATGCAATGATTTTGTGTAAGACTAAAATCCCATGTAAATAACTTGATATAGGACTCAACTTCTTTTTAAATTCTCCCTGGTTGCCAATTTTTCCTTTTTCAAAATTCTATTGCTGCTTCACATTTGTTCATTTATGACTCTTGCCTGCAAGGATGTAGGTGGATCTCGACAACCTTGAAAGGTGCGGTATGACTGCATTTGAAAATGTTGTGCACAAAGAGGGAGCTTAAACCGGCTCGCAGCTCTCCAAAGTTGGAGTATGAGCTATCCCTCCAGGCCTGGGAGAAGGTCTACAGAATTCAAGCTGTAGCACTAAAGCAGGAGGCTGATGATGCAGAGGATGCAATGGATGATAAGGGGGATGAAGTAGACGCTGCGTAGGATAACTTTGCAACAGCTCCAGAGATGGAAGGAGAGGAGAATCTTCTGCCCCCAGCCCCATAATCAGAGCAGATAGGGAGACCCACAGGAGTGAGGTCCCAAACAGGGTCCAGCATAGGAAGCAGTATGACCTCGCACCACCTGTCCCCTAAGGAACTGGAAAACAGGAAAGCTTAAAGGCAGTTCAAGCTGCAACTGGCCCAGCTGGAACTGGCTGCAAAAACAGCAAGGGCTGATGCAGTGAGAGCCCAGGAAAAGGCACAGGAGGAGAGAAAGCTAGCTCTGGAGGAAAATAAACTTCTGTGGACTCATGAAGTAAGTGTAAAGGAACTGGATGTTAAGATGAAGCAGGTCACAGAGACAGGTGTAAATGGTGGCAGCGACCACATATTGTCCAGTCGAGACAGGAGGGTCCATATCCCCAAGGATCTGGTGCCTAACATTGTTGTGGGTTCTCACATACCAATAGTTAGGGGAGTGGAAACAATAAACGTCTGGGACATGACATGAGAGGGCTGGATTTGTGCAGCTATTGGCACCTAGTATAGTACCACAGTGGGATACAATTGATCCCAATCGTTTACGTAATGGATCAAGCTTTGGGAAAAGTAGACGCTCTTGCACCAACAGATATCAAGGAGAATTTGATACTAGATTCAACTCTCTGGTGAGAACAGGTTTAACTAATGGCTATTGTCAATGTGGTGAATGCAACAAGGTTGTGGACAATTGTATTGGGAGAATTGACACTATAATTGTTTGTGTCCTGAAGACGTCCACCTGTAAGGACAAGATGCGTTGGCTGTCATTTGCTGTTGATGTGTGGTGCTTTTAAAGACAAGGAAAATAAAGTGAAGGACTGAACAAAATTGAGAACTCGGAAGGGACTCTTTTGTGAAATGTTTTTTGATGCTGTGATTCTCTAATATGAGGTACTGGGTTTTTCAGAACCGGTACTGATCCGGTAACCCAGCGGTGCCAGGGTACACCCAAAGACCTCGGGTACTTTCCTGATTCAGACCACAGAAACTCAGAGTCTTCTAGGTGAAGTCAAAGATCGAATTTATTGGCTGCAGCCAAGTAACAAGCGTCCTAGAAGTACAACAGCACGGTTTGTATGTTCTCAGGAGACTGTGTTTCAATGCACAGTCAGGTTTCCTTATATACAGTTTTTTAAGCTTCAGGCAAACATTCTTGACATTTTGGTTGGTCATTCACATGTTTTCACTATAAAGGAAAAAACAGTGTCATGATGAAACCTCATATTTCATGTCATCCAACCCATAATAAATTACCTGGCAAGGCCTAGTATTTTACATCAGATAAGTGTGGACCCCCAATAAAAACGGGCACCTCACCCTCGTAAAGTAAGAAGAAGAAAAGAGCAGGTGCAGGTGTGAGCAAGATTAGGCAGGGTGTGTGAGCGATAATAAGGGTTTTATGGCATGGTGTGCCTTGATGCTATCTGATTCGGCCACTGGGAGAGGGACTGACCAAACAGGTTTGGCCTGAGGCAATGGTTCCAGCTTGCCCAGGTCAGAGAAAAGTCAATCAAGGTGTACGTGTCCTTGGAATCAAATCTGACTGTATTATAAGCCTATGTGAGGGCAACTTTTAAAAATGGCTGCCGTGTATAAAATGGGAGCCACGAGTGTAGGACGAAAATGGCGATTTCGAGGTGAAAACGCTGCTGGAATTGAGCGAAAATGCTCATGCTTAGTGTACTAGTCATTATTGGTCTTTTGATACTAAAATCGTACTGCTGTGGCAAAGTAAATTACATGGGTCCAGAATTTTTAGAACCACAAACCCTCCTTTTGCCCTTACATAGGCAATAAACCTATTCTCATGCTAATCTGAGTCCAGGTCTATGTTTATAAGGCCATGGAGATGTTGCTGGAGCAAAATTCTAGTACTTGGTAACTCTCTCTGGACAGGTCTCCTGGAACATGAAGTAGCACAAAAGGCCACATATGGCAGGACAAAATAAGGAATACCTCTATCTGTAGTAGGTGGCATAAGATCACACACCCAACAATTAGTGATGTTCACTACTAACTAGTGTTGATGCAGAAGCTGTACAAAAGAATTGCTTACGAATTCTGATCTTCTAACCTGCTCATGTTCAGGAAAAGGGTGAAAAGAGTGCAAAGAAACAATAGTAGGAAAAGACATAGGTTGGGAAGTGGGTGCAGAAGTCAATTGAGTAGAGAAAAACAATCCCACCCATAAAGACACTAGAAAACACGTTATTAAGAACATATAGACAACGGGAGAAAGTAGTGACCACTATTACAAATGAAATAATAATTTTTCACAACCCTAACCAAAAAGCAAATCCTAAAATTATCTAGTAACATTTTTAGGGCTCCTCTGCATTTCAGTAATTTTTGTATGTTCAGGTGGAACAGTGGTGACTCTCATCAATGCTCTAAGGTGAAAAGTGGGTACTCTTTCCACACAAAATGGACTTTATTCTGCTTTTACTAAACAGAATAGTACTTTAAAACAATGCCAGCAAAACAATCAGTCTCCTAACACCTAGTCTATACAATCACACGGAAACCTCTTGTGAAACCAACTATGCCCAGAGTCCGTTCAAAAAGCCTCTCTGGCAGGCTTCTATTGTCCATCAAATTTTCTTTTGTTGTTTTCTTTCGCATGGGCCTCTCAATTCAGGCCTCTTCGTGAGAAAAGTACTGCTTAGTTGGAGTGCCCTCCTGGCAAACACCCACAGCTCACTCGAAAGTCTCAATGTCTTAAAGCAATGCACCAGTGTCTCTCCTCTGTGGCAGACACTACAAACAATGTGCTCTTCATTGATCAAGGGCACAAATCATCTCGTGCAGACCCAAGCACCATTAATTGGGAAATAGCTCAAGCTCAGCAGCACTTTCAGACTCCAACACTCATTATTTAGTGTCAGAGGACGCTCAAGCTGCTCTTTCATGGGCACCACAATATAGTGCCTTTTTCCAAACTTGAAATCTCCGGTGCACTGCCCTTCTTCCGTTGAGCAAAGAAAAGGGGGTGTGTGGCCAAAACTCAGGCCAAGGGGCTCAAGGGATTGCACACTGTCAGAGGTTACCAGCACATGACAGGTAGAGAAATGAAACCTCAAAACAGCTCTGCCATCAACAACAGGAATCCTTCTCTTTAGCTCCTTTACACTGAAACTTTGGCTCTGCGATGTCCATCGCCGTCTGATGGAGCAAGTACGATACCATACGCTGGCGATCGCTGTCCAGCTTTGCTACTTTCTGGGTGCTGAGACTGTAGGGCCAAGACATCCATCTTTCATCTGTAGCTGTCACTGATGGGAATTAGGCTTAAATCAATGTCCTGCAGGTTATTATGACTTGATACCCGCAGAATCTGGTGACGTAGGAAATGTGCCACAGTTGTTAGTTTCCTTCAATTTAGTAAAAGAAACAGTTCATGGTTTTTAACAAGGGGACTGCAAGCAGGTGGTCTGCAATCTTCAAAGGAGTAGCCATACACCATGGGCATAAAATACAAAGACAAAGGCAGAAGGGCAAAACAGGGTCTCTAGCATCTTTAATTGGGTTCTCTCCATTATTCTCTGCCATCTATAGCTACATGAGAATTCTATCTGAATGGATTTCCTCACACAGTGGCATTGTCTAATGGGGTAAACACATATTTTCCTCAATGATTAAGTCTAGGTGTTCCTCCTTACCTTAGAACATCTCAATAGAGCAATCACATGATACCGATTATCAGGGACATGTAGAAACCTTCCTTTAAAAACTGTGCATCAGGTGCACTATGCAATACACAGGCTAATAGTCAAATGTGCAAACAAAAAGACAAGAACTAGAGGGTCCTGATATTTGCATGATTAGGACACATCTGATCCCAACAAAAATTAAAGTAGCAGGAACAGAAGGGAACCGAAAACCAAATTAAAATAGACATTGAAAATTCGTCATGTTCAAAAAGGTAAACATAAGATATCTCCTATTGAAATGGAAAACTTGTCTTACTATAATATTGAGTCAGTTAACCAGTCTATCGCTACCCTGACATGTCAGGCTGGAAAACATTGAAGCAGGCCTAAGGCAAATTCTTGAAAACCAGTCTGGTCATACCAAAGGGAATTATACATAACATGGGGGTCCCTGGTACATCACTGCAGTCTGGAAATGTGAACCTGAACAATACATCAATAATAATAAAAGGGCTGACTGGTGAAAGGAATTCGAAAAAGAGAAATGGGACTAGGACATAGCTAAAATCTCAATAACTAAGCATGATGCGACATTGGTCAGGGGAAGTAACAAAAGAAAAAATCTATAGGAAAAACAAAAAAAATTATTTGGGTGATAGTCAGGCATGTGACACAACACCGAGAGTACGGGTGATACACAAAGGCCAAAGTTACACAAATTTTAACTCTACCGTTGGCAACTACACCATATACGGTACTCCTAGCTAATGTTTCAGTTCCTTCTTCAGAAAAAAATGAAACCCTGGTTTTCTTTTAAGGAATGAAAGCCATATGCTACTTAGGAAACAGAACATCATTAACTAATGTAATATAGAAATTAGGCCACCTTGAGTCACAGATCTATAATTTCATCCTTAGGTCCAATCAAGGCTATATAAATGTAGGGCTGCCTGTTCCTTTAAGGGAAGGGGCAGTAACGTGACTAACTGCAGGTGACACACTTTGATCCTGTATATCTCTTTTTATTTTCCTTCAATACCATTATAGCCAAATAGACATGCACTGGTGAAGTGTTGTCTTTTATGTTCACAGCATGAAATATCATTATCGGTGGAATTTAGTAACCAGAACAAGTTCAACCAACTGTTGCGTAGCGATGGGCATCGTCATGACCATCCCCTCACAACACAGGGGAGCTTGTAATAGTATCAAAAGCAGCAACAAACATGCAAAAAAATAAAAATAAAAATAATAAAAACGCACAAAACGTCAAGCCATCAGATATACTTGCTGTGTATCAAGCACAAAAAGCATAGACAAAACAATAGCATGTGTGAATAAGCGGTGACACACACCACCATGTCATGTACTTTATGCACTGTAAACCTGCAGCCCAAAACCAAATATTTGGGCCTGTTTAATTTGTCAGGTTTAAAATCCTTACCCTCCTTTTGACAGTAGATCACCAGGCAATGGAAATTTGCTGTCAAATATAAATTTACTGTTTCTCTTCTAACATACAGGACCAGCAAGAACAATTCATGATAGGACCAAATACATGAAAATAAATTTCCATTACTTAACTGTTACCCTCTTGTCAGTTACTTCGCAACATCAAGCCACCTTAGTTTTACCTTTCTAAAAGTAAAAATTGTTACACTGACTCTCCATATTAATTTGGCACCTACAATTTCCACTGTGAAAAATAAGTCTTAATTGGCAAATCGTTCTCATTAAGGCATGTAGTCTTCAAAATTGTAGAAAAGGGCTGCATCTTATTTTCTGTCTAAGACTTAATGCAACACTTCGTTTTCTGTCAAATTAAAGCAACTAGCAGGCATCATTTTATTTTTTTAGAGCGGAGACACAAATGTATCAGTTCTGCAGAGCATTTAACATGATGTTGGGACTTTCGAAGAAACCCCTTTTTTTATATTTTCCCTTTGGAATTAAGTTCTTTAATTGTATTGATGTTCTTCTGGAGAAACCAGAAATCCCACTTTTAGAGGCCCGTAGGGTCATTCTGCATTTCACAGAGACAAGGCCCTAATTTAAAAGGTCACAAGTGTCAACATGACAGCCTCCTCCATTGTTTATGGGAAAACTAAAGATAGCATCTCAGCAGCGTGACTTGAGCCAGCCTCTGTAGCTCTCCTAGCTTCTGCCACTCTGAATCTGTCAAAGACAGTAGGCCTTCCTATTTTCCTTCTAACCTGCAATAATTCATTCTATTTAAAAAAAAATTTTTTTCCTTTTTAGGCGCTAAACAAAATTATCTCTATTTCCAGATTATTAAACTACATTTACTGTGAATAATTCACAAACCTTAATAACACACATACCAGTTGTTAGAATAAATGCTTGTTGCAATCCCATGCAATGGTACATATTTCATCAACCTCGAATGAATGAACGTCTCAGTAGGCCCAGCTGAAGTTAGAACCTTCAACCTTGATATTAAAACAAGCCTTTGTACTGGCACATTGACTCATTGAATCATAAGAAGGCACAACCTGCAAATATATATCAAACCTAAATGTATGCATTTACTGAAGCCTGAGACACTTTAAAAAGTACTCTGAATGAAAGAAAATGCAGTTTAAACAGTGCTTTTGCCCAAAATCGACTTTGATATTTTAGGCATTAAAAAATCAATATCCTACAATTTTCTTGCATAATATGCATTACCAGAATGTCTATTACACAATCCATGAGTCAGCCATTGAAAATATTAACTTATACTTTATAGAAATGAGCTTGTTTGCTCCTGCGCCAAGGGAAAATTGCACATACAAATGTCATTTTAGCGGTGCAACATAACTTAAATTACATTTTAATGCTAGGAGGTCATAGTATAGGTATTAAGCTTTATAAATATTAAAAAACGATTTTGAAAGGCACTTATTTTTTAAATAATTTTTCCATAATTAATAATTTTCTTTAAAAAAAAAAAAACCCAATTATTCTTTTTTTTGTGATAATTCCACATATAAAAGCAAGCTGCATCCCATGCCTATCATTTGGGATACATTAACTCACAAGCCTAAGCGCATAAGCCTAACTTGAAATGCGTCACATTTTAGCGCCACTTTCATTTAAAAGGAAGGTTATGCAAAATTCCACCCGTGTTTAACTGGGAAAGTGCTGGCTGAATTGAACATTCCTATCAAATATACTGCAGCTGAAAAGTTTGCCTGTGAACATCTAATACAATGCATCTAAGAAAAATGCTGTAAATGTATTATTTTTTTTGTGCAAAAATAGATAATTTCGTTTTTTTGGGGCCCTATTTATATCTATTGAATGTGTTTTCTAATTTATTAAGCATTTAACGTCAGTTTTGTATATGTGCACAATTGCTCATTCTATAAATTAAAGAGCAACATATAGCTATGTTAGCACATCACATGGTTCATTTCTGGATTTTTTCTAAGTTTCTACTTAATATTAATTAACCAACATTTTACTTAACAAACTGTAAACATCAAGAAGACCCACAAACACACATTGAGCTCATTTCAGATATAAACAGAAAACACTCAGTACACACAATACAGCGCGCTTTAGCCATTTTTCATAAATAGCGCCGTCGCAATTTACTTACAGAACCGTTTGCAGATCCTAGTTGTAAGTCATATTCACAAGAAAAAAAGAAAACTTTTCTCAATTATTTCCAAGAATAGCGGACCCATACTTTATTAAACGTGATGGGGCCTACTCCGTGCTTCACATATAGTTCATAGGTTGGAGTTCCAATCGGAGGAACCGGACATGAGTCCTCCAACCGGGAGTCCCTTTTACAACCAAGACAAAACAAATTTCCAAGTCTGCTAAGACCAGGCATCTTCGCTTACTAGTCTAGCTTCAAACTTCAAAGGATTATCGTTTACGATAGTCTCGTGAATACACGAGTCCTTCGGCTTTGGTACTTGCAAGTTCCAAATCAAAGTGATCCCGAAGGGATACCAAACCAAATGTCCAACTAAGGACGAAACCAAGTGTCCAACTAAGGACTGGGAGACGCTCCACTTATACTTAACTGAAAATATCGATGACGTCACCAGAAGACTCGTCTTATCGTTTCGCTCTACCAAACATCAAGGGTCCAAATCAGAGCGATAGCCAGGGCAGCAGTCCTTCGTAGCCGTCGGGAAGCGGGGAACCTCGCAGCAAAGACTTTCGGACCACGTCGACATGCAGGGGTCGATGAAGTGGCGGCCTTCCTCCAGAATTTTCACACGAAGCTCCCCACGGACCTCAGGCTTGGACCGGTACCGCTGGTATCGCCCCACGTTGGGCGCCAACTGAGGTACTGGGTTTTTCAGAACCGGTACTGATCCGGTAACGCAGCGGTGCCAGGGTACACCCAAAGACCTCGGGTACTTTCCTGATTCAGACCACAGAAACTCAGAGTCTTCTAGGTGAAGTCAAAGATCGAATTTATTGGCTGCAGCCAAGTAACAAGCGTCCTAGAAGTACAACAGCACGGTTTGTATGTTCTCAGGAGACTGTGTTTCAATGCAAAGTCAGGTTTCCTTATATACAGTTTTTTAAGCTTCAGGCAAACATTCTTGACATTTTGGTTGGTCATTCACATGTTTTCACTACAAAGGAAAAAACAGTGTCATGATGAAACCTCATATTTCATGTCATCCAACCCATAATAAATTACCCGGCAAGGCCTAGTATTTTACATCAGATAAGTGTGGACCCCCAATAAAAACGGGCACCTCCCCCTCATAAAGTAAGAAGAAGATAAGAGCAGGTGCAGGTGTGAGCAAGATTAGGCAGGGTGTGTGAGCGATAATAAGGTTTTTATGGCATGGTGTGCCTTGATGCTATCTGATTCGGCCACTGGGAGAGGGACTGACCAAACAGGTTTGGCCTGAGGCAATGGTTCCAGCTTACCCAGGTCAGAGAAAAGTCAATCAAGGTGTACGTGTCCTTGGAATCAAATCTGACTGTATTATAAGCCTATGTGAGGGCAACTTTTAAAAATGGCTGCCATGTATAAAATGGGAGCCACGAGAGTAGGATGAAAATGGCGATTTCGAGGTGAAAACGCTGCTGGAATTGAGCGAAAATGCTCATGCTTAGTGTACTAGTCATTATCGGTCTTTTGATACTAAAATCGTACTGCTGTGGCAAAGTAAATTACATGGGTCCAGAATTTTTAGAACCACAAATATGTATTAGATCTCCTGAGTATCTCTGTCTCTCACATGCTAAAGGTACCTGTAACGGGTTCTTTATCTCTGAGTAGGATAGATATTGGAATAATTCGATAGGCGCAGATCGAGGGGGTTGAAATTATTTATTTATTCGTTATCAAGGTTGGGTTTTCTTTTGTCTCTGTCTGTTCCACAGGTTTAACTTCCTGTTTTGTTCACCCAGTATCCCTTTCTCCTTCTCAGGCTCCGTTCGGGTTCCCACTGTGTTCCGGTCCTGATTGGAAAGGGTTCCTGTCTGGACTTGCGTGGAAGTAGCAGAGGGTCTCCCAAAATAAAGACAGAACGAAAAATAGGTAAGTGTAGAGGTAAGTGAAGTTATAGCGGGTTAATAGGGGTGAGGGTAAGTGCAGGTGGTTGGGGTGAGGTAACTGTCATTCACTCGGTGTGTATCACCTTCCCCTGTGATGTCTAGGTTGCTCTCTCTTCTAGAGACGGTGGTTCCTTTCTTCTCTCTCTCTTTCCGCTCTTTGGGCTTTTTTTTGTGATGTTAAGAGGGGGGGACGGTTCCTGCGGATATTCCCCAACTTAAAGGGTTTCTCCCTCCCGACAGGACCTTCCTTTCTCCCTCCCGGTAATCCCACTTTTAGCCCCTACTCCCCTTGACCACTGAGGCAGGAAGCCCCAGTTCTGGTATGAACGTACCTGTGGGGGCCACGCCCCTCCGGGGACGCGGCCGGCTGTCTCGTGGTCTCCCGACTTTGCTTAGGCAGGGCCGGGAGGCGCCCTGGGGTTTTCCTTCGTTCCCCGCGGTTCTTTTCCCGTATTCGGCTTCGTTTCCTTCGTCTGCGGTTCTCGGCTCTCTCGCTCTCTCGCTCTGGTTCGTTCGAGGTCCTCCGTTTCCTGCTTGCCCTCTTCCCTAGTCCGTCATCTTTTTCTATTCTCTCGACGCGGCTTATTCCGGTTGCTGCCATGCCCCCGAGGCTTTTGCTCGTGCCCCGGGGGTATGGCCACTCGATCGCGGTAGCCGTATGGGGAGCTGCTTCTGTAGACGCCCGGCTACAGTACCCTAATTATCATTATACTGAAATGTCGATTGTGCTAGGGAAATATCCTCCTCAGCTAAATAGGTAGCACCTATCTTAGGCTGTAGGTTGTTCCAGCTTGAGCCTTAGAAGGATTTCCCTATTGGTGTTCTCTGATCCTATGGCAGAACCAGTAGTAATAAAAGAAAACTGTAGACAACCAGTCACACAGTATCTACTTGCTAATGGGCTAACCAATGAGGGCGGGCTGTTACTGTTAGACTTTTCATCCTTGGGGCGTCTCCCTTAACATTTTGCCTCTGTTTTCCAGGTTGTTGATGTGTGCTGGACTCTGATTTTGCCATTTTTGTTACTGTGGGCACTTTACTACTGCTAACCAGTGCTAAGGTGCAAGTGCTCCTTTACAAAATGTGTATGTAATTAGCTTATCCATGATTGGCATATTTGATTTACTAGTAAGTCCTTAATAGAGTGCATTAGAGGTGGCCAGGACCTGTACACCAAATGCTACTAGTGGGCCTGCAGCACTGGTTGTGCCACCCACATAAGTAGCTCTGTAATCATGTCTCAGACCTGCCACTGCAGTGTCTGTGTGTGCAGTTTTAACTGTAAATTCGACTTGGCAAGTGTACCCACTTGCCAGGCCTAAACATTCCCTTTTCTTGCATGTAACGCACCCCTAAGGTAGGCCCTAGGTAGCCCCAAGGGCAGGGTGCAGTATATGGTTAAGGTAGGACATATAGTACTCTGTTTTATATATCCTGACAGTGAAATACTGCTAAATTTGTTTTTCACTGTTGCAAGGCCTGTCCCACTCATAGGATAACACGGGGGCTACCTTTAAATCTGATTAAAGTGTAGATTCCCTTTGGGAGTGGATGGACATCTGGAGTTTGGGGTCTCTGAGCTGACAATTTGAAAATACATCTTTTAGTAAAGTTGATTTTAAGATTGTGTGTTTGAAAATACCTCTTTTAGAAAGTGAGCATTTTCTTGCTTATACCTTTTTTGTGACTCTGCCTGTTTGTGGATTCCCGGTCTGGGTCATTTTGACAGTTGGGCTGGTTAAACCTCACATTAGACAGTGGCACAAAGGGAGTTGGGGTGTAGTCTGCATTTCCTGATGAGCCATCTGTGCTAGGAGGAAGGGGAGGAGTGGTCACTCACACCTGAAAGGGCTGTGCCTGCCCTCACACAATGCAGTCTCCAACCACCTGATGAGTGTCTGGGGCTGGGCCTTGGCAAGGGAGGATTTCACATTCAAAACAGACTTTACTTTGAAGTAGGCCTACTTCAAAGGAGAAAATGGGTATAAAAAGGGCATCCAAAGCCACAGACTTTAGAACACTTCTGGAAACCAAGAGGAACCTCTGCCTGGAGAAGAGCTGAAGAGCTGAGGAAGAAGAGCTGCCCTGCCTGTGACTGTGCTTTGTGGAGCTATCCTGCAGTTTCTGCCAGAGTAAGAGGGCAAAGACTGGACTTTGTGTGCCTTCCCTCTTGTGAAGTTTTCCAAGGGCTTGATTTAGAGCTTGCCTCCTGTTGTTTGAAGTCTCAGGGACAGCAAATACTTCTCTCTGCCAGCACCTGGAGTCTCTGGAGAGACTCCTCTGCCCTGTGGTGCCCAAACAGTTCCTGGTGCCCTGAAAGGAGAAGCTGGCAGCCTAAGAGGAAGAAATCGACGCACAGAAAGCAATGCAGGGAAAAGATAGATGCGACTCCAATCCGCGGCTGAAGAAATGACACGCTGCCGGCGTCACAGCTGAAAATCGATGCTCGCATGCAATGAGACTGAAGAATCGACGCACAGAGCTGGAGAAACGGTGTGAAGCATCGCTGACCGAGGCTGGTGAGATCGCAACCCACGCTGCGTGGTTTTCTGATCATCGTGCGGCTGGATTTCTGACGCAACCACCGCTGGGCATGTAAAAACAGCGCAAGGCCTGCCTGGACCCGAGACTGCTGACCGGATCAATGCATCACTCTCTTGCGGAGAGAAGAAACGACACGCCCGACCCGACGAAAGGAGAAACGACGCAAGGTCTCTCTCATGAGTGAAATTGACACATCACAAGCTCTTTTTGATGCACACTCGCCCGTGCGGGTTATTTTTGACGCTCCCAAGGTACATTTTCACGCTAACAGTGTTAGTGTGTGTCCAAAACAAAATGAAGACTCTTTTTCTTTTTAGTTGATAACTTGACCTATGTATTGTGGATTTTTGTCTTTTTGGTCTTGTTTTGTTTAGATAATTATGTTCTATTTTTCTAAACCTGTGTCATTTTGTAGTGTTTTCATTAAGTTAGTGTTTGTGTTGGTACAAATACTTTACACCTAGCACTCTGAAGTTAAGCCTTCTGCTTGTGCCAAGCAGGGGTTAGCTGAGTGTGATTCTATTTTACCCTGACTAGAGTGAGGGTCCTTGCTTGGACAGGGGGTAACCTGACTGCCAAACAAATACCCCATTTCTAACAGTTAACTTCGTGGTAGAGGCACACAATGCTTACAGAAGTGTTCTTTGGTCACCTTTCCAGCAGTAAATGCAGACTCACATACATTTCATCCATACATATTTGAGAATGTACCCCAGAGGTACAGAGCATACCAGTATTTAGAGATACTTCTAACTTATCAAGAACACCACCATTGGTTTGAAGGTACCCTCCCACATGTATACAACATGTTAGACTAGGGCCCTCATTTCAACATTCGCGGTATCGACCGCCTACCGCCACGTCAACTGCCACCAACATACCACCGCCGTGGCTACCAGCCATCTGCCGGGACCATGACCGTCAATGGCATTCTGCCAGAATGCTGGCGGAACACCATCGACAGTCATGGCGGCGGATGGCGCTGCTGACAGCAGGACCGCCATGCCAGCAAAACACCGCCCACCGT
Organism: Pleurodeles waltl; assembly: GCF_031143425.1. NCBI lineage: Eukaryota > Metazoa > Chordata > Amphibia > Caudata > Salamandridae > Pleurodeles > Pleurodeles waltl. The sequence continues at coordinate 894,745,515 of NC_090448.1, read as the reverse complement.
ATCAGGAGCAAGGATTCGGCCTGGCGGTGTTTTGCTGGCGGACGCAGCTGCTGACAGCCGCGCCGTGGACAGTCTTGAGCCGGAGGACCCCCTGCAAGCAGGTAAGTCGGGTTCTCTGACCAGAGAAGGGGGTGTTGTGTGTATGTGGGAGTGTGTGTGTGTATGTAGTGGTATGCGTGCATGCGGGTATGAGTTGCGTAGGATGCATGCCTGAGTGAGTGATTGTGTGTTGTGAATGCATGTGTGTGACAAGTTATGTTGGTGTGTGTTGGGGTGTGTGGGTATGTATGTGTGCATGTATGGGTGGTGGTGGGTATGCGTGTGCGCATGTGCGTATATGGGTGTACGAGTGGGTGTGTATATGTGCGGGAGAAGGAGCGGGAGGGGGAGCGTGGGGGAGGACTCTGAGGAGGGGGCCTGGAGAGACCCCTATCAGTTCCAGGGAAGGGATTCCCTGGCACTGATAGTGCCTACCACCATGGTTTTCTTGGCAGTATGTTTGGCAAGAAAACCATGGCGGTAGGCCAGGTCGTAATCCCGAGGGTGGGATTGTGGCGGCTGCTGGCTAGAGACCTAAGTCTCCAGCCCAGCGGCCGTTACCTACCTGGCCGTCGGTGTGTTAAAGTGGCGGTTTTGGATGACAGTAACTGCCATGGTCCAAATACCTTTTTTTTTTTACCGCTGGCCTGTTGGCGGTATTACCGCCGCTTTAACCCCGACCGCCGGGGTTGTAATGAGGCCCTAGATCCTTTATGCAATGATGGATTTACATGGCCAGCATTAGCTACATAAACACCACATCCTAATGTTCAAACTATACAATATAGCTGAAGTACATACATTATACAACAATCTTGTTGATATATATAGATGCTTAATACTATTCATAATGCAAAGACTAAACACCGCCCCAGCGAGGGCTGCTCCAGCTATAAATAATTTGACTGTAACAGGGATAAATCCACAAACTGTCCTTTCAATAACGGGTAGAGTGCCCACCGAATGGGAACAATTTGTATTCTGGATTACACAAAAAACAAATCAGCTGGAAGCAGTGTTTCCTCATACAGGACCCCAAGATAAAAAGAGAATTCTCACAACATGCTTGCCTTTTGGGATGGTGTCCTCCTTAGAGGATTGTGCCACTAGGGGCACAGTCTTTGCTGCAGTTTATACCACTATGCATGCTACACCAACACTTGCGAATCTTCTGGAAGTGTTAAAACAAATTCAAAATGAACACAGGGCAGCCCCTGCACTGGACCTGGGGTTGAAGTTAATGTGCAATTTTGAAGCAGTGTTCTCAAACATCCTAAGAAACATTAAAGGGGAAGCTGCAGCTTTGGCAATATGGCAGCAGCTCTGGGATGTTCATCAACAGAATCAGGAACATGAGCTACCAAAGTTTATTTGCAAAACGTATACAAGTATAGGTGGGGATAGTCGAGTCGCACCGAGTCGAAGAGCTGAATTGGACTGCTGGATGTAACTGACTGGCCCAAGATAAGCCTTTGAACTTATGTGAACGAGTGCAATATAACAGTCCAGCTCACCTTTCCGTTAACATCGAAGTGAAGCACTGCAAGCCCGATGTCATCCAAAAGCCGGCACAAGATCAAAGCTATGGACCGTCCATCACACACTGATCCTAAAGAGCGGGAACCTCTGAACTTCTCGCAGGCTAGAGTGCAGGATACCCTAGACAAGATCCTAGGGGCAATCGAAGACACCAAAGCTACACTACAGCACAATATCAATCAAGTGGCTGTAGAGGTGGGGCTTCTGAGGGCAGACCATCAAAAATTAACTGACAGAGTTAAAGAGGCGGAGACCGCATTAGCGGATATCACTCCTAAACAAAGAGACACAACAATTATGGTGGAGAATCTCAACGACAGAGTGAAGCGGCTGGAACAGGGAGCTGAGGACGCAGAAGGGAGGAACCGAAGGAACAATATCCGAGTGGTAGGCCTGCCGGAGGGATCGGAAGGGACGGATATGGTGGCATTTCTGGAAAATTGGTTGTGCACGGTTGTAGCAGCAGACAACCTGACTCCGTTTTTTACGCTTGAACGAGCACACCGAGTGCCCTCGAGACCCCTTCCCCCGAGCAGACCATCCAGAGTGGTGATAGTCAGAGTTCTGCATTACAGAGACAGGGTGCCCTAATCCAGAGGGCCAGGGAGGCAGGCCCCTTCAGAGTTGAGAATGGAGAGGTGACATTATTCCCAGATTTCACCTTTGAGGTCCAGATCAGGCGAAACTCGTACATGGCAGTCAAAAAGGCCCTTAGAGCGGAAGGAATCCAGTATTCGCTCCTCTTGCTGGCCCGCCTGAGAGTGACACACAAGGGTGAATCTTTGTTCTTCCAGAACCCCGAGGAGGCCTGGGAATGGTTTAAAGCTCATGGAGGCCAGTCGGCCCAGAGCGCAAAAGTTAGCGTAAAAGAGACTGGAAAGCGCAGAGTCCTAGGAAGGTGGAGGAACAGGGACCGCTCACGTGGGATGCCATCGCAGACACAGAAGGAACTTGGAAAGCGAGTGCCCCTTGAGGCGGTGGCATCCATGGGCCGAGAGGAATCCCCCCCCGGGAGGCTCCGGGGTAGACTCAGATGGTACGGCCGGGTCCTCTATAGGATGCTGGGAGTCCTTGCCACGGGCTCCGAAGGTAACCCCCCAGACATCAGACGAACTTGTGTAACGGATGTGATACCACGACCCTGGGGCAAAGTGAGTTGTATGTATACGTGGCCCCTCCGGACTGTGCCCCCCCACACAAGTTCTCGTCCAACCAATCAGACTTGCGAGAATTTCAGATACTGGGTTGAACATGTTGCACTGTTGCACAGTTTATTGGGCAACCTACTGTTTGCGAGGCGCCCTGTGGTTAGGGAGTTGGGTTTTACAGTTACAACTTTTGCAGGTGCGATGTGCAGGGTAGAGAGAAATACTTATGTACACATTCCGAAACACGGGGAGACTGTACCCAGGGCAGGCAACCTGGAATGCCAATAAGAAAACCCTATGGCAGAATATAATATACTAACATGGAATGTACGCGGTATGGGGCCCCCATTCAAACGTCACAGAATACTGTCCTTTTTTAAAAGAAGGGGTGTGCAGGTGGCAATGCTACAGGAGACCCACTTAACCGCAGGAGAGGTGGAAAGATTGAGGCATAGATGGAGAGTACAGGTGTTTGCCACTTGCTATTCAGCGTATGCGAGGGGCGCCTTGATTTGGATACGAGCAGGGGTTCCCTTTGAAGTCATATCTAAGGACATAGACCATGAGGGTAGGTTTGTGATAGTGGAGGGGAGGCTTCATGGAATTCCAATTGTCCTGGGCAGTGTCTACGCCCCCAATCAAGATCAGGTCCCCTCCATAACCAACTGTCGAGTCATCTCACACGCCAACAAACCGGGGGTATCTTAATCGGGGGAGACTTTAACGGAATATTAGACGTGGACTTAGACCGATCCTCTCCACCGGTTACAGGGGCAGCGACATATAGAGTGGCAAATTTTTTTAGAGAATGGATGAATGCGTGAGGCCTAGTGGATGTATGGCGGGTCCATCACCCCACTGAGAGGGATTATTCATTCTATTCGGGACTTCACCAAGTACATACCAGAATAGATAGGGTGGTGTGTACAGCAGATATCGCGCAGGGAATGACCCGCACAGAATACCTTGCTCGCACATTATCGGACCATAACCCCCTACAGGTTAATTGGAAAGCGACAATGGATAGGCCTCCTGTCCCGACATGGAGACTGACCCCCGGCTCGTTAAAGGACCAAGCATACAGAGAATCCCTGCGCCTACACCTTTCAGACCATATTAAAACCAATAAGGGATCAGCCTCTTCAAGATCCTTGGAATGGGAGGCCCTCAAGGTGACAACTAGAGGTTTTTGCCTAGGTCAGACAGTTGGAGTGAGACACACTCTTGAACGTGAACTGAATAGTTTAGAGAGGATAATACACGAAGGGGAATGAGGTGGGGAGAACGGGGATGTAGCACAGGAAAGATATGTCCAGGCACGAAAGTCATATGCCCAGGTGAAAGAGCAGCTTCGCTGTCCCAGCCACCGGGAATATCTGGCATCACTCCAGGCTGAGGAGGGCAGATCAGGTAGAATGCTGGCATGCTTAGTGAGGGCTGAAGGGGACAGTGGACCCATCGCAAGTGTCTATGATAAAGGGGGGAAACGTCATTGTATGCCGGGACCCATTAATGACGCCTTCAAAGAGTACTACTCCCATCTCTACGGGGCCCCGGGAGAGCTTAGAGCAGATGACCGCGCCGATTTTTTCTGCCCACTCCCTCTGACCACGCTAGCACTTGAGGAACAGGATAGTTTAGGAGGCCCGCTGATGGTAGACGAGGTACTGGAGGCTATTGCACAACTGGCCTCCGGTAAGATCCCAGGGACGGATGGATTTCCCATGGACTTTTACAAAAAATATACTGCACTGTTAGCCCCCCAGTTGGTGGAGATGTACACGGAGGCATTGCAACGCAGAATGCTACCGGACTCACTTACGGAGGCACTGGTGGTCCCTCTGCCCAAAACGAAGTCGAGAGAGGCCTCAGTAATGGACTTTCGACCTCTATCGATGTTAAATAACGATTTTAAAATCCTTAGTAAAGCTTTAGCCAATAGACTCCTACGCCACATCACCGGGTTAATGCATACTGATCAAAATGGCTTTGTCCCGAACAGCAGCACCTCTTTGAACTTGAGGCGCTTGTTCGCCATCTTGCACATGCCTGAAGAAGAGAGGCCCAGGGCGGGAGTGCTGCTTGCAGTAGATTTTGATAAAGCTTTTGACTCGGTCAGATGGGACTATTTGAGAACAGTGATGCTGCAGATAGGAATGGGAGAAGGCTGGATAAAATGGGTGGATTTGCTGTATATGTCACCATTGGTGAGGGTGAGAACGGGCAGAACGATATCGGATACTTACCCTATGTACCGGGGGACGCATCAGGGGTGCTCGCTATTGCCGCTTCTATTTGCTCTGGCCATATAGCCACTGGCGGTTGCTATGCGTAGCAAGGGCACTGGCAAGGGAGTAAAATGGGGTCAATCAGAACATATAATTTCACTATATGCTGATGATATACTCATATACCATAATGATGGAGAGTTGGGTCTACCTTGGGCCTTGCAGACGCTGGACCATTTCGGTGCACTCTCAGGCCTATGCCTCAACAGGAGCAAGACATTTGTTTTTCCCCTAACACAAACTTATGGGCAACCCTCCTCCTGCCCTGGGGACATAGTTTGGGCTCCACGCACTTTTAAGTATTTGGGTATACAGGTATACCATGAGACTGGGGATCTGAGAGATGGAAACATTGGAAGGGCACTCCGCTCCCTGAGAGCCTCAGTAGGTTTCTGGCGCTCATTAAAACTATCCATCACGGTCAGATTTCTTTACCTAAAATGATCACGCTTCCCCGCCTCCTCTATTATTTTGCCAACCTACCATTATCGATTCCCTCAGCGTGGTTTTGAGAGTTAAATACCCTACTTCGGGAGCTTATCTGGGATGATGGCCGCAGACGTAGAGCACTCCCGACTCTGTGTAGACCAACTTTAGCAGGGGGCCTGGGGGTTCCAGATTTTGAGGCCTACTACCTGTCATGCCAACTGCAATGGGTCGCCAGTTGGTTCGGTGGAAAGGGATGCCTGGACAGATGGATTACAGTGGAAGATAGAGGTACGGACCGAGTCATAGCGCAATTGATTAATAGGAAGGTGACACGCCAAATGGACAGTCTTATGACGAAAGTAGCCATTCTTTGCTGGAAGAGGTGTGCAAGATGAATGGGGGTGGGATCCCCTTATTCTCCTGCCCTGCCACTGACTGCCCTAATACTAGATCAAGGGGAGGAGGGCTTGATGGGTACAGGGCTCGGGATTTGGAAAAGGGCGGGAGTAGAGACGGTAGGTGACTTATTCCGGGAGGGGGTGTTGAGGCCCTTTATTGATCTAGTGAATGACAGAGGAATCCATCCGGGACAATTCCTTCTGCACCAAAAGTTAACACATAATCTGCGGGAACACTGGGAAACAGTGAATGCAGAGCCTGCCACCCATGAGATATTACACCTCCTCCTAACATTGGGGGATGATGCACACCGCATCACAAGACTGTATCGAGCCCAACAGGAAGGGACCCTTGACCCAATGCAATCCTTACGGGAGAGGTGGGAGTGATCCTTGGAAAATTAAATAACAGACTCAGAGTGGAGTAGAGTACTTGCGTACCCAAAGGAAGGATCGAGAAACACGAGACTGAGATATACTCAATATAATTACACGCACAGGACGTACCTCACCCCACACCGCCTATCCTTAATGTATGGAGGGGTCCCCAGGGCATGCCCCAGGTGCAGTGATGTGAATGCAGACTTCGACCACATGGTGTGGAGCTGCCCAGACCTGCGTCAGGGCTGGGGCAGTGTGTTGAAGGACCTCTCTAGACTGCTTGAAAGGGATTTAGCCCTATCTCCCAGTGTGTGCCTATTGGGTCTTGGAACCGGACTCCCCCGTGGGAAAGTGAGGGGTTGTTTTCTGAACCTCGCTCTGGTTTTATACCGGAGACTGATCACATTGGGTTGGAAATCCCCCAGATGCCCATCACTGACGGAATGGAGACGGGAAGTAGAGAAGTGGGCCAGAGCAGAACTGCAGATACTGAAGAGAGAGGAGGAGCGTGGACTCCACCAGACCCCTATCGCTCCAGAATGGGAGGAGATACTGACAAAGTGGGAAGGGATACTGAGGGGTACGGACACAACCACAGAGGGACTGACATAAAGATCAAAAATAAAGGCCCAAGATAGAGATCGGCAGTGACACAACTCCTATGGTAGGGAAGGATAAAACCAGGGTTCAAAACCTAGAAGACACCAGAAGGGAAACGAAGACAGACATGGAATGCACGGCCCGGGGCACAGAAATTACCGAGTGGGGTTAGAAGGGACAGGCATTATTTGAGGGAGTTACCGTTTTGGGATTAAAATAGGGATGGATAACATGAAAAGCGCCAACCCTGCTCCAGGGTAACTGAGACGAAGTTGACTTCAGATAATGGAACCACCTGCCCATACAAGTTCCATTGCACCATTAATCTGTTTAACTTTAGTTAAAGACTGTTCTAGATGTACAACAATCAGATTGATGGCATAGCTCTCAGGTGGTGCAAAGGCAAATGTACGAGGCTTCAGAATTAGACAATAAGCAATTCAAATTGATGTAAAAGTAAAAGAAAGTACATGATATTTGACCAAAAAATATGTAACACCCTGAGCTGTATGTGTAATCTCAACTACCACGCCAAATCATTCTGTATTTGTATAACAGCAAATTGTTAATAAAAATATATATTTTTTTAAAAAGTATAGGTCGGATTAGTCTGGGGGCCAGACAAACTATACCACAACTACAAAATAATTCCAGTAAAGAAAATACTAATCAAGTAAAAGAGAGCTCTAAAAACGCTAGGAAAAACAAAAATGTAATAAAGATAAAAGGAGCTAAAGAGGAGACTCTCCATATACAGAGACCTCAGGAGTTTTTAAAGTTTCCCTATTTCTAAGGTTGCAACTTTTTTCTATCAATTAAGACTATATTGATACTAACCAATCTCAACCCTTCCAGGACTTACCTGAAACTTCCACAGCAAAAATGTCAATTTAAAAAGAAAAAGGTTGCAGCAATTTTGGCTAAACATGCCACAAATATTGAGAACATTAATGAAGAACAGGAGGTGACCAGTGACTCTGTTAGACAGCACGGAAAAGGCCAGACAGTTCACCAGAATCTTCTCGATCTTCTGAATGTCACTGAAACTAGAGACTTCCTTGAAGTTGAAACTGCGGACAGGTAATTCTCCCCACCCAACAGGGTTAACAAGGTAAAAATTCTGATTGAGGGAGTCCTTCAGCAGACCATTAAAGTAATCTTCTGGAGACGACTAACACTAAATTATGTTCATACGCTCCCACCTGGGGAAAATGTCATTTTACCTTCTTTCTCAGTCCTTGATCCAGATACAGTAAAAGAAGCTTACACCACAGATTGGGTTTAAGTGGAGGCTGCAATGATGTACCGCAACCATGTGGGGTGGGATAGAGATTCCCCCTACCATGTTATTCCAATACAATCCACTACACAAATAGAACCTCAGTTTCCTAATAAACATGAGGCTAAAGCACAGGTGAGAGAAATTCTAACACAAATTGAATACCAGGGAGTAGTTGAACCCTGTGTCTCTGCAATAAATAACCTCTGTTTCCCGTAGTGAAACAAGATCATTCATTCAGAATTGTCTCAAACTACAGACACTTAAGCAGTCATACACGCACATTTGCAATACAAAACTCACACAGCACTTCACTAATCTACAGCATTGTGCACAAAAAAATACAAAGCAACATTGGATATTTCCAATGTTTTTTTTCTGCCAAAATCTAGCACCATAAAGCAGGGACTAAAGCACCTTCATAGCGCTCAGCTCTCAAAGAAAATTTATAGGCCTCCTCAAGGGTATAAGAGCAGTCCAGGATTGTTCTCTGCTAATGTGACATCAACATTACATGATATTTATTCCGCGGCATAATCCAATGTGGATGACATCTATCTCACAGACGACGACCTCAACACACATTTAGCCAGGGTGAGATCACATTGTCTTGAAAATCCCCATGCAGGGTTACAAATTTAATTTAAACAAAACAAAGATTGCTTTTCCTAATGTCCTATTCCTAGGATACAAATTATCAGATGAGGGTAAGAGCCTAGCCCCACACTTTTTAGAAAAATGCATGCAACTACAGCCTCCAAATACCATTAAAAACTACAGTCATTGCTGTTTATTTTTCAAATTTGGCAGAACCTACATTCCAGAATATGCGCAATGAATAAAACCACTATATGACTTAATGAGCAGGTTTTTCAAGCAAACATTGGACACCTAAATACACAGGCATTCCTAGAGTACTACAGATTGACATGCTTGAAGCAAAACACACACATGACAAGACAAATTTGGTAATCAGGGTAAGAGGCTGTTACAAAAGCAAACGTTCTGAATCCAAACGCATTACATCCGCATTGGATTCAATGGGCAACATCCCTGACTGCCACTGATGTTGATTATGTTTTAGATCCAAAACTTCGGACCCAAGAATTACTGCAATATGAACTAGAGTACCCCATGTCCACCAACATTCACAAAAGGGCTGCTGAAAATTTCAAAAAATGGATCAAATTAGTTGGGGTTGGAAGCACCTAAGATCTCTTCCACCAAGTCAGTGGCTAGTGAACCCAAGACAGATTCCATCTCCAAAGATGATTGCTAAACAGCCCCATTCATTAGCTCAAGAGAACAGATATGATCCTCATTATCAGCCAACGCTGGGGAAACGGCCAATTTTGCTGCCTCCATATTATGTAAGTCTGAGCTGAGGAATCCTAATGCTGATGCATCTGTCTCCCCAGTGGGAAGAAACTCATACCAAGCATCTTGAAGGAAGCGCAAGTTCATTGGACAACTTTGGAAATGGTTCTTTACTGGACTCATCAACCGATTTATATCCATAGGAGCAGGAGGCAGTAGAGCAAGGCAGATATCTGGTGCCCTTTCAAAGGGACACCACAGACAATGGAAAATGGGTTGAACACAGGTACACCAGGCCGGTTGGAATGATAGTGACCAGTCAAAGTCTAGATCCTGGAGCAACGGGGCTCCAAGCTGCTGGATCATGAACTACTGCACTGCTGGATTGTTGGCAGGCCTAGCATTAGATGGCTTTAAGCAGGCACACCAATTGCGGGTTGACAAAAATAGGACCAAAGGGCCACAGATGAGGAATAACACCAAGGGAATGTCTCCAAAAATATTGGAAAATAATGAATGGATGAAAGCTAGTATAATTTCAAAAATATACTGGAAGGTACTGACCAAGTCAGTGCCTATGGTTTTAGAAAATGTGCAATGCCAGCAGTTTAGACGCATTAAGGATGCGTTCTACTATTTTGCCAAAATTTAATGGGAGGGTTGTGGATAAGAGTGACTTTATTTTGCTAGAAGTCCGACTTGAAGTTCAAAGGTTTCTCTAGCCGAAGTTAATGCTACCTGTTTTTGAAACAATAACACTTTGAGTCTGCTTAGCTTATTGAAATCTGTCTTCAGAGTTGAAATGGAAGGACATAATGAACTATCAAGAACCGCATCTGTAGGAGGGAAAAGGATGCTATTACAACATTTTACTAGTTGGGAAACTGAAACAATATAGGGAATCCCAACTCTTGCTCTTATTTCACAGTAGTCCTGATCATTTAAAACTAAATAACTGCCATTGGAAAGAACAATAAGAGTGGGTAAAATATAGGGGCGGGCAGAGCTCGCTGCAGAATTCCACAGAGTTATATAAAAACTTCATGATATTACACTGAGTTCGGCCTACCCATTTTATGACACTAATATCAACAAGACAGGTGAAAAAGTCATCCCTGAGGATGCCTGTACTGCAGCTAGAAGTGGTTTTGATCAGTTAGCCGCATCCATGTCTCAAAGAAGTTCAACAATCACCCATATGTGTCACCCAGTTAGCATTGCAAGCAAGTGGACAGTGTGGACAGTGTGCTCGCAGTGATCTCACCATGTGCATGCATGAAGTATGAACACAATAAAAGCCAATATTATAAACAGTAAGGTAGTCGTATGTGCGTGAATGAGTGATAAAAAGGGACCATTTGTAGACACACAACCTGTCTCTGAATGTGTGAGTAAAATTATCTTGTGTGGGCTCTTTCATAAGGCCGTACAGACATGTACATTAAAAAGACCTGTGTGCACATACACAGACACCTACAGAGCAGGGTAACCCAGTGTGTGTATACACACACAAAGATGAACAGTGAATGCACACTGTAGGAAGTTGGCTCTGTATATACTATTTCAAAGTAACAAAAAGTGTGCACAGAGTCCAAGGGTTCCCCTTAGAGGTAAGATAGTGGCAAAAGTAGATAATTCTAATGCTCTATTTTGTGGTAGTGTGGTCAGGCAGTAGGCTTATCAGAGGGAAGTGTTAAGCATTTGTTGTACACACACAGGAATAAATGAGAAACACACACTCAAAGACTTACTCCAGGCCAATAGGTTTTTATATTGAAAAATAGATTTTCTTAGTTTATTTTAAGAACCACAGGTTCAAGATTTACATTAAACACTTTAATACTTTAGGAACTTTGAATGAAAACAATATCACATACAGTCTTTGTAAAAATGGCAATAAACTATTTTCAAAGTGGACACAGTGCAAAAATCAACAGTTCCTGGGGGAGGTAAGTAAAGGTTGGTTTTGAAGGTAAGTAAAACACTTACAAGTCTCAGGTTTGGGGCATAGGCAGCCCACCGTTGGGGGTTCAAGGCAATCCCAAAGTTACCACACCAGCAGCTCAGGCCGGTCTGGTGTAGAGATCAAAGAGGTGCCTAAAACACATAGGTGCCTATGGGGAACAGGGGTGCTCCGGTTCCAGTCTGCCAGCAGGTAAGTACTTGCGTCCTCGGGGAGCACACCAGGGTGGTTTTGAAGAGCACCGAGGGGGACACAAGAAGGCACAGAAAGTACACCCTCAGCGGCACAGGGGCGGCCGGGTGCAGTGTGCAAACAGGCGTCGGGTTTAAGATTGAAAACAATGGAGGGGACCGGGGGTCACTTCTACGATGCAGGCAGGCGCAGGGGGGGGTCCTCGGGGTAGGCACCACCTGGGCTAGGCAGAGGGTCGCCTGGGGGTCGCTCCTGCAATGGAGTTCGGTTCCTTCTGGTCCTAGGGGCTGCGGGTGCAGTGTTGGTTCCAGGCGTAGGGTCCCTTGTTACAGGCAGTCGCGGTCAGGGGGAGCCTCTGGATTCTCTCTGCAGGCGTCGCTGTGGGGGCTCAGGAGGATCGTCTCTGGTTACTCACAGGCTCGCAGTCGATGGGAAGTCCTCCCTGAGGTGTTTGTTTTCTGCAGGTCGAGCCGGGGGCGTTGGGTGCAGAGTGGGAAGTCTCACGCTTCCGGCGGGAAACGTGAAGTCTTTAAAGTTGCTTCTTTGTTGCAAAGAAGTTGCAGGTTTTTGAACAAGGCCGCTGTTCATGGGAGTTTCTTGGTCCTGTAGTCCAGGGCAGTCCTCTGACGCTTCAGAGGTCGCTGGTCCCTGTCGGATGCGGCGCTGGAGCAGGTTTTCGAAGTTGGAGACAGGCCGGTAGGGCTGGGGCCAGATCAGTTGTTGTCTTCCTCCTTCTCTGCAGGCTTGTAGGTCAGCAGTTCTTCTTCTTTCTTCAGGTTGCAGGAATCTAGTTTCTAAGTTCTGCGGTGCCCCTAAATACTGAATTTAGGGGTGTGTTTAGGTCTGGGAGGGCAGTAGCCAATGGCTACTGTCCTTGAGGGTGGCTACACCCTCTTTGTGCCTCCTTCCTGTGGGAAGGGGGGCACATCCCTAATCCTATTGGGGGAATACTCCAAAACCAAGATGGAGGATTTCTAAAGGCAGGGGTCACCTCAGCTCAGGGAACCTTAGGGGCTGTCCTGACTGGTGGATGACTCCTCCTTGTTTTTCTCATTATCTCCCCTGGACTTGCCACCAAAAGTGAGGGCTGTGTCCAGGGGGCGGGAATCTCCACTAGCTGGAGTGGCCTGGGGCATTGTAACGCGAAGCTTGAGCCGTTGAGGCTCACTGCTAGGTGTTACAGTTCCTGCAGGGGGAGGTGTTAAGCATCTCCACCCAGTACATGCTTTGTTTCTGGCCTCAGAGAGCACAAAGGCTCTCACCCCAGGGGTTCAGAAACTCGTCTCTCAGCAGCAGGCTGGCACAGACCAGTCAGTCTTGCACTGAAGGATTGGGTAAAATACAGGGGGCATCTCTAAGATGCCCTCTGTGTGCATTTTTTTAATAACTCCAAAACTGGCATCAGTGTGGGTTTATAATTCTGAGAAGTTTCATACCAAACTTCCCAGTATTCAGTGTAGCCATTATGGAGCTGTGGAGTTTGTGTTTGACAAACTCCCACACCATATACCTAATATGGCCACACTGTACTTAAAATGTCTAAGAATAGACTTAGACACTGTAGGGGCATATTGCTCATGCAGCTATGCCCTCACCTGTGGTATAGTGCACCCTGCCTTAGGGCTGTAAGGCCTGCTAGAGGGGTGACTTAACTATGCCACAGGCAGTATTTAGGGGGTCATTCTGACGGCCGCCAGGGCCACCGACCACGGGAGCACCGCCAACAGGCTGGCGGTGCTCCCACGAGCATTCTGACCGCGGCGGTTCAGCCGCGGTCAGAAGCGGAAAGTCGGCGGTCTCCCGCCGACTTCCCGCTGCTCGGGGGAATCCTCCATGGCTGCGGAGCGCGCTCCGCAGCCATGGGGATTCTGACACCCCCTACCGCCATCCTGTTCCTGGCGGGTCTCCCGCCAGGAACAGGATGGCGGTAGGGGGTGCCGCGGTGCCCCTGGGGGCCCCTGCAGTGCCCATGCCAATGGCATGGGCACTGCAGGGGCCCCCGTAAGAGGGCCCCACTGTGTATTTCAGTGTCTGCAATGCAGACACTGAAATACGCGACGGGTGCAAACTGCACCCGTCGCACCCCTGCAACTACGCCGGCTCAATTCTGAGCCGGCGTCCTCGTTGCAGGGGCATTTCCTCTGGGCCGGCGGGCGCTCTTTTGGAGAGCGCCCGCCGGCCCAGAGGAAATGTATGAATGGGCGCCGCGGTCTTTTGACCGCGGTGCGGTCATTTGGCGGCTCCCTCCAGGCGGGCGGCTCCCGCCGCCCGCCGGGCTCAGAATGAGCCCCTAAGTGGGCATGGCATTCTGAGGGGGATGCCATGTCGACTTTACCTTTTTCTCCCCACCAACACACACAATCTACAATGGTAGTGTGCTTGTGTTAGGTGAGGGGTCCCTTAGGGTGGCACATGATATGCTGCAGCCCTTAGGGACCTTCCCTGGTCACAGGACCCTTGGTACCACTGGTACCTTTTACAAGGGACTTATCTGTGTGCCAGGGATGTGCCAATTGTGGAAACAATGGTACATTTTAGGTGAAAGAACACTGGTGCTGGGGCCTGGTTAGCAGGGTCCCAGCACACTTCTCAGTCGAGTCAGCATCAGTATCAGGCAAAAAGTGGGGGGTAACTGCAACAGGGAGCCATTTCCTTACACACACATAGTAATTTAGTAAAGAGGCTCTGGGTGCACACAGGAGCAGAGAGATAGCCGTTGGCATGCAGGATGATGACCGTGAAAATGTGTGCACTGCATACGAAACAAAAGATTACCTTGTAGGAGTATAAATGAAGTCTTCTGCACACATGCGTGTACATACATGCACACAGTAAGACTGCCCTGTGTGTGTGTGCGCATGTAGTGCACAAAGCCAATTGAAACTTAGGGTTTCATGAAAACATAATCCAAGAAAAATGGTTTAGTTCTGGTAAAACAACAGTGACAAAGAGAGTTTCTGTATCCATTTATTAACATCAATACTGCGGTTTCAACAGCCAGCTGACTCATGTTTTGAAAAATAAGGACTTTACCAAGGATGGAAACAGTTTGATATGACAAATATATTTGCATATCATTCACACAGTTCGGAAAGAAGAGTACACTTACCCACTTAACCGTGATGCATTAGTGAAGGTGTGGTCTTATTTATGTAACTTCAATTAAAGTGGCAGTGAAAGAAGTAATAGCATGAACCATGCAAAGACAACCTAGACAACGGGAAGACAGAAACAACATATTAAATGAACGGAGGCACATGCCACTGGATACTGGTGTTTAGTCCCTATAGCTGGTTGAGCTGACCATCAGTATAAGCTATACATTTATACTATTCAAGAGGCAAAAGGTTAGTGGGCATGGGGTGAACATGCTTATATTGCAAAAGTTCTTGTGTCTGCAAAGATGGGTCAAAGACAAAGGTGGTCATTACAACCCTGGCGGACAGTGTTAAAGCGGCGGTAAGACCGCCAACAGGCCGGCGGTAAAAAAATTGGAATTACGACCGTGGCGGATACCGCCAACAAAGACAGCCACTTTAACACTCTGACCGCCACGGCGGTACAGACAAACAGCGTGGCGGTCACCGCCAACAGACAGGCAGAAGACAAAGGGGGTCATTCCGACCCTGGCGGTCATTGACCGCCGGGGACGGAGAAAGCACCGTCAACAGGCTGGCGGTGCTTCAGGGGCAATTCTACCGCCGCGGTCAGAAAAGGGCAACCAGCGGTTTCCCGCCGGTTTACCCCTGCCCCAAAGAATCCTCCATGGCGGCGCTGCTCGCAGCACCGCCATGGGGATTCCGACTCCCTTCCCGCCATCCTGGTCCTGGCGGTAAAACCGCCAGGAACAGGATGGCGGGAACGGGTGTCGTGGGGCCCCTGGGGGCCCCTGCACTGCCCATGCCTGTGGCCATGCCTGTGGCATGGGCAGTGCAGGGGCCCCCTAACAGGGCCCCATAATTATTTTCAGTGTCTGCCTAGCAGACACTGAAAATCGCGACGGGTGCCACTGCACCCGTCGCACACCAGCAACTCCGCCGGCTCCATTCGGAGCCGGCTTCATCGTTGCTGGGGCTTTCCCGCTGGGCGGGCGGGCCCCTGCACTGCCCATGCATGTGCCCATGCCTGTGGCATGGGCAGTGCAGGGGCCCCCTAACAGGGCCCCATAATGATTTTCAGTGTCTGCCTAGCAGACACTGAAAATCGCGACGGATGCCACTGCACCCGTCGCACACCAGCAACTCCGCCGGCTCCATTCGGAGCCGGCTTCATCGTTGCTGGGGCTTTCCCACTGGGCGGGCGGGCGGCCTTTTGGCGGTCGCCCGCCCGCCCAGCGGGAAAGTCAAAATGACCGCTGCGGTCATTTGACCGCAGTACGGTCTTTTGGCGGTCTCCGCCCAGCGGGCTGCGCCCGCCACCCACCAGGGTCGGAATGACCCCCAAAGTACCGCCCACAGTATCACAACCTACCAATCCACCACCTTTTCCGGGGCGGATTCACCGCGGACAAAAACACGGCGGAAACAGGACTTCGAAGGGAAAGTGCTCACCTCTACACACCCCACGAGGAATCCGGACACCATGGAACCCGAGCTGCACATCCTGCCAGCCCTCATCTTCTTGCTCCTCTACCAGGAGCACGAACGCCGGCGGCGAAGACAATGGTGAGTACTGCACCTACGCCACAGGGGAGGGTGGAGGGAAAAAACAGTGACACACACTCGCAACACCCCCACCCTTATCCACTACAACACACACTTTAATACATATTTATACATTATAGTTACACCTCCCAACCCCCCCGGAAGAATGCAAAGACAAAAGGAAATGAGTGTAACCATTGTAATATATTAAAATCAAGTACGCAAAAATATATATATATATATACACCATCAACAAAATATACACCAAGCTTAGTAGTCCAGGTAGTGCTCCAATGAAGTCCGTGGAACACTGGGCCCACACGGTATGGGCGAGGCCCACACAAGATCTCCGACCATGACGGAGAGAACACTGCAGGGGCATCAGAGAGCAAGAAAACAGGCACCTCAGGGGGAGGGAAAGGGGGGCACCTCAGCCGGTTGAGTGCACGACGCCAAATCCACGAGAGGGCCACATGCCCACTGTTCAATCCTGGGGAGTGCAAAGCCACAGTCTCTCAAGTCTTTACAGTGGGTGGGTTGCCTACTGTTCCATCCTGGGGAGTGCAAAGCCACAGTCTCTCAAGTCTATGCAGTGGGTGGGTTGCCCACTGTTCCATCCTGGGGAGTGCAAAGCCACAGTCTCTCAAGTGGATGACAGTCTCCACTGGTTCTGGAGGAGGCATGGGGCCCAAAGTGCTTCATCCTGCTAAGGACAGAGGTAGTGGATTACAGTCTCCACTGGTTCTGGAGGGGGCATGGTGCCCAGAGTGCTTCATCCTTCTAAGGACAGAGGTAGTGGATGTCTCTCTCCACTGGTTCTGGATGGGGGCTCTGTGCCCAGAGTGCTTCATCCTGCTCATGACGGACTCAGTAGTGTCAGTGCCCTTGGCGCTCATGGGCCAGCGGTGCTTGTTGCGGTGGTGCCCTGTTCAGCGGTGCTTGTAGCAGCGGTGCCCTGTTCAACAGTGCTTGTAGCAGCGTGCCCTGTTCAGCGGTGCTTGAGGCGGCGGGCTCCTTTGCAGTGACTCAGCTGCTGGCGGTCCTCTCTGTTCCAGCGGGGCTTGTGCTGGCAGTCCTCTATGTCCCAGCGGGGCTTGTGCTGGCAGTCCTCTCTGTCCCAGCGGGGCTTGTGCTGGCGGTCCTCTCTGTCCCAGCGGGGCTTATGCTGGCAGTCCTCTCTAGCCCATCAAGGCTTGTGCTGGCGGTCCTCTCTGTCCCAGCAGGGCTTGTGCTGGCAGTCCTCTCTGTCCCAGCGGGGCTTGTGCTGGCGGTCCTCTCTAGCCCAGCAGGGCTTGTGCTGGCGGTGGCCTCCTGGGCAGCAGGGCAGGTGCTGGCGGTGGCCTCCTGGGCAGCGAGGATGATGGTGGTGGCCTCCTGGGCAGCGGGGATTATGGCGGTCTCCTCCGCCGTGCGGCTCTTCCCAGACTGGCCGGGTTTCTTGTGGCCCTTCCCCACCTTGGAAGGTGTCGCAGCTGACTCCACACTCCCACCGGGACCCCTGGCGGGCACTGGCCAACTTTTGATGCTTGACAGGTGGGGGACTGTCCGTGCTGTGGCTCCGTGCCACACTGGCTGCCCTGGTGGCCGGTGCACTCCAGATTCCGGTGAATACAGGCACCACTGGTACCGGAGATGTTGTGGCTGAGGTGCTAGGTTGGGACCTGGAGAGGTGGGCCCTAGGAGACGGACGGGATGGGGGAGGTGTGGGAAAGTGGTCAAGGTTGGACAGGAAAAGTGTTTTGGAGACACTAGGACGGGTAGCTGGAGGGGGTTTGGGAGTGGAGGAAGAGGTTGTGGTTGTAGGAGTTGTTTGTTTGGTGACTTTGGGTAAAGGTGCATGCGCTGGAGGCTGTCGTGAGGTGGATGCCTGTTCGGTGGGTGTGTGCCTGCGTTTGTGTATCTTGGGAGGTGGCGTCACAGACACACTGGGAGAGGACACAGGGGACATGTGAATGGTAGTGGGGGTGGTGACTGCACGTGAGTGGGGTGTGGCGGTGTGTGTGCTGGTGATGGCAGTAGTGGCTGTAGATGTAGTGCATGCAGGTGTGAGTGTAGACAACACTGGGAGGGAGGAGGGAGACGAGGAGGAGGGGGACACAGTGGGTGCAGTGGATGTTGGTGTGTCTGCATGTGTGTGATGCTTGTGTGAGTGCCTGTGGGATGTGCGGTGCTTATGTTTGCCTGAGCTTCCCCTGTGTGTTGACGTGTGTGCATGCTGGTCTGAAGGTGTGCTTGGGATAGGCTGGGGTACAGGGGATTGGGTCTGGGTGGAGGAAGTTGGAGGGGGTATGCTAGAGACAGGGACAATGGCTGCCATCAGTGCTGAGGCCAGAGTCTGAAAAGCTTGCTGAAGGGCCGCCTGACCAGAATGAATGCCCTCCAGGAATGCATTGGTTTGTTGCAACTGCCTTTCGACACCCTGGATGGCATTCAAAATGGTAGACTGCCCAACAGTGAGGGACCTGAGGAAGTCAATGGCCTCCTCACTGAGGGCAGCAGGGGTGACTGGGGCAGGGCAAGAGGTGCCGGGGGCGAAGGTGATGCCCACCCTCTTGCGTGAGCGGGCACGGGGCAAAGGCTGAGGGGCTGCTGGGAGGGCGGTGCTGGGAGGGGGGGCGGCTGTACCTGTAGATGCGGGGGCACAGATGTTGCCGCCACCACAAGGGGGCTCCCATCAGAGGACGAGTCCGTGTCGCTGGTGTCAGCTCCTGTCCCCGCCGTGGAGCTCCCCTCGCCCTCCGTCCCACTGGTGAACTCTGAGTCCGTTGTCTCACTCTCCAGGGCCATGTGGGATGTAGCTCCCTCATGCTCAGGTGCCACTGCTCCTCTGCCTGATGATGCTAATGCACACAAGAACAGGGAGACCACAAAAAGTGGGGAGACGACAGAAGAAAGACATGTTCAGTGCATGCATTACCGCTACGGTTGGCGGACACGACAGACACAGAAGCCCCCTGGATTACCCCTCGCTCTTGGGCTCCACTGTTCAATCCCTGGGAAATGGCCTGCAAGGCTATGAACGACATCAGCACACATGGATGACACAGGGGCATGACTAGGTGTACTTGGCACTCTGCAGAGGTGGGGTGGGGTGCCACATGGCCTGCCTTACGGAGGGACCTTGCCTACTAAACTCACCCTGGCCTAGTGAAACCCACAGCCCACCTCCCCCAACCCAGACACCTCCACTGCGCGCAAAATCAGCTGGATGAGAGTGTACTCACCCCCTGGTGGCTGCTGTGATGCCCTCAAGTGCCCATCCAACTCGGGGTACGCCACCGCCAGGATCCTGCACATCAGGGGGGTCATGGTGCGACGGGCACCCCTCCCACGTTGGGAGGCCATCCCCAGCTGGGCCTCCGCCGTCTTCTTGCTCCAGCGGCGAATGTCCTCCCATCTTTTGTGGTAGTGGGTGCTCCGTCTGTGATAGACCCCCAGGGTCCAGACGTCCTTGGAGATGGCACGCCAAATATCTTTTTTCTGGTCGGCGCTGACCTACATGAATTGTACAGGGGGAAAAGAAAAGTTATTACCAACTGCACCGTCACAGTCATTGGCCCCCATCCCTACCCTTACCATGTGGCACATGCACTCACTGTCATTTCATGCACGCCGCTATCTCCCCCCCATCTTACATCCACCCCACTCCACACAGGCATAGCCCATACAGCATGCTCCCAGTGTACTTACCTGTTTGTCTGGAGGACCGTAGAGTAGCGTGTACTGGGGGAGGACCCCGTCCTCTGATGTGAAGGCAGGAGCCCTTTCCCCAGACACTCGAGCCATTGTCTCTTCCAGACTGAGGTCACAGCAGCACTTGCAGTGTAGGTCCTCTCCCATCGACCTCTGCTAAGAGAATGTCATTGGATAATGTTAAATTGTCCCCAAAACATTTTCAAATATTGTGTGCTATATCACCTTCAATTTGGCTGTCTAATTAATAGAGCTGATCTGGAGGGCCACGCGCCTATCCATGGTCCCAACTATTATATGTTGATCAGTTGCTTTCACTGCCAGAAACTCATGGAGAGTACTGCACACTATGGTGACCTCTGCTGTGCTGTCAAGGAGAGTCACTGCCAATTTCCTGTTCAGGAGATGGGTTCTCAGTTTCTGGGGTATGTTTGACATTTATGGTCACAACCTTTTTCTTTTGAAATTGGGGTTTGAACTGAGGAGGTCTTTCCTTCTGCTTGATCTTCTTGTCAGACGAGTGTTGGGAGTCCTTTCTCGGTTTCACACACTCTTCTTGTCTATGGTCAGAACACCCTCCTCTCTTCTACTGTCTGTCAAATGAGTCCTGGAAGGAACAAGAAGGATGAATATCAGACAGCTGACATCTCTCAGGTCGTTTACATTGTGTGTGATCATGCAAATTATAATTTCTCTCAGGTCTCCAGTGGAGGAGAACCGCCTTGAGATTTAGACTTTCCTTGAGACTTATCCCATTGTTTTTTAACAAACCCTGTGTACTGCTTGGCAGTGTCCTTCCTTGCAATAGGTTTTCTGAGCTGTGGTTTAGGCGGTCTGGTCCCCAAATTATTGCAACCGAGTGAAGTATAAACTTCAGCTATAATGGTTGGCAACTCACGTTCCTGGTCGGCAGCAGCGACCACGTTGAGCTTCTGATGTATAGCCAGAGATGCAGCTTCACCTCTTATGTTGGAGAGAATCATCTCAGCAGCAACGGGAACATTACCCATTACTTTCATACCCAAATGTATGGCCGGTCCTGCCCCATATTCATCCTGGACTTGCTTCAGGACATCCGGCCAAAGACAGCATGTCGTGAGCCAGGGTATTGAGAGCTGCAAAGGCTGTACCCCACGTGTTACAGTCCACTATCTGGGGTACCATCCCATGTTGTAAACACATAGGGCCCGATTACGACTTTGGTGAAGGGGATTACTCCGTCCCAAATGTGACAGATATCCCACCCCCCGTATAACGAGTTCCATAGGATATAATGGACTCGTAATTCGGCGGGCTGGATATCCGTCACATTTGGGACAGTTAATCCCCTCCGCCGAAGTCGGAATCAGGACCATAGTTAATATTCTATTTTTGTCCTGTGGTCCTGTAAGGAACCACTGCCTCAATTCGGTCCATTTGTTGGCAATCCAAAAGGGAATTTCCTCACATACTGTGGGTACTTTACCCATAATTAATTTGAATCACAGGACTAATAATTGAAGCAACAAGCAGCTGTGGTACACCCGCCACTGCCACTTGTGCAGGAGCAGCCAACAAAGTGTGCATAACAAATTGAGCCAGGTGTCTTAGAGTCGAACAAGGGTAGTGTATAACTGCTGAACATCAACAAAAGTTAAGTGACGTAAATCAGGATAAGGTGTATATCCAGCTAAGGCTGGCCAAGTGGCCCCTTCATTACTAAGGGGTCCCATGCATACTGGGGCAAGTACATGTTTGAGGGCACCTCAAAACAAATGAGTATGTTCCCAATGTGTAAGTGGTCATTCTAAGAGTGCATATGCTCTGTATGCATTAGGTGGTGCAATATTAGTGTGTTCATGAAAATGATTAGTATTAGCTGGAAAATTGACCCAAGAATAAGCATTGTGTGCCTCTACCATGAAAATTATATCACAGTGCGCATTAGTGAGGCTGTGAACTATTAAATGTGCATGAACAGCCAGTCTGCAGTTTATTTCAGTTTGAACCAGTTGTGGCAGATTCACCATTTTCAAAAATAAAAGTGGTAACAAAACGGTAACACCACAAATGGATAAATCCTTTTAAAAGCCTGAGCAACCACTCTTATTGAAAAATACTGTGGAGAATATATCCCACACACCACAGACGTCTCCGGCGTAGGTGTGAGGGTACTATGCACACTGAGGAGTGCTACTCAGGTGGCCCATTATATAAGTACCAGACAGATCGTTAGTATCAACATGTTGCAGGGGCTCTGCTTTTACAGAACTGTACCTTGGGACAACAGAACATCAGAATGCAGGGGATGCACCACCTCTGCTAAATGAGTACTGTCATACTAAAATACCTGACTAGCTCACAGTGCCTTACTTGCCCTCCTAACCTTACTGAGTGACCAGTAATTGTGAAACCTAAAAGTCAGGGAAGAATGGAAACAGGTCAGTCCTTTTCATACATTATCTAGGTAATACATATCCATAGCAACAGTAAAAAAGATACACAATTAGAAGTACACGATATGTTTATTGCAACTAACATGGTCTATTATGAAGGAAATTAGATGTGATTACATACTGGCAATTATTATAAAAGTCAGGCTAGCAGCTAGGAAACTGTATAACACAAATAGTGCCACCATAATGCACATCTAGTGGCCTGAACCTACCCTGTAATTGTACGTGCAAGAAGGTTATTATTATTATTTATGATCTCTGGGAGCGGAGAACCCTATACTTCTGTTTGCATAGTCAAGTGGCCACATAGGGAAGTGTAAACCCAGTTTACACAGGTTGCATGTCCTGGAGGGCATCTGTACTCCAGATGTGTCAGCTCTGCTAGAATCCTCCTCTATAAATAAACACTGCAGCACCTAATTTATAGCGTTAGCTTGATACAGTGAAAAGCTACTTATGTCTGTACAAGCCTAGGAATGATTGCTGGATAGACAGAAAACAACATCTGGCACTTGTTGTGCCCACTGAGCAGTTGGAAAATATACAGACAGAGTCCCAGGAAAGTGGCTGCACAGCAAGTGAAATTACAGTGTCTTTCAAAACAATGGCACGGAAGAATAAAATGTGCAATGTACAACAATGCAAGGCAAAGATATTGCAATTTTTAGGGTGCTAAGAAGTGAGGCATAACTATAGTGAGTCCATGAATAGACCTCATGAAAGGTCCACCATCAAACACCCACCTCAGACCCCCTAATAATTTCCAATAAACTACTACAGTGTGTGTGTGTGGACCACTGAAGACTCTTACAGCTACATGGTGCATACAAATATGTATTAGTTGCTGTTGATTCATGCTCCAAATTACTGTAGGTATAGCCACAATGATCAGTTGATGCTCAAACCGTTATTAGAAATTTGCAGGTTTTCACTGGGATATATGCAGGTGCTTGATTCCATTCGGACCATGGCCCTGCCTTTTTCTCTAGGGCATTCAGGGACACCACAGCAACAATGGGTTTTAGGGTGCATTACAGTTGTCCATATCATGCCTTGGGAAATTCAAATGTGGAGCGGAAAAACATAAACTTTAAGCCATCCTTAACAGCAAGGGTATTAGTTTGAGGTCGTAGTTGGCTTCATCACCTGTATAGAATCCAGAGAGCACTAAATAATCTTCCCAGAAGGTCTTTGGAAGGACGCACACCTTATGAAGTCCTGTTTGGGATATCTATGTATGTCCTTTTCTTCCAAAATGCATTTTTGGCATGTTGAAGGGTCCACAACTTCAGCCAAGGTTCCAGAAGCTCTGAGTTGCTCCTTAGAGAGTTAGGACTTCAATTCTCACAATTGACCTGGTGAAGTCCTTAAAAGTCTACTGGACGCTGGTTAGTTGGACTCTTCTTGCAGGAGTTGTTGCAGGGGACTCTTGGTAGCTCCTTTGTACTTGTTTCTTATAGGCAGTCCACTCCTGGATCTTTTAAGCATTGTAAAGTCCAGCCCAGAGTGTGCTGCATGCGCAGCTCTTCAAAGTGTCCTTTTTGGTGCAGATCAGGGGTTCAGCAGGACAGTCCTTCTTCTGATTTCTTCCAGCAGAGATGTGAATTGCTGGGCTGTACTCTCACTTTTATCCAGGTGTCTGGGCTGGCAAGTAGTCGAGCACCCTGATCAATTTGGTGCACTGTGCCACCCTCTCAGATGACCACTTCCTTAGAAGTGTGGCACATTTCTGTCCCATAAAGCACTGTTTCTTAAAAATCCAAAATGAAGAAATCTACCCTGGAGGTTCAGGTCTCATTAAGCCCACCCGCAGGTGTGGATAACTGTTCCCTACACTCTACTTCCAGCTCCTCTCCTAATCTAATTAGAGGGACTCCCAGTTGGCTGCGGGTGCCAGAAATGGTATCTGTCCCAACTCTCTTTCTGCCTTTGAAGATCAGTCTGGCTACCCACCTCTTCCTGCTCTGGCATCTGCTGCTGCAATTCTCCTCCCACCAGGTATTTCCATTGCCTCAGCCCGTGCCACTTCACACCTCATCAGAGCAGTTTGACCTGCCTGTCAAAGGATGATGAATCAGGAGAGACTGTTACAGGGCTAACTGTAGGTAACTTTAGGAAAGAGTCCTAAAATGATTTCCCTGTAGTAGTTATGATAAATCTAACATTGGTGAGTTGTGGGATTTATGTAAACTATTATTTTGACACTTTGAATCATATTTTTAGCTCACTCCTATCAAAAGGTAGACTTTTTAAGCATTAAATAATGCCCTCCAATGTTAGCAAATGGAGGTTATGTACTTCAATGGAGTAAACCAACATTGACAGTTTTTCCCTCTGCCAGACATATAAAACATATTTTATAATGTCCCTGTTTATAATTACAACGTACTTTACCTTTGGGGCACGGAGGGCCGACCTTAGGGGTGACATATATAAAAATAATGTAGTTTGAGACTGTGGAAGTACTTTTAATTACAAAGTCAAATTTGGGCTTGATTGTATTTTAAAAGTACCCTTCAAGGCAGGTCTGCCTTTAAAATGACAGCAGACACCACAGCAGTGCACCCATATGTGCCTTAACTCCACTAGGGTCTCTAAACCTACATGCCCTACCATACACTAGGGACTTACAGGTAGGTTGTCAGAGCCAATTATAATTATGCCTAATTACCATATACCTTTTGAACAGAGTGCTGGGCCTGGTTAGCAGAGCCCAGGGCACAGTCAAAATCAGTAACCACCAGTATCAACCAAAACAAAGGGGTGATCAGGGCGAAAGGATGACCTTTCTGACAACAGTCCAGCCTGAGCTGCTAAGCCAGGTCCTCTCCGAACTGGAACACAAACAATCCAGGACTGGTTGCACCCTTGTTATGTAATCATGAGCGAGCATAACTTGGTTCCAGTGACACAGTGTGCACAGGGCCCACATCTGGCCATAATGTGAATCTCCTTTCTCTCTAACCACTCTTACAATGGTATTGTGATCTTGGTAATTCAATGAACAAGCAATGATTTGTCTGGGAGGAGTCACAGAGGGAAGACTTTGGCCCTCATTATGAACACAGCTGTTAATACCGCCGTGTTCATGCTGGCAGTCTTTCTATAGACCGCCAGCCCCCCTGGGGCCCCGCCGGCCATATAATATACATTCTGCTGGGCCGGCGGGTGGAAACATTGTTTCTGCCCGCCGGCCCACCAGAATGCCTGGTCGGGACTGCACCCGTCGCACAGATCACTGCCTGATTTACCTGCGTGATGGGGCACTGCACAGGGGCCCCTGCACTGCCCATGGCAAGTGCATGGGCAGTGTAAGGGCCCCTAGGGGGGCCCCAGAGTACCCTTTCTGCCAGTTGTTCCCAGCAAAGAAACCCACCAGGGAAAGGCTGGAGGAAATGGGATCATTATCCGAGGGGCAGCAACGCTGTCCTGTCGGATAATTATGCCGTCCACCATCAGGCTGCCTGTTCGAGGCAGCCTGGCAGTGGAGGAGGGCCGCCTATGGCGGCCCTCCCTGTCTTCATTATGTGGCGGTCTGGGGCGCCATGCCGGATGGCGGTATTTACCGCCGCCGCAGGCATGGCAGCCCAGACCGCCAACATCATAATGAGGGCCTTTATCTTTACCAAGAAGGTCCATAAGAAGAGGTTCTACAAATTTCCATATCCTGTGGAGTCTGCTAATTCCACTATGCTGACAATGTAATGTGCTGATCGCAACTCTATGTTTTAATTTTTGGTTTGGATAAGTCCTAGTATTCTGTGTTCAGTAAATGTTTTCATTGGAGTTATTTTTCTCAGAATCCTCATAATCAATATGTGTCAGTCAGCCAGGCCAAATACTGTATAATGTTTTTCTAGATGTTCTTTTATAGGTTTATTTGTAACATGAGCTTGCAAGTCTTTCTTCAGTTGTTTTTAGTTTTTAGGCAGTTTTTAGGCTGTTCTTTATCTGAATTAGCTGTGAGTGCATGTTGTTATTGTCTGAAGGAGAAGTAAATTACCATGAAACGGCTACCTGGTCTGACATAGCGTCCTAAGGAATCTAACTGGGCCTCTTGGTATCAAAATACAGTTTACTCTGACGCTGGTCTTCCCTACCAATGTTGGGAATTAGTCCAGAGTCAGGTCTTGTTTAGAAGAGATGACATATCTATTTACCCCTCAAGGACCCCTGGACAGTAGGTGAATCTAATGAAGAACTGCAGAAGGAGAAAATGTCTTAATATCGCAGATTCCTCTCAGATATATTGGTGTACTTGCTAATGTGTGATCCAGTCAATCCTCCAGCAACTTAGGAGACCACAGACCAAAGGCAGTGAGAAAGTATGCCAAGGTCGGCTTCAAGTGCAGTGATCGCCTTAGAAGTCAGCAACAACACTGACTATTGGGTCTAGCGAACTTGTCTGCAATTTGCAAACTCAGCAGGACCTCTCAGATAAAGGCCACTGCTCCCCTAATTCAAAGGACTCAGGTCACATCAATCAAACCCTTACAATGTGAGGGACACACCATCTTGGTTCAGATGTTCCATCTGATCATACGTGAAGCTGAGCAGCACATCACAGCAGAGTGCCATGCACATCCCACAAGGATGACAAGTTGGCTTCCTGGTATAAGCAGACCCACCTCACTGCATCAGGGCTTCAGAGATGGCCATTTCCTCCTCAATCAGTCTTGTATCAGAGGACCCTATCCACCTCAGTCTCCCCACACTCATACAAAGGTCAGCAAGCCGCTTGGCTTGTTTGAAATGGGTATTTGAATGCAGATGTGGGCACAAGCTCTCCAGTGTCCTTGTTGCAGCCTCACCTTCTAGCCCACATTGTGTCATCCATAATCTGCCTAAAGGGTGTACACCATATGGAGCACTTGTCACAAACAGCAGCACTACTGTTGATACTTCTGGTCCTCACACCATCCACCAGCTACAGTAGGTGTGTCAGACCTATATATTAACACTAGGATAGGATGTTTGGAGGCCATTCAGGAGACAGAGGTCTCCTCTTATAGGCCATGTCAGTTGGACTCCAGCCATGCCCTTTCCCACCCTCCAGCAACAAGGATTATAAGAGCAGTAATGGTAGGAAAAAGCGAGTGTGTCCTAGCTGGAAGAACAAGAACAATTTAGATATCTTTTCATGGCTAAAAGAGCTGTCTACTCTAGCTTCAAGTGAGAATTTATAAAAATCAGCCAAGCAACATTTCATAAAGTTTGAGATTATGTTTT
Source organism: Pleurodeles waltl (assembly GCF_031143425.1). NCBI lineage: Eukaryota > Metazoa > Chordata > Amphibia > Caudata > Salamandridae > Pleurodeles > Pleurodeles waltl. Next base: position 894,717,942 of record NC_090448.1, on the reverse strand, counting down.
GGATGTTTTTGACAATATAAACTCGTAAACACGTATGAACGAGATTAGAATGAGTGTCTCCGATCCCCTTTTCCATCTCTGTTCAATATAGCAGATTCTATTTACAAGGGCACAAAATAATGCAATCTCCCTCTTTCTCTCTCTCCCTTTCTCCCTCTGTTTCTCTCTCCCTCTTTCTTTCTCTCTCTCTGTCACGATCCTCTGTCGCACTGTGAATTCTAAAGAGCATTTAACCTGGCAGTGCATCTGTGGTGCATGCCTGTGGGCAGGGCCAGCTTTAGTTACTGACCGCAGGGAGTGCTATGTTTAGCAATAACTTACAAAACATGCAATTTAAAAGCACTTGCTGTAAAGTTCCTTGTGCGTCCAGCCTTCAGGAAACAATTAAAATGTCTAGCTATCTCTTGTGATTAATGTTCCTGCTAGGGAGAGAGATGGGAGTTTTGTCTAGCGGCAGCTTTGACTCCCCATAAAGTAACGTAGAGGGTTAATATGCCTGCTGCAAAGAACAGATCTGTACTTTATGTGAATAGCTGAGTGGATTAGTAAAGCCAGCCTTTACACGCACTGAATGAATGTATGTGAGAGAGAGGCTATGGAGAGATGAGGGGTACATTTGCCAGGTGGTATAGTGGGAATTCGAGGAGGTAGCCATGCGGTGGGGTGCGCCAAAAAAGAAAGTTGCACAGGGCGCCTGCTCTCATTATACCTTGATTATAGTAATATCATATATCTCAGCATTACGAAAGGCATCCAGAAAGAGACTTCAATTTATCAAAAATCCACAGCCAGATTTTTTGGACACCTACCAAAATATCACTTGACTTCCACTAGGCTGTGTAGGCTCAACTGGCTCCCCACTGAGAGACGCATGCATTTTAACGGGATCTGCATGACTCATCAAGCTCTGAATAGCACTGGACTTGCATTCTCAAACCTCTTAAAAAGAGGTACTGCTCTACCAGTTCTCATAGGTCATCTGTCTTCTATACGGCTATGACTCTGGGCATCAATCTGACGAGACAGGGAGGTCGCTTCTTACATTTTCTGGTCCCCAAACTTTGGAATACTCGTCCGACTCATTTACATTTTGTCTTCAATTTATTGACTTTCTGTAAACACATTAAGACATGTTTTTTTAGGTGCAATGCAATATCCCTGACAGCTTTTTTATCAGGTGCGATAGGAAACCCCTTTGGGACAGCTATGGATGATATAAAAAATGTTCACAAAACAAAACATACCATAAAATAGCCTTCTACAACTGACAAAAGAACTGAAAATCCAACTCTTTTAAGAACAACGGGACTCCATTGCCAATAGTTCTGAATAGTATCTCTGTGTCTCTACTCCTCTTCAACTCTGCAATTTCCAGGTCTGCCCATGCTCTACAAACACCCATCCATACATGCAGCCATATATAACCTATGCAAGGATATTGTGACTAATCCCTTAGTTAATAATAATAAACGAGCATGGGCAATATCAATAGGTCTGGCGTTAAAGGAATGTTGTATGGTAATGTGAACCATTACAAGTAAACAGCATTGGAATTAATATGTATTTGTGCAGAAGCAAAGAACTGTGGAATAATATCAGTGCAGATAAAATAAATATGTATCTGTGTGGATACCAAAAAGTGTAGAACAATATTAGTGCAGGTTAATAAGATAGGTGACAGTTGCACTGTCAAGCCAGACATAAAAATCCGTGTAGGCCAATGACTGCCTTCCTCCCATCTGAGCTGCTGTCAGAGAAAGACAAATACAATAAATTATGTAGTTATCTAAAACGCATTAACAACATGGCATTATCATGTGTGTGCCCCTGAATGCTGAACCTCAGCCAGCTGGAGAAACAAAATGATCACACCTGCAGTGGAAGGTAAGATCTTTTTTTCTGGAAGCACACAATTTCTCCCAATCAGAACATGTACTCCTGGCTCCCAACATGTGGGCGGAGCCAAATCCCCTTTCTAGTGATACTCACATAATTGTCTGGCAAAAGATGCACTGGCAAGACAGGCCATAAAAATGAACAGAAATAAACTTGCCTAAATAATATAAAAATCAAGGGCCTGATTTAGAGTTTGGTGGGGGTTGGTACTCTGTCGCAAATGTGACAAATATCCCATCTGCTGTATTATGATCCCAAAATAATCTATGGAGATCGTAATACGGCAGACGGCATATCCTTCCCATTTGTGACCGAGTAACCCGTCGGCCAAACTCTGAATTAGGTTCTAAGTACCTTCCCGATTTAAAAAAAAAATGTATTTGTGTATTTTTTCCTCAGATGTCATTAAACTGAGAATATATTTAGGTCCTGTTGAGTTCATGGTCCTACAACATTGTTCAGTAACCTGCTATTATCTTCACATATCAGTTAGAGACGTCCTAACAGAATACTCACTCAAACTTAGATGCAAGCACAGTCGGGTGACGCTGCTGAACATGAAGTCTGAGTAATATACTTGAAGACAGAATACTTGTTAGGGCCGGCTACAAATAGCTTTGGCTCGCAGGAAACCGCAGGTCATCAAAGTCTTCTAAAAAGTACAATAAGATAAATAGATGATATATCTTGGGTGACCACCCTTCAGCCACAGCTTTTTCTGAGCTCTAAATGGTTTGATCTTGCTTGAACGGGCTGTTCATAAAGGCATGACATTTCTTGGCTGAATATATTTTCCCTTCCGTGTTCCTGTTAAATTTTGGTGATGGAGCTCTAGTGGTCCTTTGTTAGACTAGAGTCAGTGTGTGCACTTTGATTTATTTTCTTTGTTGACACAACAAAAAATGTACTTGCTGGTTAATGGCTTTTTTCTTAAGAGATGTTTGCTCTGTGGATTCCTTATTCTGTTATACATTAACAGTGTTACTCACTAATCACCCTTGCATATGTATTTCTTTTACATTGTTCACAAAGTTAAGATGGGATTGCAAATAGGTCTTTTTTTGTATGGATGCAACCAAAATATTGAGCTTTTATCAAAACTGACCACTAGGCAATAAGTGGCTGACAATGCCTTTTAGGTTCATTTACAATTACACCTCCTCTTCTTACTGCTTTTCATACCAAGAGTCCCTTCTTTGATTATAAAGCTTAATTCTGCTAATGCATTCTGGTCACCAATGGAACCCTACTGATAACTTCCATGTCATTGTAGCATTTTATTTGAGTTTCTTTTTAGGACATCTGTTGGAAATACACAAAGTTGTCCAACCGTTCTCAGATAATTCTCCTAAAAAAACAAAAAGCAAGACCTTTTGGCTTTGCCAATGTTTTTTTTAATCTACAACAGGTTAGAATGCAAACACTAGAGAGATATAATTTTCACTCTGCCCCCCATGTAAAGGTGTAAACTTTTCAAGATATAATTGATTTTCAAAATCTCTACAGAAAGTCATTGTTTTGAATCATATCTTTGCTCTTTAATTAAAACGAAATTCCTGAAGTTTGGTGCACCATTTTGAGTTCCACATTTAGGTGCCACAATTTCTGCCACCCTGCTACAGGACTCTCTTATGTATGATTTCTCATTAGTTATCCAGTTCCTATTCTTGTTCCATGTTCTACACCATAATCCCACAGCTCCCCCAGTCTGTACCTACGTCCTCTTGACCTGAGCATAGGTTCAGAAACAAGGTCAGCGGCGGCTGCCACAAATTTCAAGGAGGTGACGGGGATGGGGGAAATAATAAATATTTTTTTTTTAAACTTACCTATCCTGCAACCATCGCAGGCTGCCTCGCTCTTTTTCTCTCCTGATGGTCTCCCAGCATTCTCTGGGTCACCAGCACAGACTTCCCATGAAATCCTGGCACTGCTCCCATGCTATACCTAGCATAAGAGTAGTGCCAGGACTGATCTGAGCGGGTTGGTCTGCCCTTCAGACAGCACCTTGGAGTCTCTGCTGTTTCTCCAACCCCTTGGAGAAACTTAAGTCTGCATGTCAGTTTGGCCGGCGTAAGATGGCCGGCAAAACTTACATGGGCACTACAGTGTACTCCACTCCACTCATCCTCTCCCCTCCCATGACCCAGCTCCACCCCTCCCTGCACATGCTGGCTCAGCCAGCAGCTGAAAAATAAAATGATAAAATATTTACATTTTCAGTTGCTGGCTGTTGGCCAGTGGGGCAACGCTTCTTCACCATTGCGGATGAGCCACCCCTGAACAAGGCTGTCCACTTTGAGGACAAATAGACTCTGGCAGGAGAAATGGCCCCAGAAGAAGGACCGTTGATTTGTAGCCAAAGGGTCACTGTTCAGAAGGTTTTTTAACTGCACAACGTTGTTTTTCCTCTCTTGAAAATACAAATCTTTAAGGAATATTCCTGAATAAAATGGGATTGCATTGTAGGGAGGAAGTGAGTGAAATCACTGGTAATTTTTCAGATAATCAAGAAGCTGATTTCTAGTGTTTGTTTGAAAGGTCAGAAAATTAATCAGAATTGGCCTTAGCTTAGAAACAGAAAATGTGTGAGTTACAAACTAAGGGGCATATTTACAAAGAATTGGTGTAGGGCGGCACCACAAGTCTTTTTGCTGCACTGCCTTGCGCCAATTTGAAAGGGCAGGAATTACCATATTTATGAGATATAATGCATTCCTGTCCTTTCAGCCAGTGCACATTATGCTGCCTAGTGCCAACGCAGGCACGCTTCCACCATGGTGCAAGGCTGTCTGTGTTGTTCCAGGACTGTATTTGTGCAGGAAGCAACACCATATTGTGCAGGATGCGACATCGTCTTGCACAAAAACAATCCATGGGGGCGTTTTCCTCTTTCTAGTGTGCAGCAGAATGCAGCACACATTGAAGGAAGAAAAAACGAGGAGAAATAAAGGTGTCTCCTTGTTACTCCTCCCCTGGGAAGGTGTACAGTTTTGATGCTTTCCCAGGTTTACAGATCCTTCTAAATCTGGGAATGTGTCAAAATCCATGGGTGTTGCGTGGGAATACACACTGCAACATAATGGAATTGCCCCTCTGACCCAGTGTAAGGCAATGCAGTGACTTGTTCTGTCTTGCCTTACACCATATCTACAAGGCCATGAAAAGCCATGCAAAGTGGCTTTGTGTGGCTTCCTAAATATGGGTCTGCACTCTGCACCGCCAGAGCGTCATAAAAAATGAAGCACCAGCGGCGCAAGGGCTTTGTAGATAAGGCCCTAGAGGTTTTGAAAACATGTACCTTGGTGTCAAAGTCAAGCAGAGCCCCGTCTCCGTGCCTATGGCAACTTTGTAGAGTAAGATGTATCCCCTTAAATAGAAGCACTTGAAGATCCTCGGCAGATTGCAGATCTTTGAAAAAATATCAACGACAGCAGATGGCTAGAAGTTTTGCTGAAATTTAAAATTTAAATGTGAGATACTTGGCACCTTCAGCTGGACCTGTTAGAGTGAGTACTTAGGCTGGCATGGCTCATTATTTTTTCTGTTACCGATATGCAAACTAAATTCCCGAAGGGCATTTACATATTTCTATTTGCAATAGAAAGGATAAGTGTCTTATTGATCGTTTCCCTTCATTTCACTTTGTTGTGTGGTAAAATCGCCCCATTAGCTGACTTCCTAAAACTTATCTGAGCTTCATTATTATGATATTTTGTTGTGCTTTGCAAGTACGCGTGATAATGCGTGTCTAATAGCGTGCCTAATGACTCGTACAACTTGATTTCTTGAGAGAGGGTGGGAGCGAGAGAAAGAAAGAGTTAAAAAGCGCAGGGTAGAGAGAGACAAGAGATTGGCATCATGCACTGCTCTTCACCTGTTTCAAGAAATAGCAACAGATGAAATGCATGCTTTACAAAACCCATAACAGGGAGACGTGGGCCTAAATCTTGTCATTTTAGTTTTTGGAATTCTGTTGTGCTGCTTTATTGACGTAAAAACCTGTGCGACATGAGCCATTCCTTTCGAAAGGCATCTGTTTCAATGGCTCACCACCCAAGAAGTGAAATATATGTAACGCATAAGATACCTTGCATCAGGTACGCTTTGACCTTGGAGCTAGATCACAGAGAAAACATTGAGAACGTAGTATTAAAAAAGCATGCTATTACGACGTCTGCACGAGTGTAAGAGTCTGATATCACTTAATTTACAAAACTCAGACACATTTTTGCGAATGTAGATGTGTATGTGCTGGTATGTATGTGCCGATATTTTATAGGATAAACCTAGCTCAAGAGCAACAGAACTCTGAACATGGGGCATGGCCTAGAGGGTGATACTATTACTGGGGGAGGTCAAGGATAGGCTTTCGAGGTGAGACCCTGCTCCTTAAAAAGGTGTGTATTCAGCTTTGTTTCCTATTTGTAGGAGCCCTGGTGCTGATCTAATACTGATAGGGATGCTATTCCAGATCCTGGAGGCAGGATGGAGAAGGCTTTACTTCTGCTTTTTCCTTTTTGCAATGTTTTGCTTTCAGTCTAGTGCTTTCCAAGCTCCTTATCTGGTGTTGTTCCGGAGACATGGTTAGTTTCTTTACCAGTTAAACTGGGATCTTGTTGCTGAGGGAAAATTCTTGACGCAAGAGCTAGAAAATGTTGTATTCTATGTCAGGACCGGAGGCTCTGATTATGTTTGTTAAAGCTGAGCCACGACTACTGATGCTACATCCACCAAAGGTTTGTAATAAAATAATTTGAAAGTAGGTTCAGACGACCTGCCGCCCTCATGACGTCTTTCAGACGAGAACCTAGATTAAAAGACTTGGATGCCATAGCACCTCTAACTGAATGAGCCCTAAACACTTAAGTATCCACTCCCGCTACCGAAAGAAGCCAACGCAGCCATCTAGATCAAGTAGCTGAGGAAACCAGATTAAAAGGCTTTTTTAAGGCAATAAGCAACTGTCCTTCTGAATCTGCTCGGACTTTACAGGTGGCCACCTCATAAGCCCTGAGACATTGTACTACACACAATTTATAATCATGGGGGAACGATGGGTATAATGCAGACCTAATGTTAGTCTTAGTTCTTCTAGAAACACTAAAACTCACCCCTTCTGGTGAAAGCTGATGACCTCTGAGGTCCAAAGCTCTAACATATGACACTTTTTTACAGGAAATCAAACATAACAACATAGTCAATTTAGCTGCCAGCTGTTTAAGAGATAAATATCTATTATCAGGCCAGGACTTCAAAAATCGAAGCACAACATTCACATCCCATAAGGATGAATATTTAGCTTGAGGAGGCTTGGAAAAACGAATACCTCTCAGCAATTTATATACAATTAGAACTTCTCCGACAGATTTACCATTAATGGGCACATGGCCCGCTGAAATAGCTGACCTGTAATTGTTGACTGATCTATAAGGTAGGCCAGATTCGGCTAGGGATGACAAAAAATTCATTACGAAACAGACATCTGCTTGAGAGGGATCCAAACTCCTCTCGTTACACTAGCAAACCCATCTCTTCCATGCCGAAGCATAACACTTATGGGTATTTCTGGACCAGGCTTGATTGATAAGGGCTACAGCTTTTTCCGAAATACCTGGCAAATTCCATCTACCCCCAAAACCTTCCACTCCTCAAGATGCAGCTAATTGGATGAGATCAGAGGATGTGGAAGGCCTGCTGGGTCCAGCAACAGATTCGGGAGATGAGGGATCAGAAGAGGCGAATTGCACAACATTTCTGGCACCAAGGGGAAAGGTGGCTGAGCCCTCCAAAATGGAGTTATTAACATCCGGCTGACCTTTTGACGTCTTACCAGGGACAGCACCCTGGGTATCATACTGAAAGGTGGGAATGCGTAACCTCTGTGGGGAGACCAGTCCTGCAAAAACGCATCCGTTGCCAGAGCCTCTGGGTACGGACAGCAACTGTCGATTGGTTCAGGAGGCAAACGGGTCGGGAATACCAGTCTGCCACCAAGTTCTTTGAACCTGGGAGATATTCCGCAATGACTGAGATACGATGTTGCAGACAAAAGTACCAAAAATCCTTGGCAATCTCCGCTAACATGCAAGATCTCGTGCCCCCCAGTCTGTTGACATAACAAACTGCTGACACGTACCTGGATTGGCCACGCTTCTCCTGAAGCGTGGCGGCTCACTTGCGTGCTCCCCGGGGCCAGCGGTCCTCGTCTCTGCAACGGGTCTCCATAGTTCTGGATCCCAGCTTCTGTTCGCTCTTCCGAAGAGCAGTTTCGGCGTCCTCCGGGACAGCGTCCTCCGTGGTCCTTCGTTCTTCTCCTCCTGTCGGCTCCTTCAAACTCAAGCTCTGAATGTTGTCGTCCCCCTTGTGAAAGGGAGGAAGCCTCCTTTTGACCAACTCCATTTCCCGCGGCAGCGGCAGGGAAGCAATGGGAAGGCCGTCTTCCCGGGTTGCTTCCGTGGTGTCAGGGGCAGCGACAGCACAAGCAAGATCAGAGTGTGGGTCGGACTGGTTCGACCCATCACAAGGAGTAAGAATTAACTGGGATGACACTGAATCTATCTGAAATCCCAAACATTCCATCTGTTGAGAAGGAGTTAGGAAAGATTTCGGTTGGTTGATGACAAATCCCAGTTCCTGTAATAACTGGACTGTCCACGATAAGTGAAGGAGCACTGTCTGAGGATCCTGGCCATCAGGATCAAATTGTCTAGATAACTGATTATCCTGACACTTCTGGCGCGGAGGGCTTCTGCCACCGGCCTCATTACCTTGGTGAAACACCATGGGGCTGATGAGAGACCGAAAGGAAGGATCTTGTACTCATAACATTGCCCTTGCCAAAAGAACTGAAGAAAACGCCTGTGAGAAGGGAAGATGGGAACCGAGAAGTACGCATCTTTCATATCCAGTCTCACAATCCTGAAGCAAATCCCTTAGAAGATGGATACCCTCCATCTTGAAGTGCCTGTATACTAACCGTGAATTGAAACTTTTCAAGTTGAGAACTAAACGAGATCCCCCGTCTTTTTTGCTGACTAGAAATACATTGCTGATAAAACCCCATGGATGAGGGGAGGAATGACAAATGGCGCCTTTTTGTAACAGAGACATAATTTCCTCCCACAAGATCTTGATCCCGTAGGAAAAAATATATTTCCTCTGGTCGTGAATCTTGTATCAGGAAAGTGTAATATTCCAGTTTGAAACCCTGAACTGATTCCAGAACCCAAGGGTCCTGAGTAATGTGTGACCAATTGTGCAGGAATAGCTGAATCCTTCCCCCCAAAATCACCTCTGAAGAGGGTATTATCCTCAGCTGAATATCCTGTTTCTTGGTTGCCTTTTTGATAGCCTCTGCCCTGACGGTATCGCTGACGACCTCCACGAGGCCTGGAGGGGTAGAAGGTTTGACCTGAGGGTTGATCTTGCCAAGAACTGCGATATCTGTGGAACACCTTGCGCTGTGAGCCCTGGTAAAATCCACAGCCTGATGATCAGGCTCTATGACGTCCGGCCCTTCCAAAAAGGGTATTACGGAAAACCTTTTTCAAAGACAGGTGTGCCTTATCTAGGGTATTGTAGGTCGCCGCAAACTTAGCCAGGTCCTTTACAAAGGGAGCCCCAAACAACAATCCCTGTGCAACAGGTCCAGATTCAGAGGAAGCAGGATCATTCAATTTAGGATCTATCCGCATGAAGATTGAACGACGTCGTTCTGTGGATATGACGACGTTGGCATTGCCCAACTGGCAGACCACTCGGTGAGCCCAGCCAATTAAAACATCTGGATCCACAAGAACACCAGACTCTTTGGCTACAAACCCCAATTCCAGAATTTTTGTAATGGGACCTGAGCTATCCAACAACTTATCCTGACATTAGCGCCAGGCTCTATCCAGTCCTTTTATGGGGTCCTTGGCCCACTTCTTCATAAAAGTGACCATGGTCGGATCAACTTCAGGAGTATCCGCTCCTCTGCGTTCCAGATCTGATCTGGGGCACTCTGATTTAAGTCTCACCCTGACCTCTATCAAAACTTTGTCATAAATGCAGTTGTACATATCTGGCAACCTCCAGAAGAGGGGACCAATTAGTGGAACTGGGATGAATAATTTCTGTAGGATCAACGGTAAGTACCTTTGGGGGGTGGATCCTGTGTCTGTTCCCCGAGCAAGAGGTCTTTTCTTGCTAGGCCCAGGGGCGTTGTCTTGATCGCTATCGGAATATCCTTTACATGAATATGACCCAGACAGGTCCAAGTCTCCTGAGCGGTCCTCCGGTGAGGATGTTTGCGCTAAAACATTGCTGTAACCAAGTTCAGATAAGATTGTCATAGAAAACATTTCAAAGGCCTCGGAGTGCCACTTTTTTGCTTTAGATTTACCCTTGCCTTTCCCTTCTGGCAACGAGGTAGATGCAGAATTAATGTCAGTAGACACAGCCATTGGGGGTAATGAACCCTGTTGACAAGTGAAACCTTTTAGATGAGAGGTCAGGGGGCCTAGAGCTCTGGCCAGAGCCTTGTTGACCGATAATTGCATATTAGAATCTAGATCCTCCACCAGGCTTTCTTCAAAAGAAGGAGGAAATTCTTGATATTCCCCTCTGTCCCCCTCATAAGGATCATACTGTGCCATGATATATATAAGTATATATAAAAATGTACCTTGGTACAATCGTGGGGCTGTAAACCCCAACAGACGCAAAATGATGCTATTAAAACGTGAAGGGAGGCGCCTGAACAGTCTAGCCGAAGCCTATGCACAATTTTACAACCCTGGGTATACTCAGATACAACAGGGCATGGGGAGCAAATTAGGCACAAAGAAATATCTTCAAAAAAGGATTATTTTGTAAAATCGATCAGTAAACGGTGAAGCGCACCGCTAAAGCTGCTTTATTCTCAGTAAAAACCGCGATCGGACTCGCAGATCGATGCGTGCAGGTGTGCCTGTGCCAACAGTCGAAATAGCCCCAAAGGACTAGAACGAAGAGACGCGACCGACCCTAGATGGCGGTCGCATCTCTGTTCCCTTTCCCACTCCACAAATGAAGAGCGAGAAAGCTTCGCATCCTAGGAGGCCAAAGCACTCCAAAACCAAAACCTTAACACACTTAAGCAAACAGCATGTGCAAAGCGGCGTGCGACAAAGTCAATCCTAAAACAATTACTACAGTATAAATATAGACTCATGAGAGTAATTAACTGGCTGTGGAGCAGCAAAGAAAGAGGAAGTTTGATGATGTCAGGAGTTTATAAATGTGGGCTATCTCTATGGTTGGTCACATGGTTATAGTAGTCATGGGAAATGTAGTTTTGAAAAAGATCTATTTTAATTGGCTGCTGAAAAAATAAATCATAGAAAGAGAAGCATAATCAGAGCCTTCGGTCCTGACATAGAATACTTGTCAGTGTCCCGACAGACAATACGTGTCAGTGTCCCTGTCCCTTACCTTATTCTCTTATTGTTGCTACCACTGATATGATGAAACTCAAATTCACATTTCCTACAGCCGGCTGGTTGCTCAGAGAGATTAATAGAGCTCATGCATGTCACTGAGACAGTTCTGATATTGATGGGGATGGGGATGGTTTCCACATTTTATCACAAGGATGGAGAAGGCATGTTTAGTTTATGTGGGGAAACATCACTTACAATGTGGCAAATGCTACAAGATGCATTTACCACAATACTGTTACCGCGCATGGCTTTACCACGAGTATACCTTTATCATGCATGCCTTTACAACTAATTTTGTTGTAAAGGCATGAATGGTAAAGGTGTATGTGTGGTAAAGGTTTTAAAGGTAAGTACAGGTAAGTATTAAGTGAGTTGAGTGATATATATATGGTGTTTAGGGTGGGTAATGGTTATTGTTGATGAAGGCATTTTTAAGTTTTAGGGTGGGTATGGGACTTGGGGTGGTAAGGGCTTTTTTAGGTATTACGGTGGGCATGGCTTTTTGGGTGGTAAGAGATTTTTAGGTTTTAGGGTGGGTATGGCTTTTTGGGTGATAAGGGCATTTTTATGTTTTATGGTGGTAATGTGTTTTGGGATGGTAAGGGCATTTTTAGGGTGTGTATGGGTTTTTGGATGGTAAGGGCATTTTTCGGTTTTAATGTGGTAATGGGTTTTTGGGTGGTAAGGGCATTTTTAGGTTTTAGGGTGGGTTTAGGATTTGGGTGGTAAGAGCAATTTTAGGGTTTATGGTGGATATGGGTTTTGGGATGGTAAGGGTATATTTAGGTTTTAGGGAGGGTATGGCTTTTGGGGTGGTAAGGGCATTTTTATGTTTTATGGTGGTAATGTGTTTTGGGATGGTAAGGGCATTTTTAGGGTGTGTATGGGTTTTTGGATGGTAAGGGCATTTTTCGGTTTTAATGTGGTAATGGGTTTTTGGGTGGTAAGGGCATTTTTAGGTTTTAGGGTGGGTTTAGGATTTGGGTGGTAAGAGCAATTTTAGGGTTTATGGTGGATATGGGTTTTGGGATGGTAAGGGTATATTTAGGTTTTAGGGTGGGTATGGGTTTTGGAGTGGTAAGGGCATTTAAAGGTTTTAGCATGGGTATGGTTTTTGGGTGGTAAGGGTATTTTTAGGTTTTAGGGTGGGTATGGGATTTGGGGTGGTAAGGGCATTTCTAGGTTTTTCGGGTGAGTAAAGGATTTTGGGTGGTGGGGCATTTTTAGGTTTTATGCTGGGTATGGGTTTTTGGGTGGAATTGCCATTTTTAGGTTTTAGGATGGGTATGGGATTTGGGGTGGAAAGGGGTGTTTAGGTTTTAGGGTGGGTATGGGATTTGGGGTGGTAAGGGCATTTTTAGGTTTTTTGGGTGGGTGTGGGTTTTGGGATGATAAGGTAATTTTTAGGGTTTAGGGTAGGTAGGGCTTTTGGGTGGAAAGGTGTGTGAGTGTGTATGTATATATATGTATATATATACATATATGTGTGTGTGTATATATATATCTCCTTCAGCATGGTCGCTCCGCTCCTAATCGCCGGTGGTGCTGCTACACGAACGCGCGCCACAGCGTTCTATATATCGCCACTTTCCTCTGTCTTAATTCAAGAAGGAACAGCACTCCAGGGCATGTATTCATTAATTTAATTAACGATCGCAACAGGAACGCGTTTCGGCACAACTGCCTTCATCAGCCTGTTGGGCGCCATTTTATGTTACTATTTATACTCAGTAGATCGTCTTTCTTCATTAAACATCAACATCATGATCGAATCCTATAATTGCTTCAATTTAACTTAAATTTCAGTTATTCACTTCATCATTCAAGTTCTATATTATTGTGCATTGTTCAACAGACAAAAAGTACATTAAAATAGCCTTGTCAAAACATCCCAAACAATCGCCATAATGAAAGCGATTGTTCTACAATTCTCTAACGCATATTTTAGACATTACTTTAATAATCACTTGAATAGTGTTGTACCCTTGTATCAATTAGCCCTCACATCTGTCCAATGTAAGATGAAGCACTCACTATTAGTGCCAATTGGTAAATTAAAGACCATCACTAGAGAACTGTACAAAAAATTGATATTTTAACAGCTTATACACAAATAATGTCAGTGTCTGTATCTTGACTATCTATAATGTAACGCACCTTTGAAAAATATAAATGATCATAACCCCACTAATACTGTAACATACTTCCACTTTTTACTCCTAGAGGGCAGATATTGTAATATAACCTCATCATATACATCAATTTCTACATCAATATTGTATGATTTCTGTTAATAATACATGATTTAAGTCTTCACATGCACATGTAACTCTTCACTTTTATTTAATCCATTTGGTTCCTTGGTATCAAGCATCAAAATAGACCTTGACTCCAGTGTTCTTAACTTTTTTTCTCTATTGCCACCTGTCAGGATACTTCAATTCGATTTCCTCAGAAGCAGAAGATAACTCCTCAGTCCCGACCCGAGCTACTCACAACAAATTTTAATCCTTCGTGCTGAGTACCCCAGAGGGGGAAAGGGGAATGGGATTGTAGAGAGACTGCTACAGAGATAATGAACGTCAGTACTCAGTCTGCCTCTCCACTTCTAAGATTGGATGCAGCACCTGCAAGAGTCACAGTCGCAATTACTAGGGACATACAACAACAGTTTTACATTTTCTACTCTTAACACTTAATTCTCTTTAATTCTATTATTTCTTCACTCACCCTGAGTTCTCTGTAGCCTTGCCTCTCTCTATGAATGATAAGCTCTTCTTAAAAATGCTTATTACTGATTCTGGAAGAACTTCTAAACCTTTGTTAGAGATTGGTTTTATGTTGCTATATATATATATATATATATATATATAGTGATAATGCATTCTCCAAATCAGCTGATGTTAGTTGGTTTCTATTCTACATTAGAGAGTTCAATTACGTTTATTGCATTGGTAATTCTTGCTTGTGAAAGTTTGTCTCTCCTGTCTTATTTTGACTTCAGTACTTGTATTTGTAAATGCTTGTTTATTAAAGTTCGTTTCTTCTTTCTTACTTCGACATCTGTTGATAACTTGTATTTGTAAATACTTGTTTATTAAAGTTAGTTTCTCCGTTCTTACTTCAACATCTGTTGATAACTTGTATTTGTAAATGCTTGTTTATTAAAGTTTGTTTCTCTTTTAAACTCTACTTTGGTTTATTACCGTTGCATTTGTAAATGCTTACTTGTTACCATTAATTTCTCCATTAAACTCGGCCTTCGTTTATAACCTTGGTATTTGTAAATACTTGCTTGTTAAAGTTTGTTTTTCTTGTGACTTTGGTATATTAAACAGGAACCTTGTAAACATAAGGTTTATTCATACATTAAACTCTGTAGCCTTGCCAAACCTCCACTGGAACGGTCTACTATCAAACTCCTCGAATAAACCTTGACAATATTTATCACGTTTTCTGTAAAATAGTCTTCAAGGGTAATTTTACCTCACAGGATTTTCTGCTCTGAAGCGCGCTCTCTCTCCACACAGCTGATTCCTGTCAGACCTCAGTTGAAGTGCGAAGCTTCCAGCTGGTGAGCTCGTAATCTAGCAACCAACCGATTGCAAGACTAGAACTGTAACTAACCTTCAGGACTCACGACGGCCATCTTGAATCTTCTCTTCTTGATTCTTCTTTTGAAATAAGCGCAAGATTACTCTGCAAACCTTCTTCCAGTTTGGGCTTTGCTGTCTCCACTGAGGATATCTCTTTGCTTTTCTCAAGCATTTCTTTGATTTGATTTGGCAAGTTTGTGTGGTCATGACACCACCTCTGTGATCCTTTGGTATCCCATCTAACACACCATATTTTAAATTTGTAATGTCTCCTCCATGAACTTCCCGAATATATCTTGCTACTGGGTATGAATCATCCTGATTATGCACTGCTCTAAGGTGTTGTAGAATACATTTATTGATATAAGGGTACAACACTATTCAAGTGATTATTAAAGTAATGTCTAAAATATGCGTTAGAGAATTGTAGAACAATCGCTTTCATTATGACGATTGTTTGGGATGTTTTGAAAAGGCTATTTTAATGTGCTTTTTGTCTGTTGAACAATGCACAATAATATAGAACTTGAATAATGAATTGAATAACTGAAATTTAAGTTAAATTGAAGCAATTATAGGATTCGATCATGATGTCGATGTTTAATGAAGAAAGACGATCTAACGAGTATAAATAGTAACATAAAATGGCGGCCAACAGGCCGATGAAGGCAGTTGTGCCGAAACGTGTTCCTGTTGGGATCGTTAATTAATTAAATTAATGAATACATGCTCTGGAGTGCTGTTCCTTCTTGAAATAAGACGGAGGAAAGTGGCGATATATACAGTATATATATATATATATATATATATATATATATATATATATATTTATCTATATATATCATACTTACCTCTACTTTTTTCCACGCATATACCTTTATCAACCATGCCTTTACTATGACATTTTCGTGGTAAAGACATGCGTGGTAAAAGCATATGCGTGATAAAAACATTTTGTGGTAAATGCATGCTTGGTAATGACCATGCGTTGTACTTACCGCATTGTAAAGGCATGCATGGAAAGTGCATACGTTGTTCCACCATACACCTGTTTATATGGGGCTGGTGTGTTTTGTGTGTCCTACTTTATAGATTCAAAGACTATTTCACATTCACCATTCATAAGAAAGTTATCTTAATATGTTTCAGTATTTGTTTTAAATGTTGGTGTGCACAAAAGCTTCATCTGAACCAAAAGTATTAATACAATCTTTCAAAATAAAATGTGAGTTCTGTTGGAAAAGTGAGTGATATATTTTGATTAACTTTACATTAATTCCAATAAAGAGCATAACAGTTCTTTATTTGTTGGTTTTACTGTATGCAGGCAACATTTATAACATGTTCTTTGCTTTGATATGCTTCTTTAAAGGTAAGTGCCCAATTAGGTAGCACTTTGCACTTTTGCATTGCATAGTTCCTTTTTAATTGTTGGTCCACTCAGTTTCAGCAACTGTCACATTTTGCACAAACTCTCATGTGATCTAGTTCTATGAAAAACGGTGGGATAACATTTTACAAGTAAGTAACATTCACAACATTCTGAAATATTACATGCATTGCTTATTGAAACAAGGAGCATACCGAAGCCAATCAAACTGGCATGTTCTAAATGGTCAGTACTACCCCTGGTGAGGCACCAAAGCACTTTCCGCCGAGTAGCACACTACTCCAGAACCCAAAAGGATTAGTGGTGGATTAGTATAGGAAAATTTGAGTTAATTTGAGCAGTGGATATGTGAGTCTGTTAGTTGGATTGAATAGAATAATGAAGGGATAGAAAAGGGAAGAATCTAGAAAGTGTTAATTTGGAGCACAGAGTAGTAAGATGAGGGTTGGGAGGAGTAAAAGGAGAGATGAAGAGGAAAGGGTCTGTAGAAAGGATGTCGGGAGATCATAGTAGGAAAATGAGGTTTGGGATGAATCAAAGGAGATATACATGAGGGAGGGATTTAGTAGGGTTGTTAGGGAGATCATAGTCGTAACTGACGTTTGGGGAGAGCCAGGACGGGTAGAGAAGGGAAGAGTCTAGGAGGGGTTATTTTGGAGATCATAGTAGCAGAACATGGCTTGGGATGAGTCAGAGAGTGGAGATAGAAGATAGATTGAGAGAGTTATAGGATGAGACAGACTGGTGCTTTAGAGAGAGTGATTTTTTTCTTCTCTTGTGCTGTAAGAGTAAAATAATGAATATATAGATACATGATTACCTAGAAAAGTAATATATGTATAAGGAAGATACTATATTGGGATTTAAAGTTGTTTTTTGTGAACACATACTTTCAAGTGATGCAGTATTTGAATGTAATTTGTTTGTGTATTTTTATAACTCATTTTTGAAAAAATATATCTTTTCCTCAATACTTCAATAGTGAAGTGCTTGTAGGTAAACAGATAGGATCATATTTACCTATTGTGATAGATATATAAAATAGAGACCCATAAGCATATAAGCAAACAACTTATATGAAAACTATGCAACAACCCATGAACATGTTAAGCTTAGAATTATATATACACACACACACACACACACCCACACACACACACACACATATTCACTTAAAAAGCAAAGGTTACAGGGATGTTGTAGTTAGGCGCGCATTTTAAACATAAAAAGAAAACAGAAATTCACCTGTTAGATTTATCTTAAGCAACTATAACTCGTCCCCTCGTTATTTGTTTGGAGGGGAGGCGTGGCGGGCCAATCTCGGTCCTGGAGGTTCCATTCCATGGGGCCTGGCTTAAACCTTTTATTTTTTGGGGGAGGAAGGGGACCACACTACCCGACTCGTCAGACCAATCTCAGCCCCAGGGACTGTATCCCAGGTGCCATCCCAGGGCATCAGTCAAAATGGTTGGGGGCCAGAGGACCATATCCCATGCTGTCACAGAGAGGGAGCTGCTAAAGATGCAGCTCCCTCTCTGTCAAAGCAACACTTTCCTCTGTTTCCCTGCCAGGATCTCTGTAAGCAGGGAAACAGAGGAAACCTGTGCTTCCAGCAAGTGAGAACTATTTGAAAGCTCTCACTTGCTGGAACCAGAATATTTGCTGTGACTTGGTGGGAGCTGTCAAAGCGCCTGCCAAGTCAGAGCAAACAGCTATTTTCCGGGGTTGGGCGCCCTGGAAGACAGCAGAAGCTGGCCCTGGGGGGTGGCAGTCCCCAGGGCCACTATTGGCTCCACCAGGGGGGCATCATGGACCACCTCCAAAAGTAGAATTTGCCCAGGGGAGGTGGTGGTCCCCGGAGCAGGGCGTCCGCAATGGACCCCTTATCTACTTTAAATTCAGCCCTAGGAAGGTGGCGGTCCCCAGGGCTTTGGGGGTCCTGCACAGAACACCCACATTTCATTGTATGTTTGGACCTGGTGAGGTGCCAGTCCCTGGGGCTGCAAAGGGCCGGGTGACCCCCAGCATTTCATTCTATGTTTGGCTCTGGGGAGGTGGCAGTCCTCAGGGCTGCCGTGGTGTGGTCCAGAGGACCACCCTACTTGTATGAAAGCATTTTGCCCCACATACGTGGTGGTCCCCGGGGCACAGAGGATGCCGCACTATCCCCCAAATTCAATGTAATAATTGCCCAGAGGAGGTGCCGAGCCTCCAGGGCTTCAGAAAGCCCAGGAGGGGGACCCTGTGTGTCCCCCCCCCTTATTTCTGACATAACCCCAGGACTTAGCCCACCCAGGAGCTTCATAAAACAAGCGCAGGAGCACACGCCTGGTTTTATAAAAAAAGTTTGCTTGATCTGTGGATCTGCCGTGACTCTTAGTAAAAAAAAATTGAAGATGTGCTTTTTTACTCAGGGGAGGGCCCTCTGGGACCCCACCACCAGAGCTAAGGGGTCAGGGTGCCCCTACCATGGCCTCTTTTCTTTTTTTATCTTTGAAGTTGAGTCCCATGATGGCTGCCAACACTTCCTTGTTGAAGTGTTGGAGACCAATCAGATTTCAACATGAGATCGGGAGGGTTAGCGGGGCCTTTGCGTCCCTATATACACAAATTTGTTTTTTCTTTAATTTCTCATAAACTACAGAATGGATTTACACCAAAAAACAAAAAAGTCGCTTTCTGGACCAAGTCCTACCTTTCTGCCAAATTTGGTGTAATTCTGTCCAGTGAAGCAGGTGAATTTTCCTGTTCAAAATCCCTATGGATTAATGCATGAAGAAAAAGCATTTTGTGCCCCCCCCTTTTTCTCAGCCCCTGCTTGACAGAACACCCGAAACTTTCCAGACAGCATCTGAAGTGAGCGTCGTACTTTTTTTGAAAATTTTGTGAAGATTCATAAAGCAGCCCCAAAGTTATTAGTAATACAAGAAACGCCTTCTTTATAGAAACTAGGTCCTAACTATAACTACCTAGTGGCAATTAATATATATTTTCCTGTAAGTACCTTATACATTTGTGAAGCAGGCCGAAAGAGTACTTATATATTTAAAAAAACATAGCTATACATATTTATACAAAGAAAAAACACATATCTTGACATATACATATAATCAAATTATAAATGTTTACATAAACAGGGATAGGCTATGCATTATTGATTGAGTATGGTGGTTATGCAGGAAAGAGTTAACTCTTTAGTAGTCTTCTGAATATAAGATAGTTATCCGTGGATCTTATATATGGGGGTTATGAACTCCATAGTTTGGCTGCTTGAACAGAGAAAGATGTATCATGTATTGTCTTTTTCTTGTATGTTGGGGTTTTGAGGTGAGGTACCAATCTTGAGCGGAGTTTCCTTTATTGAATGTATTTGGTGATATTATTCATAAGGAAAAGTGGTCCTGTTCCATGTATTGCTTTGTAGGTGATACAAAGCAGCTTGAAGGGGGATCTTTTGACAACCGGTAATCAAAGTAGGTTCCTCAAGGCAGGGGGATGTGGGCTTCTAGTTTTACATGTAGGAGTAGTCTGGCAGCAGAGTTCTGAATCCGTTGTAGCCTTTTCATGGTTGATAGAGATGATCTGTGGTAGAGGCCATTAGCGTAATCCAGTTTAGGCTGTACAAAAGAGATAGTAGCCTGGACCTTGTGTGGAAATCCCAGGTGGGGAAAGATGCGTCACATATTTTTCATGGTGATGAAGCTGGATCTGACTAATGTGTCCACTTAGACATTCATTGTTAACTTAGAGTCCATGGTGATTCCAAGATTTCTTATTTACTTAGATAATTTAAGGGGTGGTCCCAGATCGGCACGCTAGGCGCAGAGTGGGTCATAATTCTTTTTCAATCGCTACATGACAGTATTTCTGTTTTGGAAACATTCAGTTTGAGATGGTTCCATATCACCCACTGATCAACAGGTCTGAGGCAAGAGAAGATATTTGACTTTCCAATGTCTTTGAGGCTTTCCAGAGTTTGAGGGGTATTTGTGTGTCATCTGCATAGCCGTAGCATGAAAGCTGAAATTAATTGATCATTGCCCATAATTACTTCATGTTCATGTTGAAAAGCATGGGTGAGATGATTGAGCATTGAGGGACCCTGCTTTTGTGAAGTATGGTTTGGAGGAGAAAGGAAGAGTATGAATGACATTTGTTTTGTTTTGAAGGTAGGATGTGATCCAGTTGAGAGCAGTCCCTTCTATGCCAGCTTCATAGCGCCTTTTTATTAGGGTGTCATGAACACCTGTGTCAAAGGCATCTGAGAGGTTGAAGAGAAGTAGTGCAGCAACTCCATTGCAGTCTACTGTGTTTTTAAGGTCATCCCGGATGGCGATGAGGGCAGGGTCTGTGCCTCTTTCTGGGAGGAATCCAGTTTGGTAGTCTGAAAGTATGGAGTCATCTGCAATGAACTGTTACGTCTGGGTGAATGATGCTCTGTCTATCAGTTTGCCCAGGAAAGGTCCATTTGTAATTGGTCTGTGGTTGTTGGGGTCTGTAGTGGTCTTCACCCATGTTTGTTTTCTTTAATAATGGGCATATGTATGCCTTTTTTTGGTCTTCTGGAAAGTTTCCTGTTGTTAAATAATTATTGATAATTCTTATTGGTGTGGCAGGAGAACTAGATAAAAGAATGCTCTTGAAAATGTGTGGTTGACAAGGGTCCGAAGGGCAGCCAGAAGGACTGCTAGCTTTGACCAGATCCATGAATTCACTTTGTGATATTTGTTTGAAAGAATGGAGAGGCTGGGTTGGCTTTCTCCTGGAGGGTATTTTTGGAAATGGGATGATGCTGGTGTTTTAAATAGAAGTCCAAAGTGTCTGCTTTGATTATGAAACAATTTGCAATTGTCGGAATTTTTTAGCAATTGGACAAGTTCTTTCTGTGTATTTAGGTTTATGAAATTTGGTGAGAATTTTATAAAATTCTTTATTCGCACATTTATCATTTTGAATTTTGTCTGAATAGTACCTTTTTTTAGCCTTCTCGATTGTTAATTTGTATATTCTGTTAGGTTTGCATAGGTGAAGTTTGTCTTGATTGTTGTGTGTTTCGAGACAGATTTATTGGATCCTTCTGATGTGTTGTTTTATCTTTTTTAGTTCTGTATTCCTCTAAGGTGCTTGTTCTTTTGTCCTGTTTTGTTGTTCTTAGTGGAATTAGTATATTAAAAGCTTTCTGTAGCCACTCATAGAGCCTGATTAAGGAAAGTGGCGCTGCAGCCAGTGCAGTGGCACTTTACTCTCACCCTTAGCTCCCCACTAACGCCACCATGTGTGCACCATATCTAAGATACGGTGCACCATGGCGGTAGTTAGGAAACTAGCATCAAATTTGTTGACGCTAGCTCAGAGTTTTGCAGGATTAGTAGCAAAAATGTTGTCGCTAATCCTGCAAAGCCCATTGAGGCCCATTGTAAACAATGGTGTGCCTCCTTTTAACGCCTGCTCTGTGGGTTTGTGTACGATCTGATGTAGGTTCAGTGTGACTAGGTCAGTGATGATTGTTCTTTGATGGGGCAACTTAGGGGTTGTCAAACCAAATGATCAGGTCCCCAAGAATGCATAAGTTGGAGTATAGTGTTATTAGGTTTAAAGCTGTGTCTAGAAACATGTCTGGGAATATTGCATTGCTAGGTGGTGGTTTTTAAAGGAGGATGTTACAAGAGGACAGTGGTCGCTGAAATATATATAAAGTAGCAGGGTGGGGCAATAAAAAAATAATTTAAAAAAGGGAAACTGCACTAACCAATCATCCTGGCTCTGCTTTCATGCTGTTAAACAGCATAAGAGAAGCATAAAGATTGGAGGGAGCCAGCTCTCTCAGCACTCTTAAGAGCGCTGGAGGCCTGTGCTTTCTTTAGTGTGCATGTCAGGCTGGCCATTCCAAGATGGCCGACCAAAGGAACGTACACACTTTAAACATAGTGCATAGCTCCATGCTGCCACTCAGCAGTAAGTGCCCCGTCTCGCCCTTACACTCAGTTCAGGACGGGATGCTGAAAAATAAAATGTCAATAGATAAAGATTATTACCATTTATTTTCCAGCTGCTCTGGGACATTTTTCCAGCAGGTCAACGCTCCTCTGCTCTCACGAAGGAGGTGCCCTTGCAGGAGGAAGTTGAAGTAAGGTTGCATCTCGTTTTGAGGGCCTCACAACCTTGTATGGAAATGTTGTCAGTTTTGGTGAGATTTATTTTTTGCTTGAATATAACAGCTAGTCCACCTCCTCTTCTGCCTATATGATTTTGTGTGATAGGTTGATAGCCTGGAGGAATGGATTCATGCGACATTGGATGTCATCTGCCAACCATGATTCATTTATGAAGAGTAAGTCAGGTTGTGTGTCAGTGAGTAGGCTGTAGATGTGGTTCTTGTTTTTAGAGAGTGATCAAGCATGTATTAGTAGTCAGTTTAGGTATTTTGTTTTGGTGGTGGTGTGGCTTTGTTTTGTAGAAGTGTGAGCAATATATTTTGAACGTAGCAGGTGTGTCATCAGTTCTGGTATTAATTTATGAGGGTCGCAATAGTATTGTTTTTCATTATCGTATTCCTCATCCTGTAGGCTTAGAGGGCATTTTGTTGGGGCTGCATGTGTCAGTGGTGGAGATGGTGGTTGAGAGTGAGATGATGAGTTGCCTGTTTTTTGTAGAGTACCCTTGTGGTGTAACAGGCATGGAGATGCAAGGTTGTGAAGAGTGGCATGTTGTTTATTTTGTTTGCATCTATTTAGGTTGGAATGGTTATAGGTTAGGGGTGGTGAAGGAGCATGTGGGTCATGTTTTAAGGATCTAAATTGTGCAACGGATGAGAGGCAGGTGAATGAGAGTTGTGTTGGTGTATTTGTTGTCAGTGTTGGTTAAGATAGATAATTTGAGAGTAAAGATAGTTTAGGATGTGTGTAATTTGTGTAGTCAGCAGGCTAGGAGTGGGTTATGTTTCTAATTTATAATGGAAAGTATTATGGAAGTGTGCGTCTGTGTGTGTGAGAAATTTAGTGTGTTAGGTGTTTTGTTTTGTGGAGTATTGAGAGGAGATATTGATTTAGTGGTTATATGAGAATAATTTGTATGTAAAGTACTGCTGGTGAGTGGAGTTTTGAGTGGTACCGGTGTTGGTGATGTGTTTTGGAGAAGAGTGTATGTGGTGTGTAAGAGGGAATGGACAAGAGTTATGAGTGTTTGTGTTAGATTGTATCACTGGAAGAGGTAATATGTGTGGTTGAGTGGAGTGCTAGGATTGTTTGTGTGTTTTTGGTAAAAAGAGGAGGAGGGTGTTGATGGCTGATATGATGGAAGTCTGAGCTTTGGCTTTTTGGTGATACAAAGGGGTCTGTTAGGAGGACGTAGAGGATAGAGCTGGTGTTTTGTAAGAATATGGAGTGTGTGTCAGGATGCATTAAAGTTGTATGTAGTGTGGCTCTGTGTTGTG
Organism: Pleurodeles waltl; assembly: GCF_031143425.1. NCBI lineage: Eukaryota > Metazoa > Chordata > Amphibia > Caudata > Salamandridae > Pleurodeles > Pleurodeles waltl. Next base: position 894,694,164 of record NC_090448.1, on the reverse strand, counting down.
TTGGTGATGTGTGGATTTGTTAGTGGTATGGGACAGGATGGTGTTATGCATGGGAATGAAGGTGCAGTAGTGTTGTATTTGGGGTAGAAGGGTGTATAGGTGTGGTTTGTGGGGGTTTGTAGTGGTTGGTGAGGACTAAAAGTTGGATGAGGTTTGTTTGTTGTAGGTAAATAGTGTGTATTTGCTGAGAGAGGGTTATTATGTTTTGTGGATGTGGATGGCTTAAGTGGTTGCTAATGACTGGCATAAAGGGCAGCATTTCTGGTCCCAAGCTCAACCTGGCCCAAACGGGCCCAAATACTCAACTATCCTTATCCACTCCGCTCTTAGCCTCACCTCCCAGGCTGACAGCCCTGAACCCTAGGGTTCAATAGCTAATTTAGCCAATGGAAACCCTAGCACTAACCCTAACCAATCAGAACCCCGACCCTAAACCTTAGAGTCAATGGGAGACCTGGCCCTATTAACCAATCACAGCCCTAGCCCTAATAGCCAATCCAAACGCAAACCCTAAGCCCTTAGTCTAGTAGAAACCCTAGCCCTAGCACCCAATCAGAACCCTAGCCCTAACATTAAAACAGAACTCAAACTCTAAGCCCTTAGTCCAATAGAAACCCTAGCCCTAGCAACAAATCAGAGCAAGGATCCAATAACCAGTAAAAACCTATATAGGGGACAAGTAACCTTAATCACAGGCTCTTGGGGCAGGGGGCAGGTATGTGATCCTGAATTCAGAATCTCAGACAGGCTCAATTCACACTTTGTAGCTTCCTGATTCAGCTCTTCAGGTAAGGCCCAATTCTGAAGCCACAGAAATACTACTTTTTGTGCACTTAAACTAATCACTTTATCAAGCCAAATGTGAGTGCTACATACACTTTCCAAACACAGTTTAAACCATAAAGCAGATTCAGCAGTCTCCTAAACACTGGCTAGCCACTAAGGTGTATTTTACCTTTTAACCTTGTGGTGGGGGATGGGAGGGTATCAATATAGTATAGGGGGAAAACTAGTAGAGAATTTTAAACAGTCATAATTAGAATAAACCTGCAGTTTTAAAGTACAAAATTCACAGAAACCAAGAGGTTAATTTAAACAGTCAGGATAGAGGAAAAAATACTATCAAAATTTCAAGACTACACAGTACAAAGTCTAGGTTCTTTCCATCTTCTTTATCTCTTGCTGACTGGGCTGTTTAGGGCACAGAGAAACAGTCATAAAATGGAGGTGGCTGTTTTGGGGTTCCCTGCACAAACTTAAAGGAAGTGCACATGTGAGAGGAGGGCTCAGGGTTGCCTAGGAGCTAGAGGGCCAAACAGCAAGCACAGGTTGTTGGGACAGAGGGCAGGGCAGTGCTCTTGAATTCAGAACCCCCTTGGATACAGACATGCTCAATCCACACTTTGTAGCATCTTAGATAGATCGATAGATCGATAGATCGATAGATAGATAGATAGATAGATAGATAGATAGATAGATAGATAGATAGATAGATAGATAGATAGATAGATAGATAGACAGACAGATAGATAGATACTTCATTTGCATAGTAACTTAAAACCATTGCATATTCGCAGTTTTACATGATGTTTAAAAAAAGTCTTATCAGATTCTGTACTATCATAAAATGCATTCGAATTCAGCTCCTCAGGTAAGGCTCAATTCTGAAGCCAATAAGGACCAGATGGATGAACGATTTGCGACACGTAAATTGGTCGCAAACCTATTTGACACCGAAAAAGTGGCGTTTCGGTATGAACAAATGACGTTCAGTATCCAAAAATACTGATGCGACCAATTTGTGGCTTGGTATTTTTAGCGACCATTTTTTGCAACTCACAAATATAGAATCAGTATTTGCAAGTCTCAAATCATATGTTCAAGGGTTGGGCAATTTGCGACAAGTCACTAAAATGTCAGTTTGCACATGCAATTTTGGACTATTCTAGTTATATGGTAACTGTGTGCAAACTATAAAAGCGGGCCCAGAATGCATCAGGGGTTTCCACAAAGGCTGCGCTTTATGTGTTTGCGATGAGGAGACAATTCCTGGCTTCCCAACAGAGGAGGAGGAGGAGACAGTAGAGGATCTTTAAAACCAGGTTTACCATATTCCAACAGACAGAGGAGGAAATCTATGAAAAATACAGGCTGAGCAGCGCTGTAATATTAGATTTGATAAATATGCTTAAATCACATCTACAAAGCAGTACCCTGTGCAGCTTGTGCCATCCCCACGCTTGTGCAAGTGTTTTGCTCACTGCACCTTTTAGCCTTGGGAAGCTACCAGGGGAGATTGCTGTCACTGGTCGGGTGTCCCAAAGTGCACTGTCACATTTCTTTAAGGGGTTCCTAGATGCCATGCTCCTACATGTGAACAATTGCATATACCTTCCCCGGAATACAGAGGAAATACACAATACCAAACTAAACTTTTACAGGATAGCCAACTTCCCCCATGTATTAGGGTGTGTAGATGGGACACATGTTCCTATTTGTCCTCCAGCACATATTGAATATCTGCTCAGAAATAAGAAAAATATGCATTCCCTCAACATCCAGGTAGTATGTGATGCCCATAATGTCATCACATATATAGTGATGAAATACCCAGGGAGCAATCATAAAGCATACATCTTCAGTCGCAGTGGAGTACAACAGTGCCCAGATTGTGGGGAGTTTGATGATTGCTGTCTACTAGGTGATGTGATGCTGTAATATAAAGGACATATATGTGTCTGTCTAATATCAGGTCCTGCCATGCTCACATTTAGCTTTCTTTTGCTGGGTGATAGTGCATATGTGTTACAGCCTTGGATTCTGACCCCATACCTACCCCCCGAAGACGGAAATGAGAGGTGTTACAACATTGGCCATTGCTGCACCAGCGCTGTCATCGAAGGGACCTTTGAAAAGCTCAAATCAAGATTCCAGTGCCTTCACAAAAGTGGAGGTGCACTCCAGTATGCTCCGGGGATAGCCTGCAAAATTGTGGCACCTGTGCCATTTTACACAACATGGCGACCAGGCATAGGCTACACCTCAATTTGGAGGATACAGATTTGAAAGATGAAGAGTCAGAAGCCCCTCTACAACAGCCTGGAGACCAGACTTTAACAGTGGAGGGGAGACGACAACAGGGTCACATAGCAACACATTACTTTGCAAGGTAAGTTATGAGTAACACTGTGCTCTATTAAATGATGTATGCACAGACAATATTATAAACTAAAGCAACCTTTAACATCAGGCTACTCTTTTTTTAGTTACGTTTTTAAACTGTATGTTTACTAAGTGATAAGTACAATGCAAAATAATGTTGGTTACATCACCAAACAAATTGTACGCATGTGAAAATATCAAGCTAAGATTAAGGCCCTCATTATGACTTTGGCGGTCTTTGGCAAGACTTCTGCTCTTGCGGCCACCAAAAGACCGCCAGTGATGGCAGTACAGTGACCGCCGCATTACGAGTCACAAACGGAAGTCCCCCCAAATACAGCCACACATACTAACCCACCAGGACAATGGAGGGTGGGAGAGATATGGTCCCACCACCAGCACCACCACACCAACAACACCCCGCCTTCCATATTATGACCCACAAATCAGCACGGCAGTCATTGCACAAAGGTAAACCATTGGCGGTGCGAAATCGCCACGGTCAAAATATCACCTCCACCAGAACCTGACACTACATTGGATAGTCTGAATACCCCAAACCTGACACCTTCCACAGACACCTGCTAACTGCACTATATAATATACCCTCACACCCCCACAATCCTTTGCAACCACAACTACCAACAGAGAGACCGAGGAGCACACCAACAGAGAACACTGCACATCGATACCATAGGCACCAACACATTTCCCAACTATCACACACCACACAACTGCACCACCAACACAATACACACATCGCCACTGCACACTAACACCAGATACCACTAGCACACACAACCAAACACCCCCATCCCTCAACCACCCTACACTGCACCCTACACACACAACACCCCCCAACACAACCCCCATGTCCTGTCAGAAGCACCCACGTTTCACTGATGATGAGTTGAGGGTCATGGTAGATGAAATTGCCAGGGTACAGCCACAACTGTTGGGAGCTCAGGTCCAGTAAACCTCCATAACCAGGAAAATTGAGTTATGGCTGAGGATAGTTGACAAGGGAGGACCTCAGGAAGAGGTGGAATGACCTACGAGGGAAGGTGCATTCCAGGCATCCAGACACCAAATTGCCATCAACAAGACTAGCAGTGGGCCCTCACCATCTCCCCTTGATTTCACATTGTAGGAGTACAAGGCCTTGGACATCATGCATCCTGAGGGCCTGACTGGAATCATTGGAGTACTCGACTCTGGTAAGTCAACAACACTCCCCAACCACTCCTATCCAACATGCATCCCCACCACCAATCCCTCCCTCATCCATCCCATATCACACTTCTGCACCCCCCCTCATCCCACGCCCTCCCCTGCATGCCAAACCACTCTACTGCCACTATCCCCACACCATCCTTCCCTATTGCACAGATCTCAATCATAATGCCAAGAACCACATCTCCCACAATGTATCACTCCCTACACAACATGAATGCATAGTCCCACTTCACAGTGGAACATCTGCACGGAAAACCATAGCAAATGCCACACCAGCTGGATGCTTCAAATAGGTACCAACACATGGTAATTACAGCAATGTTATCCACAATCCCGAACCCTAAATACTAAATTGAAATAATACCACAACATGTCACACGCAAGCAATAACTTGCACAGGCACAGGGGCGCAAGAGCATTGGGAGGGCACCTGTAGCCCAAAGGATGGGGCACCCACAACAAATGACTGACCAGGAGGCCATTTCCCAAGTCCTGGGAGTATGCCAGCAGTCCCAAGACACTATGGGCAAGATCCTCGCAACCATCCAAAAGAACCAGAAGCTGCAGAGGGAATACCACCAAAAGGCCATGCAGCAGTGCAGACCTTCAATGCCACCATGGCCTCCATTGCAGCGGTACTGAAGGAACTGACCACCATCCTGTGTGGACCCTCCACCCACCAGCAGGCCCCTTTCACTAGCCACATTCCAACTGAGCCCTCCAGTTCTGCGGCAGCTAGTGGAATGAAGGCCCTGCCAGAGGACCCACAGACCACCAGCACCCCTCCCCCTATAGCTGAGGAACCCACACACAAGCGAGGATGTCCATCCAGACATCCTGCAGGACCTGATGCCAAGACCAAGACCACTGCCAGGAAGTGACCCTCTCCTGAACATTCTCCCTTTTCTGCCACCGACACACCCAGTGACTGTCCACTGTCATGTCTCCATTTTCCCATGGCCCCTTGGATAGTGGACCTGGACAACCTACAGCTGGGACAACTACACTGATGATTACACCCACCATGACCCCACTCATAGCACATTGCACTTGTGATTAATATTAAACACCTTTGAGCACAGCTACTGCCTATGTGTCTTTATTGTAATGAGTAAGATTTGCATTTGAATAACATAATTACAGTCAAACCATTGTCCTGCATATGTCTGCGAGATAGACAGAAGGGGGAACAATATGCAGCAAGGTTGGTGGTAGAGCAGAGATATTCTGGATACATGGATCAAGGGAGCCACCAGGCCAGGCAGGAACCAGAGTAGCACTACATGAATGCCCTGCAAATAGATCAAGACGGGGACAACTATCACAATAGGAGACACTATAGGCCACTCAACACACATGATGAACAATGTCTCAATTCCTAGTGTGATTTAGCATGTAGAATCACAAACCATATGCCCATGTCAGGATACATTTCCAAGACATCAATAGCCAAACGTCCTTCCCCCACAGCTGACAAATCTTAACCAAAGGCATATTTCACAGGCTGTAACAGTTGGGTTACATATACTTCCATTGTGGATTGTGAGGATTGTGAGGATGAATAGCAATGCTGATGGTACAACTATCTTTGGCACAACAATTGCAGTTGGCAAAGCAGTACAGGGAACATAGCACATGGACAATAAATTGCATGAGTGATGCTACAAGACAGCCCAGTGGGAATAGCACTCACATTTGAACTGTAACATCTCCTCCGATAGGCAAAATGTTTCCTCCCAACCCCGCCATAGGGTGGACTGCACACAACACCTCCAATGATGACAGATACCAGGAAGAGCTATGGCACAATGCATGCAGGAGTACAGGTAACATACATTACACATGACACATACCTGTTCCTCATGGGAAGTATTATTTAATTTACTCTGATCTGGAGTAAGCTGCACCCTCATCATCTTCCTCCTCTTCACTCACTATGTCCCCTTCATCAACCACTGGTCCAGCTGCCACCTCCTCTATATCCAGCAATGGGAAGTGATGCCTCAGGGCCAGATTGTGCAGCATGCAGCAGGCAACAATGATCTGGCAGACTTAAAGTGGTTTGTTGAGTAGGGCACCTCCGGAGACATGTAGGCAGTGAAATCTGGCCTTCAGTAGGTCAAAGATCCTCTCAATGACAGCCGTGGGCTCATTGAAACGGTGTTCGCCATCTGTTATCAGATACCTCACAGGTGTCAGAAGCCAGGAAAGGTTAGGGACACAGGGTAGATTGTGAAGTGACGTGAGATGACAGGGGCACACTACCTATTGGATGCATATCGTTGAGCCATGCCCTGGTCCCTCTGTAGTTGTGCCATCATGTGTGGGATGCTGCTGTTCCGCAGAATGTATGAGTCATGTACAAAACCAGGGAACTTGGCTGTAACCTGTTAGATCTATTGGTTAGTGAGACACACCACCTGCACATTTTTGGAATAATTTTTTTTCCAGTTCCTGTACTCTGTCCATTTATCCTGGGTTGAACCAAGGCAATGTGGGTGCCATCTATGGCCCCTATTACATGAGGGACATGTGCCAAATCGTAGAAGGCATCCTTAAAAGTAGTCAAATCTGCACATTGAGGGAACATGATGTAGCAGGGAAGTTGTCTGAGCAAAACACACCGTACATGCTTCAACACATTCCTGAACATCGGCTACGACATCCCTGCTGCCAATCTCACTGTTATCTGAAACGACCCTGAAGCAAGGATGTGGAGTACTGACAACACCCACACTAAGGGAGGGATGGCATAAGGATTATGTATGTCAGGCAACAGATCAGGCTCCAACTGGCTACAAAGCTCCATAATGGTGTGACGGTTCAGACAATACATCTGAATGATGTGCCTCTCTTCCAGGGTAGCCAGGTCGACTAGGGGCCAGTACACTTGGGTATGTCTCATCATCACCATTACACCATATCTGGGAACAGGAGACAGGAGAAGTTAAAAAGTTGATGTATGCAATGTGTCAACATTGTCAATCTATGCAGTAGTCACTACATGTCATCCATGACGCACATACAATTAATCTACTATTCACTTATTGCATGTAAAATGGCAGCTGCCTGTCCTGTGTATACAGGACAGTTGGAAGTGACCTCATTCTGCTAGCGTTAGACGTCATGGCGGTAGGCGGTCTAAACCGCTGTGCAACTACTCATTGGATAGCATTGTTGCCTATGGGAGACTGGGGCCAATTGTGATTGATGCCGGCAGTGACGGTCATATTCCCAGCGGCCATAACCGCCATTTACCGTTCCATAGTTCACTTGACTCCTGACACTCATGAGGGCAAGACCTCCACTGTGTGTGCTGCTGTGTTTTGGCTCTGGAAGCCAAGATGCCATGTCCTGCAGGAGATAGGGCCTCAGCCTTCACCCAGGAAGAGATGGAGAAGCTTGTGGATGGGGTCCTACCCCTGTATGGACAGTTATATGGGGCACCAGAGCAGTAGGTGAGTCTCATGTCACTGTCGTGTGTGATGTGTGTGATTATAAAAGGAGTTGGGCCGAGGCAGATGGAGTGGATGCATGGAGACGGGTGAGGAGTCTAAGAGTTAGTGGCATGATGACACATGAGTGTGGTCATGAAATTCGTCTGATGTGTGATGTCCACTGCTGACCCTGTAATGCCAATCTACATGACTTTGTCCTGTCTGTGTCACCCATGTAGGTCAGCGCCCATCAAAAGAAGGGGATTTGGCGTGCCATCGGCAAGCAAGTGCAGACCCTGGGGGTCCATAGCCAGCGGAGCACCCACTGCAGAAAGCGGTGGGCAGACCTAAGATGCTGGGCCTGGAAGATCGCAGAGGCCCAGCTGGGGACGTCCTCCCAGCGAGGTAGGGGTGCCTGTCTGACCCTGACTCCCCTTATGGCCCGCATTTTGCCGGTGGCCTAACCTGAGGTGGCTGGGCGCTTTGACAGCAGCACATCAGCCACAAGGGTTCAGTACACACTCACACCTGAATGATGTTCTGCCTGTATGGCTTTGGGTTTCCTACTAGTAGAAAGATGTGGCATAGGTAATTGTTAGTAGCATGTCAAATCTGGGTATCAGCCCCCTGGCAGTATCGGTTGATAGATGTGTGCCCATACCGTGCAGACAGTGACTTATGAGGGCATTTACTACTAATTTGGAAATTGTGTGGTGACCCTCAATATGGTGTAAGAGCCAAGCTCCTACCATCAGCATCAGTACAAGTGAGGTGTCAGAGCATTGCCATCAGTATCAGCCTACCACCTTGACTGAGGTAATTAATGTGTCCTCAATCAGCTGCCATGTACTGTATGTGTAGATAGGTACAATGGGGCCAGATGTCACTGCTATTTTTTTAAAGGATTAGTGGCCATGCTACCTACCCATACAGGATTTTGTTGAGTGAGGTGTACAGGAAATGTCTCCACACCCGACCAAGGGAATGTGCCAGGTACTGGGCAAGTTTGAATAGGTTGTCTCTCATCAAGTAAATCAAGTACATGAGTGCTACTGTACCACCATTAGCAGTTTCCACACCTTTGCTGTAGTATCCCCCATGGTGTCCTACGGTTGTGGCATGTATAGGTGAGGGAATGGCCTGCCATGTCATAGAAGCAGATTATGTTGTTGTTACTCTGTGTGTATGTAGGGTTGGTATTGACCCATTCCTCCCTGTCTTTCTCTGCCTCCTTCCCTGCCTCTACACCTCTCTTCTTGTGTGCATCAGCATCATCAGGGGAAGGAGAAGCGGCACCGGTAAGTGGGGAAGCTGCAGCCCATGGGACCCAGGAGGCTGATACCAGCAGAGCCGAGGGGACTAGTGGGACGGAGGGTGAGGGGAGTGCCACAGGTGAGACAGGATCAACTACTACATCTTCAGATTCCTCCTCTGATGGGTGATCCCTGGCGGTGGCGGACCCATCTGGGACCATCCCAGCACCATCCTTGTCCACCAGTCCCCTAATCAGCACCGCCCTCCCTGAAGCTCCCCACCCAGTTGCCCGTGCCTGCTCACGCAGGAGGGTAGGCATCTTCTTTGCTGCAGGTACATCTGCCCCTTCCCCAGGCTATTGACCTCCTGAGATCCAGCGCTGTGGGGCAGTCAACCATTGTGAATGCCATCCACGGATTGGCATCAAAGATGCAGCTGCCAAATGCCTACCTGGAAGGCATTCACGGTGCCCTGGCTGCCTGCAGAGATCGTTTTAGGCTCTGGCCTCAACATTGACAGCAGACAGTGTTCCTTCTTCTTCCGTCCCACCTCCAACTACCTGTTCCCAATCCCACATCTCTCTCCCCTCACACATCCAAGGAACACCTTCATACCAATAGGCATCCACATCAAGAGACCCATATCGCAAGGACAAACACAAGCCCCCAAAAGACACCATTGCCATGCACACACACAACATTCAGATGCAGACACAACAACATCTACTCCCTACACAAACTCCTCACCACCTCACAGACAGTACACCACTCATACCTGCAGTCACCACATCATCACTCCCACATCCTACCACAAGTGCACTCATTTCCACTGTCACACAATAGCAGACCCCCATGCATGCACCCCATACACCACATGCGCACTCAGCACAACTGTAAACATACTCACATGCAGCACATCCACCCTAACTGCAGACACCACCACAACATACATTCACACATCCTGTCTGCCATCTCCCTGCATCTCATCCCCTTCCTCCCACTACACCTAAACGCCCACACTGACACACAACAGTCACACAGCACACACAGACATCCAAGCTCACACCTGCACCCAAGGTGCTTCACCGTACACACCTCACAACCACTCTATCTCCCTCGACTCCCAAACGTTAATCCATTTACCATTCTCGTGCCCCTAAAAACATTTCCTGCATGAGTTTTCCCTGTTCCTTCCCACTGACCCAGTCCCTGTACCCCTTAAGCACCCCAAACCTCTGCCATCCACCTCCCAGTCTTCCCATAGTGCAACTGGAACTAGCCATGCCCCTCCGTCACTGAAGACATCCACCCCCACCAAGCCCAAGGTTACCCCTCCCAAAGCACAAGTCCATTTTGCGGCTACGTCCAAAATGCCCTGTCCCTGCTTGGTCTCCACCAGGGGTAGGGCTGTTGCTGCAAAGCAGGACACGAGCATCAGTGGCTGAAACTCTGCCCATACTTGAAATCTTGTTACTATCCTGAAGGGCATCTCCAGTGCCTCTTTCTATCTGTGGTATGTAGCAGTTCAACAGAGGCGTGATCTGACCTAGGCCTTTTGCAGCATCACAGTTGAAGTGTCCCATTTCCACCTGCAGAGTAATGGTTCTTCATAAAGGATTGTCATAGAATTGGCCAAACACCCAATGGAACGACTTAGCCTGTCCATTCTAGCCACATCACTGCAATCTTGATTCCTCTGATAGGCATAGTCGGTCCACATTTGCTGTCATAATTTCTGTATGGCATTGGTCAGGCTCACTACATTGGTGTTCATGGTTGCAAAGGGAGAATCAATATTGTCAAAGCCAACTCATATGCTCTGCTGCTTGTGCTACATATTCCTGCTTCTGATTTTTTAACTGCTTCTTTTCCTGGCATTGAGTTTGGAGCAGGGAAGCCTCTAGACTAACACACAACTGTGTGCTGGCTTCATCTTCAACATCTTCACATGCCTCACAACACCTTTTGCGGCCACACACTGGAGCACACTGGTATTGGCTCACACTTGACTGGGACCCAGTAGCAGAGGGACATTATCGTCCTCCATTGCTGTGGCCTCTGGTGACAGTGACACAGTGCTACATTGGGATGGTGTGGTGCTTGGGTGACTGTCTATAGGGATGGGTTCCTCTGCTGCATTGGTGGCATCATTCACTCCCTCCACAATGGTGTCCTCACTATGTACCTCAGGGAGATCTGTGAGACAAATGAGATACACTATATTCACCTATATGATGTGTCACCCAATAAATGTCCTAAGCTGGCTTTTTGGCTACATCTCCCATAATGCATTATCATGGTAAAAATCTTTATATTTGGGGAACAACTGTCTGATGCATGCTGCTGGACTATGTGGATCTGGACAGAGATGTGGGGTCTGAGCAGTGACAAAAGTAAATAATATTCACTTACTTTGTGATGTTCCTAGTGCAGAACTGTTGATGTTCACAATACCCACAACAGCCTCTGGCTTCAGTGTGATCTTCACCATGGTCTCAAGTGCAGTGCACGGTGGTACTGTTGGTGGGCCGCCTCCTGTTCACCGGAATTCATTGAGTCGCTGGGCCACCTTTTCTTTTGCACATGACCTGAGGTCATACAACCTCTTGTGGATTTCATCAATGGAGTTGTGGGTGACTTCAATGGCATTTATTTCAACTTAGATTTTCTGCCAGGTCTTCTTTTGTGTGCCCATCCACAAATGACATAATGGTTCTCACAGCACTCCTCTGTGAGTATCTCCAACTCCTTTTTTGAGAATTTAAGTCCCCCCCTCAGTTGTTTTCTCAGCAGTTTGTCTGGCCATGGCTGATACTTGGGCTCCTTTGAGGTTGTTGGGCCTGTACTGTGTATGGTAGCAGCACTCCTCCTCCACTCAGGCTGGTCTCCAGGCAGATTCTGTGAAGCACTTCCTGGTTCCGAGGTGATTAGCCATGACCAGTAAGTGCTTTTGCAGTATGTGTGTGTTCTGCCTTCCTACTTATCTCGTATCAGAGCTTACAGAACATCTCTGGAATGCACTTCTGAGTTCAAAGAAGACCTTTATTATTGTTAATTCTTCCCCACCCACAAGTCCTTGAGAGACGAATTAATAGACTTCAAGCACACATTCAAATGAGTAAAAGTAGTCGCAGCAAGAAAACAAAATATATCACAGTACTTCTCAGTTGCAAAGTACACAGCAGATTATATATAAGATATTCAATGCAAAGCAAAACAAATTAAATTCTTCACCGTGTGAGACCTATATACAGCTTCATCTTTCTGGGGTCTGCAAGTTGATGACTCCGGTCAACTGCGAGAAAGAGATTATCTACCCACACGGGAGACTGGCAACTGGCGCCAAGTTCCAGCCTGAAGTCAAGCAGATTTGAATCTAAATCTCTGAAGCCCTGATTCATCCTTACAAAAGCGTGCCCCCTCCTCTCAGACTCGGGAAAACTACGCAAGCCTTTGGAGACTGGCCAGATCTCCTAGACTTCTCCTCTTCCCAAGCCTGAGCAGAAAGGAAAACACCAAATGTACTCTCTCTTATCAGGTCTAGTCTAGTGTGAAGAAAACAGCTTGGATTCTCAACTGCAATGTCTAACTCCACGTTAAAGGCAATAGGCAGCTGAGCTGAATACAAAATGTAATGTCTAATATCATGTCAAAGCCAATAGGCAGCTAAGCTGAATACAGAATGTAATAGCTAATGCCATGTCAAAGCCAATAGGCTGCTAAACTGAATACAACATGTCAAAGCCAATAGGCAGCTAAACTGAATACAGCATGTCAAAGCCAATAGGCAGAATACAGAATGTAATGGCTAATGCAATGTCAAAGCCAATAGGCGGCTAGGCTGAACAAAACATACAATGTGCTACTGGTGAACATTGAGCAACTAATATGCGCAGTGGTGAAACACAAAGTCATTGGTCAAACACCATAAATAGCATCACATTCCACCCTATGACCAATTATTTTTTGTTTCACATATCTCTTGTTTCAAACAAAAACAAAAAAAAAACATTATCAGCAAATCAGATTTGAATGATCAAAGCAATCACTGTAATGCAATGGAAGTGGATTAACATATTGAACTCATAACCTTTCACATCAGATACATCTACACAGAAAAGACTGAAACTTTTATACTCTGATTGAAATTATAGTGTCTCTAAAATAGCAAGTTGATGTAGCATGAGTTCTACTCATGGAAAGGTGCACGGTCCACCTGAAAGGTTTGCTGGAAGGTAAGTGAAAGTCAGAGTTCCACACGAGAAAACACAGACAGTTAGCTGTTAAGGTTGCTTAGTTCCAGTGGAAGAATGTAATCAAACAAGTTGAACTTGAACTGAAGGCGCCATTTGCGCAAAATGGATCCATGGTGCTTGCACTTTACTCAGTCAGGTTCAGGTTGGGGGTTCGGTCCCTTCCTTGACCCCACACGCACACACCCGAAGGGGGACCATACAGCACACTCAGGGACAGTGGCAAAACGTGGTAGGATCTGCAAAAGAAAAAAGTATGACTTTTCATGCAAATAACATTTGTCATTTGAAATGTACCCTTCCTCTCCCTGTTTTATAATCAGCAGGACGTTTTTGGGGCCCTTTGTTATGATTTCTGCAGGTTCTGGAGGGTCACTTAGGGCTTCAACCCACACCTCAGCACTGAGGTTTTTATCTGCTGCGCCACAGCTTCCCTTTTCTTGCACTGTCAGAAGGGCTGGGGCAGACTAATTCTTTACCAAACCTCCATTCACTGCACTTTTGACAAGTTGGGCCATTCTGTCTCCAATTTGTATGAATAAAGCAGATTCTTTTCTAATTATCAGCATAATTTTGATTTCTCCTTGGTAATTTGCAGCAATCACTCCCCCTAAAACCTGATCAATTTGCCATATCTGTTCTGGTAACTTTCCTCTCCCCAACTGCTCTGTGACTGCTTGTGGGACAGATTGCTCTTGTGCGTGCTGCACAGTTTTTATCAAATCTAGGGGAATGTGCATCCCTCTCATCTCTGCCCACCTGTAAGTGGATTTTTCTCCCAGCTGTTCACATTTCTGGTGCACCCACTTAGCCATCCCCACTAAGTCAGAATTCTGGGTGTACACTTCTCTCTCTGAATTATTCTCTTTAACATCGGCAAGGGAATTGAACCAGTTAGGTGCAAGCCATGTGGAAAACCAAACGGATAAACCATTGTCAATGAACCAAGAATCAGTGTAAAAATGACACATCTCACGCAGCTCTTGCTTTAAAATCTGACACACATTGTACAACACTGTTCCTTCTCCTGTGCCAGAAAACAACATTTCAGTCAATAAATCATTAGTCAAACAAACATGCTTTTTATCCTCAGGGGACACGAATTCAAATGGTGCACTCAATTTCACTAGTGACTCTTTTACCTGTGGTACTCTAGCTCTGTCTTGCAGGTACCAGATCCAGTGTATGATCCTAGCTAGGGGCACTCTTTTCTTCCCCTGTTCTTGATTTACATGTAAATCAGTGTTTCCCTCTTGCACTGCGCAGAAACCTTTCTCTTGCATTTTTCTGTAAGCAAATAAAAGTATCCAAACCCTTCTGTCAAAAACAAAAGGATCATCATTGCTTCCAAAAGGCACATTTTCTAAATATGCTTTATCACAGAAAGAAAACATGTTTCTCACAGCACCATCAGGCAGTTTAACTACACATGCATTTTCAAACATGGTATGCCGTGCTTCTGTAATTCTCCAAACAACAAAAAACAATTACACTTTTAAATTGTGCACGTAGAAATCTATAATTCGACCCTACCCCACCTCTGGTACCAAAGTGTTCTGCCTTCCTACTTATCTCGTATCAGAGCTTACAGAACATCTCTGGAATGCACTTCTGAGTTCAAAGAAGACCTTTATTGTTGTTAATTCTTCCCCACCCACAAGTTCTTGAGAGACGAATTAATAGACTTCAAGCACACGTTCAAATGAGTAAAAGTAGTCGCAGCAAGAAAACAAAATATATCACAGTACTTCTCAATTGCAATGTACACAGCAGATTATATATAAGATATTCAATGCAAAGCAAAACAAATTAAATTCTTCACCGTGTGAGACCTATATACAGCTTCATCTTTCTGGGGTCTGCAAGTTGATGACTCCGGTCAACTGCGAGAAAGAGATTATCTACCCACACGGGAGACTGGCAACTGGCGCCAAGTTCCAGCCTGAAGTCAAGCAGATTCGAATCTAAATCTCTGAAGCCCCGAGTCATCCTTACAAAAGCGGGCCCCCTCCTCTCAGACTCGGGAAAACTACGTAAGCCTTTGGAGACTGGCCAGATCTCCTAGACTTCTCCTCTTCCCAAGCCTGAGCAGAAAGGAAAACACCAAATGTACTCTCTCTTATCAGGTCTAGTCTAGTGTGAAGAAAACAGCTTGGTTCATATTGTGGAAAAACACAGCTTGGAAAAATACAGCTTGGATTCTCAACTGCAATGTCTAACTCCACGTTAAAGGCAATAGGTAGCTAACCCAAATATCAAATGTCATGTCTAATGTCATGTCAAAGCCAATAGGCAGCTAAGCTGAATACAGAATGTAATAGCTAATGCCATGTCAAAGCCAATAGGCTGCTAAACTGAATACAACATGTCAAAGCCAATAGGCAGCTAAACTGAATACAGCATGTCAAAGCCAATAGGCAGAATACCGAATGTAATGGCTAATGCAATGTCAAAGCCAATAGGCGGCTAGGCTGAACAAAACATACAATGTGCTACTGGTGAACATTGAGCAACTAATATGCGCAGTGGTGAAACACAAAGGGGGTCATTACGACCGTGGCGGTCATGGACCGCCAGGGCCGGGGCCGCGGATGCACCGCCAACAGGCTGGCGGTGCATCCATGGGCATTCTGACCGCGGCGGTACAGCCGCGGTCAGAAACGGGAAACCGGCGGTGCCTTGGGGATTCTGACCCCCTTACCGCCATCCTGTTCCTGGCGGTTTTCGCCGCCAGGAACCGGATGGCGGTAACGGGTGTCGTGGGGCCCCTGGGGGCCCCTGCAGTGCCCATGCCAATGGCATGGGCACTGCAGGGGCCCCCTAACAGGGCCCCACCAAGATTTTCTGCCAAGCAGACACTGAAAATCGCGACGGGTGCAACTGCACCCGTCGCACCCCTTCCACTCCTCCGGCTCCATTCGGAGCAGGCATCCTCATGGAAGGGGGTTTCCCGCTGGGCTGGCGGGCGGCCTTCTGGCGGTCGCCCGCCAGCCCAGCGGGAAACTCAGAATTACCGCAGCGGTCTTTTGACCGCGCAGCGGTATTCTGACGACAGGACTTTGGCGGGCGGCCTCCGCCGCCCGCCAAAGTCAGAATGACCCCCAAAGTCATTGGTCAAACACCATTAATAGCATCACAGTGTGGTGCCATTCACAATTTCCAATGCAAATCGCAATTTGTGAAGCAATTCGCAATTTTCGTAATCACTATTTGTGATTACCAAAATTGCAAAGTGACTTGTTACATACTATTTTTGGACTCACATCGTTCGTACATGAGGATTTGCAATTACCTTTTTGTGATTCGGATTGATTCGCAAATTGGAAATCGAACATTGTTTTTCCCGACATGTGACCCCCAAAATACTACTGTTTCACACATTTAAACTAATCACTTTATCAAGCCAAAAATGAGTGCTACATACACTTTCCTAACACTGTTAAACCAGAAAGCAGATTAAGAAGTCTCTTAAACACACTCTGGTTAGCCAGTTTTATCCTGCAATACAATCCGATATGGACAGAAGGATTGAGTGTTGAAAAACGTATTGGTTTATCCCAACATGACTAACTTCTCACTCAAATATGGCATTGTGTGGCATTGTGTGCCAACTAAACCATTGATTTGCATAAAATCTCCTCCAAATGAAATCCATGTTCCATTGAGCTTTCACCCAACGTACCAGAGCAAATCACTCCTGTGATTGATTGTCATAACGACTCCAAAATCACATATCTGCTAATCTTCTTGTGCAATACCAATGTAATGGTGTGAATATGTTTCTAACATTGTGTATCTATTTGACCCAGTTTGGTTTTACAAACGAGCCTAAACACTCCTGAAACACTTTCGAACATCTTTCAAGCTATGCCTTGTTATTGTAGTCACACAGCCTATAAAGCACTTGTTCTTCCTCACTGGGTTCCCATATCATTCACATGTCCTGCTGATGAGTCCACTCTAGTATGCCTATACTTTTGTTTGTAGGAAGAACTTTTCCAATCTTAATAAGTCATTTTCATTTCAAAGTAACATGCATTTTGATACAGGTATGATTCCTTGTTCATATGGTTTATTATCTGGTTTTGATCATTTTTCACCACAATGCCTCCCAAAATGCCCATATAGTTGATTAGAAAGGAAACATCTTAATCAGTCAACATTAAAAAATTCTACCAATGTATATTGATCTAATAATAGTGATATACCTTCACCAGATAGCAGGGTGTACATCATTCCCTATCTACAATGGTTAATGCTACATTTCCCTGCTCCTCCCTCAAAACGTGCAGGTTCTTATTTAACTCAGCTTTGATTTGCACATATTTGTGAAATGAGCTTTTCAAACGTAATATTCAATTTCTCTAAATTCAGCACTTGGTTCCACGTGCAATATCTGTAGCATGCAATTCCCTGTTGTGTTTTACTAAGGACAGGCTTAAGATAGACTACACTTCTTCCCTGCACGCTGAACATTCTCTGCATTGCCACCAGGTGGTATCTTTAATTTTTCTTTCAGTGAATTCAAAATATATTATCAATATTAAAAATGCTAAATTTGGACTTCTGGTATTATCAGGTTTATTGAATTTATTTCCATTTAAAAGAGCTGCCTTTGTCAAGGTTGATGGAGGTAAGTGTCTTGCACAGCATATTTCGAAACGTGTAATAGGATTGGTTGGAAGCTGACTAGAGACCGGCAAAATGTTGTTAGATGTTCTCTTCTGCTAGAAATCTGTTGAGGTGGACATGTTTGTAGGTCTCACTCCCTCCAGACAGCGTTTAGTTATCTGTTCTGGAAGACCTGTTGTGGACAATACCAGTATTTACAGTGGACTTTGGTTCAACCAATTGCATACCATTATTTGTCTTTCTTGTCAATTGTGTGTTTTCTTGTCAATCTCATTTGCTTACATCTTATTCAATGGGTTACCTTCATCTTCAGTTTCTTCTTCCCTGGGAGCATTTCTCTGTTTTACCATCTTTTGATTAAATGGCATGTACCATTCCACAGCTCAAACTCAATGAAAATATTTTTGTTCTACTACCAGAACTCCATGGGAGTTCATGTGTTTTCTTGCTGTCACTCCTGTGTGGTGCTTACCCCATCACATTCCCGCCACCCACGCTCTCCATTGGAGCACATTTACTACATAGGCTAAAATTACAAGGTGCACTGTACTGGAACAATATTATCGGATGGTAAATTCAAGTGTGATTCAACTGTTTTCATACATTAAAACCATCCCACTCTATACAATAAAAACCACAAGTGATGGGTAATACAACATGAGGTCCTTTTTTGTGCTGTAAAAGCACATGGAATCCTGAATTCTATACAGTTTTACTGCATACATTTACCACCTGTTTTCACCAAGTGTAAATTTATGCAGGGTGCAGTGTATGTTGCGGAGGGTGAAGTGGGGTAGTAGAGGTTATTTAACAGGGGGAAGCAGTGTGTTTCCACCATTTGAAAAACACTGAGGTGAGATTTGGCTAATGTTGCTGCCAGAGACTCATGTGATTTTTCTAGATGGGAAAATTGGGCGAGGTTCTTCTACACCCAGTAAATTGGGGTGCAGGAAAACAACCTTCCTTAATCAGGTAGAGTGAAATCAACACATGTAAGCATGCATTATGTTTGTTCCACCTGACTTGTAACAATGGCCTTAGTAGTAAATACAGGGAGGACAAGGTGGCATGTTGGGAAAATAGGGAACATATACCATAGCATGTGAGGGTTTAGCAAAATGTAATGGGAGATTTAGAGAGAGATTAGCTACTACAACAGCTGCTGCCCACAAAAGAGTATGCCGATTGCTATTCACAAACTAACATCTAAAGGTACTAAAGCCTTAAATGTGACAAAAAAGCAGTAAATGTACTCTATTCCAGCTTTGTAGTACATCGGGCCTTACCGAGGACCACTCACAAGTGCACTCCAATACAAAAAAAGGAAGGAGCGATGTAAAATATCACTGCACAAGATATATTATTTTTAAATATATATCTGTATTTTGGATAATGTTATTATACATAATTATTAATTGTTTTATTATTTCAAATTGTAACAAATTAGTTTGAAAATTAAAATAATAATTTAATATTTTAACTGCTAAAAATACAAATAATTTAAAATAATTTAATTGAATTCTAAATGTAACTTTTAACATCTAATACATATTTAATAAATATATTACTGTGGATGAGAATCTATTTAGAATTATTCTTTATGAATTTGTAAAATTAAATATATTTTAATTCAGTAACTATTTAATGCTCTTTAGTTTAATGAGCTAATATGCTGTACCATTTTATTTTATTCGTTTTAGGTTTTTAATAAGCATTACATGTATTTTACACTTATATTTGTTCTGATTATTATGAAAAGCTGCGGCAATACCTGTAGGCCTCCCTTGTTTATTTTGAAAGGAATGTGATAAAGGCAATTGCTTTTTAATGCTGGAGAGTTATCACATTGCACTAAAGACTGCAGCCAAGTATTTTGATGCATGGAATCTCACAAATTACTTAGTAGACAAGGGTTTTGGTTTTGGCGACCTACTTGAACAAACCTTTGAGATAAAAAAATGTGTAATATGATCTGACTTAGGCCTTTTTCTAAGGATTTTCATTGATTTGACAACAATTTGTACATATTTGTAACTGTATGACTATACGCCTGATGCAGGTCTTGAAAGAAACCTTATGCTCAGTACATGAAGCCTGTGATAAATATGGTGACAAGACAATGATAAAAACTGTATGTCTTTTTCAGTTGGTTCATTGAGAAAGATTATGTTAGATGGAATAGATCTGATCTATTTTCTATGTGTGACGGACTGGAACCAGTCCGCCCGCACATTGCTCTCACTTGTGCTGACACTGCCCCTTTTACTCTAAGGCTTCCTGGTCACTCTGCCCGTGATTGGTCGGTAGATCCGCAGTGGCGGGACGCCAGAAGGTCAAAAGTGCCGCTGTCAGCACTTGCAGTGTTCAGAGGTTGGAAGGAGAAAGCGAGTGACAAGACAACAGCTGAGAACCAGCCATCGGAGGAAGACGAGGAGCGGAGCCCACTTAAGAACCAGCGCCAGCGATACCGCCCGGGTATCGGAGGAGAAGGCGGAAGACAATTGACGAACGACCCTGTTCCAGGCGACCGGGAGGACGAAACGCAACATCCCGCCACGCTTCAGGAGAAGCGTGGCCATTCAGGTGCGTGGGACTACGTCCCTGAAAAAGTGAAAGTAAAAGAGATAAAAGAGCGGAGTGAGAGAAGGGGGGGAGGACAAAGGGAAAAAGGTAACATGGGGATAAGGATGGGGGAAGGACAAAAACCGGGAAAACATAAACGCACGAGCACTGGGAGAAAAGGGAAGGGGTGGGGAAGAGAAACGGACAAGGTCAAGGGAGAGAACCTACAGGGAAAAATAAAAGACTTACCACTGGGCACCTTAGAACACCGTCACCTTAAATAGGCCAGCCAAACCCGCGTGCAGGAACGGTTGAGCGCTGGAAGGAAAATACAAAGACAGAAAAAATAGGAATTAGACCTCTAAGAAACAGATGGAAAAAGCACGTACTAACCTAAACCAATGTGAGAAATGTAATCTTGACAAGAACAGTAAGACAGGGACAACAAAGAAAGTATAAGGAAAAAAAATTGATACAAGTATCAAGGTCACTTACGGCTATTATTCTCTTCTCTCCACATGCGCTTCCCGGGAAACGAACTGTGAACAAGAGAGACAGAAAGAGAAGAGTGAAGACCAAATCTCAAGAACATCCCACCACCCTAAACCCAGCAACCCAAGACTGAAACAAACTCACCTGCTTTATGCCACATCCAATATCATCAATAAAACTCCTATTTTGAAGACTATAACGCAGTCTAGAGTGGTTCCTCCACACCCACACGCTTACAAGTGGTGTCAGAAGTGGGATTTGTGGAGACACCGCCACCATGGAAGAAAAGGCAACAATGGCAGATGTAATCGCGCAGTTAGCAGAAGGACAACGGCATCTCCAGTTAATATGGGAACAACAAATGAAAGATGCCAAAGAGGAACGAGAGGTGCTGCAAACAGCCCGTAAGAGCCAGGCAACAATTATGGCCAATAACCAACTGGTACATGAGACAGCATTGGGTAAGCTTACCGATACCATCGCTCATACAAAAGTACACCCCACGGTACCAAGTAGTGTGTTGCAACGTTATCAGGAGCAGGAAGACCCAACTCTTTCTTCACAAACTTTGAAAGAGTGGCCAGCACTGCTAACTGGCCGGAGGATAAATGGGGTCAGTATATCGCCCCCCTACTCACCGGACATTTACAAACAACATACCAAGCTATTAACCCAAGTGGTAATCTTCCATACAAAGACCTTAAGAAAACCATTTTAGAAAGAGTAGGTTTGGATAGTGAAAGTTATTGCACCAGGTTTAGACAAATGAAATGGCAGCATTAGGAGAACCCCCGTACCTTATATTATAGAGTCCAACATGCAGCCGGGAAGTGGTTACATCCCACAGAGAAAACAAGAGAAGACATGTTTGACATCATAGTATTAGAACAGTACTTAGATGATTTACCACCTACCACCCGGAGCTGGGTACGACAACATCCGGGACTCACGAATGAAACGGCCATAGATCCTGCCTGTGCTTATCATAGAGGCTCGGACTTCCGGGCTACCGTTAGTCGGGCCCCTCCACCTCCGGTTAGACCAGCCATACCAAAAATGTATCTGCTGCGGCCGGAAGTGAATCCCGGAGCTGACCGATCACAACGAGCTGGTCCGGGTCCCTCTGGATACGCAGGTCATGGTCCCCAGTGTTATAACTGTTCAGAGTGGGGCCATATTGCCCGGCATTGCCCTAAAAAAAAAGACGCAGAGGAGCCCATGGAGATAGGCCTGACCAGGGGAAGGGTATTCTGGACTGGAGGGGAGAAACCTAAATATATCCTCCCTATCATCGTCAATGAAGTGGAAAGTCTGACTCTAATCGATTCTGGATGTAGCCAGAGCGTGATCAGGGGAGATTTAGTATTGCCAGGGCAAGAAGATACAGAGACCCAGGTCCTCATTACCTGTGTACATGGTGATCAACGGTATTATCCCATGGCTACTATAAAGTTGAAATGGAGAGAACAAAATGAGACCCTCCGGGTGGGGGTGCTCTCCACCCTCGATGAGGATATAATCCTCGGGACAGATTATGAGGATTTTCCCTCCTTATTAGAGAAAGCCGGACAAGAACACCTTCTGAGAGATTGGTGGACGGAAGCACCTAGTGGAGTGGTTACAGAGGAACCCAAACGGGTACGAATTGCCCTCAGCAGGAGACAAAAAGAGATCAACGACGTTCCTATACACAGAACTGCCCATCCCAAGACGGTCCTATTGGTATGGGGAATGTTTGCACAATCACTGGGGATTTCCGGCAGAATCAAAATTAGGATCCTACCTTAAAACACGCATGGCAGCAGGCCGTGTCCGGGGCAGCACAAGGGGTAGGTCTCAGATTCTTGATTCGTAATAACCTCTTATATAGAAATCCCACACCCACAAGAGGAAATGACCTACAACTAGTAGTGCCTAAAAGTCACTGTCAACAAGTGTTACAATTAGCACATGGGGATAACGGGGAAGGGCACTTGGGAAGGGAGAAAACGGAAGAAGAGGTCCTTAGACGATTTTATTGGCCAGGGGTTTATGGCGAGATACGTAAGCATTGTTCTGAGTGTCCCAAATGCCAGTTGTACAACCCCTCTCCACAAAAACCCGTTCCCCTTCAACCACTTCCAATTATTGATATTCCTTTTACCCGGGTTGGAATGGACCTTATCGGTCCCCTCATTCCTTCCACTCGGGGTAGACAGTATGTGCTAGTCTTGGTGGACTATGCCACACGATATCCCGAGGCCATTCCCCTTCCCAGTATACACACTAAAGCTATCTCCCAGGCTATGATAGAGTTCTTTTCCAGAGTGGGCTTCCCGAAAGAGATATTGACTGACCAAGGGACTCCTTTTATGTCCAGGTTAATGGCTGAAGTATGTCGATTACTGGGGGTGAAACAAATTCGTACCTCAGTATATCATCCGCAAACAGATGGGCTAGTAGAAAGATACAGCAAAACCATTAAATCATTACTCAGAAAAAGTATATCCGAGGCTAGGAAGGACTGGGAAAAGAAACTACTGTTGGTTTTATATGCTATCCGTACCCACGTACAAGCGTAACTAGGCCATAGACCTTTTGAGATGTTGTTCGGCCTACAGCCACGCACACTGTTAGATATGTTAGCCGAACAGTGGGAGGACACCGAAGAGGAAGTAAAAGACCTCTTAACCTACACCAGGGATTTAAGAGAGAACCTTCATACTGTATGGGAAGAAGCCCATACTGCCCTACAGGAAGCACAGAATAAGCAGAAGCAAATATATGATACCCGAAGTACTGTTCGCACCTTAACAGTAGGAGACAAAGCTCTAGTCTTACTCCCTAGCACTGACAATAAGTTATTGGCCAAATGGCAGGGACCATTTGAAGTGATAGCACAGATCAACCCCACCACCTATAAGCTGGCCATTCCCCAAGGAAGTGGTAGGGAGCAAATATATCACATCAATCTACAAAAGAAATGGCTAGAACCTACAGGAGTTAATTCTGTTAACTTTATCAGCTCCGATGTCACTGACGAAATCCCGTATCCCAAGATATCTCCCCAGGACCGGTCCAACCAGTTACAACTATGGCTCAATCCCAATCTTACTAAGGGGTATCACAACCAACTAACCCGTTTAGTACACCACAATCAAGATGTCTTCTCTAAATATACGGGTAGAACCACCCTAGTCCAACACCCCATTCGCCTGAAAACAAATACTGTCTCACGACAGTGGCGATACCGCATTCCCGAAGCAAAACAAAAGATAATTGAAGAAGAAGTCCAAGCCATGTTGGCAGCTGGCATCATAGAGCCGTCAACCAGCCCTTGGTGCTCGCCAGTCTGCCGGGGAAACATATGGTGACCGCGGATTTCCTTTCCCGTTATCCGGCTTTGGAGCGCCTCGACAGGCCGCTGTCTAGGGGGAGTGTATGTGATGGGCTGGAACCAGTCCGCCCGCACATGGCTCTCACTTGTGCTGACACCGCCCCTGTTACTCCGAGGCTTCCTGGTCACTCTGTCCATGATTGGTCGGTAGATCCACAGTGGCGGGACGCCAGAAGGTCAAAAGTGCCGCTGTCAGCACTTGCAGCGTTCAGAGGTTGGAAGGAGAAAGCGAGTGACAAGACAACAGCCGAGAACCAGCTATCGGAGGAAGACGAGGAGCGGAGCCCACTTAAGAACCAGCTATACCGCCCGGGTATCGGAGGAGAAGGCGGAAGACGATTGACGAACGACCCTGTTCCAGGGGACCGGGAGGACGAAACGCAACATCCCGCCACGCTTCAGGAGAAGCGTGGCCATTCAGGTGCGTGGGACTACGTCCCTGAGTGAGTGAAAGTAAAAGAGATAAAAGAGCGGAGTGAGAGAAGGGGGGGAGGACAAAGGGAAAAAGGTAACACGGGGATAAGGGCGGGGGAAGGACAAAAACCGGGAAAACATAAACGCACGAGCACTGGGAGAAAAGGGAAGGGGTGGGGAAGAGAAACGGACAAAGTCAAGGGAGAGAACCTACAGGGAAAAATAAAAGACTTACCACTGGGCACCATAGAACACTGTCACCTTAAATAGGCCAGCCAAATCCGCGCGCAGGAACGGTTGAGCGCTGGAAGGGAAATACAAAGACAGAAAGAATCGGAATTATACCACTAAGATACAGATGGAGAAAGCACGTACTAACCTGAACCAATGTGAGAAATGTAATCTTGACAAGAACAGTAAGACTGGGACAACAAATAAAGTATAAGGAAAAAAAAAGATACGAGTATCACTGTCACTTGCGGCTATTATTCTCTTCTCTCCACATGCGCTTCCCGAGGAACGACCTGTGAACGAGAGAGACAGAAAGAGAAGAGTGAAGCCCAAATCTCAAGAACATCCCACCACCCTAAACCCAGCAACCCAAGACTGAAACAAACTCACCTGCTTTATGCCACATCCAATATCTTCAATAAAACTCCTATTTTGAAGACTATAATGCAGTCTAGAGTGGTTCCTCCACACCCACACGCTTAAACTATGAAAAGTTGGAACAAAATCAGCAGGTGTGATTTATGTGTGTGGGTGTGTGTGTGTAAGAGTATGCATTATATATATTCACTGAAAAACACAAAGGTTAAAAGGTTGATAGAGTGCGGTGAAAATGTAGGTTGGAGCATACTGTTATAAACAAAAAACACTGAAATTCACCAGTTATAGTCATCTCAAGTAACTATACCTTGTGCTCTACATTAACTATAACCCGCACCCCAGCCATGCACAGTGCTACCATCAATTATGTAATTTCAGATGTTGTAGTGATGTTATCAATGATGTCATAGAACACATGTCATAAGTGATGTAATATGTGAGGTAATTAGCAGTGCATAACGAGGGTGCCGGGACCACCAGCCCAAATCCTCGCAAAGGCCTTCATCTGTGCTCATCATCGGGTTGGCTGCAGAGGCTGGCCTACAGTCAGGCGCTGTGGCCAACCCCCCAGCTTGTGCCAAGCCCCCTCCACCACACTGTGGAAAAGCCATGCGCAGTGGGGAGTTGGGCTCAGAGCATGGCACCGAAATCCCTGCTGGGGTCCACTGCTGAATACTAAGGATGTAATTTTAAGTAAGGCAGACCTATTTATTTTGTCAAAGTGTCAGAACACCAAAATATAAAAAGTAGGCCTATTGGCTTTCTGAAGGGGTCAGGGTATGTATTATTCATTAA
Source organism: Pleurodeles waltl (assembly GCF_031143425.1). Taxonomy (NCBI): domain Eukaryota; kingdom Metazoa; phylum Chordata; class Amphibia; order Caudata; family Salamandridae; genus Pleurodeles; species Pleurodeles waltl. The sequence continues at coordinate 894,667,943 of NC_090448.1, read as the reverse complement.
TCCACACAGTGAAATGTTTAATAAAAAAGATTGCCATAAATAATTAATAAAGTTTTATTTATTTTTATTTAAAAAAAAGCATATTCTTGAGTCCTTTTTAATCATTTTTCAAACTGCAAAGTGCAACCATTGAATCAACTACAAGCAGTCTCTGCACTCCAGCTGAATAACATTGAGCTCCATCTAGGAGTAATTTTAAAAATATGGTAGGTTGTCCTGGGCTCATGGATTTTATGATCCATGAAACTTGCTGAGATTTTTTTTTATGTTGCTGGATGACTGGTGCACTCCCTCCAGCCCCCAAAAGCCTGAAGTGGTGCCCTGTGCCTTTTAAGGGCACCATTTGCATCCAACAATTTAAACAAATAGCCCTTGTCAGTCATTATGTGGTGCTCTTTGCCTGGCAGAGTGAAAAAGAAATCAGTAGGTCCCTACATCCATTTTCTTTTTTTAACTTTTTTAGGGTGCCCCAGTGCCAAGCCAGGGGACCCATGCCTTTTTTTTTAATGTAGGGAGCCGGTGAGTGGTGTCCAGCTCCCCAGCCACCGTTGTGGTGGGAGTCATGCACTTTGTTATTTTTTGGTGGGTGCAAAACCGGGCAACCTACAAGCTTGAATTTGATGGGGTTGCAGGGGGAGCCCCAGGGCTCCTACAGAATGTGTAGGCTTCTGTGGCGGGAGCGAGCCATTTTTAACATTTTTTCTGGGTGCCCACCATGTCCCAAAGCTGATGCCTCGTTGAAACTGTTGGGCTGTGAGTAGAACCAGATGCCCAGGTTTTCACAGTTCTTGACTGCAAGAGGTCTTGGTGACCCCTTGCAGTTGCCACATTGCTGCAGACACAGAAAGCGCATAGGCACAGATTGTCTTCCAGAACTGGCTCCAAGTTGGAGGAAAAAGCCCATGGGAAATCCACCTCTCAGATGACTTCTGGGCATAGTTGGAACTTTGAGGCACAAAACAAGGCTGAGGACCCTACTAAGAGGAGAAGACTGGAGATTCCGGAAGGAGCCAAGGAAAGACAGGAGCACTGGGATGGCTGGAGACAAACTTCAAATTAACAGGAGAAGACGTAAGATTCCTGGATAAGTCAAGGAAGGACAGGAGCACTGGAACACACTACAGGAGACCTGAAGCACTGCAACACAATTAGAGAATGGAAAACCCTTCCTTATATAAGTCCTGGACAGGTATTCTATCACAGGAAGATAGGCCATCATGTTGAATTAGGAATGTCCTATTGGAGGGAATAGACAAGGTGCCATCTTGGGACAGGCAGCATTTCCTAACCCAGAAATCCCCTCCAGAGGATTCTGGGAAAAAGAAGAAAAAGGAGAAACATGGAGATGACAATGCTGTCTCCCAACATGTCTCTAAGGAGAGGACTGCCATCCAAGAGAGCACCAGCAGGCTGGCTTTTTTGAAGTTAGGGAGTTGAGGGCCTGCAGCAGCCTGCCAGTACCTCCTCCATGCTCAGGGAGGGAGGTCACGCATCTCCTGCCCACTATATATATATATATGAATATATACTGGCCCCAGGGGATGGGGTCTCTAGGACCAATCAACGGTTGGAGGACGGGGAGCTGAACACCATTCTCCCTTTTATATATGCATACCAGCCTTGGGAGATCGGGTTCTTGAGGTCTAACTTGAGTAGAGGGTGCCACCCCCGCTCCCCTTGTTTGAATAATGCATAACCACATGGGCCTTGGCCCACTCCTGCAGTTTTTTAAAAACACAGGCGCAATCTGCCATTTCTTTTTATCAGTGCCCAGATCCACAGTTCCTTTATGGAGCCACGACCCTGATGAAAAAAAACTATTTTGTGCCATTGGGGATCACTCTGGGACTCCTGCAACAGGCCTATGGGGCAGTATATCCCTACCTTGTCCCCCATGTCTTTTTTAAAACTTTTTATAGGACAGGGAGGGGACTGAGTCCCTACGTCCTTAAATGGCTGCCATCACCTATTTGTTGATTTGGTGTCAGCCAATCAGATCTCATCTTGAGATCGGTCAGCTCTGCGGATGATCTGTTGTGTGAAATATACAACGTTTTGTAACCTCAATTTCTCTGAAACCACTGAACGGAATTACACCAAATCACAAAAAAAAACTTTCTGGGCCAAGATCTTGTTTTTGGCCAGATCTGGTGTAATTACATTCAGCCATTTGGGCTGTAGCTGTGTCTATTTTCCCTATGGAAACATGAATGCGGAAAATGCATTTTGGGACCTCCCCTTTTCTTCGGCCCACGCTTGACAGATCATCTCCAAATTTCCAGGAAGGAGCTGAGGTGTAAGAACATTTTCTTATAAAGTTTTGTGAAGATGCGTCAAATGGCACTAAAGTTATAACCATACCAAATAAATGTTTTTTTCTATTGAAAAGTGCTTTTAACTATAACTACCCAGTGGCAACTGGTGATTCACTGAAAAAAACAAAGGTTAAAACAACATTATAGTTTATTGTTATATACTGAAACAATATGCTCCTTTGCATTAAAAATACCCCAGAAATTTACTGAAACAACTAAGGTTTTAGTGATGTTATAGTTAAGTGAAAATACCAGTTTAAAGGTAACATTTTGAACTAAAAAATGATTAAATTAATCAGTTCTGCTGTCATCAGTGATGTCGTATAACATGGCATGAGTGATGCAATATGTGATATCCTAAGCAGTGCATGACAAGGGTTTGAGTAACAGTTGTTTGAAAGAGCTATAACTAGTGAATTTCAGTGTTTTTTTAGTTGAAAATGTTTTGTTTATATTTTAGACACACTTTCTATTGAAAAGGCATCCTTTGACTTACCTATAACTTTTGACCCCACAGACAGATTTGCATGAAACTTGGTAACCTATCCACTCAGTCAGCCAAATCCCAGCATCCCAAATTTCATGAAGATCCTCACATGGAGAAAGAGTTAGGGGGCTGAAAATGTGTTTCATTCCCATTTTAGCTCCAATGGGTACTTTTGCTAAAACATAAAGCAAACACCAGTGAATAGATTTATACAAACTCTGACACAAATGTGGAACATTCCTCTGAAATTTTTAGGCCGAAGCCTACCAGACTGCACAGTTTCCTGGGTTTCTGAAGACATCTTGGGGACACTCAGAAAGCTTCTTTGGGAATGTATTCTGCCCATTACTTACCTTCGGCTTTGTGGTTTGTAATGCACATTTCCTTGCTTTCTATTTGCTGGCTCTATTTTAGTTTTAGGCTGTCCAGCCTGAGTTCGTCCCTGCCCTTGCCCAAACCTTGTTTACTGTATTCTTCCAAGACCTCTATTTCTGTAAACAGGCCTTTAAACGTTGTTCTTATCTTGTCACATTTGCTGTGCATTTAAACGCAAAGGTCAGATATTGGGCTCCTTCTTCTGAGGGAACTTGGGGCCAGATGTAGGTACAAAAAAATTAGCGACTCGTAATTTGCGAGAAAGTGCGACTCGCAATTTGCGTGTCGCTAACTGGAATGCAGGTAGAATGTGCACGGACAAATTGCGACTTGCACCCGGAGTCGCAGATAGCGAGTCCGCTGTTTGCGAGGTCGCTTTTTGCGACCGCGCAAAAAACGGACTCGCAATTTGCGAATGGGTGTCGCAAATTGCGACTGTGCTGAAAATTGAAAGCAGGTGCTGCAGAACACTCAGGAAACCACTCCAAAACAGTCAGGAAAACACTTCCTGGCACATGATGATGACATCACAGCCAGGAAGTTTACAAATACACCTGGGAGGAGGGAGGACCACACCCTTTTTAACTGCAGCACAGCTAACAGAGCACCAGCAACCATGGCTGACACCGCCAGGAAGAGAAAGCTCAAGTTTGCAGAGAAGGAGCTGGAGGTGCTCACAGATGAGTGCTGTCAGCACCATGATGAGCTTTTTGGGAAGGCAGCCCTCAAAGTGCCAGACTCTGCCAAAAAACGAATTTGGCAGGAAATCCAGGAGAAGGTAAACTCCCTGGGGGTCAGCCACAGGAGTGTGGATGAACTAAAGAAGAGGTGGTACGACCTCCGCTCCCGGACCAAGGAGAGGGTGGCAGAAAGGCTCCGGGAGATGAGAGGCACAGGAGGGGGACCATCTTCCATACCACCACCCACACCCCTGGAGGAAAGGGTGGAGGAGACCCTGGAGCCGGAGTCTGTAACTGGATTTGGAGAACTGGACACCTCTGAGCCCGGACCATCAACCGGTGAGTACCATGTGATATGCCTGTACCCCCATCAATGCCATACCCCCACCCACCATGTACACAGGGGCATGCACAACCAAGATAGCTCCATTTCAAAGTAGTAAAGACCAGCATGATGCATTATGGGCAATGTAGTCAAGTAGGCAGTTAATAGGCAATTGTTTATTAGGAAGTGTTGAACAGATAGTAGACACTGACAGTGTTTTCCCCATGTCCCACAGGTCTCCCACAAGACACCCCCACCAGCCAAAGCAGCCAGGTGCCAATGGTCAGCCAGCCCCAAGAGGAGACAACAGGAGCAGCTACCACACCCACCTGCACCACCAACACCATCCCCTCTCTGGCAACACCCGCTGCAACAGTGGTCTTGGAGCCTGCACCAGTTACAATCTGGAGTGCCACATCACACATCACAGGGCCTCCACCGCTGCGCAGGCGACGCAGGATGAGGAGAGCAGGGCAGCAGGCAGAGTCAGGGCTTCCATCCACAACACCGACGGAGGCAGAACTGCTACGGGGTCAGCCCCTGCAGAATCAACAGTTAGGGCGGATTAGTGGGGTTCTGCAGCGCTTCGAGAGGAACCATGCCAACAGCATGCAGCAGGTTCATGCACAACTGGAGGTCATTGGGAACAACACAGGTGACCTAGCACTGTCAATGTGCGAACTGGTGGCTGGACTGCTTACGCAGAGTGAGGGTGCGCGGCGCAGGGACCGCCAGCTGCTCCAAAGGCTGGACAGGATGGCCTCCTCTATTTGCAGACTGGCAGTGAACACAACTGGGCTGTCAAGGAGAACAGTCAGCCTCCAGGTTGACATGGGCCACTTTGCGGGTGATGTGGCACGGGGCCTGGGCCGGATCACCCATGCAATAGACCTCATGGAGGCACAGCAGGTGTCCAGGGGTACAGGGGACGCCCCACAAGACAGTGAGGAGGGCTCCACTGTCAGCAGTGTCTCTGCTGGTGACACCAGGGTGCTACGGAGTGGGAGTACAAGGCAGAGCACTGCTGAGCAACCTGGTACCAGCCAGGCTGGCCGAGCCCGCCGAAGGCTGTGAACTAACCACTGTCCCTGATGTTGGGGCACATGATGGCAATGTGTCCCATGCCAGGTGGACTTTTTGAAGTCCCTGAACAGTTTTTCCTTGTATATAGTTTGGTTTTTGCACATATTAAATAATTTGTTCGTTACACTTAACACATGGAGTGTTTGCTCTATTGGTGAGTATGGTAGAAGTTGGCACGTACCTTCCAAAGTATTGGGTAGCAATGTGTTCCCGTCTCAGTCTGCCTTGATTTGCGATGCTCCTATCCCCATGATGGCGATGGGGTTGCTCTTGCTCTTCATCCTCAGAATCTGGGTCTCCAGGGGTGAGAGGTAGCCCACGTCGGGTGGCAATGTTTTGCAGGATAGCGCATGCGACAACTACTTTGAATGCCGTTATGGGGGTATACTGGAGGGCACCTCCACTTCGGTGGAGGCATCTGAACCGTGCTTTCAGCAATCCAAAGGCTGTTGTATCGCCTCTCACATTCATTGCTGGGTGTTAAGTACGGAGTCAGTATCCATGGCCGTAGTGCATATGCACTGTCACCTGTTGGGCACAAAAAGTACACTGTTAGCAAGTCCTTGTTGGTGTGCACATTGATCTGTGTGCATGTCTACAAGGTGTATGCAGCTCTACCTAGGAGGTATCCGTCTCCAAACTCCCCATGTTCCAGGCGTTGGTGTATCCCACTGTGCCTAAAAATGTAGGAGTCATGAGTACTGCCTGAAAATTTAGCAACCATGTCAGTGATGACATGATGGGCGTCACATACCACCTGAATATTGAGTGAGTGGGTACACTTTCTATTGCGGAACAGATATTCCAGGTTTGCAGGAGGGCATACTTGAATATGTGTCCCATCTACACACCCTATGACATGGGGAAAGTTGGCAATCCGGTAAAAGTCCAACTTGGTGCTGTTAATTTCTGCCTCATTCCTGGGTAGGTATATGTATCGGGACATGTGTGTGAGTAAGGCATCTAGGAATGCCCTGAGGAACCTTGATAGTGCACTTTGGGATACCCCACCTGCCACAGCAATGACCCCCTGATAGCTCCCCGAGGCCAAGAGGTGCAGTGAGCATAGCACTTGCACATGTGTAGGGATGGTGCAGCGGCGCACAGTCTGGCGTTCTAGCTGTGGTTTGAGTAAATCTATTAAATCTAGTATAGCTGCGCTGCTAAGTCTGTATTTGTCATATATTTCCTCCTCAGTTTGCTGGAAGAGTGTCTGCCTTGTTCTGTAAATCTTCTCCTGTCTCTGGCTCCTCCTCCTCCTCTGCTGGGCTGCGTGGGCTCTCCTCCTCACTGCTATCAGGTATATCTCCACCATCTTGAGTAACCAAGATGCCTTCTGGGTCTCCTTTTATACTTTGGTAATGGTTACCACCTGGTCTGAGTTAGTGGTAAATTGGACATGCAAACTGGGCTTTTTGCGACTAGTCGCAATTTGCGAGTTGCTATTGCATATGGTTTGCGACTCGCAAATTGCGACTTCCTATTTGCGGGTCGCAAAATTTGCGAGTCGGTAACGGCTCGCATCGCTTTTTGCGAGTCGGAAATGTGATTTTTGCATCCCATTTCCGATTTTGCAGAGTCGCAAATAGCGATTCGGGCCATTTGCGACTCGCAAAAGTTTGCTACATCTGGCCCTTGGTGTTTAATTTTATTTCTGAGACTTCAAAGTGAGAGGTTTATAGGAAAGCAAGAAGAATGAAGATTACCCCACCCCATGGAGCCTGATCATGCCCCTCCTGTGCTGCTCTTATGAGGCTGTAGAATAACCCTTAAAACAGTCCTGCATAGAGGAGGTGCACATAATTTGCGTCAACAAACATTCTTGTTGAGGTTCTTCTATCAAAGCACTATTGGCTTTTGTTTAATATGATTCTTCAGTGAATGACTAAAGTTCTTTTTATTCATAGTCAGTGAGTCAGAGTACCAAACCCTTTCATTATTAACACACATTGGTAATCCAAAAGGTGGAGCCTACACAACCAAAGTTAATGAGCAATAGCCTCAGTATGTGCAACACTTGCAGTAGCAGTGTGCCATAAAAAAACCTAGACAACACATATTACTGCTTTGTGGAAAACTACAAACAGGAGCCCAGAAACTACTACATTATTTACACTACAGACCTAAACATCCTGCCTATGTCAAAACATAGGTTTTATAGTACTTTGGTGGATGTGTATGTTGTCAACAATTAAATAACTGTACATGCTCCATTGAAACAACAACTGCCTACCACCATGGCCAGCTTTAGCGCTGCCAGAGTCTTGTGCAATTCTTCACACCATTTCACTCTGTGCCTCTCTACTCCACTGAGCACCACTCTCGTCCATGCAAGTGCGCTCTAGCCCACTATGCACCACTGCACTCAGCACCACTGCACTATACACCAGTCCAGTTTAGGCCACTCCACCTTACTCTGCACCACCCCACTCTACTCCAATCCATTCTATTCCACTCTACTCTGCAAAACTGCTCTCTATGCCACTGCACTCTACACCAATGCACTCTACACCACTACTCTATACCAGTACTCTCTATGCCACTACTCTACACTACACCCTCCACTCTGCTCTGAAACAGTCTACTCTATGGTGCTGTACAGTACGCCACACAACTTCACTCTGTACCACTCTAACTGATTGAAATCTACGTTACTGCACTCTCCACTGCACCACTCTACTCTGCACAACTCTACTCTATACCACTGCTCTCTATGCCGCTCTACTTAAAACCACTATACTCTATTCCAATGCACTTAACACCACTTTGCTCTACACCACTGCACTTTATATCACGGCATGCTACACCACTGAAAGCCATGCCACTCTACACCATTGCACTCTATGTCACTGCACTTTATGCCACTCTGTGCTACTCTGCAGAACTGTACTCTATACCACTCTACTCTGAACCACTTGACACTGTGCCACTTTGCTCTGCACCACTGTCCTCTACAACACTCTACTCTACAAGATTGAACTCTCCACCACTGAACGCAACACCACCTACTCTGCACCACTGCACTCTACAACATTGTGCTCTATGTCACTGCACTCTATGCTACCCTATTCTACTCTTCACAACTGACTCTATGCCACTGATCTCTGCACCGCTCCTCTCCATGCCACTGCACTCTACCCTGCACCACTCAGCTCTATGCCACTCTACTGCACTCTATGACCCTAGATTCCACATCTCTCCACGCCACTCTAATCTCTTCTGCACCACTGCACTTCACACCACTGCATTTTCTGCCACTCTCGTCTACACCACTGCACTCTGTACTACTCTACTCTGCACCTCTGCACTCTACCCTCTACCACTCCACTCTACTCTGAACCACTCCACTCTATTCCACTTCACTCTACTCTGAAACAATCTACTCTACACGATTGCACTCTAGACCACTACATTCTACTCTGCACCACTCTACTCTATGCCACTGTACTCAGCTCCACTCTACTCTGCAAGACTGCACTCTCGGCCACTGAACTCAAAGTCACTCTACTCTGCAGCACTGCACTCTATGCCATTGTACAGTATACCACTGAAAACTATGCCACTCTACACCATAGCACTCAATGTCACTGCATTCTATGCACTGTGTTCTACTCTGCACCAGTGTACTCTATGCCACTTTACTCTGTGCCACTCCACATTGTGTCACTCCACTCTGCACCACTGCACTCTACAACGTTCTACTCTGCAAGACTGGAGTTTCCGCCACTGAACTCAACACCACTCTATTCTGCATCACTGCACTCTACACCATTGCACTCTACATCACTGTACTCTACTCCACGTTTTCTACTCTGCACCACTGTACTTTATGTCACTGCTCTCTGCACCACTCTATGCCACTGTACTCCATTCTGCACCACTCAACTCTATGCCACTTGTCTGCACTCCGTGTCACTATACTCTGCATCACTCCACATCACTCTAATCTGTTCTGCACCACTGCACTCTATGCCACTCTACTCTACACCTCTGCCCTCTACTGTGTACCACTCCACTCTATCCTGAAGCACTCCCGTCTACGCCACTTCACTCTACTCTGAAGCAACCTACTGTATGTCATTGCACTCTATGCCACTTCACGCTACTGTGCGCCACTCTACTCTATCCACTACACTCTGTGCCACTCTACTCTACATCACTGCACTTTATGTCAATGCACTTTACACCACTTTACTCAAAACCAATGCAGTATATGACACTTCACTGTACTCTGGAACAATATACTCTACACAACTGCACTATACTCTGCACCACTCTACTCTAAGGCACTCCACTTTTACACTGCACTCTATGTCACTGCACCCTACGCCAGTCTACTCTGCACCACTGTACTTTATGCCCCTTCACTCTAGGCCACTCTACAACACTCTACGATGACACTACACTCTATAATACTCTACTCTCTGATGATCTACTCCACTCCACCACCCCCTACTCCATTCTGTGCCACTCTACAACACTACTCCACTCTACACAACTCTACCTCTGCCACTCCATGTAACTTTACTCCACTCTATTGTACAACACTCTACTCCACTTCACTGTATATCATTGTACACCAATCTATTCCATCCCACTTTAGTCTTCCCCACTCCACTCTACGCCACTTCATTCTATGCCAAAACCCCTCTATGCCACTCTACTCTTCACCACTCTACTGTACACCACTCTACTCTACTCTAATTCAGTCCACTCCACTGTACACCACACCACTACACTGCACGCCACTCGACTCTACACCACTCCTTTCTCTGCCACTCCACTCTACTCTGAGCCACCCTATCTTACAACACTTGACTCCACTCTATGCCATTCCACTCTCCTACACTATTCTGCTCTAGACCACTCCACTCTATGCCACTCCACTCCCATACTCCTCTAGCCACTCACTCTATTCCACACCACTCTACTGTATGTCTCTCCACTCCACCACATGCCACTCCACTCCACTGTACCGAACTCCACTACATACTACTCCACTCTATGCCACTCCACTCTACTCTACTCTACGCCACTCCACTCTACAACACTTGACTCTACAGTATGCCATTCCACTCTCCTACACTACTCCACTCATTGTAACTCTATTCAATGTCACGCCACTCCACAACAATCTTATCTGCTTTACACCACTCTACTCTACAACATTCAATGTCATTCTATGCAACAGCCTTTATGCCACTCCACTCGGCTCTACACCACTCCACAACACTCCATGCTGCTCCTTGACACTCTACTCCTCTATGACACTCCACCCCACTCAACTCTACTCCACACTAAGTGCTTCCACTCAATGACACTCTACTCCCTCCATGACACTCCAGGCCACTCCATGACACTCCACTTCACTCTACTCCATGCCACTCAACTCTACACCAGTCTGCACCATTCCATAACACTCTCCTTTACCCCACTAACTATTAGCCATGGTAACAGCAGCCACGCTGGTGTGCAACATGGCTAAAACATATTGGCAAAGCCAATAGGTCTTGCATAGGCAAGACCTATCTGCTCTTCCAATGCTTGTTTTTATTTGGTGTAAATCCGTCAAGTAGTTTGTGCGATCTTTGCTTTTAAAAAAAGTGAAGTGTGTGATTTAAAGGGTTAACACTTTTAGAAATATTTGCTATAACGTGAATCATGCCTAGCAAATCATGCCATTAACATATCAATGCATTTTTTAAACAATGTAATTGACTGGATTAGGTCTGAATTTCTTTTTGCCCATCCTGAAACCTATGAGTCATTTCTGACTTGTGAACCATGAGCTGTGAAAAAATAAATTCCACAGTAATGGCTGCAAATACCAAAGGTGGCTGACTCCAGGGCAGTGGTGAGGGGTACCTAGACACCCAGAAAATATAAGGCATTTCTGAGAAAGTGGCGTCTTTGAAACGCAACTTACATGTCAGCGCTGACTTGCGAGTTGGCCAGCAGCCATTTAAGATCCCAGAATCGATGAACATGTTATACCTGACTTTTGAGTCAGAGATGATTTGCAAATTTTATGCAGTCATAAAAAAGCATAAGCAATTCAGACACTAAAATGAGTGCCTTGCTTTGCTTGAATGGTAAGGTGCAAGGCACAACCTTTACTGCACAGCATCCCCAACTGGTTAGGCAAGGGGTCAGGCTGCAGGCTGGTTTCTGCACCCAGCTAGGCAAGGTCAAAGGCTTGTGCAGCGTGAAATGGGCAGTTGGTTGTAAATTAAATTATAACAAAAACATATGAAAAAATACAGTTAAAAACTGAGCTATAGTTCTGGGTCAAAACTGTAAAACTACTTAAATTCGCCAGTTGTGGTTATGAACTAACACAGCACACAAAAAAACTTGCGGTTGTCCACTATGTTCTCGAGTAAACCTCTTTTCCGCATGTCCCTGCTGTAGGTGCACTAGAGTGAAAAAAAAGTACCTCACACCAAAAATGCGCATAAAAAGATAACATTGACATCCTCCAAGGATTTAAGTGGACAGACTTTCTAAATAAAGAATAAATATCTGACCAGGCTGTCATTGGCACAAGACTTGCAGACGGCCCAATGAAAGTAACAGGTGTGACATGGGCGTGGTTAAAAGCCCAAAGGGAGATTACAACACGACGGAGCTCTTGTGCACGTGACCCTAAAAGCCAACCTGTTTGGTCACGTTTATGTCCCATTGAGAAGAATCTACTTGAGAATAAAGCTACTCCAGTTCTGAACAGTTTAATCAGTGCAGCCCTACCAATATTACCTACTATTCTTTGTTAATTTGTTTTTTTATCTTCATCACCAAGTGAAAACACTACATCATCCATATTTTCTTTTTTTTCAGGTGGAGTCTTTCTATGAATATATTATTAACAAAAGCTGAGTTCTATTTATAAAACGTGTTCATTTTACATTTTTATTGATTTTAAAATAAATAAAAAAATCAGAGCATAATATAAATAAAATGAAGTAACAACTTCAATTAACAGAACATGATAGAAGATACAGGGGGTCATTACAACCCTGGCGGACGGTGTTAAAGCTGCGGAAATACCGCAAACAGGCCGGCGGAAAAAAAAAGGAATTATGACCATGGTGGAAACCGCCAACAAAGACAGCCCCTTTAACACACCGCCCGCCACAGCGGTACAGACAAGCAGCGTGGCGGTCACCGCTAACAGACAGGCGGGAGACAATGTACCGCCCACAGTATTACAACCCACCAACGCGCCACCTTTTCCGGGGCGGATTCACTGTGGATAAAAACATGGCGGAAACAGCTTTTGCTATGGGAAAACGCTCACCTGATCATATCCCACGAGGAACGAGGACTCCATGGAGCCGGAACTCCAAATACTCCCTGCCCTTGTGTTTCTGCTCCTCTATGACCAACAGCTACGTAGGCACCGAAGACAACGGTGAGTACTGCACCTACGACGCGGGGAGAGGGGAGGCAAAAGTTAGGGGGACACCCACCAAACACCCCCACCCTCGCATATTACAACATACACACCGATGCATTCACAAAAAATCACAGTAACAACCCACAATCCCCCCGGAAGAATGAAAACACAAAGCGAAAATCGGTCAAACAATGTAATGTGCCAATATACATGTCATACAAAAATATACAGATATATATTTGAAAATCAGTCATAATTATATACAATACGAGAAGTAGTGCAAATATGTACATAACAATGTCCGTGCGCGATCAGTCCAAAAATGCATGGGCGAGGCCCACAAACGAGACCTGACCACAATCTGAGAGAACACTGCCGGGGCATCCGATAGAAATACTACAGGCACCTCAGGGGGAAGGGAAGGGGGGGGCACCTCAGCCGGAGGAGTGCAAAGCCAGATCCACGACGGGGCTCCATGCCCATTTATGCCATCCTGGGGAGTGCAAAGCCACAGTCTCACAAGTCTATACAGTGGGTGGTTTGCCCACTGTGCCATCCTGGGGAGTGCAAAGCCACAGTCTCTCAAGTCTATACAGTGGGTGGTTTACCCACTGTGCCATCCTGGGGAGTGCAAAGCCACAGTCTCTCAAGTCTCTACAGTGGGTGGTTTGCCCACTGTGCCATCCTGGGGAGTGCAAAGCCACAGTCTCTCAAGTTGATGCAGGTCTGTACTGGTACTGGTGGGGACTGGTGCCCAGACTGGATGAGTCTCCCCGTGAAAGGTCGTGTCCTGTCACTGTCCCAGCTGCACATGGGATAAAGATGCATGATGTGGCGGTCCATTCATTCCTACCTGGTGCTTGCCCTGTTCAGCGGTGCTTTGACATGGCGGTTCAGGACTGTTCAGCGGTGCTTTGCCATGGCGGTCTTTGCCCTGTTCAGCGGTGCTTTGCCATGGCGGTTCAGGACTGTTCAGCGGTGCTTTGCCATGGCGGTCTTTGCCCTGTTCAGCGGTGCTTTGCCATGGTGGTTCAGGACTGTTCAGCGGTGCTTTGCCATGGCAGTTCAGGACTGTTCAGCAGTGCTTTGCCATGGCGGTCTTTGCCCTGTTCAGCGGTGCTTTGCCATGGCGGTCTTTGCCCTGTTCAGCGGTGCTTTGCCATGGCGGTCTTTGCCCTGTTCAGCTGTGCTTTGACATGGCGGTTCAGGACTGTTCAGCGGTGCTTTGCCGGGGCGGTCTTTGCCCTGTTCAGCGGTGCTTTGACATGGCGGTTCAGGACTGTTCAGCAGTGCTTTGCCGTGGCGGTCTTTGCCCTGTTCAGCGGTGCTTTGACATTGCAGGTTCAGGACTGTTCAGTGGTGCTTTGCCGTGGCGGTCTTTGCCCTGTTCAGCGGTGCTTTGACATTGCAGGTTCAGGACTGTTCAGCGGTGCTTTGCCATGGCGGTCTTTGCCCTGTTCAGCGGTGCTTTGACATGGCGGTTCAGGACTGTTCAGCGGTGCTTTGACATGGCGGTCTTTGCCCTGTTCAGCGGTGCTTTGCCATGGCGGTTCAGGACTGTTCAGCGGTGCTTTGCCATGGCTGTTCAGGACTGTTCAGCGGTGCTTTGCCATGGCGGTCTTTGCCCTGTTCAGTGGTGCTTTGACATGGCGGTTCAGGACTGTTCAGCGGTGCTTTGACATGGCGGTTCTGATAAGGACATCGGTGTGTGGCATGACGTTCTCTACACTGGACATTGGTGTGTGGCATGACGTCTTCAACACTGGACATTGGTGTGTGGCATGACGTTTCATCATTGTCCAGCGGGGCTGTGGCAGCTGGGGCCCTCCAGGGCACTGACTCCGGCAATGGCGGTGGTCTCCTGACCAATGACGATACTTGGGCCCTCCTGGGCTGTGACTCTGGCGGTGGTCTCTGGACCAGTAATGATACTTGGGCCCTCCTGGGCAATGACTCCGGCGGTGGTCTCCAGACCAGTGACGATACTTGTGCCCTCCTGGGCAATGACTCTGGCGGTGGTCTCCTGACCAGTGACGATACTTGGGCCCTCCTGGGCTGTGACTCTGGTGGTGGTCTCCGGACCAGTGACGATACTTGGGCCCTCCTGGGCAATGACTCCGGCGGTGGTCTCCTGACCAGTGACGATACTTGGGCCCTCCTGGGCTGTGACTCTGGCGGTGGTCTCCTGACCAGTGACGATACTTGGGCCCTCCTGGGCTGTGACTCTGGCGGTGGTCTCCGGACCAGTGACGATACTTGGGCCCTCCTGGGCTGTGACTCTGGCGGTGGTCTCTGGACCAGTGATGATGCTTGGGCCCTCCTGGGCAATGACTCCGGCAGTGGTCTCCTGACCAGTGACGATACTTGGGCCCTCCTGGGCAATGACTCCGGCGGTGGTCTCCTGACCAGTGACGATACTTGGGCCCTCCAGGGCTGTGACTCTGGCGATGGTCTCTGGACCAGTGACGATACTTGGGCCCTCCTGGGCTGTGACTCTGGCGGTGGTCTCTGGACCAGTGACGACGGTGCTGGCGGTTGTGTCTCGACCGCCAGAAATTATGGCGCACTTCTCCGCCGTGACACTCACAACAGGCTGGGCAGACTTCCTCTGGCCCTTCCCCACCTTTGATGGAGTCACAGCTGACTCTCCAATCCCCTTGGAAACCATGTCAGTTGTTTTCCCAACAGGAGTCTTAACACGGTCCCGTCGTCCACTCTCCAATTTTAGAGCCTTTACAGGGGGTGGGCCACCAGTGCCTTGGCTCCGGGTCCTACTGCCTGCCCTGGTGGACGGTGCACTCCACAAACCTTGAACAGGCACCACTGGTATTGGAGGTTTTTTGGCTGAGGCGCTACAACGGGACTGATGAATTGGAAGGGGGGTGGGGGCAAAAAGGTAAACTTTACAGAGGGACAGTTTCTGACGAACACTGGGATGGGTAGCTGGAGGGGGTCTGTGAATGGAGGAAGAGGAGGTGGTTGTCGGAGGTGTCACTTTAGGTGATTTGGGTGCAGGTGCAGGTACTGGAGGCTGTCGTGAGGTGGATGGATGTTGGGTGAGTGATTGCCGGCGTTTGTGTACTTTGGGAGGGGGCGTCACAGACACACTGGGAGACGACACAGGGGACG
Organism: Pleurodeles waltl; assembly: GCF_031143425.1. Lineage (NCBI taxonomy): Eukaryota > Metazoa > Chordata > Amphibia > Caudata > Salamandridae > Pleurodeles > Pleurodeles waltl. The sequence goes on along the minus strand of NC_090448.1, from coordinate 894,652,153 downwards.
TGTAGATGGCAGTGGAGGTGGTGAGTGCAGGTGAGCGGCTTGTGGTGCTGGGTGTCCTGGTGCGATTCATGGTGCCTGTAGATGTGGTGCATGCAGGTGTGTGTGTAGACGAGACTGGGAGGGAGGAGGGAGAAGAGGAGGAGGGGGACACAGTGGAGGCAGTGGATGTTGCTGCGTCTGTATGTGGGTGAGGCTTGCGTGAGTGCCTGTGGTGTGTGTGGTACCTATGTTTGCTTGAGCTACTTGTGTGTGTTGACTTGTGTGCATGCTGGTCTGTAGGTGTGCTTGGGATGGGCTGGGGTACAGGAGATTTGGTCTGGGTGGAGGAAGCTGGAGGGGGGAGGCTAGACACAGGGACAATGGCTGCCATCAGTGCTGAGGCCAGAGATTGCAGGGTTCGCTGAAGGACAGCCTGACCAGAATGAATGCCCTCCAGGAATGCATTACCGTGTTACAACTCTCGTTCTACACCCTGGATGGCATTCACAATGGTAAACTGCCCAACAGTGAGTGACCTGAGGAGGTCAATGGCCTCCTCACTGAGGGCAGCAGGGGTGACTGGGGCAGGGCCTGAGGTGCTTGGGGCGAAGGCGATGCCCACCCTCCTGGGTGAGCGGGCACGGGGCGAATGCTGAGGGGCTGCTGGGAGGGCAGGGCTGGTAGGGGAGGTGGCGGCTGTACCTGTAGAGGTGGGGGGCACAGATGGTGCAGCCACCACAAGGGAGCCCACATTGTCGAACGAGTCCGTGTCGCTGCTTGGGGATCCGGTGGCCGACGTGAAGCTCCCCTCGCCCTCCGTCCCACTGGTGTATTCAGAGTCCATGGTGTGGCCCTCCATGGCCATGTGGGATGCAGCTCCCTCGTGCTCCGGTGCCACTGTACCTCCGCCTGTTGATGCTGATGTACAAAAGGACAGGGAGAGCCGAAAAAGGGGGGGAGAAGAAGAAAGAGAGTTTTAGTGCATGGCATACCGCTACCGTTGGCGGACAATACAAACGCAGCAGCCCCCTGCATTACGCTGTGCTCCTGCCCTCTGCAGATGCAATTCCTGGGATATGGCCTATATGGCAATGGTGGACATCTGCGCACATGGATGCCACAGGGGCAACTATACCTCGACTTGGCACTCGGCTGAGGTGGGGTAGAGTGCCACATGGCCTACATTACGGAGGGGCTTTGCCTACCTAACTCGCCCTGGCCTTGGACACCCACAGCCCGCCTCCCCCACCCAGACACCTCCACTGCACGCAAAGTCCGCAGAATGAGGTTGTACTCACCCCCTTGTGTCTGCTGTGATGCCCTCAAGCGCCCATCCAACTCCGGGTAGGCCACCGCCAGGATCCGGAACATCAGGAGGGTCATGGTGCGACGGGCACCCCTCCCACGTTGGGAGGCCATCCCCAGCTGAGCCTCCGCCGTCTTCTTGCTGCAGCGGTGAATGTCCTCCCATCTCTTACGGCAGTGGGTGCCCCGTCTCTGGTGGGCCCCCAGGGTCCGGACCTCCTTGGCGATGGCACGCCAGATGTCCCTCTTCTGGTGGGCACTGACCTACATGACATGCACAAGGGAAGAGAAACAGTCATTACCAACAGCACCGTCGTTGTGAGTGGCCCCCTCCCTACTCTGGCCATTTGGCCCATTCATTCACATGCATTAATGTTATAGAGTAGCGTGTACTGAGGGAGGACCCCGTCTACCAGTTTTTCTAACTCCTGTGCAGTGAAGGCAGGGGTCCTTTCCCCAGACGCAGCAGACATCGTCGCTTCCAGACCGAGGTCACAGCAGCACTTGCAGTGTAGGTCCTCTCCTGTCGAAGGTCAGGTATCTAGTGATTGAACAGATAGAAAATGGCGGTGACGTCCGTGGCGGTGATGTCCGCGGCAGTGCGCATCATCACCGCCAGCGCACCTGTTCATTGGCTCCTGGGACCCGTAGGGTCCAATGTTAACCAATGCAGGATTGTGCTGCGGTCTAAGACCGCCTACCGCGACGGTGAGCAAACGCTAGAGCAGTTACCCCACAATCCCATTGTCCCACTTTAGAGGTCAGGCAGCCGCCATTTCAGGGGCCTACATGGCTTAATTTACTACTGCGTCACACATAGCTAGGCCTACACTCAACACACATACAGGAAGGGTTTTGTGAGTGGTGTAGTCTTGTGTGTAACTGTGGGTACATACCTGGAGGATTAATGACTGGTTCTTCACTGTTGTCCTTCGTAGGCACCGTCAGCTGGGACATATGAGAAGATGGCGGAATCCTCCGGTGTACCGACCGCTGGTGGACCTGTTGACAATGGAAGAGAGACATGTCATCGTAACCTACCGGTTTGACCGTGCCACAATCCAGGAACTATGTACCCAGTTGGAGCCAGACCTGATGTCACCAATCCGCCATCCGACTGGAATCCCCCCTGACGTGCAGGTGCTGTCAGTGCTCCATTTCCTTGCAAGTGGCTTTTTTCAGACAACAGTGGCCATGGCATCAGGGATGTCCCAGCCTATGTTTTCCAACGTGTTGTCCAGAGTGTTGTCTGCCCTGCTGAAACACGTAAGGGGATACATCATTTTCCCTCAGGTGGAGGATTTGCCTACAGTGAAAGGTGACTTCTATGCCCTTGGACATATCCCCAACGTCATAGGTGCTATTGATGGTACACATGTAGATCTGGTCCCCCCCCACAGGAGTGAACAGGTGTACAGGAACCGGAAGAGTTATCATTCCATGAATGTACAGATGGTCTGTTTGGCAGACCAGTACATCTCCCAGGTAAATGCTATGTTCCCTGGCTCAGTGCATGACGCCTACATCCTGTGGAATAGCAGCATCCCTGATATGATGGCTCAACTCCAGAGGCACCGTGTATGGCTATTGGGGGACTCTTGTTACCCCAACCTGCCCTGGCTATTGACCCCAGTGAGGAATCCCAGGACCAGGGCAGAGGAACGGTACAATGAGGCCCATGGGCGGACTAGGAGGGTGAACGAACGCACCTTCGGCCTCCTGAAGGCCAGGTTCAGGTGCCTCCATATGACAGGTGGATCCCTATTCTACTCACCGAAGAAGGTGTGCGACATCATCATCGCCTGCTCCATGCTACATAATTTGGCTTTGCGACGCCAGCTGCCTTTTCTGCAGGAGGATGATCCAGATGACGGTGTTGTAGCAGCTGTGGAGTCTGTGGAGCCTGTGGACAGTGATGAGGATGAAGCTGATGAAGAAGACAACGACAACAGGGAGTCAGTCATACAGCAATATTTCCAGTGAGACACAGGTGAGAACAATTTCATTTTTAGCATTACATTAACTTTCACACGTCTACCTCTATCCTGTTTCTCAAATTAAATCATTATTTGGTAACTGAGTTGTACCCTTCCATTACGGTTTCACAGGTGTGGTTACCTACGTGTCAACTGCTTGCATCCTTCAAGGGCTTTTGATGTGTGACATAGGTATGTTAGCTTTACAATGGTAAACCCATTATGACACTGTCATTGATAATACATTTTTACTAAATCACAGACTGACTCCAGATTGTTTTGTGTTTCAAGGCTGTTTATTGAAGTGCTCAGAAATGGGAGGGGGTTTTAAAATGAGGATGGGTGATGGCGGAGGAATGTCCATGGCAGAGTCCAGTCTATTAGTCTCACAGGTGCACTGCCCATCTGGGCGTCGGAAGTGGAGCTGGGGCAGTTTAAGTATGGACAGGGTAACAAAGTGGGACAGTGGGGAGACAAACAGAGTGGTCTCATTTCCTGGCGGGGGTCTTGCCATCTTGCTCTGTCCTGTTCCTGGATCTCAGGGACCGCTTGCGTGGTGGTTGTCCGTCTGCAGGGGGTGGGGTGCTGGTGTGTTGGTCCTGTGGCAGGGCGTCCTGTCCACTAGCGCCGGCGGAGGTGGTGGGCAGTTCATCGTCCTGGCTAGTGTCAGGGGCACCTTGGAGTGCCACGGTGTCCCTCAAGGTCTGCAGTATGTCCTTCAGAACCCCTACGATGGTGCCCAGGGCGGAGCTGATGGTCCTGAGCTCCTCCCTGAACCCCAAATACAGTTTGTCCTGCAGGCGCAGGGTCTCCTGCAACTTGTCCAGGACCGTGTCCATCGTCTCCTGGGAGTGGTGGTACGCTCCCATGATGGAGGATAGGGCCTCGTGGAGAGTGGGTTCCCTAGGCCTTTCCTCCCTCTGTCGCACAGCAGCCCTCCCAGTTCCCCTGTGTTCCTGTGCCTCCGTCCCCTGGACCGTGTGCCCACTACCACTGCCCCCAGGTCCCTGTTGTTGTTGGGGTGGTGGGTTAGCCTGGGTTCCCTGTAGTGGTGGAAACACCGCTGATTGACCTGTCCTGGGTAGGGAGGTTTGGGCCCGCTGGGTGGGTGCTGTGCTGGTGTTACCAGAGGGTGGAAGGTCAGTGTTGGGCTGTGCCTGTGCAAGGGAAACCGACTGTCCCGAGGCCCACGATGGTCCGGGCTGGTCATCAGGATCTAGTAGGGCAGAGCTGCTCTCGTCACTGTGGGCCTCTTCTGGGGTGGAGTGGTGTTGTCTGGACCCTCTGGTGTGGTGACGGTCCTTCGGGTTCCTGCAGGGGCATAAGAGCTAGATTATTGCATGTGTGTGTGTAATGGTGTGCAATGGGTGGGTGTTTGTGTACCCCAGTGCAAGCATTCCTATGTGTGGGGTTGTGTGGTGATGGTTGGGGGGTGTACTGGGTATGTGCAGTGGGCATGCTTTAGTGAGGGCTGTCCATGCTTAGTTGTGTCATGCAGGGCTTGGTGTTGGGATGGGTGGTTTGTGATATTAGTACATTAGTGAGGAGTTGTAGTGATAGGGGAGAGGGTGAGGGAGGAGGTGTGTGATAGCAAGCAGGTAGGGTGGGGGATATGATAGTTAAGAATTGACTTACCAGTGTCCCATCCTCCACCGACTCCTGCGAGGCCCTCAGGATGCAAGATGGTCAAGACTTGCTCCTCCCATGTTGTTAGTTGTGGGGGAGGAGGTGGGGGTCCGCCGCCAGTCCACTGTACTGCGATGTTGTGCCTGGAGACCGTTGAACGCACCTTACCCCGTAGGTCGTTCCACCTCTTCCTGATGTCCTCCCTATTTCTTGGGTGCTGTCCCACGGCGTTCACCCTGTCCACTATTCTGCGCTATAACTCCCTCTTCCTGGCTATTGATGAGTGCTGTACCTGTGAGCCAAATAGCTGTGGCTCTACCCGGACGATTTCCTCCACCATGACCCTGAGCTCCTCCTCGGAGAAGCGGGGGTGTCTTTGGCGTGACATGGGGTGGTGTGGGTGATGTGTGGGGTGGTGTATGTGGTGATGGTTGTGGTGAGTGTAGTGGTGTGTGGTGTTTTGTGCATGGATGTTGTGTGGGTGATGGTGTTGTGTGCCTCTGTGTAGTGGGGTTGTCTATTCTGTGCTCTCTCTCTGTCGCCTTCGTCTCTAATTTTTGGTCGTAGGGGTTTGTGGGTGATGTGGGTGTGTGTTTTATATTGTATTGGGTGTGTGGGAGTGGTGTGTGTATGTGTATCAGGTGTGTGTATTTGGAATTGTCCAATGTGGCCGTGTTTTGTATATGTGTGTGTATTTTTAGCGCAGCGGTATGTACCGCCAATGGAATACCGCGGTTGAAAGACCGCCGCGTGGATTCGTGGGTCGTAATAGCATGGGCGTGTTTCTGTTGGCGTGGATGTGGAGGATTTGTTTCCGCCAGTTTATCACTGACCTTTGGTGTGGCGGTGTTGTGTGGGTGTCTGAATTTCGGTGGATTCCAAGATGTGTGTCATAATAGCTGTGGCGGATTGCCACCGCCGCAGCGGTGTATTGGCGGTCTTCTGCACGGCGGTAAGCACCTTTTACCGCCAATGTTGTAATGACCCCCACAGTCATGGTTGACCAATCCAGGAAATTACTACAAATTGAAAAGGTTATATGGAGCATGGTGTATCTTGGGAAGAAATAAGTGCAGAGAAATAGAGGGGTTAGATATTAGTAGAGAGCATTTCATAAAAAGGTATTGTAAATATTGGCTGGGTGGTGTCTTGTAGGAGACATCATTGAGTGCCGGACAAAGACTTCAGAGAGGAAAAGAACAGAGATGAAAATAAGAAGATATGAAAGATATAGGGTTAGCATTCCTAACTATATTGAAATGGTTTAACTTTCTGGGTGTGATGAGTTAATATTATGTTTACAGAGATGTCATAATTTAACAATTATTCATGATAGGACAACGTTGTCCTGAGAGAGAAATAAAATGTATTGTAGTATGCTCATACAAGTTCCAAAGTGAGATTCAGGGACGTTTTGATAGGTGTCAAAGGGGGTCATTCCAACTTTGACGGGCGGCGGAGGCCGCCCGCCAAAGTTCCCTCAACAGAATACCGCTACGCGGTCAGAAGACCGCCGCGGTTATTCTGTGTTTCCCGCTGGGCTGGCGGGCGACCGTCAGAAGGCCGCCCGCCAGCCAGCCCAGCGGGAAACCCCTTTCCACGAGGAAGCCGGCTCCGAATGGAGCCGGCGGAGTGGGAAGGGTGCGACAGGTGCAGTAGCACCCGTCGCGATTTTCAGTATCTGCAAGGCAGACACTGAAAATCTTAGTGGGGCCCTCTTACGGGGGCCCCACGACACCCCTCACCGCCATCCTGTTCCTGGCGGTCAAAACCGCCAGGAACAGGATGGCGGTGAGGGGGTCGGAATCCCCATGGCGGCGCAGCAAGCTGCGGCGCCATGGAGGATTCCTCAGGGCAGCGGAAAACCGGCGGGACACCGCCGGTTTGCCCTTTCTGACCGCGGCCATACCGCCGCGGTCAGAATGCCCTTGGGAGCACCGCCAGCCTGTTGGCGGTGCTCCCGCGGTCGTTGACCCTGGCGGTCAATGACCGCCAGGGTCAGAATGACCCCCAGAATCCTTAGAGCAGTGGTTCACAACCTTTTGATTTCTGTGGACCCCCATTTTAACATTAATGGAACCCTGGGACCCCCACTGAATCATCATGGGAATCCGGGGACCCCTGCCTGAATCATTACTGGAAGCTGGGGACCTAATTTGTCAATATTTGTTAATATTTTTTAATTTTCTAGGCTCTCGCGGACCCCCTGAGAAGGCTTCGCGGACCCCCAGGGGTCCCCGGACCACAGGTTGGGAACCACTGCCTTAGAGGTTCTCTAAAGAAGCTGTTGATGCGTTATGTTGCCTGCACTTTTAAAGTAAATAAGCCATTCCATCCAAGTATGAGAAGATATGTTGTTTGTGTTTTTCAAGTTGCATAACATTGTTTTTAATCCAAGCGTAACCATGCTATGTAGCTGTTGCAAGTTTAGGTCTTTTAGGCAATTTGAAGATGCACTAGAAGTGGGACCTAACGTAAAGTGGACAAAGTTTTTAAAAACTCTGACCTTGAAAATCTCACTCATGAAGTCAAACATTTTCTCCTAGAATTATTTTAATAATCAGCAGTCACAAAAATGTGAGCCAAATTTCTATGTTCCGCATTGCAGGTCCAACAGGTCTAACAGTCAATTTGGTATTTTATGTGCATTTTATGAAGGAAACTCGTTGTGGTTGAAAGAAGGAAAAGAACACAGAGTTTTGAAATAATGTGTCTAAGTTTCAGTAATTGAAAGATTAGAGGGAGGAGAAATGGTTCAGCTTTTAAATGAAGGGATTTGTCCAGAATACCCTTCAAATGTTTTTAAAAATATAAAATTCTAAACTGTATAATTGGAAGGTGCTGTGAATTTTGGCAAATATAAGAGCCTCTCTCTCTTACACCCATGTTACCTAATAAATACCTTTTGTTACCTACTGATTCCAGTTTAAGCTGAAGTGCACTCTCTTTTCAATTTTTTTGCTTTGCAAATGCAAAGCCAGAATGGAATTTTTGATTCCAGTTTCTATTCAATCTTCAAAATAGCACTTTTGGTATTTTGCAGTATTTGTTGGAGTGCGCAAGTTTTCCTTTATGTGTATTTAGGTAGGATAGTAAATGAAGAGTTTACATAGTTGAGCTCTCAATTTGTAGGCATGGGGGGGTGACAAAAGTAATTAGGGGCCTGATGTACAGCTATTATTTTTGTGTCTCGCAATTTGCAAGTCGCAAAACAAAATGTACAACAGTGTCTCAAACCCTGTTAGCTATTCCCAAATGGGTTGCAAGAGACCTGTCTTATTAATATTCATGAGACTGGTCGCAGTTTACTACTCATTTGGGGATGGCCGCACTCACAGGGATGGTGGCCTGCTGGGACCACCATGTTTGTGACTGCTTTTTAAATAAAGCAAATTTTTGTTTTAAAATGCAGCTTGTTTTTCTTAAAGGAAAATGGGATGCATTTAAAAAATAACAAGCATCTGCAATGCAATCGGTCTCGCATTTATGAAAGTTAGAGCACTTGGCGTTGAAACTGGCATTTTTTTTACTTTTGTTTTTTAATATGCAGTAGATGAATGATATTTGCATAGTGCTATTTCCATTCGTATGACCTTGCAGCGCTGGAGAACCAGAAGATGGGAAATAGTTTATGAGGGAAGGGACACAAAGAGTAATATGCTGGCTGAAAAAAACCTCCAACATTTACTGTTCAAATGTGCATGAAGCAGAGAAAGTGTGTAGTACCACAGGCTGTCACTAGATGTCCTTTTGGCCACATAAGATACGGCACCACGCAATTTTGAGTTCAACACATACCCAATGACTTTCGGGCGCTGTGCTGAAAAATGAAGCATGACGCCCATTTTGAGAAAAGTGTTACGCTGTACATTCAAAGTGCAGATTTATTCATGACTAGGAGCGCTTCAAAGAGCCAAAATGGAAAGAATGAACAAAAAATGCTCATAAAAACAAGCAGCGATGAGGGCATTTGGTTTATGATCTTGGTCTTCGAATGCTTAGCAAAAGTTGACCAAGATAATAGCCTGATTTACAGCCCTGTTTACAGAAACAGCGTTGCAGCAAATCTAAGCTGAGAGCAAGAATGCTCTGCAAATGAAAAGGGAAGCTTCGCCGAAAACAAGCAGAATACCAAGAAAATAATTCCCCCAAGAACAGATAACACGACAAAGTGTAATTATACAGTAGTTAGTCCCTGCTCCCAAAGAGAAAAAGGAGGGACAAAGAGGCATGACTGACCACTAGCAAGCAAGGATTTCTAAGTGATACTGAAACAGACAAATGGAATGGGTTTGAGCCCACAGAAGTGTACTAAAATATAAAACGCTTATGCTTGACCTAAAAATGAAACGTTTCAGTTTCATTTTTTCAGAGTAGGCAGTGGCCAGTGGGACCACTGCCTGCTCTGAAAAAATGTTGGTGCCCCTATTCACAAATCATACATGGGCCTGTGAGTTGCTATTAGGAAGGGACGCCCTTGGAACATCCCTCCCTAATAGCAAGTTGCAATCCATATTTTGCGAGTCAGTAACAGGTTACGGACTCACAAAATAGGGATGGTACATGCTACAAGGCCATTTTGTGGTTGCAAAAGGCAAATTTCGCTGTTAGCGACCGCAAGATAGCTTTGTACATCTGGTCCTTGGTGAAATCCAGAGGGCCCATGTCTTAACCGAAAGGCCATTCGACAGGATTCAAAATTTGCTAACGCCATACCACCTTGGTCTTTGGGGAGCCGTGATATTTTTAGTGCCATATTTGGTCTCTTGCCCTTACACATGGAATGTTTTAGAATCCTGACTATTTTAATAAAGCATTCCTCATATAGGTTAGTGGGTATCATACTGGGTTAGATTATTTATCACTGATATTGCATCATTTCTATGGTTGCCACTCTACCCTACCACAAAAGGAATTTGGAGGACCGGCTATCTAATAGGTCAGACAACATTTTAGTTTTTTTTGTTTATAATGACTAATTTATGGTATTAGGTCATCATTAAATTCTATGCCCAGATACTTTAAGAAGCCTGATTACCATGTTAGGCATGTGCAGGAATGCCACATATATAAGGCAAGGTAAGTACTTATCTAGTCTTTCCATCTGGGTAGTTCAATTAGTGCTAATTCGGGTTCAGAGCGGAGGTTGCCGTGAAGCTGAGGGTCACAGCTCCAGTACTGCCATTTTGGCGATGAAGCCCAGGCTGATGCACGCTGTTCCTGATCTGCCATAGCAGAGCACTTTCAGTCTTTCTGAGGCTAGTAAACTGTAGAGGTAAGCCTCAGTAACACATTCTTCAGATATGTGGCAATTGGATTATTGTGGATTCAAGCAGGGATGCTGTGGAGTGAAAAACATTTGTACACTTAAGCTTTTTATAGACATTTAGTAGATATATCTAGGAATTGGGCCAACAGCTCCTGATGGTGTTGATGGAGTTAGCACCCACATTCTGAAGTACTGTTATCCTAATACACAATTACCTCAGTAGGAGCTACATAACATTACACCACCAATGTATGTAGGTCAGGCACTTATTTAACGGGTCTCCTGAGTAGTTTCTCTTGTGTTCCCAAGGTGTCCTATGCACCTTAAAACTGAGACATCCGTGGTGATGGGGTCAAATCCTCCTAATCAGTCTAGGAAGCACCTATATCTGTCTGTGGGTTGTTCAAGCTTCAACCTCTTAAAGGATACCCCACTTTAGTATTTCCTTCCCTGAACTGCATTCACCAAAATGGCAAATCTAGTTAATATTGTTGTCAATTGTAGACATGCTGCCACACAACGCTTACTCCAAAATGGGCTAACCTAATAGGGGTGGCGATGTTACGTTTGTGGTAGAGCCACACAATGCATACAAAACCGAAGGAATTTTACTCATGGGTCACTTTTCCTGCAGTTGATGTCAATACAAATACATTTCATACAGTCACAGTGGCCAACCCACCAGGCCAATTTAGCAGCAGGCAGTCTAAATCTACTATGTAATAATTTAGTTAGATTATACAGACGCTTAACACAATTTGTTATGCGCACCTTAAACACTGTCCCAGCAAAGGCTGCTCAAACTGTCCAACCACAATTGGCCTAGAATTAACCCAGTAACTATTAATGTTATTATGGGTAAGGTACCCACCAGACGGAAAGCTTGAAGCAGTGTTTTCCTATAGAAAACTTCAAGACAAACAGAATTCTCACATTGTGCTTGCCATTTTGGTACTCCCTATTGATGACTGTGCAACATGGGTGTGACAGGGTCAGTAATAATGGAGGCTTTCAGGCGTATCACTTTGGGCTATTCCAGTTTTATTTAGAAATGTGTTTGTGAGAGAACAGGGCTGATTGCAGAGGCCCCCTAACGTTTTGCCCCCATTTTCCACTTTTTGCTGGTGTTTTCCTGACGCTGATGGTGCCCTGGGTACTGCTAATCAGTCCCAGGGCCTGTGCTCTGTGTAAAATCAGTATGCAAATTAGGCTAATTATAATTGGCTAAGTCAACCTACCTATAAGTCCCTAGTATATGGTAGGGCATGGAGGTTTAGAGACGCCAGCATAGATAGTGAACCCATAGGTGCACCTCTGAGGTGCCCATTGTCATTCTAAAGGCAGGCCTGCCTTGCTGGCTGCTTTTAAATTAAAGTTATATGCAAATTCGACTTTGGAATTAAAAGTAGTTCCAAAGTCTTAAACTACCTTATTTTTACATATAAGTCACCCCTAAGGTGTGCCCTATGTGTCCCTAGGGCTGGGTGCCATGTAACTATAAGCAGGGACCTTATAAAAAAAGTTTTATAAGCCCTGGTGAGGTAAAACAGCCAGATTTGTTTTTCCCTCATTGTAGTGAATGGTCTCCATAGGCTAGAATGGGGAGACTTTATTTTAATTTTAAAAGTCCCCTTAAGTAACAGATACCAGAAGTTTGGTATCAAATTAATTGTTATAATAAATCCCACAGTTCTTGGATTTAATATAACTTGTCCAGGTAAAGAGTTTTAAACTTTACCTGAAAAGTTGCCAACTTCAGCCCTGCAGTGTTTTTGCTGATGTGTTCTTATTGGCCAGCCTCTGGCAGCGTGGCCAGGTTGCCTTGATGAGGTGTGAAGTGGCTTGGCTCCACACAAAGAGATGTGCCTGGGGGAGGAGATCTCCCAACAGCAGATGGTGAAGCGGGAAGGGGAGGGCTGCCAAACTGGTCTTCAAAGGCAGAGAAGGACATTTGGAGCAACCCAGCAACACCAACAACACCCTCACATCCTGCAAACCCAGACAATTAGGTGCCCCCTTGATTAGATTAGGAGAGGGCAGGAGAGGGGTCTGTTTAGGATTATTAGCCACACCAGTGGGTGGGCTCAGCCAGATGTAACCTCCAAAAATCACTTTCAGCCATGATGGATTTTTGAGGAATGTTGCTTCCTGGGATTGATTTTTGCCACACTTGCCAGGAAGTGGTCATCACAGGGGGAAGGACTCTGCACCTGATTGGAGAACCAGGACCCCCCCTGTTTTTCACCCAGGAGCAGTGATAAATCTGGCAGACCTGCACCCACACCTCAGATCCCTATCAGATTCCAACAAGGAAGAACTACAGGAGAAGAAGGACTGCCCTGCTGGACCACTGACCTGCACCTGGACACTGCACTCTGGAGGACTGCACTAGCTGCACACTTGGGCTTCACCACTAAAAGGACTTTACCTGTCTTCTACTGCTTCAAGAAGGGACTCCCTGTTTGATACAGGTACAAAGGACCAGCGTCCAGTGGCCATTTGAGGATTCTGACCAGGTGCATTCTGGGAATTGTAGTCCCAACTCCCAAGGAACAACTCAGAGCTTCTGGAACCTTGGATCAAATTGTGGACACTTCAAGGATACAAAAAGGACCTCTGGAAAAAGATCCAGAAGTTTGTAGACATTTGGAGCAACTCCATAAATTGAAGAGGTGCATTGTGGGAGTTGTAGTCCCAGACCCCAAGAGGCACACCAGAGCCTCTGAACCCTTGGCTGGTGCTGTGGACCACTTTCCTGAATCAAACACTTCTGAAAGTAAGTGTGACAGTGTTACCTCATGGGTGGCCTGAGCTCTGGACTTTGTTCCTTTCCAGTGTGACCTTTTTTAATCCTTTGAGCGCTAGTTGCTTCTATGCGCTAGAAAGCATTAATTCTTTAAAAATCCATATCTCCGGTTCCCCTTATCCGATTTTATTCGTTTTAGTGTCATTTTAAAGATAAAATATGGTCTATTGTCTTGAATTCATTTTGGATTTTTAAACTGTTTCCTATTTTTATTTAATTACTGTTTTGTGATATTTGAATGCTTTACACTTTGTCTTCTAAGTTAAGCCTTGTCGCTCGTTGCCAAGCTACCAAGGGTTGAGCTCGGTTTAATTTAATGAGACCTAAGTGGAGGTTAGTGGCCTATTGCTAAGTGTAGTTACTTACCTGCTCTTGCCAATAACCCATTTTCCAACAGTGTTCCTTTTACATGGTTGTTTCTCTTTTTCTTTCTAACGTCTTCTTTTCTTTTAATAGATCGTGTTTGAACATTTTCCGGGATTATTCTTGTTCTTGACTCTGTTTCTTCTTTCTTCTATCTTGACTTTCAGATGGACATCTCACAGACCAACCATGGAGGTGTATAGGAGAAAAGGAGGAAGAAAACAGGCCTTTAGCAGGTATGTTTTGTTTTAATTCTCTTTTCCCCTTTTCTTTCTGACCTTTGTATTTTCCTCTCTCTGCTGTCTCTTTTCGTTTTCCCCTTTCCTTCTCTCTGGCTTACTGTACAACAATATTCTTCTTTCTCTTTCTGTCTCCTTCCTTCTCTTTTGGTGTCCTTCTTTTCTTTTCTTCCTACTCTGGATTGTCTTGTAGCCCCTTTTACTTCTCCCTCGCTCTCTCTCTCTCTCTTTTTATTTTCTCTTGGTTGCCTTGACTTGCCCTTTTGGTTAACTAATTATAGCTGTTATGTTCTTTCTTTTAAGATATCCGGTGCTCAGCGAGAAAAATTATCAAAACAAAATAAGCTCCCTGCCCTCCCATGATTTGCTTCCTCCGTCCCCTCCCCCCTTTCCTTTTCTTACATTTTAAATCTCCCACCTCCCTGTGTCCCTGTTAGGCTATAGCCCGTACCTGAATGGGCCACGTTCTTCCCAGAACGTGGCCGGCCCTTCCGCATCTCCTTTCTCCAAGGCATCCTCCGCATTTGTTACGTCCATAGCAGTTGGTGCCTCTATTCGTCGCAGTCCTCTTCCTGGTCCCACCTTCCCGATTCCTCCATCAGTCCCGTTTGCCGTCTTCCGCCTGTTCTCTTCTCCAGCCGAACTCTCCTCGCTTCCTTCCAGTATAGGGTTTAAAACCCCTACTGGTTCCGGGTTCTCTTGGCGGTCACGCTTCCCAGGACGTCCCGCCTCTTCCAGGTTAGCGTTTGCACTCTCCTGAGTGCCCCTGGGGTATGCCTCGTCTGGCACCGGTTCATCGTCACAATAGGGAACAGTATTTGCTGCAATATATACCATAACCCATGGTATATTATTTCTTGCTGTTTTACAAGATGTGTTGAAACAGATACATAATTAATATGGGGCCACTCCTGCCCTGGATAGGGGGATGAAGTTACCTGGCAATTTTGCCACAGTATCCTTGTTGGAACTGGCCCTTTTTGCAGGGTTATCCCATACTGTTTGCCTTCTTCCTCCTATTTTTTCCGATCTATTATTGCTGGTTTTAGGATTCTGGACATTTTACCACTGCTGACCAGGGCTAAAGTACAAGTGCTCTCTGTCTAAATTGTATTGGTGATTGGTTTCTCCCTGATTGGCATATCTGATTTACTAGTAAGTCGCTAGTAAAGTGCAGCATGTGTCCCTAGGGCTTGTAAATCAAATGCTACCAGTTGGCCTGTAGCACTGATTGTGCCACGCACCTGAATAACCCTGTAAATATGTCTCAACCAGCCAGGGCTGTGTCCATGTGTGCAGTTTTGTACTGCCAGTTTGACCTCCCAAGTGTACCCACTTGCCAGGCCCAAACCTTCCCTTTTACTACATGTAAGTAGCCCCTAAGGGAGGCCCAATGCAGCCTCATGGGCAGATGCTGTGCATTTAAAAGGTAGGACATGTACTAGTCTGTTTTACATGTCCAGATAGTGAAAGGCCTATCTCGCCCATAAGGTTACACGGGATTGCCTTGAAATATCTCTTAAGTGCAGTTTCCCATTGGGAGCAGATAGAGATGAGGAGTTTGGGGTCTCTGAACTCACAATCTAAAAAGTGCATCTTTTGGTGAAATTGTTTTTTATATTGTCAGTTTGGGCATTTTCTTGTGTAACCATTCTGTGGCTCCGCCTGGCTATGGAATATACGTCTGGGTCAGACTGGCAGTTGGGCTGTTTGTGAATTCACGCTAGACAGTCACACAAAGGGGGCTGAGGTGTGTCCTGCACATCCTGATGAGCCCTCCTGACCTAGAATTGAGGTAGGAGCTGACTTTTCATTCTACGGCCTGCTTTCCAAGGTTCTCCAAGGGCTTGAACTGAGCTTGTCTCCTGTTGTGAAGTCTCAGGGACATCAAAGACTTCATCTGCCAGTGCATGGGCTCTTCTGGCGAGAGTCCTGACTTTGCAAGTGGTGCCAAATCCAGCCTCTGGGTCCTTGGAAGTGGAAGGTGGTAGCCTGAAGGAAAATCCACATACCGGAGCCACTGCGGCAGACAAATCGATGCAGCGCCTGCACCGTGGCTGAAAAATCAACACATCACCTGCTTCAGCACAGATCCATTGTTGCCCTCCTTCTGGATTTTCCATGTATCGTCTCTGAGCTTCAAATCTTCAACATCACCTCACGGACCCGAGGCTGCATGCCCGGAATTCAATGCATCGTTTCCTGTGGAGAAAGAACCGACACATCGCCAACCCGGTGGGTAAAGAATTGATGCACAGCCTCATTTGCAAGTAAGGAATTGACACATCGCTTGCTTTTCTGATGCATCATCTCCCTTGTGGCTTTATTTTCGACTGTTAGCAGGTACTTTGTGCTAAAATAACGTAACCATTGACTTTGATGAATTAAGACTTTTTTCATTTTAAAAAGTGATATCTCTTCTTTTGTATGTTGGATTTGTGTTCTTTTGCTCTTGTTCGATTTATATAAATATTGGCTCCTTGCCTAAACTGTTTTGGAGTCGCTTTTTGGCGTTTTCACTGTGTTATTCTGTGTGCATGTACAAATACTTTACACATTGCCTCTGAGATAAGTCCGACTGCTTGTGCCAATCTACCAAGGGGGTGAGCAGGGGTTATCTTAGGTGTGTCACTCTCTTACCTTGGCTAGCGAGAGGGTCCCTACTTGGACAGGGGACTGCCAACTGGAGACCCCATTTCAAACATCGCTCAATTATTTTAGGAAACATAAATGGGAAAATAGCAGCATTGGTGGTTCGCCGATGTCTCACGCAAATTTCTGTAATGGATCAGGAGTGCAAGTTAAAAAAAAGGTATTTCTGAAACCTATACATACATCGGTCACAATAACATAAGGGCCAGACCAAATAAGCCACAGCTCAAATGTAATCCTGTAAAGGATAATACCAAGCAAGCACAAGAGTTTTCTAAAAAAGCTGGGACAAACAAAGATCAAAAAAAGATAAAATCAAATCACGGAGAGGATCTCTGCAACTGGAGAGCTCTGAAAAACGTTATAATTTACACAACAAAAATAATTAAAAATAGCCAGATAGGGATCAGTATACTGATACACACCCGTCTTGTTCCATTCAGGGCTCATCCGACAAACGGTCAGAGAGAGTGGGCTGTCAGAGTACAGACAGGAAGAGGACATGAAACCAAAAAAGGATTCACAACACTCTTCTGATATCATCATAAAAAAGGAAGAAAAACTTCCTCAACAATTCCAAAAGCAAAAGGTTGCAGGAATTTTGGCGAAATATGCAACACATACTGAAAACATTATTGCAGAACCGGACATGGGCCATTACTCTACTAGACAGCATGGCAGAGGTCAGGATAGTTTACCAGAATCTTCAAAGAGTTTCTGGATGTGAGAGCAACTAATGACTATATAAAAGTTGAAACCCCAGATAGGCGAGTTGACCCTCCAGGCAGAATATATAAATTGAACATACAGACTGAGGGTGACATAATGCACACAATTGAAGTAATTTTCTTTGAAACACTAACACTTGCTTAGGTCATTCTTTTGGCTGGAAAACATTGGTCACCGGAGTTTGTTAGAACTCTCCCACAAGGGAAAGATGTGATTTTACCATCTTTCTCAGTCCTAGATCTAGAGCAAGTAAAACAAACACACACTGCAGACTGGGCTCTTGCACAAGCCCTTCACTATATTGCAGCCATGTGGGCTGGTATGAAGACTCGCTTTATCATGCAATACCCATAAGGTCTAGCCCACAAGTGCAACCCTAATATCCAATAAAACATCAAGCAAAAGATCCAGTCACAGAAATCCTTTCACAACTCGAGTACCAGGGAAAAATTGAACCCTGTGTATATCCTATGAACAATCCCTTGTTCTCAGTAACTAAACCGGACGACTCCTATAGAATAGTGTTAGATTACAGACACTTACATTGCCACACATGCACATTTACAATACAAAACTCACATAGTACAGTGTAAATGAACAAAATCGTTAGTAAAAAACATAAAACAATCCTAAACATTTCCAACAGGGTTTTCTGCCAAAACATAGGCCCTCATTATGACATTGGCGGTAAATGCCACTTACTGCCTTGCTGATGGCCGCCAACTTACCGCCACGCTGGCGAATATCCGTTCACCATATTATGACACACACACACCAATCTGACCTAATGCTGCCACATACACAAATCCGCCAGCCCAAAGGTCAGTGGAAAAGTGGCAGTCCCAAAATCCTCACCGTTACGGCAACAGAACAACGCCCATTACATTATGACCCACGAATCACCACGGCAGACATTCAACGGCAGTAAACCATTGGCGGTACATACTGCCACGCCCACAATGGACACCCACAGACAAAACAACACCACATTGGACAATTCAAACAACACACACCTGACATCCATACACACACCACACCCACAACACTATAAAACACACACCCACATTACCCACAACTGTTTATGAATACAAATCATTGTCACCAGGCAGACACCAAGACCACTGCCACAACTAGACACATACACCATTCATACCCATACACCCCTCATGCACTCCACATCACACACCCCACCACATTACCCAACACACCCTCACCAACACACATCACATAACACCCATGGCACCACAAAGGCACCCCTGTTTCACTGAGGAGGAGTTAAGGGTCATGATGAAGGAAATCGTCAGGGTAGAGCCACAGATCTTTGGAGCACAGGTGCAGCAGACATCAATAGCAAGGAAGATGGAGCTATGGCAGAGAATCGTGGACAGGATCAACACCGTGGGACAGCACCCAAGAACAAGGGACAACATCAGGAAGAGGTGGAACGACCTATGGGGAAGGTACATTCCATAGCAGCAAGACACCAGCTCACTATCCAGAGGACTGGCGGTGGGCCCCCACCGCCTCCCCCACAACTCACAGCATGGGAGGAGCAGGTACTGGCAATACTGCATACTGAGGGCCTGGCCGGAGTTGGAGGAGGACTGGACACTAGTAAGTCAACTTTTAACAATTATCACTCCCCATACCTGCATGCCATCACACACCCATACCCTCACTCCCATCATTCCATCACACACACTACACCGTTACATCACCCTAATCCCAATGCAAAGCCCTGCATGCTGTACCAATGCATGGACACCCCTCCCAGCCCTGCATGGACATTCATCACCAAAGCATGCACTGCATGGGGAAACTAACATAACCACTATACACCAACATACACAAGCAAAAGCTGGCAGGGGAACAACAACCATAGAGGGGAAGCTACAGAAGTACAAATGTCAGACACCTGAAGCATAATACATAATTTACATCCCACAGGTATCCCAACGATTGTCACTGGAGAGGAGGTGCCACCACTATCCAGTCCCCCAACAGAAGAGGCCCACAGTGATGACAGTAACTCTGGGCTTCTGGATCTGGATGATCTACCTGGCCCATCAGGGACCAGTGGACAGTCTGTCGCCCAAGCACAGTCAAAGACCACCACAGAGCCTCCCCCATCAAGAACCAACACCACAGCACCCACCCAGCATACCCACACCTCTTTCCCCAGAACACGTTAATCAGCAGTGTGCCCATCTGTACAGGGACCCCAAGCCACACCTCGTACACAAGACAATCAGGGACCTGGGGTCAGTGGCAGTGGGCACATCATTCAGGGGACAGAGGCACAGGCCACCAGGGACACTGGGAGGACTGCTGTGTGCCGGGGGAGGACAGGACCAGGGAACTGACTCTCCAGAAGGCACTCTCTGAGATCCTGGGAGCTTACCAGCATTCCCAGGACATGATGGGCCAGATCCTAGACAACATGCAGGAGAACAGGCAGCTGCAGGAGGGACAGTATCAGGGGATCAGGGAGGACTTGCAGGCCATCAACAACACCCTGATCTCCATAGCAGGGGTGCTGGCAGACATGGCCAACATTTTTAGGGAGGCAGTGTCACACCAGTGGGCCCCTTCCACTAGCCAGTCATCTGAACAGCCCTCCACTCTCGCTGCTGCTAGTGGCCAGGAGACCCCACCACAGGACCAACAGTCCACCAGCACCCCTCCTCCTGCAGAAGGTGAACCACCCCGTAAACGTTCCCTGCGAACCAGACAGAAACCAGAGACACTTGCCAAGACCACTGCCAGGAAATGAGACTTTCCTGAGTGTCCCCCTTGTGTCCCACTCAGTCAACTTGTCCACCTTGAACTGCCATTGCTCCCCTTCCTATGTCCCCATGGACAATGCACATGTGCTACAAACAGACTGGAACAATACTTTGGACTTTCCTCCATCATCACCCCATCCCACTGCATTTTCCCCTCTAGATTTTAGCACTACAATAAACACCCTTGCATAAAAATCAACTACTAGTAATTCATGCATTGCAAATTTGTATTGATTGAAACAGCTACAAGCATTGCAAATGAATTGTACATAGAATGAGCATAGAATTAAGGACCTGTAGCTGTCTGTTACGATCACACCAGGAGAATGAGTCATATCACCAACATCTGCAAAATGAATATCCAGAGGTAACAGTAATTAGGGCAAAGAAGTGGGTAATACCAGCATGGCAATGCCACACAGAATACAACAACAGTCATAGAAATGTAAAGTTGCACTGTCTCATCTGTGTGTCATTGCAAGTACTGACGTATCACAGATGTTCTGTTGTCCACATTCTCATCCTCTGCCTCCTCATCCTCACTGTCCTCAGGGTCCACTGCTGCTACAGGGGCATCTCCAGTCTCCTCCTCCTGCAGAAAAGGTGCATGCCATCTGAGTGCCAGGTTGTGCAACATGCAGCATGCCACTACTATCTGGCAGACCTTCTTGGGTGAGTAGCACAGGGATCCACCTCTGTTGGACTTTTATTTCCTATACAGGGTCATCCACAATCTTTTTGCCTCCTGCCTCCTATTTTTTCTGACCTGTTGCTGTTGGTTTTTGAACTCTGAGCACTTTACCGCTGCTAACCAGTGCTAAAGTGCATATGCTCTCTGTGTAAATTGTATTGTTGATTGTTTTATCCATGATTGGCATATTTGATTTACTAGTAAGTCCCTAGTAAAGTGCACTAGAGGTGCCAGGGCCTGTAAATCAAATGCTACTAGTGGGCCTGCAGCACTGGTTGTGCCACCCACATAAGTAGCTCGGTAATCATGTCTCAGACCTGCCATTGCAGTGTCTGTCAGTGCAGTTTTAACTGTAAATTCGACTTGGCAAGTGTACCCACTTGCCAGGCCTGAACCTTCCCTTTTCCTACATGTAAGGCACCCCTAAGGTAGGCCCTAGGTAGCCCCAAGGGCAGGGTGCAGTGTATGGTTCAGGTGGGGCATATATTAATGTGTTTTATATGTCCTGACAGTGAAATATTGCTAAATTTGTTTTTCACTGTTGCAAGGCCTGTCCCTCTCATAGGTTAACATGGGGGCCACCTTTAAATCTGATTAAAGTGTAGATTCCCTTTGGGAGCGGATGACATATGGAGTTTGGGGTCTCCAAGCTCACAATTTAAAAATACATCTTTTAGTAAAGTTGATTTTAAGATTTTGTGTTTTAGAAAGTGAGCATTTTCTTGCTTATACCATTTCTGTGACTCTGCCTGTTTGTGGATTCCCTGTCTGGGTCAGTTTGACAGTTGGGCTGGTTGCACCTCACACTAGACAGTGACACAAATTGAGCTGGTGTGTAGTCTGCATTCCCTGATGAGCCATCTGTGCTAGGAGGGAGGGTAGGAGTGGTCACTTACACCTGAAAAGGCTGTGCCTGTCCTCACACAATGCCGTCTCCAACCCCCTGGTGAGTGTCTGGGGCCTGGCCTGAGGAAGGCAGGACTTCACATTCAAAAGAGGCTTTACTTTGAAGTAGGCCTACTTCAAAGGAGAAATTGGGTATAAGAAGGGCACCCAAAACCACAGACTTTAGATCACTCCTGGACATCAAGAGGAACCTCTGCCTGGAGAAGAGCTTAGGAGAAGTGCTGCCCTGTCTGTGACTGTGCTTTGTGGAGCTAACCTGCAGTTGCTGCTTCTGCCAGAGTAAGAGGGCAAAGACTGGACTTTGTGTGCCTTCGATCTTATGAAGAAATCTCCAAGGACTTTATTTCTCCCTCCTGTTGTTTGAAGTCTCAGGGACAGCAGAGACTTCTTTCTGCCAGCACCTTGAGTCTCTGGAGAAACTCCTGCTCTGACAAGTGGTGCCCTATCCAGTCCCTGGGCCCTTGAAAGGAAAGCTGGTGGAAATCCAAGGAAATCAACTTCGGACGACTTCGGACCGACACCGCTGCTGAATCCGGTGTTGCCGCCTGCAACCGGCTCCGTGATCTTCGCTGTAACGCGACGCCCTTCGCAGGCCCGACGCCGCTGCAGCCCCGCTGATGTCCGTGACTCCGTGGAAGTCGCCGCACCACGTCGTGACCGACGCCGCTCGAAGTGCGCAGATTCAGCGTTTCGCACAGACGCCGTGATCCCGACTTCGCGCATCGACTTGTTTTCACTCTTCACCAAAGGTACTTTACTTGGGGGTCTACGCAACTCCGTGTCCGGAGCCGCTGGTGTCGGCTTGCTGAGTACGACTCCATCACGACGCCGTTTTAACGACTCAAAGCATTTTTTGTTTCTAAGCGCTATTTTTGAGTTTAATCTTTAAAAATTCATAACTTGACTTGTGTATGTCAGATTTTTGTCGTTTTGGTCTTGTTTTGTTTAGATAAATATTTCCTATTTTTCTAAATTGGTGTTGTGTCATTTTGTGTTTTTTTCATTAAGTTACTGTGTGTGTTGGTACAAATACTTTACACCTAGTACTCTGAAGTTAAGCCTACTGCTCTGCCAAGCTACTAAAGGGGTAAAGGAGGGGTTAGCTGAGGGTGATTCTCTTTTACCCTGACTAGAGTGAGGGTCCTTGCTTGAACAGGGGGTAACCTGACTGTCAACCAAAGACCCCATTTCTAACAACCTCTCAGATGGAGGCACCTGTACCTGGCCTTCAGGAGGCCAAAGCACCTTTAAATGATCCTACTGGGTCACCCATGTGCCTCATTATGACATTCTTCTGCCCTTGTCCTGGCATTCTTCACAGGGGTCAGCAGCCATGATAGGTTTGTATATCCAGAGTCACCTGCAAATATTGAGTGACAACATTTAGCCACACACTATCCTATATGGCCAACACCATAGGCATACACAAACATATACTGGGTGGGAACCAGGGCTCACCTATTAGCCACACCCTGTCCCTCTGTAGTTGGGACATCACATTTGGGATGCTGCTATTCCTCAGGACAAAGGCATCATGCACCGACCCTGGATACTTAGCATTGACTTGGGAGATGTACTGGTCGGTGAGTCACACCATCTGCACATTCATGGAGTGGAAACTTTTATGATTCCTGAACACCTGTTCATTCCGGCCTGGGGTGCTCAAATACAATATGTGTTCCGTCAATCGCACCAATTATATTGGGGATATGTCCCATTGCTTCAGATCCGCCCTTTACAGTGGCCAAATTCTCAACCGGGGGAATGCAATGTAGCTGCATATGTGTGTTATCAGGGCAGGCAACACTCTTGTTAGCACTATTGAGAACATTGGCTGTGACATTCCTGCTGCCAAGCCCATTGTCACTTGGAAAGAACCAGTTGCCAGGAAATGGAGAACTGATTTCACTTGCACAAGAGGGGGGATCCCAGAGGGGTGATGGATAGCAGATATCAGGCCAGGCTCTAATTGGACACACAGCTCTGTGATTGTGGCCCTGTCCAATCTATAGGTGAGTATAATGTGCCTGTCCTCCAGTGTAGCCAGGTCCACCAGGGGTCTGTACATGGGGTATGTCTCCATCTCCTATTCATCTGCAGAGGAGGTAGGTATCTAAGGGACACAAGAGTGAGTGGGCTGTTGTCACGGTTTCGGGCGGGTCTGATCAGGACTTTGGTTGGGACACCCCTTGAGGTCACTGAATATCCTAAAGAGGTAGTACACTGGGGCAGAGGAGCAGCTAAAGGCATACACGGAAAGGACAGCTATGGATAGGCACAGGAAACAGGTAAGTAAAAGCAGAGCAACCCTTGTGTGAACAAACAGGAAACGGATTACCAGTGGACAAACACGCTGGGGTTGTACACAGAGTAAGGCGCAGAACCTCCCACAGTGACAGGGAATCTCAATGCCTCTGTGCAGTTTGCTCTTACAGATAGTCACCCTGCCAGCCCCATAGAAAGGAGGCAGCAGAAGTGATTCTGTCTCTGGACCCTAGAGCACAAACAAGGATAGTACTTACATACACAGGACACGCTCTTGTGGGTCCAGCTGGAAACACAGTCGCGATTCCTGAGATAACAGCAATAGCACACTGTCACTGTTAGGCACGAAATACAACGTATAACACTGGACAAGGATGGGGGCTGGAATTGCTTCCTGGAAACCAGGAGCCAACCCCAGTACACAGGAGGACACGTATACACTGGTGAAGACTGATAGAACACTTACCAGACACAAAGAACCAAGAAGAAACAGAAACAGAAGGGAACAAACAAAGAGGCAGAGGCAAGAACTAGGAACAGGCTCAGGCTGAAGCAAAGGCGGGTCTAGGACTTGAAAACAGGGTGCAAACTTCTGGCTGGGACAGACAGAGACAGGACTGAGAAACTGGGAACAGGCTCTGGCTGGAACAGGCAAGGACAGGACTGGAATACAGGGAGTAGGAAATGAGCAGTAAACAGGACTGGGAAACAGAGAGAAGGTTCAGGCTGAAGCAAGGCAGGAGCAGGGCAGAGAAACAGGGAGCAGGCTTTGGAAGAAACAAACAGGTACAAGGCTAATAAGTAGGGAGCAGACTCTGGCTGTAACAACCAGGAACAGGGCAGAGAAACAGGAAACAGGATCAAGCTGGAACAGAACAGGAACAGGAACAAAACTGGAACACCATCCGACAAAGGGTCTGTAACACAAAGGAATCGAAGTCCGATGCACGACAGGGAGCTTGAGGAAATGGCTGCTTATAAGCAATTCCAAGCTGGGCTGCACAGGAGAGGTTTCAGGTGTGTGTAGTTTCGGACACTTGCAAGTCCTGGAGAAGAGGATCCAGTGAAAAGGAGCAACTGGACTTCTCCCATTGAAAACAATGGGAAACAGAATCCGGGTTTTCCTGACTACCAAGCTGTGCATTATGGGATTTGCAGTCCCAAGAAGCAAATGTAGTCCTACACAAGTGTACCATGGAGAAAAGAGAAACAAACAGGAGTCAGCAAGGGACTCTAGATAGGTGTTCAAGGTGATTCCCAGGCTTCTTACAGTCCCCTTACAGCGCCCCCTGGAAATGGGACGACAGAGTCGTAACAGCTGTCACAAACTGAACAATAGAGCCACAACAGCACTCCACAATGTACAAACATGTAATGGGACAGTATCATTAGTGAAGTATGTGCCTATTGATCCTGTGACACAGCAATGATCAATAGGCCTGTTCACCCCCCCGAAAATGGTTACCACTTGTCCTGTGTGTAGGGACAGGTGGAAGTGAGGTAATGCCGCTGACGTTGTGAGCCATGGCGGTAGGCGGTCTTGAACCGCCGTGGGATTCTTCATTGGTCAATATTAGGCCCTATGGGGTACAGTGGCCAATGGTGATCTATGCTGGCGGAGATGGTATGCACCACCGTGGATGTGACTGCCATTTTCTATCAGAATCCTCACTTGTTTCCTGACCTTCCATAGGAGAGGACCTACACTGCATGTGCTGCTGTGAGCTGTTTCTGGAGCCTACCGTGGCCCGGTGACTGGAGAAAGGGCCCCAGCCTTCACTTCTGAGGAGTTGGAGCGGCTGGTGGATGGGGTCCAACCCCAGTACGGACCGCTGTATGGGCCTTCAGACCAACAGGTGAGTACACCTTGTGCACAATGCATGTGGCATGAATGCTTGGAGTTGTGTGTGAAGGCCTCGTATAAGTGGGGCAGGTGGATGTCCTCTTGGCGGTGTACATGTTGTGGGCTGGGCTATGTGTGTGCCAATGATGATGCAAACGGGTATGGTGGGCCATTTGTGTGACAGGCTGGACTGTTTGTCTCATGGTGTTCTCCTGTCTGTATTGCCTCTGCAGGTCAGCGCCCATCAAAAGAAGGGAATCGGCAAGGAGGTGCCGACCCTGGGGGTCTATGCCAGACGGAGCACCCACTGTTGGAAACGGTGGGAGGACCTGAGATGCTGAGGACCAAAGACCACGGAGGCACAGCTGGAGATTGCCTCCCAATGAGGAAGGGGTGCCCATCAGACCCTGACTCCCCTGATGGCCCGCATACTGGCAGTAGCCTACCCTGAGCTGGATGGGTGCATGAGGGCATCACAGCAGCCAAGAGGGTGAGTACAGTGGCTATCATTACAACTTACGGCTGATGGGGTGGTATCCGGGTGGTGGTTGTGTGTCCTTGGGTGCCCCTAGACCAGGCCAGACATAGCAGCTTAGGTCCTACGGTGGCTAAGGGTTTGAATGGGAAATACTGCTTACCTAGCTTGTTAGTATTCACGCCTGAGCAGGGCTGCAAGGGTCGCAGGTGTGCTGCAGTTGGCAGTGTGTGCCTGTTAGACATGCCTTAGGGTGGTCACCCCTAACTTTTTGCCTGCCTCCCTCCACTTTTTGGACTCAGTTTTTGCTGGCTTTTAGACTCTGCGCACTTTACCACTGCTAACCAGTGTTAAAGTGCATATGCTCTCTTCCTTTAAATATGGTCACTTTGGATCATACCCAATTGGACTATTTCATATACTTATAAGTTCCTAGTAATGGGCATTGTATGTGCCTAGGGCCTGTACATTAAATGCTACTAGTGGGTCTGCAGCACTGGTTGTGCCACCCACTCAAGTAGCCCCTTACCTTGTCCCAGGCCTGCCATTGCAAGGCCTGTGTGTGCAGTTTCACTGCCACTTTGACTTGGCATTTAAAAGTACTTGCCAAGCCTAAAGCTCACCTTTTTCTACACATGAGTCACCTCTAATGTGTGCCCTAGGTAGCCCCTAGAGCAGGTGCTGTGTGGGTAAAAGGCAGGATATGT
The DNA here is from genome assembly GCF_031143425.1 of Pleurodeles waltl. Classification (NCBI taxonomy): domain Eukaryota; kingdom Metazoa; phylum Chordata; class Amphibia; order Caudata; family Salamandridae; genus Pleurodeles; species Pleurodeles waltl. Next base: position 894,625,536 of record NC_090448.1, on the reverse strand, counting down.
ACCTGTGTAGTTTACATGTCCTGGTAGTGTAAAACTCCTAAATTCGTTTTTACACTACTGAGAGGCCTGCTCCCTTCATAGGCTAACATTGGGGCTGCCCTCATACATTGATGAAGTGGCAGCTGCTGATCTGAAGGGAGTAGGAAGGTCATATTTAGTATGGCCAGAATGGTAATACAAAATCCTGCTGACTGCTGAAGTTGGATTTAATATTACTATTTTAGAAATGCCACTTTTAGAAAGTGAGCATTTCTCTGCACTTAAATATTTCTGTGCCTTACAATCCACGTCTGGCTAGGTTTAGTTGACAGCTCCTTGTGCATTCACTCAGACACACCCTAAACACAGGGTACTCAGCCTCACTTGCATACATCTGCATTTTGAATGGGTCTTCCTGGGCTGGGAGGGTGGAGGGCCTGCTCTGCCACAAAGGACTGCTGCACCCCCTACTGGGACCCTGGCAGACAGGATTGAACTGAAAGGGGACCTGGTGCATTTCTAAGCCACTCTTTGAAGTCTCCCCCACTTCAAAGGCACATTTGGGTATAAAACAGGGCCTCTGCCCTATCATCTCAGACACTTGCTGGAGAAGAAACCTGAACCAGAACCTGCATCCTGCCAAGAAGAACTGCCTGGCTGCTCAAAGGACTCACCTGTCTGCTTTCTACAAAGGACTGCTGCCTTGCTGTTGGCCTGCTGCCTTGCTGAACTCTTGTCTGGCTGTAAAAGTGCTCTCCAAGGGCTTGGATAGAGCTTGCCTCCTGTTCCCTGAAGTCTCAGGACCAAAAAGACTTCTCTTTTTCATTTGGACTCTTCGTGCGGCAAAAATTTCGACGCACAGCTTGCTCTGCGGCGAGACAATTGCCACACACCGATGCTGATCGACGCAACGCCTTTGGGGAGACCGGAACTTCGACGCAAGGCCCCGCAAGGACAACGCCGCCCGACTTCCAGAAGGTAAATTGGCGCAACGCCTGCCGTGAGAACGAAAATTCCACGCACAGCCTCCCGGAACGACGCGCAGCGGGAAAACAAGCCAAAGAATCCACGCACAGACCCCGGGACATCTGGTAATCCCACGAACCACAGAAAGAGACTGTCCGCATGCCGGAAAATGACACATGACTTCCCCGCGTGAAAAATAATGACGCAAGTCCGTGTGTGCAGGGGAGAAATCGACGCACACACCATTTTTCCACGTATCTCTTTTTCTGCGGCCCTTTGCGGAGATTTTCCACTGTAAACCAGGTACTTTGTGCTTGAAAGAGACTTTGTTTGCTTTTTAAAGACTTAAGACACTTACGGGGTCATTACAACATTGGCGGTAAAAGCCGCTTACCGCCGTGCAGAAGACCGCCAATACACCGCCGCGACCGCGGATTTCCGCCACAGCTATTATGACCCAAATGCCAGAATCCGCTGAAATTCAGACACCCACACAACTCACCACACCAAAGGTCAGTGATAAACTGGTGAAAACAAATCCTCCACCGTCACGCCAACAGAAACACGCCCATGCTGTCACGACCCACGAATCCACGCGGCGGTCTTTCAACCGCGGTATTCCATTGGCGTACACACCGCCACGTTCAAAATACACACACATCTCCAAAACAAAGCTACATTGGACAATTCAAAATACACACCTGATGCACATGCAAACACCACTCCCACACACCCAACACAATATAAAACACACACCCACATCACCCACAAACCCCTACTACCAAAAAGTCAGAAAGAAGCACAGAGAGAGACACCACCATCAACAAACTAGCATCCAAAGGCACACAACACCATCACCCACACAACTTCCATGCACCTCACACAACACTCCACTACATATCACCACACACACCACCCCACACATCACCTACACTACCCCATGTCACGCCAAAGACACCCCAGGTTTTCCGAGGAGGAGCTCAGGGTCATGGTGGAGGAAATACTACGGGCTCACTGGTGCAGCACACCTCCATAGCCAGGAAGATGGAGCTATGGCGCAGAATCGTGGACAGGGTCAACGCTGTGGGACAGCATCCAAGAAATCGGGAGGACATCAGGAAGAGGTGGAACGACCTACGGGGGAAGGTGCATTCAGTGGTCTCCAGGCACAACATTGCGGTACAGCGGACTGGCGGCTGACCCCTACCTCCTCCCCCACAACTAACAACATGGGAGGAGCAAGTCTTGACCATCATGCATCCAGAGGGCCTCGGAGGAGTTGGTGGAGGAATGGACACTGGTAAGTCAAATCTTAACTATCATATCCCCCACCCTACCTGCATGCTATCACACACCCCCACCCTCACCCCCTCCCCTATCGCTCCAAATACTCACTAATGTACTAATAACACAAACCACACATCCCAACACCAAGCCCTGCATGACACAACTAAGAATGGTCACCCCTCACCAAAGCATGCTCACTGCACATACCCATAACAACCCCCTAACCATCATCACACAAACCCACACACAGGAATGCTTGCACTGGGGTACACGCACACCCACCCATTGCACACCATTACACACACACATGCAATAATCATACTCTTATATCCCTGCAGGACCACTACGAAACGTTATCACACAGGAGGGTCCAGATGACGACAGCAGCTCTGGCCAACTGGATCCTGATGACCAGCCCGGACCATCGTGGGCCTCCGGACAGTCGGTTCCCCTTGCACAGGCACAGCCCAACACTGACCTTCCACCCTCTGGTAACACCAGCACAGCACCCACCCAGCGGGCCCATACCTCCGTACCCAGGACACGTCAATCAGCGGTGTGTACACCACTACAGGGAACCCAGGATAACCCACCACCCCAACAACAACAGGGACCTGGAGTCAGTGGTAGTGGGCACACGGTCCAGGGGACGGAGGCACAGGAACACAGGGGAACTGGAAGGGCTGCTGTGCGACAGGGGGCGGACAGGCCAAGGGACCCACTCTCCACAAGGCCCTCTCCTCCATCATGGGAGCATACCCCCACTCCCAGGAGATGATGTCGACGGTACTGGCCAAGTTTCAGGAGACCCAGCGCCTGCAGGAGGAGCAGTATTTGGGGTTCAGGGAGGAGCTCAGAACCATCAGCTCCACCCTGGGCACCATCGTAGGGGTGCTGAAAGACATACAGAAGACCAGGAGGGACACCGTGGCACTCCAAGGGGCCCCTGACACTAGCCTGGATGATGAACTGCCCACCACCTCCGCCAGCGCTAGAGGACAGGACGCCCGCCACAGGACCACCACACCAGCACCCCATCCCCTACAGATGGAGAACCACCCCGCAAGCGGTCCCTGAGATCCAGGAACAGGACAGAGCAAGATGGCAAGACCCCCGCCAAGAAATGAGACCACCCTGATTGTCCTCCCACTGTCCCACTTTGTTACCCTGTCCATACTTAAACTACCCCAGCTCCGCTTCCTATGCCCATATGGGCAGTGCACCTGTGTGACCAATGGACTGGATTCTGCCATGGACATTCCTCCACCATCCCCCATTACCATTTTACAACCCCCCTCCATTTTTTAGCACTTAAATAAACACCCTTGAAGCACAAAACAATCTGGAGTCCGTCTGTGATTTGGTAAATATGTATTATCAATGACAGTGTCAAAATGTGTTTCCAATTGTAATGCCAACATACCTATGTCACACATCAAAAGTCCATGAAGGATGCAAGCAGATGACACACGTTGGTAACCACACCTGTGAAACCGTAATGGAAAGGTACAACTCATTCAGCAAATACTGCTACTGAATGACAGACAGGATAGAGGTAGGAGTGTGAAAGTGAATGTAATAGTAAAAAAAAATGTTCTCACCTGTGTGTCACTGGAAATATTGCTGTATGACTGACTCCCTGTTGTCTATGTCTTCTTCCTCAGCTTCCTCCTCATCACTGTCCACAGGCTCCACAGGCTCCACAGCTGCCACAACACCGCCATCTGGACCATCCTCCTGCAGAAAAGGCATCTGGCGTCGCAAAGCAAGATTGTGAAGCATCTAGCAGGCGATGATGATCTGGCACACCTTCTTTGGTGAGTAGAATAGGGAACCACCTGTCATATGGAGGCACCTGAACCTGGCCTTCAGGAGGCCGAATGTGCGATCGATCACCCTCCTAGTCCACCCATGGGCCTCATTGTAGCGTTCCTCTGCCCTGGTCCTGGGATTCCTCACTGGGGTCAATAGCCATGACAGGTTAGGATAACCAGAGTCCCCTAATAGCCACACACGGTGCCTCTGGAGTTGACCCATCACATACGGGATACTGCTATTCCGCAGGATGTAGGCGTCATGCACAGAGCCAGGGAACATAGCATTACCTGGGAGATGTACTGGTCTGCCAAACATACCATCTGTACATTCATAGGATGATAACTCTTCCAGTTCCTGTACACCTGTTCACTCCTGCGGGGGGGACCAGAGCTACATGGGTGCCATCAATAGCACCTATGATGTTGGGGATATGTCCAAGGGCATAGAAGTCACCTTTCACTGTAGCCAAATCCTCCACCTGAGGGAAAACGATGTTGCTCCTCATGTGTTTCAGCAGGGCAGACAACACTCTGGACAACACGTTGGAAAACATAGGCTGGGACATCCCTGATGCCATGGCCACTGTTGTTTGAAAAGACCCACTTGCAAGGAAATGGAGCACTGATAGCACCTGCACTTGAGGGGGGATTCCTGTGGGATGGCTGATTGCTGACATCAGGTCAGGCTCCAACTGGGTACACAGTTCCTGGATTGTGGCACGGTTAAACCTGTAGGTGATGATTAAATGTCGCTCCTCCATTGTCAACAGGTCCACCAGCGGTCGGTACACCGGAGGATTCCGCCATCTTCTCAAATGTCCCAGCTGACGGTGCCTAGGAAGGACAACAGCGACCACAGAGTCAAGCAACTCAGAGGTATGTACCCACAGCTACACAGTACACGAAACATAATCCAAAAAGTTGTCTGTAAGTGTGTTGAGTCCAGGCCTAGGTATGTGTGACACAGTTGTAAATGAAGCCATGTGGGCCCCTGAAATGGCGGCTGCCTGACCTCTAAACTGGGACAATGGGACGTGAGGTATCTGCGCTGGCGTTGTACACCGTCGCAGTAGGCGGTCGCAGACCGCGGCGCAGTGCTGCATTGGTTAACATTGGACCCTATGGGTCCCAGGAGCCAATGATGAAGTGCGCCGGCGGTGATGATACGCACCGCCGAGGACGTCACCGTCGTGGACGTGACCGCCATTTTCTATCTGTTCAATCACTCGATACCTGATCTTCGACAGGAGAGGACCTACACTGCAAGTGCTGCTGTGACCTCGGTCTGGAAGAGACAATGGCTGCTGCGTCTGGGGAAAGGGCCCCTGCCTTCACTGCTCAGGAGTTGGAGAAGCTCGTGGACGGGGTCCTCCCCCAGTACACGCTACTCTACGGTCCTCCAGACCAACAGGTAAGTACACAGGGAGCACGTTGTGTGGGCTATGCCTGGGCGGAGAGGGCTGGATGTTAGTTGGAAGGGGGCAGAGTTCAGGGAACATGAAGGACTTTGAATGCATGTGCCACATGGCAAGGGTAGGGATGGGGGCCACTCACATCGACGGTGCAGTTGGTAATGACTTCTCTTCTTCCCCTGTACATGTCATGTAGGTCAGCGCCCACCAGAAGAAGGACATTTGCCTTGCCATCGCCAAGGACGTCCGGACCCTGGGGGTCCACCAGAGACGGGGCACCCACTGCCAGAAAAGATGCAAGGACATTTGCCGCTGGAGCAAGAAGACAGCGGAGGCTCAACTGGGGATGGCCTCCCAACGTGGGAGGGGTGCCTGTCGCACCATGACCCCCCCTGATGTTCCGCATCCTGGCGGTGGCCTACCCGGAGTTGGATGGGCGCTTGAGGGCATCACAGCAGACACAAGGGGGTGAGTACACTCTCATTCTGCGGACTTTGCACGCAGTGGAGGGGTCTGGGTGTGGGAGGAGGGCTGTGGGTTTCCCTAGGCCAGGGCGAGTTCTGTAGGCTAGGCCCTTCCAGAATGCAGGCCATGTGCCACTCCACCCCACCTCAGTAGAGTGCCAAGTACAGGTATACATGCCCCTGTGGCATCTGTAGAGGCCAAGAGCGCGGCGTAGTGCAGGGGGCTGCTGTGTCTGTATTGTCCGCCAACGGTAGCGGTAAGCCATGCACTCAACCTGTCTTTCTTCTGTCGCCCCCCTTTTTGTGCTCTCCCTGTTCTTTTGTGCATCAGCATCATCAGGCGGAGGTACAGTGGCACCGGAGCACGAGGGAGCTGCATCCCACATGGCCATGGAGGGCCACACCACAGACTCTGAATACACCAGTGGGACGGAGGGCGAGGGGAGCTTCACGTCGGTCACCAAACAGCGACACTGACTCGTCCGCCGATGGGAGCTCCCTTGTGGTACAGCCGCCACCTCCCCTACCAGCACCGCCCTCCCAGCCTTCGCCCCGTGCCCGCTCACCCAGAAGGGTGGGCATCACCTTCGCCCCAGGCACCTCAGCCCCTGCCCCTGTCACCCCTGCTGCCCTCAGTGAGGAGGCCATTGACCTCCTCAGGTCACTCACTGTTGGGCAGTCTACCATTGTGAATGCCATCCAGGGTGTAGAAAGGGAGTTGCAACACGGTAATGCATTCCTGGAGGGCATTCATTCTGGTCAGGCTGCCCTTCATCGAACCCTGCAATCTCTGGCCTCAGCACTGATGGCAGCCATTGTCCCTGTGTCTAGCCTCCCCCCTCCAACTTCCTCCACCCAGACCCAATCCCCTGTACCCCAGCCTATCCCAAGCACACCATCAGACAAGCATGCATACACCTCAACACACAAAAGTAGCTCAGGCAAACATAAGCACCACACAACCCACAGGCACTCAAACAAGCATCATCCACATACAGACACAACAACATCCACTGCCTCCACTGTGTCCCCCTCCTCGTCGTTTCCCTCCTCTCTCCCAGTGTCATCTACATGCTCACCTGCATGCACTACATCTACAGGCACTAGGACTCGCACCAGAACACCCAGCACCACACCCCGCTCACCTGCACTCACCACCCCCACTACCATTTACAAGTCCCCTGTGTCCACTCCCAGTGTGTCTGTGACGCCCCCTCCCAAAGTACAGAAACGCGGACACCCACACACCCAACATCCATCCACCTCACGACAGCCTCCAGTCCCTGCACCTGCACCCAAATCACCTGCACCCCAATCACCTAAAGTTACACCTCCTACAACCACCTCCTCTTCCTCCACTCCCAGACCCCCTCCAGCTACCCATCCCAGTCTTCGTCAACAACTCTTCCTCAGCAACATTGACCTCTTTGCCACCACCCCCACCCCTCCAATTGATAGGTCCCGTAGTAGCACCTCAGCCAAAAAAGGTGCAGTACCAGTGGTGCGTGTTAAAGGTGTTTGGAGTTCACCGGCCACCAGGGCAGCCAGTGTGACACGGAGCCAAAGCATTGCCAGTCCACCCCCTGTAAAGCACCTTAAGTTGGAAAGTGGCCGACGGGACAGGGTGAAGACTCCTGGCGGCAAAACTGCTCACAAGGGTCCCAGGGGGAGTGCTGAGTCAGCTGTGACTCCTCCAAAGGTGGTGAAGGGCCAGAAGAAGTCTGCACAGTCTGGGAAGAGCAGCACGGCGGAGAAGTGCGCCATCCTCCCCGGCGGCCGGGACGCCACCGCCAGCACTGTCGTCACTGGTCAGGAGACCACCGCCAGAATCAGTGCCCAGGAGGCCAGCACAATCGTCACTGGTCAGGAGACCACCGCCAGAGTCAGTGCCCAGGAGGGCAGCACAATCGTCACTGGTCAGCCAGAGTCAGTGCCGAGGAGGGCAGCACAATCATCACTGGTGAGGAGACCACCGCAAGAGTCAGTGCCCAGGAGGGCAGCACAATCGTCACTGGTCAGGAGACCACCGCCAGAGTCAGTGCCCTGGAGGGCCCCGGCAGCCACAGCCCCGCTGGGCAATGAGGGACCGTCATGCCACACACCAATGCACAGGTCAGACAGCAAAGGCAAGCACCGCTGAACAGGTCAGAGACTGCCATGGTGAAGACTGCTGAACAGGGCAAAGCACCGCTGAACAGGTCAGAAACTGCAAAGTCAAGCACCGCTGAACAGGGCACAGACCGCCATGGCAAAGCACCGCTGAACAGGGAAAAGACCGCCATGGTGAAGACCGCTGAACAGGGCAAAGCACCGCTGAACAGGTCAGAAACTGCAAAGTCAAGCACCGCTGAACAGGGCACAGACCGCCATGGCAAAGCACCGCTGAACAGGGCACAGACCGCCATGGCAAAGCACCGCTGATCAGGGCACAGACCGCCATGGCAAAGCACCGCTGAACAGGGAATAGACCGCCATGGCAAAGCACCGCTGAACAGGGAACAGCACCGCTGAATAGGTCAGAAACTGCTAAGTCAAGCACCGCTGAACAGGGCACAGACCGCCATGGCAAAGTACTGCTGAACAGGGCACAGACCGCCATGGCGAAGCACCGCTGAACAGGGCACAGACCGCCATGGCAAAGCACCGCTGGACAGGGAAAAAAATGCCAACTCAAGCATCGTTAGCCCATGTGCAGCTGGGACGGTGACAGAACAGGAACCGTCACGGGGAGCCTGATGCAGTCTGGGCACCAGTCCCCCTCCAGAACCAGTGGAGACTGTTATCCACTTGAGAGACTGTTGCTTTGCACTCCCCAGGATTGAACAGTGGGCAAGCCACCCACTGTAGAGACTTGAGAGACTGTGGCTTTGCACTCCCCAGGATGGTACAGTGGGCAAACCACCCACTGTAGAGACTTGAGAGACTGTGGCTTTGCACTCCCCAGGATGGTACAGTGGGCAATCCACCCACTGTAGAGACTTGAGAGACTGTGGCTTTGCACTCCCCAGGACTGAACAGTGGGCAAGCCACCCACTGTAGAGACTTGAGAGACTGTGGCTTTGCACTCCCCAGGACTGAACAGTGGGCAAGCCACCCACTGTAGAGACTTGAGAGACTGTGGCTTTGCACTCCCCAGGATGGTACAGTGGGCAATCCACCCACTGTAGAGACTTGAGAGACTGTGGCTTTGCACTCCCCAGGATTGAACAGTGGGCAAGCCACCCACTGTAGAGACTTGAGAGACTGTGGCTTTGCACTCCCCAGGATGGTACAGTGGGCAATCCACCCACTGTAGAGTCTTGAGAGACTGTGGCTTTGCACTCCCCAGGATGGTACAGTGGGCAATCCACCCACTGTACAGACTTGAGAGACTGTGGCTTTGCACTCCCCAGGATGGTACAGTGGGCAATCCACCCACTCTAGAGACTTGAGAGACTGTGGCTTTGCACTCCCCAAGATGGTACAGTGGGCAAACCACCCACTGTAGAGACTTGACAGAGTGTGGCTTTGCACTCCCCAGGATACATCAATGGGCATGGTGCCCCGTTGTGGGTCTGGTGTGGTGCTGTCATCCGGCTGAGGTGCCCCCCCCTTCCCTTCCCCCTGAGGTGCCTGTTGTATTTCTATCTGATGCTCCTGCAGTGTTCTCTTCGTTTGTGGACAGGTATCTAGTGTGGGCCTCGCCCATGCATTTTGGGCCCAGTGGTGCACGGACATTGATATGTGCATACCTGCACTACTTATCGTAATGTATGAAATCTTGACTGTGTTTATATCTGTATATATTTGATTACAGTAGTTTGATACATTACAATGTTTGAACTGATTTCCTTTTGTCTTTGCATTCTTACTGTGCTGTTTGGACATGCATTGGGGTGGGGGTGTTGCGTGTGTGTGTGTCCCTGACTTTTGCCTCCCCCCTCCCCTATGTCGTAGGTGCAGTACTCACCGTTATCTTCGGCGCCTACGTAGATGGTGATCGTAGAGGAGCAGAAAGACAAGCGCAGGGAGTATTTGTAGTTCGGGCTCCATTGTGTCCTCCTTCCTCGTGGAGTGTGGTAAGGTGAGCGTTTTCTCATTGCAAAAGCTGTTTCTGCCGTGTTTTCATCCACAGTGAATCCACCCCGGAAAAGGTGGCGGATTGGCGGGTTGTGATACTGTGGGCAGTACATTGTCTTCCACCTGTCTGTTGGTGGTGACCGCCGCGCTGCTTGTCTGTACCGCCGTGGCGGGCGGAGTGTTAAAGTGGCTGTCTATGTTGGCGGTTTCCGCCACGGTCATAATTCCCTTTTTTTCTCCGCCGGCCTGTTTGCGGTATTACCGCACCTTTAACACCGTCCGCCAGGGTTGTAATGGCCACCTTAATATCACTTTTCAGTGATATCTCTACAATTTCACATTGCATCTTCATTCGTTTTGACCTACAATTATCTAGATAAATATTCTATATTTTTCCAAAGACTGTGTTGTGTATTTTTGTGGTGCTATATGGTGTTATTGTGTGATTTATTGCACAAATACTTTACACATTGCCTTATAAGTTAATCCTGACTGCTTGTCCCAAGCTACCAGAGGGTGGGCACAGGATAATTTGGATTGTGTGTGACTTACCCTGACTAGAGTGAGGGTTCTTGCTTGGACAGAGGGTAACCTGACTGCCAACCAAAAAAAAACCATTTCTAACATTGGTGATCAGCGGTGAGGATAGGACTTGTATTTGTGCAGTGATATGCAGTAGCTAAGTATTTCACTACCTACCCACAGTTGAAGGTCAACCTGATTTTTATCTCTTTTTGCAAATTCGTTTTTCCTGACAATTTTCAAAAACTAAATCCTCACTCAGCATGTCTCTGGTTGGGTCTCAAGTAGTAGATTTGGACCTAGCCCTGTTGGAGACATATACCGTCAAACAGCTAAAAGGGTTCTGCAGGGTGATGAGAGTACCCACCTAAGGGGCCTCCAAAAAGGAGGACTTTCAAGTGGCGCTGAGGGCCTGGGCAGAAGCCCATTTAGAGGAAAGTGATGAGGAGGAGGAGCCAGAAAATGGCCTCTCAGAGGATTTATTGCCATCAGTGGGGAATGATACCACTGCAATTGTGCCCCCTTCCAGACCAGGGAGCAGTGTCTCTGAGCAAAGCCTGACCGCAGAGGAAAGGAGAGAAGAAAGGGAGTTCCAATTGCAAATGGCAAAACTGAAAATTGAGGCCCAACAGGAGGAAAAGAGGGCAGAGAGAGAAGCCATACAAGCTGAGGCTGAAAGAGCAGCCAATCAGGTGGAAGCTGAAAGAGCTTTGGCTGAAAAGAAACTATTGTTGGCTCATGAACTGAGTCTCAAGGAGCTGGAGATCAATGCGCGACTGTCTGAATCCAGCAGTAATGGTGGCAGCATACAGACAGGACCTGCTGGAGAAAAGAAGGTTCGTATACCCAAAAATGTGGTGCCCAGTTTTGTGGTGGGAGATGACATAGATAAATGGTTAGCTGATTATGAAGTTGCACTAAGGGCTCATGAGGTTCCTGAAGGGCAATGGGGGGTAGCTATGTGGGGTTATGTGCCGCCATTGGGGAGGGACACACTTCTCACATTGGATCAACCTGATCAAAACACATACCCACTTCAGAAAACCACTCTACTTGCCAAGTTTGGGCTGACCCCTGACGGATACCGTCAGAGGTTCAGGGACAGCACCAAACAACCACACAAACATGGGTAGATTTCTTTGACTTTTCCAGTAAGGCACTGAATGGATGGGTGCGGGGCAACAAAGTGGATAATTATCAAGGGTTATGTGACTTGATTCTGAGAGAGCATATGCTCAATACTACTTTTACAGAGTTGCGCCAGCACTTGGTAGATAGTAAGCTGATTGATCCCAGGAAACTTGCTGAGGAGGCTAACCTCTGGGTTAGCACCAGAGTGTCCAAAAAGGTACCTGGGGGGGACACCCACAAAGGTGGTCAGGGTTCCCAACAGAAGAAAGAGGGGGGAGATAAACTTACAGATAAGGAACTCTCCAAAGGCCCCCAAAAGAATTCCCAGGGAGTGGGAGGCACCTATTCCTTTTCCAGATTTGGGAAAAAGCCAGGGACTTATGATAAATCAGGGAGATCCAACTCCAAATGCTTAGAGTGCTACCAGTATGGTCACTATAAAGGTGACCCCCAGTGCTCCAAGAGGGCACCGTCCACTACTGGACAGACACCTGGGTTGACTAGTGTAGCGCTCGGGGGGAGATGGACCCAGATAGCTTTGGGGAGCAGGTAGAGATTTCCCTAGTGTCCCTGGCAGAAAGAGAAATGGTGCCCAAAGCCCACATGCCCCAAAATACTTCCAAGTACAGGCAGTGGGTCACCATTGATGGGCAAAAGGTGGAGGCTCTGCGTGACACAGGAGCCAGTAAGACTACTAGTCAGCTGGTGTCAACAGAGCAGATAGTCCCAGATACATTCCACCAGGTCATAGTCGCTGACAATCGTGAGAGTCAACTACCGGTGGCTCTGGTTCCCTTTGAGTTGGGGGCGAGTCTCTGGTACTCTGAAAGTAGCTGTGAGTCCTGCCATGCCTGTAGATTGTCTGTTAGGCAATGATCTTGAGCATACTGCTTGGAAAGAAGTAGAGCTCAGATCTCACCTGGAGATGTTGGGTTACCTGAGTGGGTCGGCATGACCACACGGTCCATGGCTGCCCGGGAGGGGAGTCAAGGGCATCTGGAGCCTGGAAAAATGGCCCAGACAGATGCAAAGAGGAAGGGCAAGAGGTGCTGGAAACCCGTCTCAAGTGTTCCCACAGTGGTGGACGAGGCCCCTGAGGAGGAGGAGGCCCCTGAGCCCACTGGGGAGGACATAGCTGACCTGGGTAACCTACCTTAACTTGCTGGCTGGCAAGTAGAGGGGGGGCCAACCAGAGCGGAATTCTGCAAGGCGCAGAAGGAATGCCCCACCCTTGAGGGTCTGAGGCAACAAGCCACAACCCTAGCAGCAGGTGACGCCTCTGGCACTCACCATATTTACTGGGAGAATGATCTCCTTTACAGTGAGCGTAAGGTTCCAGGTCCTGGGGCAGCCCGTGTGCTGGTGGTCCCACAGTGTTACTGGAACTTCCTACTGGGTCTGGCTCACAACATCCCCCTAGCAGGACACCTGGGCCAAGACAAGACCTTTAACAGGCTTGACACTCACTTCCATTGGCCCAGAATGAGAACAGCCTCAGATAACTTCTGCAGAGCTTGCCCCACCTGCCAGGCTAGTGGGAAGACAGGGAAACGGCTTGAGGCTCCCCTGCTCCCGCTCCCAGTCATTGGCACCCCCTTTGAAAGGGTGGGCATCGACATTGTTGGTCCCTTGGACCCCAAAACTGCCTTGGGCAACAGGTTTATCCTGGCTTTGTGGGACCATGCCACCCGCTATCCAAAGGCGATCCCTCTCAGAACAGTGACTGCACCAGTGGTAATCAGAGCCCTGTTGGGAATATTTACCCGTGTGGGATTCCCTAAGGAGGTTGTGTCTGACAGGGGCACAAACTTAATGTCTGCATACATGAAGTCCATGTGGGATGAGTGTGGGGTGACCTACCGGTTTACCACCCTTTACCATCCTCAATCCAATGGGCTTGTTGAGAGATTCAACAAGACCCTGAAAGGCATGATTAGTGGCCTGACTGAGGCCATGAGGCGTAATTGGGACGTCCTCTTACCCTGCCTGTTGTTTGCTTACAGAGAGGTGCCCCAGAAAGGGGTGGGGTTCAGCCCCTTTGACCTTCTCTATGGTCATCCTGTCAGGGGACCCCTAAGCATTGTGAAGGAGGGCTGAGAGAAAGCTCCCAAGTCACCTCCCCAGGATGTGGTCACCTACATGCTGGCCCTCCGCAACCAAACCCAACGCTTCTGGAAGCAGGCCCAGAGTAACCTCGAGGCCAGTCAAGAGGTGATGGAGGAGTGGTTTGACCAGAAGACCACTCTGGTTGAGTTCTCACCTGGAGACAAAGTTTGGGTGATGGGGCCAGTAGAGTCCAGGGCTCTCCAGGACCACTGGACTGGCCCCTTTGGGATCAAGGAGCGTAAAGGGGAGGCCACTTACCTAGTGGACCTCAAGACCCCAGGCACCCCCTAAGGGTCCTTCATCACAACCGGCTCAAACCTCACTTTGAGAGGTCTGAGGTCAGTATGCTCCTGGTCACAGCTGAGGGCATGGAAGAGGAGAGTGAACCTCTCCCCGACCTCCTCTTTGTCAAAGAAGGGGATGGGTCAGTGGGGGGTGTCATTCTCTCTGACTCCCTAACTCTAACCCAGAGAGGAGACTGCTATGAGCTGTTAGAGCAGTTCTTCCCCCCGTTCTCCCTTACTCCTGGGCTGACCCACCTCTGTGTTCATGACACTGACACAGGTGACAGTCCCTCTGTGAAGAACAAAATTTACAGGTTGTCGGATAAGGTGAAGGCCAGCATCAAGGAGGAGGTCTCCAAGATGTTGACTTTGGGGGTTATTGAGAAATCCAGTAGTCCCTGGGCCAGCCCGGTGGTATTGGTTACTTAGGCTACTGCCCCAGTCCGGTTCTGTGTGGACTACTGGGGTCTCAACTCAGTCACCCGGACGGATGCTCACCCCATCCCCCGAGCTGATGAGCTCATTGACAGACTCAGTGCTGCCAAGTTCCTGAGTACGTTCGATCTTACTTCAGGGTACTGGCAGATCGGCCTGACTGACGGGGCTAAAGAAAGATCAGCATTTTCCACCCCTGATGGCCATTACCAATTCCGGGTGATGCCATTTGGACTGAAAAATGCCCCCGCTACCTTCCAACGGTTGGTTAACGGGGTCCTAGCTGGTAAAGATGCCTACTGTGCAGCTTACCTGGACGACATAGCTGTCTACAGTTCCAGCTGGGAAGAACACCTGCTCCACCTCAAGGAGGTGCTTCAGGCTCTGCAACAGGCAGGCCTGACTATCAAGGCTAGTAAGTGCCAGATTGGGCAGGGTTCTGTGGTGTACTTGGGACACCTAGTAGGTGGTGGCAAGGTGTAGCCACTCCAGGCCAAGATTGAACCTATCAAGGCCTGGCAACCACCTAGAACACAGACTGAGGTGAGAGCCTTTTTGGGCCTCACTGGATACTACCGCAGATTCGTCAAGGGCTATGGTACCATTGTGTCCCCCTTGACAGAACTCACTTCCAAGAAACAACCTAGGTTGGTGAATTGGACAGAGGCTTGTCAGAAAGCCTTTGATTCTCTAAAGGAAGCCATGTGCACGGCCCCCATGCTCAAGGCCCCTGACTACTCCCAGGAATTTATTGTGCAGACAGACGCTTCAGAGCATGGCATAGGGGCTGTTCTAGCACAGCTGAATGAGGAGGGCTCAGACCAACCAGTAGTCTTTATTAGCAGAAGACTATTACCACAGGAACAAAGGTGGAGTGCTATTGAGAGAGAAGCATTTGCTGTGGTCTGGGCACTGAAGAAGCTAATACCCTACCTGTTTCGGACTCACTTCCGGGTTCAGACAGACCACAGGCCCCTCAGATGGCTCATGCAGATGAGGGGTGAGAATCCAAAACTCTTGAGATGGTCCATTTCCCTACAGGGGATGGACTTTACGGTCGAGCATCGCCCAGGGGTTGACCACGCCAATGCTGATGGTCTCTCCCTATACTTCCGCCTTAGCGATGAGAGCTCCAAGGAGGTCGGGTAGCTCTCCCCACTTTCAGCTGGGTGGAACACATGTTAGACCTGACATGCCTTAGGGTGGTCACCCCTAACTTTTTGCCTGCCTCCCTCCACTTTTTGGACTCTGTTTTTGCTGACTTTTAGACTCTGCACACTTTACCACTGCTAACCAGTGCTAAAGTGCATATGTTCTCTCCCTTTAAACATGGTCACTTTGGATCATACCCAATTGGACTATTTAATATACTTATTAGTAGCCTAGTAATGGGCACTGTATGTGCCTAGGGCCTGTACATTAAATGCTACTAGTGGGCCTGTAGCACTGGTTGTGCCACCCACTCAAGTAGCCCCTTACCTTGTCCCAGGCCTGCCATGGCAAGGCCTGTGTGTGCAGTTTCACTGCCACTTTGACTTGGCATTTAAAAGTACTTGCCAAGCCTAAAGCTCATCTTTTTCTGCACATCAGTCACCTCTAATGTGTGCCCTAGGTAACCCCTAGAGCAGGGTGCTGTGTGGGTAAAAGGCAGGATATGTACCTATGTAGTTTACATGTCCTGGTAGTGTAAAACTCCTAAATTCGTTTTTACACTACTGAGAGGCCTGCTCCCTTTATAGGCTAACATTGGGGCTGCCCTCATACATTGGTGAAGTGGCAGCTGCTGATCTGAAGGGAGAAGGAAGGTCATATTTAGTATGGCCAGAATGGTAATACAAAATCCTGCTGACTGGTGAAGTTGGATTTATAATACTATTTTAGAAATGCCACTTTTAGAAAGTGAGCATTTCACTGCACTTAAATCTTTCTGTGCCTTACAATCCATGTCTGGCTAGGTTTAGTTGACAGCTCCTTGTGCATTCACTCAGACACACCCCAAACACAGGGTACTCAGCCTCACTTGCATACATCTGCATTTTGAATGGGTCTTCCTGGGCTGGGAGGGTGGAGGGCCTGCTCTGACACAAAGGACTGCCACACACCCTACTGGGGCCCTGGCAGACAGGATTGCACTGAAAGGGGACCTGGTGCATTTCTTAGCCACTCTTTGAAGTCTCCCCCACTTCAAAGGCACACTTGGGTATAAAACAGGGCCTCTGCCCTACCACCTCAGACACTTGCTGGAGAAGAAACCTGAACCAGAACCTGCATCCTGACAAGAAGAACTGCCTGGCTGCTCAAAGGACTCACCTGTCTGCTTTCTACAAAGGACTGCTGCCTTGCTGTTGGCCTGCTGCCTTGCTGAACTCTTGTCTGGCTGTAAAAGTGCTCTCCAAGGGCTTGGATAGAGCTTGCCTCCTGTTCCCTGAAGTCTCACGACCAAAAAGACTTCTCTTTTTCATTTGGACTCTTCGTGCGCTGAAAATTTCGACGCACAGCTTACCCTGACTAGAGTGAGGGTTCTTGCTTGGACAGAGGGTAACCTGTCTGCCAACCAAAAACCTCCATTTCTAACAGTGCCCCTCCTCATTCCTTGGTGACTAGCCATTTCACTGGTAGTGCCATGCATAGTGCGGAGGTCTGTTCCCTGTGTGTGAGGGTGCTGTGTACACCAACGGTGGTGTTGGTGTAGTCATTGACCCTATGTATCCTTTGTCTCTTCCCCCCTTTTCTTGTTTTGTCATCCTGTCCTTATGTGCATGAGCATCGTCTGGCAGAGGAGCAGAGGCACCGGCGACAGAGGGAGCTGCATCCCACACGAACCTGGAGTCAGAGTCCACTGATGCTGAGGGCACCAGTAGGACAGAGGGCGAGGGGAGCACCACGGCTGAGACTGGAGGGGACAATACAGACTCTGATACCTCCTCCGATGGGAGCTCCCTGGTGGTGTGGGACACCTCTGTGAGCACCCCAGCTGCAGGTACAGCCACCACCCCCGTACCAGCACCGCCCTCCAAGTAGCCCCTCAGCAAGTTGCCCGTGCCTGCTCACCCAGGAGGGTGGTCATCTCCTTCGCCCCAGGCACCTCATGCCCTGCCCCAGTGAGCCCTGCTGCCGTGAGTGAGGAGGCTATTGACCTCCTTAGATCCATCTCTGTATGGCAAACAACCATTGTGAATGCCATCCAGGGGCTGGCAGCCCAGATGCAGCAATTAAATGCATTACTGGAGGGCATACACGGTGGATTGGCGTCCCAACAGAGATCAGTTCAGGCCCTGGCCTCCTCTCTGATGGCAGCCATTGTCCCTGTTTCAACCGTCCCCCCTCCAACTTCAACTTCTAAGTCCCATTCTCCTCAACCCCAACCCATCCCTAGTGCACAGGCAGACGAGCATGCACACAAGCAACACACAAGAGTGGTACAGGCAAACACAAGCACCACACTTCACCCCGCAGGCCACCACCCCCGTACCAGCACCGCCCTCCAAGTAGCCCCTCAGCAAGTTGCCCGTGCCTGCTCACCCAGGAGGGTGGTCATCTCCTTCGCCCCAGGCACCTCATGCCCTGCCCCAGTGAGCCCTGCTGCCGTGAGTGAGGAGGCTATTGACCTCCTTAGATCCATCTCTGTATGGCAAACAACCATTGTGAATGCCATCCAGGGGCTGGCAGCCCAGATGCAGCAATTAAATGCATTACTGGAGGGCATACACGGTGGATAGGCATCCCAACAGAGATCAGTTCAGGCCCTGGCCTCCTCTCTGATGGCAGCCATTGTCCCTGTTTCAACCGTCCCCCCTCCAACTTCAACTTCTAAGTCCCATTCTCCTCAACCCCAACCCATCCCTAGTGCACAGGCAGACGAGCATGCACACAAGCAACACACAAGAGTGGTACAGGCAAACACAAGCACCACACTTCACCCCGCAGGCACTCACACAAACACCATTCAGTTGCAGACACAACAACATCCACTATCTCCACTGTCTCCCCCTCCTTCTCCTCCTCCTCCACCTCCCACCCAGTTGCGTCTACACTCACACCTGCATGCACTACATCAATATCCACTACCAGAATCATCACCACACAAAGCAGAACACACACCTCACTGACAGACACATCCTCAACATCCATGCACGCGTCCCCTTTGTCTTCTCCCATCATGTCTGTCCCCCTCCTAAAGTACACAAACGCAAGCACTCAGACACCCAACAGCATCCACCTTGCAACAGCATACAGCCCATGCACCTGCACCCAAATCCAGCAAACACCCCCAACAACCACTCCCTCATCCTCCACTCCCATTACTCCTCCCTCTTCCCGCCCCAACGTCCCTAAAAAGCTTTTCCTTTCCCAGATTGATCTCTTCCCTCCCCCACCCCTGTCCTGCACGTATGGGCAGGGTGGCAAGGACCCAGCCAAGCACCTGAGCCAAACAGTCCACAGGCCCAGTGGTAGCACCACCTACTCGTGGTGGTAAGGATTTCAGGCCAACAATACTGAAGGGGAAGGAGCCTGCACCAGCTGCAAAGAAGGGGAAGGAGCCTGCCCCGGCTGCAAAGAAGGGGAAAGGAGCCTGCACCATCTGCAAAGAAGGGGATGGAGCCGGCACCAGGTGCAAAGAAGGGGAAGGAGTCTGCACCAGCTGCAAAGAAGGGGAAGGAGCCTGCACCAGCTGCAAAGAAAGGGTAAGGGATCCCCAACCCATGAGCAGGAGGGGAGGAGGCAATCTACGCCAGAGGAAGCTGACAGCCAAACACCGCCACCACCACCAGCTCTCACAGGGCCCCCACCACCAGCCGAGGTTGTACAGCCATCAGACAGTGCAGGGGCTGAGCAGGAGCCTCTCCCAACCACCACCACGGTGCAGCCATCAGGGGGTGCAGGGGTTGAGCAGGAGCCTCCCACAACCACCACCAAGTTGTAGCCATCAGAGGGTGCAGGGGCTGAGCAGGAGCCTCCCACAGCCACCACCCCAGTGCAGCCATCAGAGGGTGCAGGGGCTGAGCAGGAACCTCCCACAACCACCACCACAGGTCAGCCATCAGAGGGTGCAGGGGCTGAGCAGGAGCCTCCCACAACCACCACCACAGTGGAGCCATCACCGCCGGCGGACACCATATAGTCCAGCCTCCAAGGGCTGCTGTGTGGCCAGCCCCCACCAGAACCAGTGGGCAAGACACCCACTTGAGAGACTGCAGCCTTGCACTCCCCAGGACAAAGAGCAATGGGCATGTTCCCCCCTCCAGAACCAGTGGGCAAGACACCCACTTGAGAGACTGTGGCCTTGCACTTCCCAGGACAAAGAGCAATGGGCTTGTTGCCCCTCCAGAACCAATGGGAAAGACACCCACTTGGGAGACTGTGGCCTTGCACTCCCCAGGACAAAGCACAGGACATATTGCCCCCTCCAGAACCAGTGGGCAAGACACCCACTTGAGAGACAGTGGCCTTACACTTCCCAGGACAAAGAGCAATGGGCTTGTTGCCCCTCCAGAGCCAGTGGGCAAGACACCCACTTGGGAGACTGTGGCCTTGCACTCCCCAGGACAAAGCACAGGGCATATTGCCCCCTCTAGAACCAGTGGGCAAGATACCCACTTGAGAGACTGTGGCCTTGCACTCCCAAGGACAAAGAGCAATGGGCATGTTGCCCCCTCCAGAACCAGTGGGCAAGACACCCACTTGAGAGATTGTGGCCTTGCACTCCCGAGGACAAAGAGCACAGGCATGTTGCCCCCTCCAGAACCAGTGGGCAAGACACCCACTTGAGAGACTGTGGCCTTGCACTCCCCAGGACAAAGCACAAGGCATGCTGCCCCCTCCAGAACCAGTGGGCTTGTTCCCGCATCTGGCTGAGGTGCCACCCCTCCTCCTGAGGTGCCTGCCTATTTGACAACCTATGCCTCTGCCGTGTTCTATCCGGATTGGTGCAGGATTCGAGTGGGGCCTTGGACTGTGCCCTGTGTCCATGTGGGCCCTTTGAACTATGAACTGGCAGTGTCCCTTTTGTATACATGTGTACAGATCTGTTTCATTTTATTGTTGGACTGATTGCAATCATTTTTGTAAATTCCTGTTGCCTTTGCATTATTCTGCAGATTTTCATAGTCAAATTGTTTTTGTAATGCATATGGTTGTGTGTATGGCGTGTGTATGTCGGGGGTGTGTGGTGCGAGTGTGTGTCACTCTCGTTTTCATCCCACCCTCCCTTGTGTGCTAGGCAGCTGTACTCACCGTCGTTGTCTTCGCCGGTGCTGGTGTTCCAGGTAGAGTATAACATAGAAGATCATCGGAAAGACTTGCAGTTTAGGTTCCATGGGGGAGTGGTTCTTCCCTGTGTCTTCAATGGTGAGCCCTTTCTCTTATGTGATGTGTTTCCGCCAGGTTTTCGATGGCGTTGGTACCGCCCCGGAAAAGGTGGTGGAATTGTGTGTCAAAATGTGGTGGGCGGTACTTTGTCTTCTGCCTGGCTGTAGGCGGCTACCGCCATGGTGACTGTTGTTACCACCCTGGCGGTCGGTGTGGTACATTGGCTGTCTATCGGAGATATCACCGCTATGGTCATAATTTAGCGGTAATTACTGCCAGCCTGTTGGCAGTATTACCACCACTTTATCACCGACCGCCAGGGTCGTAATGAGGGCCACAGTGCCTAAAAGCAGGGATCTAACTGTTTTTCCATATTCAGCACACATAACCTTTTTTGCTGACTCCCCCAGGGTTATAAGAACAGTCCAGGGCTGTTCTCTGCCCGTGTAACATAAATATATCATATTGATCCAGAAGCATTGTCCTATGTCAATGATATATATCTGACGGGTGATGACTTACACTTATTTAGCCAAAGTAGATTGCATTGATTTGGGATTTGCAGAACATGGCCACAAATTCAATTTCAACAAAACAAAAATTGCCTTATTCATGGTCCTGTTTCTAGGATACGAGTTATCAATGAGGAGAGAAGGCGGGCACCACACTTTATTAAGAAGTGTGCTTAATTGCAATCACCAAATACCAACAAAAAAACACAATTCTTGTTAGGATTTTTCATTTTTTAGCAGAACCTACATGCCATATTTTGCCCAAGTCATAAAACCACTGTACAGTTTAAGGCATCTGTTTTTTTCTAGCAAACATTGGACACCAGAGCATACACAGATCACTGCAAACTGACATGCTTGAAACAAAACACTTAAAACATACAGGGAGTGCAGAATTATGAGGCAAATGAGTATTTTGACCACATCATCCTCTTTATGCATGTTGTCTTACTCCAAGCTGTATAGGCTCGAAAGCCTACTACCAATTAAGCATATTAGGTGATGTGCATCTCTGTAATGAGAAGGGGTGTGGTCTAATGACATCAACACCCTATATCAGGTGTGCATAATTATTAGGCAACTTCCTTTCCTTTGGCAAAATGGGTCAAAAGAAGGACTTGACAGGCTCAGAAAAGTCAAAAATAGTGAGATATCTTGCAGAGGGATGCAGCACTCTTAAAATTGCAAAGCTTCTGAAGCGTGATCATCGAACAATCAAGCGTTTCATTCAAAATAGTCAACAGGGTCGCAAGAAGCGTGTGGAAAAACCAAGGCGCAAAATAACTGCCCATGAACTGAGAAAAGTCAAGCGTGCAGCTGCCACGATGCCACTTGCCACCAGTTTGGCCATATTTCAGAGGTGCAACATCACTGGAGTGCCCAAAAGCACAAGGTGTGCAATACTCAGAGACATGGCCAAGGTAAGAAAGGCTGAAAGACGACCACCACTGAACAAGACACACAAGCTGAAACGTCAAGACTGGGCCAATAAATATCTCAAGACTGATTTTTCTAAGGTTTTATGGACTGATGAAATGAGAGTGAGTCTTGATGGGCCAGATGGATGGGCCCGTGGCTGGATTGGTAAAGGGCAGAGAGCTCCAGTCCGACTCAGACGCCAGCAAGGTGGAGGTGGAGTACTGGTTTGGGCTGGTATCATCAAAGATGAGCTTGTGGGGCCTTTTCAGGTTGAGGATGGAGTCAAGCTCAACTCCCAGTCCTACTGCCAGTTCCTGGAAGACACCTTCTTCAAGCAGTGGTACAGGAAGAAGTCTGCATCCTTCAAGAAAAACATGATTTTCATGCAGGACAATGCTCCATCACACGCGTCCAAGTACTCCATAGCGTGGCTGGCAAGAAAGGGTATAAAAGAAGGAAATCTAATGACATGGCCTCCTTGTTCACCTGATCTGAACCCCATTGAGAACCTGTGGTCCATCATCAAATGTGAGATTTACAAGGAGGGAAAACAGTACACCTCTCTGAACAGTGTCTGGGAGGCTGTGGTTGCTGCTGCACGCAATGTTGATGGTGAACAGATCAAAACACTGACAGAATCCATGGATGGCAGGCTTTTGAGTGTCCTTGCAAAGAAAGGTGGCTATATTGGTCACTGATTTGTTTTTGTTTTGTTTTTGAATGTCAGAAATGTATATTTGTGAATGTTGAGATGTTATATTGGTTTCACTGGTAATAATAAATAATTGAAATGGGTATATATTTTTTTTTTGTTAAGTTGCCTAATAATTATGCACAGTAATAGTCACCTGCACACACAGATATCCCCCTAACATAGCTAAAACTAAAAACAAACTAAAAACTACTTCCAAAAATATTCAGCTTTGATATTAATGAGTTTTTTGGATTCATTGAGAACATGGTTGTTGTTCAATAATAAAATTAATCCTCAAAAATACAACTTGCCTAATAATGCTGCACTCCCTGTATGTGTAAACAAAACAAACCTGGTCATCTGGATAATATTGGGGGCTATTGCCTTTACCTATGTCACAGTCAATGAAGATGGCACTGTGTGGATTGCACATAAATCGTATTTATAGACAAATGCTGAAATGGATTGTGCGTCCACTGAAAAAATAGACTGCAGGTCAGGTGGCTGTCATTAAGGAAAGATGATTCACTGAGGGAAAACACATCTTTGACATCACTCCCATTCCAGCCTTAGAGGCTGTCACAAAGGCTAGTGTCACAAATTCAAAAGCCTTACATCCCAGTTGTATACAATGGACCACTTCCTTGACCATGACTGATGTACATTATGGGCCTCATTCCGACCCTGGCGGTCATAGACCGCCAGGGTGGAGGCCGGAGGTAGCACCGCCAACAGGCTGGCGGTGCTACATGGGCAATTCTGACCGCGGCGGTAAAGCCGCGGTCAGAAAAGGGCAACCGGCGGTTTACCCCTGCCCAAGGGAATCCTCCATGGCGGCGCTGCTTGCAGCGCCGCCATGGGGATTCCGACCCCCTTCCCGCCATCCTGTTCCTGGTGGTTGTTACCGCCAGGAACAGGATGGTGGGAACGGGTGTCGTGGGGCCCCTGGGGGCCCCTGCACTGCCCATGCCACTGGCATGGGCAGTGCAGGGGCCCCCTAACAGGGCCCCATTGAGATTTTCAGTGTCTGCTTTGCAGACACTGAAAATCGCGACGGGTGCCACTGCACCCGTCGCACCCCTTCAACTCCATTCCATTCGGAGCCGGCTTCATTGTTGAAAGGGCTTTCCCGCTGGGCCGGCGGGCGGCCTTCTGGCGGTCGCCCGCCGGCCCAGCGGGAAAGTCGAAATGACCGTCGCGGTCTTCCGACGGGGTTACTTTGGCGGGCGCGGAAAGTCGGAATGACCCCCTATGTGTTTGACCCTAAATTACAAACTCAAGAATTTCTCCAGTATGAAGTGGAATACTCCATGTGCACCAACATTTTGCCTCTTTATCAGTATAAATATATTATAAATACTGACGGAGCTGTAGGTACCAAATATCAATACTCCAAGGTTTGAGCAGCTGTTTAGGGTCCAATGAGGGATGGACAGTTCCACCCTCAGCAAACATTCACACAGTCCTTTGGGGATTGTACTGCACAACTGGCTGAACTAAATTTTTTGATTCTGGCACTGGAGCATATGGATTCTGAATTCCCCACTGTCATAGTGTGTGATTTGTATTGCTGTGACAAACTGTCACGACCCCCTCTTGTGTCCTCTATACAGTGGGTCTGGCACACAGGGCTTGTGTTGCATTTCTCCTGTGGCACCTCATGGCTTACTGTGACACCAGAATAAACACCCCTCAGGCCCCACTAGAATATTCTAGTACGTTGCTCAATTTGTTTTTCTGGTTGCACACTTGCAAGGAATAGACATGTGTTTCCTGTTTATTGGTTCCAACTGCTACGACCTATTGACCCACCTACTAAAGTAATTGATTCCACCTGCTTCTGTTTATTGGTTCCAACTGACATGATCTATTGATTCCACCTGCTAATGTTTATTGATTCAACCTGCATTTGTTTATTGGTTCCAACCGCCATGACCTATTGACTCCAGCTTCTGTTTATTGGTTCCAACTATCATGACCTATTGTCCCACCGGCTATTGTTATTGATTGCACCTGCTTGCATCAAAGGTCAAATCCATTGGGCTGACAGGTGTTCTCTCCCAGGGCCCATTGGAACCTTCCTGTCTCCCATGTGAGCCCTGTGCCTTTCAGGAGTCAGCCACACCCATAGAGTATTTAAACTACACCCGAAACGCAAGTTGGTGCTTCGCCTGTCCTGAACAAGCACCATCCCTGTACTCACCTCCGGAGTCAACTGGATTCCTCCAGCACTCTAGTCTTCCTCACCCCAAGCCTCCCTACCACTCCTGTGATCCTGTCACCGTCAACACATCTGTCGTCTTCGCTTCCAGTGTGGCAATTCCTCTTCCTCTTTAGCTTCCTGCACTACAGCTACAAAGACAAAGTAGGAAACAAAAAACGAAGTATTTGATCACAGGTTAGTGTACACTAATCCCTAGATTAAGCTTAGACTATCCATAAAAACGGAATTCTGAATAGAGAAAGCCCACCTTCTGGAAGTCGGACACTACCTTTGTTTCAATAGCTTTGGCACTCTGAACTTCTTTACAGATTGGGCTTGAATTATATCAGAACAAAAATCTACCCACCATTTCTGACAAACTGTTGCAATAAGAAGAAGAGAGGACATATTAGTGTGCACTATATATGTGTACAAACTTGTACAGAGAACTGAATGTAAAATCATTCTTGGAAGTGCCAGAAACTCCTTCCTTAACTTTTGTTTTGTATCTGCTCTCATGCAGTGCTTGTGGTGAAGCCTTTAAGTGTCCAATATTGTGAATAAGTATGTCATCTGTTTATGCTGAGAACTGCTGGGAAGCTATTCTTCTTGTTATTTCCAGTGCACTACATCCACACCAACACAAAAGGTTCAGGGAGTGCAGAACCTCTTACAAAGTGTTGCAAGACTACATAGAAAGACCAGTACCACAAGTATATATTTTCTTATTTTGTCCCCACCCTCTTCACCTTGAGGGCAGTGTATGATGTAAGGGTTTAGGGTTCCTTGATTGTGGGCTGCCCCCCGGGGGCATAAGAGGTTCCACAGTCAGAACCAGGTGTATTGAGACCCCTGTAGTCCACACAAAATCGCTTGTCTCTTTCCTTCTTTGCTATGCGGTTTGGGGACAAGCACCACTGGGCTGGCCCAGGGGCTATCAGAAGGCTCAATAACTCCAAGGTCTAACATTTTTTGAACTTCTGATTTTATGCAATCTCTGACATGGTCAGGTTGCCTGTAAATTTTACTTTTGACAGGTAAACTGTCTCCAGTGTCAATTGTACGTTCACACCACGTAGTTGTGCCAGGTGTGAATGAGAAGAGTTCGTAAAAATGACCAAGTAGATTTTTACAGTCTTCCTTCTGCTCAGCAGTCAGGCAGCCTGCAAGAACCACTCCTACCACTTAGCCATCAGCTTCAGTGTTGGAAAAGAGATCAGGGAGAGGGTCACTCTCTTCTTCCCGTCCCTCATCTGTAGCCATGAGCAGGGTTAAGTCAGCCCTGTCATAGTAAGGCTTTAGGTGATTTACATGAAGCACCCTAAGGGGGCTTCTGGCAGTGCCCAGGTCTACAGGTAGGTGAGCTCACCTTTCTTTTCTACAATTGGATGGGGTCCACTCCATTTGTCCTGGAGTGCTCTTGGGGCCACAGGCTCCAATACCCACAACTTCTGTCCTGGGTGGTACTCTGTCAGGACAGCCTTCTGGTCATACTATTGCTTTTGGAGCTCTTGTCTGGCTTGAAGGTTTTTAGTAGCCTTTTCATGTCTCCACCATTCTGGATCTTAGGTCAAGCACATAGTCCACAATGTCTTGTTTTGGAGTGTTTAAAGGTTGTTTCCAGCCCTCCTTAACAAGAGCAAATGGACCCCTAACAGGGTGACCAAATAGGAGTTGAAAGGGGCTATAGCCCACTCCTTTTTGGGGTACCTCTCTGTAGGCAAAAAGGAGGCATGGTAATAGGACATCCCATCTCCCTCTGAGTTTTTCAGAGAGTCTCATAATCATGCCTTTGAGAGTTTTATTAAACCTCTCAACCAATCCATTATTTTGTGGATGATAAGGGGTGGTGAACTTGTAGGTAACACCACACTCCTTCCACATTGCTTTTAGGTATGCAGACATGAAGTTAGTACCTCTGTCTCACACCACTTCCATAGGGAAACCCACCCTGGAAACAATTCCCAGGAGAGCCTTTGCCACTGCAGGAGCTGTAGTGGTCCTTAAGGGTACAGCTTATGGATACCTTGTGGCATGGTCCATCACCACAAGGATAAATTATTGCCAGAAGCTGTTGGAGGGTCAAGGGGTCCAACAATATCAACCCCTACCCTTTCAAAGGGCACCCCAACCACTGGCAGTTGGGTTGCCATCAGTCTTGCCACTGGCTTGGCAGGGGACACAGGAGCTACAAAACTCCTTTCTGTCTTCTGACATATGGGGCCAGTGAAAATGTGGAACAAGTCTGTCCCATGTTTTACTCTGGCCTAAAGGCCCAGCTAAAGGGATGTCCTGAGCCAGAGTTTGGAGGAATTCCCTGTACTTAAGGGAGATGACCAACCTCCTGGTGGCACCAGGCTTAGGGTCCCTTGCTTCAGTATAGGGGAGATTATTCTCCCAGTAAACTCTGTGGCCGTCAGTGACATCACCATTTATGATTGACAGCTTGCTGTCTGAGACCCTCCAATGTGGGACATGTTTGCTGTGCCACACTCAGCTCTTCCCTGGCAGGCCCCCCTGCACCCAAAAGCTCAGCTGTGTCAGCTTCCAGCTCCTCTGGTGTAGGTTCTGCACAGGGAGAGAATTTCTCTTCCTCAAAAGGGGAATCATCTGTGGAGGGAGAGATAGTGGACAAGGGTTTGCCCTTCTTACCCCTAGTTTTTGGGAGCACTTGGTCCATTATTCCAGGATCCAAGTTTCCCTGTCCTCTTTGCTTCCTGGCCTGAGCCCTGGTAAGAGGAAAGATATGCCCAGGAATGCCCAGCATTGCTGCATGGGCCTCCAACTCCACTTCAGCCCAGGCTGAAGTCTCCAAATCATTGCCTAGCGGACATTCTACAGGCAAACCAGTGGCTACCACAACTTTCTTTGGACCAGAACCGTCCCCCCCCCCCCCCATTGAGATTCACAACAGCCATGGAGTGGCTTACAGTGTTGCTATGGGAGTCTGTCACTTGGTACTTGTGACCAAATAGGTGCTGCTCAGGGGCAACCAGTTTGTCTATCACCATTGTGACACTGGCTCCTGTGTCCCTGAAGGTCTCACCTGAACACCATTAATCAGGGGTAGCTGCTTTTACTTATCCATATTAAGGGGACAAGCAGTTAAAGTGACTACGTCAATGCCACCACCAGAGACTAAAACAGCCTCAGTGATCTCTCTATCTAGGACAACCCCAACTACATTACCAATGGTGAGCCCAGCTACACCCATTGATTGGCTATTAGTAGTACTCTTTCTACCACCACTGCTATTACTAGGGGCACTAGTGGTTACAGCTGGGGTAGTGGTGGTGGGAGGTTTGGTGTTTCTTTTTGAACAATGACTATCAGTTGCCCAATGGCCTTTGGCTATACACAAATAACACCAAGGTTTCTTATCTTTGTGAGAAGAGGATTTGGACCCACCACACCCAGAGGATTTTTGTGGGCCTTATGAAGACGCTGATGATTTTTTATCTTTGTCCCCACCCTTGTCATGTGACTTACCATCCTTCTTCTTGCTGTCCTTGTTACCCCCTGTATGAACTTTTCTGTTCACCCTTTTTCTGACCCATTTGTCTGCCTTCTTTCCTAATTCTTGGGGAGAGGTCAGATCTGAGTCTACAAGATACTGATGCAACAAGTCAGACACACAGTTATTCAAAATATGCTCTCTCAGAATCAAGTTATATAGGCTTTCATAATCAGTCACCTTACTGCCATTTAACCAACCTTCTAGGGCCTTCACAGAACAGTCTACAAAGTCTGTCCAGTCCTGTGATGATGCCTTTCTAGTCTCTCTGAACTTAAGTCTGTATTGTTCAGTGGTTATGCCCAGACAATCTAAGAGTGCACTTTTAAGAATTTGGTAATTATCTGCATTATCCTTTCCGACAATGAGGAGTCTGTCTCTCCCCTCACCAGAGAAGGATAACCAAAGGATAGCAGTCCACTGTACATGATGGACCCTCTGAAATTTACAGGCCCTCTCAAGTGCAGCAAACCACTTGTAGATGTCATCACCATCCTTGTAAGGAGGGACAACTTTGTGCAGATTCCTGGAGTCAAATGAAGGTTCCCTACCATTTGAATTCTTGAAACTGCTGCTGCCACGAAGGGGAACTAACCCCAAACCCTGCCTTTCCTTTTCAACAGCCAGGGTTTCCCTGTCTAAGGCCAACTGTTGCTGCATTAGCCTCAGTCTGGCCTCCTCTAACCTCAGCTTTCTGAGTTCCCTATCTAGGGACTGATCCTCAGGGTTAGATGTGTGGGATACCTCTGAAACAGAGGTAACATGGGGATGTGCAGAGTTAGATCTATCTCTAACAGGGGCCACTCTAGTGACCTGGCCTCTAGGGGTGAAAGGAGCCCTACTAGTGTGTGAAGCCTTCCCACTACCAGTTGTACTAAGTGGCTTGTTAACAGATAAAGCTGGGGAAGTACCCTCTGCAGGATTGTCAGTGTGCTCCTCTAAGCCTTATTGGTTGGACTCACCCTCTACCTCTTCCCCTGTCTGATCTGGACCAGTGCTGAGTCACTAGTCATCTTGGAGGACGAGATTTGAGAGGAACTCCTTATTGGGGTTCTTCCCAATCCCCAAACTTCTTTCAATACAGAGACCCCTCAAACTTTTAAAGATAATATTTTTATAGGTTGTTTTCACAACTCTAGGTGTAGCTTTTACAGAAGACATATTGAAAAGAGAAAAAGTTTGGGAAAGTGAGTAAAATGTTAGTAGAATAACGGAGCTAACTTTTTAGAGAAAAAAAGAAAACTTTTCAGGACTTTGTAAAAACTTTTGCAACGTTTAAAGAACTTTTAAGAAGGCTAGAAAATTACTTAGGCTGAACTAGGAGACATGCAAAGCTCATGCAATACCACTTATAGTTACATAGTACTTATACATAAGTAAAGACAATACTCAGTGTTACCAAAAATAAAGGTATTTATTTGGGTGACACAGTACAAAAAATACTTCTGGAGGTAAGTATTATAAACAATCTATACACTAGACACCAAAATAAGCCAAGCACTTAGACATAGGATAGTGCAAGCAATAAGAAATGCTATAGAATGCAATGGGAGAAAATAGGTCTAGGGACAACACAAACCATATACTAAGAAAGTGGAATGTGAATCACGAATTCCCCCCTAGACAAGTGTAGTGTGTGCAGAATTGCTGGGAGAGTAGGAATACAGCAAAGGTAAGTAAATTCACACACCCCATAGCCCAGAAAAGCAGGAGTAAAGTACTGCAAGTTTCCTTAGGACACACTACACCTTGTGATATGGATTACTACAGTATCCAACCAAGTCTGCAAACAACAACTGCTGGATTCCTGGACCTGAAGACCTGCAAGAGAAGGGGGCCAAGTCCAGGAGTCAAAAGAAGTTCCATGAAGGGCAGGAGCCCCTGCCAGCCCAGAAGAGGGTGCAAAAGAAGAGTGCCCGGTTGGACGAAGACTGCAGGAATGCACCTTAGGAAGATGCCAGCGGGTTCCTGCACGATGCAAAGGATGTCCCACGACATGAAGATGGATGCAGACATGATTTTGTGTTGGAAGTCGCCAACAAGCCTTGATTATGACAAAGTTGCATTTTGTGTCAAAATGGTGCTGGCTGGACCCCGGAGGGACCTGGGGGCCTCGACTCTGTGTGAGGAGGAAGAGACAGCTCTCAGCACTTTGGAGAGCCCTCAGGATGCCAGACAGCACCCACAGGAGTCCCAGGACACGGGGATGAAGGACGTGCAAAACGCGGTTGGTGCAGCACTACACAGAAGGCTCCCACGCCACCCGAGGTCAACTCAGCAAGTTGATCATCACAGGATAGAGTGCTGGGGACCTGGACCAGGCTGTGCACAAAGGAATTTTGCAAATAGTGCACAGAGGCCTCAGGTCGAGAAGACGTGGTGTACAGGGGTACTGCTGCTCTCAGGGAAGGCAAGGTCTTACCTCCTCCAAATTGCGTCAGCAGGACCTCAGGACAGTCTATGTCAATGGGGTCCACCCTCTGTGTGTCCAGGAGCACGCTTGTCACTGTGAGAGGAGTCCAGGAGTACCTGTCATCAACTTGGAAGGTGCCTGCGTGAGCAGGGGAGTGACTCCTTCACCCCACTGGAGATTTCTTCGGTCCTTCTGGTGCAGGATGAAGACAGGGAGTCCTCAGACATGCACACCATGGAAACTGTTGCAGTGGATGGCTGGAGCTGAAGTGGCAGAAGAAAAGTATCCCTTGTGGATACTTTGTTGCTGTTATAGCGGTTCCTGGAGCAGGCTGCGGTTGATCCGAGGTCAGAGGATGAAGTAGTAGTTACAGAGGATTGCTGCTGGCAACTTGCAAGTAGAATCTGAAGAGAACCCACAGGAGAGACCCTAAATAGCCCTGAGAGGGGGACTGGCTACCTTATCAGGACCTATCAGGAGGGGTTTCTGAGGTCACCTGCTGGCACTGGCTACTCTCAGCCCTCCAGAGTTCCCCCATACCTTGCAAAGCAAGATGGCTGAAGTCTGGGACACACTGAAGGAACTCTAGGCACCAACCCTAGGGTGGTGATGGACAAGGGAGTGGTCACTTCCCTTTCCTTTGTCCAGTGTCACGCCAGAGCAGGGGACAAGGGGTCCCTGAACCGGTGTAGACTGGTTTATGCAAGGAGGGCACCATCTGTGCCTTTCAAAGCATTTCCAGAGTCTGGGGGAGGCTACCCCTCTCCAGCCTGTAATACCCATTTCCAAAGGGAGAGGGTGTAAACACCCTGCTCTCAGAGGAAATGCTTTGTTCTGCCTTCCTGTGACTGAGCTGCTCAGACCCCAGGAGGGAAGAACCCTGTGTGTAAGGTGGCAGCAGCTGTAGCTGCAGTGCAAGCCTTAGAAAGCTGGTTTGGCAGTACTGGGGGTCCATAGTGGAGCCCCCAGGATGCATGGAATTTGCTCCCCAATACCAGATTTGGAATGGGGGACAATTCCATGATCTTAGACACCTTACTTTGCCATATTCGGAGCTACTATTGTGAAGCTACATATAGGTATTGACCTATATGTAGTGCATGCGTGTAATGGTGTCCCCGCAATCACAAAGTCCGGGAAAATGGCCCTGAAGTATGTGGGTGCTCCTTTGCTAGTGCAAGGGTGCCCTCACACTTAATAACTTTGCACCTAACCTTCAGCAACTGAAGGTTAGACATATAGGTGACTTATAAGTTACTTAAGTGCAGTGAAAATGGCTGTGAAATAATGCGTCCGTTATTTCACGCAGGCTGCAGTGGCAGTCCTGTGAAAGGGTTTGTCTGAGCTCCTTATTGGTGGCAAAAGAAATTATGCAGCCCATAAGGATCTCCTGGAACCCCAATGCCCTGGGTACCTAGGTACCATATACTAGGGACTTATAAGGAGGGTCCAGTGTGCCAATTGAAATTGGTAAATGAAGTCACTAGCCTATAGTGACACATTTAAAAGCAGAGAGAGTATAAGCACTGAGGTTCTGATTAGCAGAGCCTCAGAGACACAGTCAAGCACTATACAAACACACACATTAGGCCATAAACTATGAGTACTGGGGTCCTGACCAGCAGGATCCCAGTGAGACAGGCAAAAACATACTGACATACAGGTAAAAATGGGGCTAACATGCCAAGAAAGATGGTACTTTCCTATAGTGCGTGACACCAGTCATTTAACACAAACTTGCAATACTGACGCCTGAATGTGTTCAGAGACTCTAAAGTAAATAATACCAAGTATAAAGTGCTTTGGGGAAAGGTGGCAGAATTAAAAGATAGCCTGTCACAGGCTCATGTAATACATACCTTTATTCACCAACGTGTTGGAATAAATGTCGAAGGGAATTCATTGGCTGATGAAGCAGCCAAATCTGCAGTCTTTACTGCTACTGTAGCTGCAATTGCTCATTTCCATATGAGTATGGATGAACAAATGCTGGCAGCCGTGAATGCTTCGGCTAACAGCACCCATCTACCAGGAGCATATCCAGCAAAATATTCCTAACATATAAGTACCCAAAACATTCCTTATTTAGCCATTGCAGGGAAGGGTGATTACGTGATCCCTAAAGAAGACTGCAGGCTAGAATTAATTTACCTAGCACATGAGAGGGTAGCATCTTCTTATGCTGGTGTGGTGGCTACAGATGCTTTGATACAAAATTGCTATTGGTGTATGGTCTGTATGAACAGACAAAGCAGTATGCCCTTAGCTGTGACATTTGCAAACAAATGAAAGGTTCCATGTCAGAAAAGAGGGGTCCTGATTGGCTAGGGTATGCACCTAAGTGAGGTAGAACTGACCATTCTAGTCAGGGTGAGCTAATTACACACCTAAGATAACCTGTTCTCACCCTCTGGTAGCTTGACGTAGAGCAGCCAGGCTGATCATAAGAAGCAATGTGTAAAGTATTTGTGCAACACACACACACAAAGAAGACACCACAAAAAGACTTCACACAGGTTTAGAAAAATAGGGATGATTTGTGTGAATAAAATAAATCCAAAAAGATTAAAATTCAATAAGTCTATGAAAAGATATGATTCTTTAAAAGTAAAGGTTAAAGCAGTGCTTAATTTCAGTGGGTTCCTTTTAAAGTCTTTCTGTAAATCCTTGTGAGTGATACAGTGTAAAAAAGTTTGCCTCAGGACTCAGTGCGTCCCTACGTTTCAGTACCTTTGTTGAGTGAGTACAGCCGCTGGGGCTATTGGTGGGCCTCACACATAGGGCCCGCATTGCTGCAGGTGAGGTGCACAGTCGTCCAGGGGTTGGGTGGCCAGGAAGGTGAGGCCGGGATGCACACAGCAATTTGGACTCCCAAATCACTGTTCCATGAGCGTTCACAAATACAGGGGCACTGCTTCTTCAGCACTCACAAGGGCAGAAGCGCTGCTCCTTCACTGACCGTAGCAAAAGGGAAGGTTCACTTTCACAGAACTGTGCGATGGCTGAGATGGAGCACTGCACTCTCTTCTCTGATGAGCCAGTGGGTAACAGGCACGTTCTGAATGGTGCAAGTGGCTGACGTAAAGCACAAGGTCTTTAATGTTCCTGAGACCTCAAGGAGAGCAGGGGGCAAGCCATCAAGCCCTTGGAGTCATTCTAGGTTTAACCCTTGGTCCTTAACAGGGCACAGCATATGAAAGTAAGTTGTAGCTACTATTCCTTCTATGTATTTTAAATTGATTAATAGTAGTAACTGATAAATTTTTTCTTTCCAATCGCGTATTTGTCTCGCGAATCAAGGCTTTTATTTGCCTGATATGCATGAAATATTCATCTTCATTATATTAATGATACATAGGAAAGTAATCAAAGTTTGTCATATTATTTATGACTTTTTATATATATTGATAATCAAAGTTAATAATTGTATTTTAATTTCAAATTTTATTCTCTTTATTGCAATTTCTAATGATGGTATAAGCATAAGAAAAACTCCCTACCCCAAAAACTCAGTAGTGCAGAATGCCACTCATGTCTCTCATACCACATACATACACACTCAGACTCACTACTAAAACCCATATAGAAGGCAGAGATCAGCAGGCAGCAGGGCAGCACAACAAAGCAGAGAAGCAGTTCCTGGGAACAGGCAATCCTGGCAGAGTGGCGATTCTTACAAAAACAGCAGTCTTTACTCTAGCAGAGTTCTTATCAGTTCCAGTAGGGTACTGATTTGCTAGGGTCGGAGACCCAGTACTTATATCCAAAAGTGCCTTTGAAGTGGAGTGACTTCAAAGGAACTCTCTGAAGTGCACAGGTGCCCCTTTCATCCCAGCCCTCGTGACACACTATCAGTGGGGGGTAATTAATCTTTTGCATGGGGTCCAGGCCACTACCCTTTGAAATGTAAGTGTGAGCCTTCCCATCCTCCCTGACCAGGAAGACTCATCAGTATGCAGATGAATGTAGATGCAGTTGAGTATACTGTGCTGTGGCTCTCTGGAGGTAATGCACAAATGTAGCTGTGACCCAGCACAGTTCAGACGTGTATTGGAGACAGGCTGTCAGGCACACAGAACAGCGAGAGCAGAGAAATTCCCACTTTCTAAAAGTGACATTTCCTAAATAGTAGTAATAAATCAAACTTTATCAGTAAGTAGAATTTCTAATTACAATTCCAACTATATGATTAATTTGAAGTATATTGAGGAATTCTTAATGCTAGCTCAGGGCTACCTAGGGCCTACCTTAGGAGTGACCTATGTGTAATAAAATGAGAGTTTAAGGCTTGGCAAGTGGTTTTAAATGCCAGGTCAAGGTGGAAGTGGAACTGCACACACAGGCTCTGCATTGGCAGGCCTGACACATGTTTACAGGTCCTCTTAAGTGGGTGGCACAATCAGTGCTGCGGCCCACTTTTAGCATCTAATATATAGCCCCTGGGTATATAGTATACCACTTTACAAGAGACTTACAAGTAAATTAAATATGGCAAACAGGTGTAAACCAATGTTACCACGTTTAGAGAAGATGGTGCATGTCCTTTAGCACTGGTTAGCAGAGGTAAAGTACTCAGAGACATAAAAGCCAACACAAATAAGGTCAGAAAAAGAGGAGGAGGAAGGCAGAAATCTTTGGGGTAACCCTGCAAAAAGGGCCATTTCTAACACTCCACCATTATACGCCCACCAGATACACCCCTCCTGGTTTCAAGTAAACCTTGGCAGTGTTTGTATCTAGACCATTGTTGCATCCGAATTTAGGTGGTGCATTCAAATACATCCTACTAGATGTAGATTTTTGCTCCAGATTTCTCTGGGTGTGGCTACAGGGATCAGCTAACACTGGCACTGTTATTGAAGATTTGCAAGTATTCACTGGGACATATGCAGTAGCTCCATTCCACCCGGACCAGGGCCCTGATTTTGCCTGTAAGGCAAACAGGGATACCATGGGAATCCTAGGTGTGGCTGTGCATTATCCTTCTCCATAATATCCTGAGGGCACTTCAATAATGGAGAGGAAGAACTGAGACTTAAAGTAGTCCTTAGCAGCTAGAGTATTAGTCTCAGGTGCAGTTGGATCCACCACCTTTATAGAGTTCAGGGAACATTAAATAGTCTGCCTGGAAGATATATGGGTGGCCGTACCCCATATGCAGTCCTGTTTGGTATCTAGAAGTATGGCCAAGGTCTAAATGGTCCTGGCACAGTGGTGGCAGAAATGCCGTTTGACATAAATGAACATCTCACTGTCTTACAGGAACTCCAGGACTTCTAAAATGAGTGCTTCACTTCATATGCTGCCAATATAGGAGATGGGGATCAACCTGCACCTACATGCTGAATTTCTAAAGCTGGGGATCTAGTATGAGAAAAGATTGCGTGAAGAAATAATTTAGCACATCATACTGTGCACCAGTGCCAATCCCTGGAATTCAAGGTACCAGAATTGTGATTTTGCCACTGCTTGCTTGTTGTAAAGACAAAAGTTTGTCCCCTTGGATCAAGTTGAACTGCATCATGTGGCTGACTCTATACAGTGAGCCCCGAGGACTCCTGGTAGTTCTCTATCCCCTCTCACTACCATACAGGAAATACCCTTTCAAGTGTTGAACAGCACTGACATTGTTTCCCCTAGGTTGGGGAGGATGGAGAATCAACTTCTGTTGATTCCAGTTACCGCTACAAGTACAAAAAAAGCACAAATGGTAGTCTGCATTACTCTCCTACTTCTCAAAGCAATGGAGTTGTATATGATGAACCACACTTAGAGGCGTCTACCAGTTCTCTTTTACTTGCTGAGGCTCCTGTTTTCACACAGACTGCTTCTGGGTATTTTGTTGACATTGATGACTTCTCTTCACATTCTACTGACACTTCTCTTCATGGTATACTTAAGCTTTTTCACTTTGCACTTTATCTGCTGCAAAAGAGCACCTCACTCGATTTCTGATGACATGGATTTGCAAGACTTCTTGTTAAGTGTTAGATCATCACACACCAAAAGATTCTCGTACACAAGATTTGGAAGGTTTCTCAAATGGAAGCTACTGCTCGCTTAGTTCAGGCTAATTTCGAGAAAGCATTGTCTGTTGTTGATAACAAAATGAATATATTGTCCAATCATATTGGCACTCTAAATAACATTATGGCCTTCATTATGACATTGGTGGTAAATCCCACTTACTGCCATGCTGACTGCCGCCAACTTATCGCCGCCCTGGCGGATATCCATTCACCATATTATGACACACATGCACCAATCCGTCACTAGTCAGCCACATACACAAATCCGCCAGACCAAAGGCCAGTGATAAACTGGCGGTATCAAAACCCACACCGTTACACCAACAGAACTATGCCCACCGCATTATAACCCACAAATCACCAAGGCAGACATTCAACTGCGGTAAACCATTGGCAGTACATACTGCCACGCTCAAAATCGAGACACACAAACAAAACAACACCACATTGGACAACTCAAACAACACACACCTGAAACCTATACACACACCACACCCACCCACTCAAACCACTATAAAACACACACTCACATTACCCACAACCCTTTACCATTACAAGCAATTGCCAGCAGAGAGACAGCAAGACCACAGACACAACCAGAGCCACACACTACTCACACCTATATGCCACTCACGCACCCCACATCACACACCCCAACACATTACCCACACACCCTCACCTACACACATCACACAACAACCATGGCACCACAAAGACACCGGCGCTTCACAGAGGAGGAGCTAAGGGTCATGTTGGAGGAAATCATCATGTCACGACTTACGCGCTGCTTTAACCTGGAGT
The DNA here is from genome assembly GCF_031143425.1 of Pleurodeles waltl. NCBI lineage: Eukaryota > Metazoa > Chordata > Amphibia > Caudata > Salamandridae > Pleurodeles > Pleurodeles waltl. The sequence continues at coordinate 894,587,681 of NC_090448.1, read as the reverse complement.
CCACTGAACGAGTGGCGAGGTTCTTGTTCCTGAATGTTCGGCCTTGGCCCAGGCAGGGGCGACTCCTTCTGGTAGCCATGGTGCTGCAGGAGATAGGAACGCCAAGGGCAGGCTGTGTCCTACAGAATTAGTGCCAGAGGAAAAAAAAAACTAAAAAGGGGAAAAAACCTCCAAAAAGGAAAATGTCCTGGAACAGGAGCAATAGTCAACAAGTAAGTACAAGATCAAAAATGAACAGGAAAAGCACTGGAACTGACGGGAACCAGAATCTGACACAAAGGAAGAAGGAGCGAAGACACCATCCAAACAGAAAGTGTTGCAGCGCAAGGAGGGAAAGAATCACTGCCCTTAAATACCCAAAAACAGGAAGCGACCCACAGGAAGTGCAAGGACACCATTTTAGATAGGGAAAAACACATAGAAAGTAATGGACGAGGAGCCATAGAAAGAAGGGAACCAAGGCATTCTGGGAAGAGAAGGGAATAATGGGAAAGGAGGAAAAACATAAAGGGAGGCACAAATGGGGGCGACAGCAGAAAAAGACAACGATAACAGGTAAGTGGGGAAGGGTTAATTATGCCCGAATGTGCGCCGCGCTAGAAAGAAACCAGGCCCCATGCCCAATTTGGGGCCTCGTATGCTGCACAAGAGGCAGGGGGCGTGGCGTGTCTCTGTGCCGCGCGCCGCGGCCTGAGCCGAATGTTCGGCTCGCACTGTGCGCCGCGGCGCAACACATCAGGGTAGAGCCACAGCTATTTGGAGCACAGGTGCAGCAGATATCAATAGCTAGGAAGATGGAGCTATGGCGGAGAATTGTGGACAGGGTCAACGCCGTGGGACAGCACCCAAGAACTGACATCAGGAAGAGGTGGGACGACCTATGGGGGAAGGTACGTTCCATTGCAGCAAGACACCAACCCGCTGTACAGAGGACTGGCGGTGGACCCCCACCTCCTCCCCCACAACTAACCGCATGGGAGGAACAAGTCATGGCAATCCTGCATCCTGAGGGCCTGGCCGGAGTAGGAGGAGGACTGGACTCTGGTAAGTCAACTCTCTACTACTACTACTACTAACCCCCTACCTGCATGCCAACACATACCCCCACCCTCACTCCTATCACTCCACTCCATCCCACACACCACACCATCACATCTCACTTATCCCAGTGCCAAGCCCTGCATGCTCTACCAATGCATGGACACCACTCACAGTTCTGCATGGACACTCGTCACTAAAGCATGCACACTATAGAGAACTAATCATCCCAACATATACCAACGTACACAAGAGAAACTTGCAAGGGCAAATACAACCAAAGAGGGCAAGCCACGGATGCACAATATGTCAGACACAGAAACCATAACACAGCATTTACATCCCCACAGGTACCCCTGCCAATCTGAGCAGAGAGGAGGTGCCAGCAATATCCAGTCCCCCAACAGAAGAGGGCCACAGTGATGACAGCAACTCTGGTCTTCAGGATCTGGATGACCAACCTCGCCCATCAGGGACCTCTGGACAGTCGGTTACTGTAGGCGGGCGTCGCTCGCCTCGCCTACAGACGTAACTCATTGGGTTCATCCGACGCCTTTCCCGACTTCCGCCCACGACGTCAAGGAGACGCGCGGAGACAGCAATCGGCCCCGGACTTCCGGGTTGCCGGCATTTTTAAAGAAAGAGGCGCCGCGATCCAGCGCGGCGAGCAGGAGGAGAAAACGGAGCCGAGGAGATACCACAGACCCCGAGAGGCAGAAGGGAAACCGACGAGGACAGACCCCGACTGGAAGGAGGCGACCGGAGCAACCCGACCGGGAGAGGACGAGACAGCCTGCCACGGCCCAGGAGGGTCGTGGCTGCACAAGGTACGTGCCCTCTTCAAGGGCAGGCACAATAAGGAGGAGAGAAGGGGAGGCAGAGAGGGGAGGGAAGGGAGGGGAGGTAGCAAGAAAGGGGACAAGGACTGGGGAAACTCCCAGGGCACTCTATCACTCGACCCTTAACCCCGAAGAGAGCTCAGAACGACCTCCTAAACCTCCCTACTAAATCTAAAACACCACCAGTCACTTCCTATTTTCCCTCACATCTCCTCCCCTCCCCGCACAAAACCCCCCACAATTAGGAAATAAGGAAATACCGTCCCATTTACCTGCTCTATCCTCTTTTTGTTCTCCCGAGGAAATCATGGTCCCAAAAGGAGGACGCCGGGAACACGCCACCTGGGGAAAAAGGAAAGGAGAACATTAAAGACCTTAGCGGCCTAAAAGAAAGCAGGAAGAGAAAGAATAAAAGAAGAGAAGAAAAAGAACCACCAAGAGACATTAATTGTTCCACCTCTCCTACAACTTAAATAAAGCACGTAACTCCCTATCAAGGGTTGATACATCCGCGTCCGTGTACTCTGTAGCCCAGATCACATACCCACCCCTCACAGTGGTGTCAGAAGTGGGATTGGGTTTTCCGACGGGCATACAGAGACCGTACTACAATGGAGGTCAAACCCAGTCTTGAAGACATGATCAAACAACTTGCAGAAGGTCAGCGCCACCTCCAATTAGTGTGGGAAGCACAACAAAGGGAGGCCAAGGAGGACAGAGAGGCCCTGCAATCCGCTCTAAAAAGTCAGGCTACTATCATGGCCAGTAATCAACTGGTCCATGAGAATGCATTAAAAAAACTGACCAACACTATCGCTGCAAGCAAAGTGCATCCCAATGTGCCTAGTTCGGTATTGCAAAAGTATCAGGAGGGGGAAGATCCCGATTCTTTTTTCACGAACTTTGAAAGGGTAGCCTCCTCAGCTCAATGGCCTGAAGAAAAATGGGGCCAATACATTGCTCCCCTCCTAACGGGCACTCTTCAATCGGCTTATCAGGCTGCAAATCCGGGTGGCACCACCCCATATTCAGAAATAAAGAAAAGTGTCTTAGAGCGTGTGGGACATGACACTGAATATTACAGGACAAGGTTCCGAAAAGTCAAATGGGGACCCAACGAAGACCCACGGACCTACTATTATAGGGTGAAGGACCTGGGACTAAAATGGCTGGGACCCCTAGGGACAGATCGCGAGGACGTTATCAAGATCATTGTCCTAGAGCAATATCTAGACTCCCTACCATCCAGCACCCGAAACTGGATAAGGCAGCACCCTAAAATAGACACTGAGACAGCCGTTGACCTGGCATGCACTTATCAAAGGTCAGGAGACGTGAAACATCAGTCAATCCGGCTCGTGGGTAAAACACCTATAACTCCTCCACAATTTCCTCCCCGGCGAACAATGGAAGAACCAGGACCCTCACGGAGTACTGAGAGAAGTCCCATGCAACAACCTCAGTGTTTCAGTTGTGGGGAGTGGGGTCATATCGCCCGCGGATGTCCAAAAAGACATGAGGGGGTAGAACCAATGGAAATAGGTGTTACTCGAGGAAGAGTCCTATGCCTGGGGAAACGTGATGTGTCATTCAAACACCCCCTTCGGATAAATGGTTTGCCGGTCATGGCCTTGATTGATTCCGGATGTAGTCAGTCGGTAATCCGTCGTAGTTTCATTCACCCTGTACAACCGACTAACGATCAATGGGTAACAATCTGCTGTATTCATGGAGATCGCGCTCAGTATCCCCTTTCAACGGTCGAAGTAGAATGGAACACTCACCTTGACCTTCTTCCCGTGGGACTCATGGATAACTTAATAGAGGAATGTGTCACTGGAACTGACTATCAGAGGTTCCATGAGATCCTAGACCAAACACGAAAGAAGGATCCGGTAGATGAGTGGTGGGGTACTGCCCCTTTCTGGGAAGACTCTATATGTAGCTCCCCCACACGAAAAAAGTTAACCCGAAGAGAAAGGAGAGCAGAGAAACATAGATTTGCAACTAAACATGTCCAGAAGGAAGAGGGAGGATTAGTGGCCCATATAGAGACTGCCCCCATATCATTTAGAATGAGTCAGCACGAAGATCCTACCCTGGGGAATGCCTGGAAGAATGCCAAACCAGCCTCTACTGGGGAGGTAGGTCCCTACTTCTTGGTACACAAGGACTTGCTGTATAGAGTAACCACCAGCGCGAATGGGGAAAAGAGACAGCTCGTGGTTCCCAAACCATATAGGACACAGGTACTCTTCCTAGCCCACAACCAACCGGGGGGAGGTCATTGTGGCCGGGAGAAAACGGAGGAATATTTCCTGAGACGATTTTACTGGCCAGGTGTATATGCACATATCCGAAGGTATTGTGCCCAATGCCCAAAATGTCAACTGGTAGAACCAGGAGCCATTAGGAGAGCCCCATTACAACCATTACCGATTATTGATACCCCTTTCAAACGAGTTGGTATGGACCTAGTTGGGCCCCTTCTGCCGTCCAGCAAAGGACACACCCATATCCTCGTCCTGGTCGATTATGCGAGCAGATATCCCGAGGCGATTCCACTTACCAGTATCACCACGAAGGCAGTGGCACAAGCCATGATAACATTCTTTGCCCCAGTGGGTTTCCCTGAAGAGCTTCTTTCTGACCAGGGAACTCCGTTCGTATCTGGACTTATGAAACAGATATGTAAGTCCCTAGGTGTTCTCCAGATAAAGACATCAGTATATCATCCACAAACGGATGGTTTAGTGGAGCGATATAATCGCACAATCAAAACCCTTTCAAGGAAAATAGTGAGCGAGACAGGAAAAGACTGGGACCAGAAACTTCCCCTAGTGTTATATGCAATAAGGACACACGAGCAATCCTCTACCGGGCATAGCCCGTTTGAACTTGTATTTGGGAGACAACCTCACAATTTACTAGACATGGCGGCGGAACTGTGGGAAGAGGAGAATAACGAGGAACGACCCATATTAGACTATATTCACAAATTAAAATCCCATCTCCAGACAGTGTGGGAAGATGTAAGACAACATTTAGAGGAAGCCCAAGATAATCAGAAAACTTACTATGATCAGGGTACCAAGCTACGGGTACTACGACCCAACGAGAAGGTGTTAATCCTACGACCCACCTCTGAACATAAGCTAATCGCCAAATGGCAAGGACCGTATCGGATAATAAAAGTGGTCACCCCGGTTACCTACTTAGTGGAACTAAGTAACCACCCAAGACGAACCCAAATCTATCACATCAATCTATTAAAGAAATGGGAGGACCCAGAAAATGGCAATAATGCACCTGCAAGGGGGTACCTGATCACCCCGGCTCACCCACTAGGGTTAGAACTATGTCCGACCTCCCAACTAGTCCCCCCCCGACTCTTCCCAGAATCAATGAGTCCCTTTCTGAGATGGAGACAAGGCAAATAATGGAGCCAATTCACAGTCATGTCTACTTCTTCTCTGAACTGCCGGGGAAAACTTCTTTGGTTCAGCATCATATTCGCACACCTGAGGGCAAAATTGTACGCCTACGTCCTTATCGAATCCCCGAAGCGAGAAAAGTCCTTATAGAGGAAGAAATAACCAAAATGTTATCTCTTGGGGTTATTGAGACGTCCACCAGCCCATGGTGCTCTCCTATCGTCCTAGTGCCGAAACCGGACGGTTCGGTCCGCTTCTGCATTGATATCCGGAAACTCAATGAGGTATCACTTTTCGATACCTACCCCATTCCCCGGGTGGATGAAGTTTCAGAAAAAATCGGGCAGGCCCGTTTTATGTCCACTATTGACCTGACGAAGAGATATTGGCAGATTCCCTTAGCCCCCTCAGACAAAGAGAAGACAGCATTCGTTTCCCCTTCGGGGTTGTACCAATTTACTGTCCTCCCATTCGGTCTCCATGGTGCCCCGGCTACGTTCCAACGCTTGATGGATCGATTATTGAGACCCTTCCATGATTTTACAGCTGCCTATCTCGAGACATTGTCATTTTTAGTTCTACCTGGGCTGACCATCTCCTCCATCTAGGGAAAGTATTCTCAGTGCTGGCGGCCGCAGGCCTTACAGCCAACCCAAAAAAATGTGTCCTAGGTCAGACACAGATTGCCTATCTTGGTTATGTCATCGGTAAAGGAGTATTGAGCCCACAAAAAGATAAGGTAGCCACCATTAGACAGATACCGCTTCCCAAAACTAAGAAGGAACTCCGCTCATTCCTGGGGTTGGTAGGATACTACTGACGGTTTATACCACAGTACTCGACCATTACGGGCCCCCTTACGGACCTATTAAAGAAACAATACCCAAATGCCCTTCCTCGTTTTTCCCCCTCGCAACTACAGGGTTTTCACTGGCTGAAGGAAGCCCTTTCTACGGAACCCGTGTTACGATGTCCCCATTTTTCCAGACCTTTCCATCTTTTTACCGACGCTTCCAATATCGGGTTGGGGGCCATATTGGCACAACCGGACGATCAGGGACATGATCACCCAATCGTGTATATCAGTAGGAAGTTGTTACCTAGGGAAACTAACTATCCTACCATCGAGAAGGAATGTCTTGCCATAAAGTGGGCGATTGAGTGTTTACAATACTATCTCCTGGGTCGTCCATTCATTCTTTACACTGATCATGCACCCTTAACATGGTTGTCTTCCCATAAGGATACCAATTCCCGAGTGTTGCGCTGGTTCCTTGAATTGCAACCCTTTACCTTTCAGGTCCGTCACATTCCTGGGTCACGTCAATGTCCCGCTGACTTTCTCTCCCGCTGCCCGGATTCCTCGGTCCTCTACCAGTCCCGTTCATGGGAAGGGGTGTGTAGGCGGGCGTCGCTCGCCTCGCCTACAGACGTAACACATTGGCGTTCATCCGACGCCTTTCCCGACTTCCGCCCACGTCGTCAAGGAGACGCGTGGAGGCGGAGACGGCAATCGGCCCCGGACTTCCGGGTTGCCGGCATTTTTAAAGAAAGAGACGCCGCGATCCAGCACAGCGAGCAGGAGGAGAAAACGGAGCCGAGGAGATACCACAGACCCCGAGAGCCAGAAGGGAAACCGACGAGGACAGACCCCGACTGGAAGGAGGCGACCGGAGCAACCCGACCAGGAGAGGACGAGACAGCCTGCCACGGCCCAGGAGGGTCGTGGCTGCACAAGGTACGTGCCCTCTTCAAGGGCAGGCACAATAAGGAGGAGAGAAGGGGAGGCAGAGAGGGGAAGGAAGAGAGGGGAGGTAGCAAGAAAGGGGACAAGGACTGGGGAAACTCCCAGGGCACCCTATCACTCGACCCTTAACCCCGAAGAGAGCTCAGAACGACCTCTTAAACCTCCTTACTAAACCTAAAACACCACCCGTCACTTCCTATTTTCCCTCACATCTCCTCCCCTCCCCGCACAAAAAACCCCACAATTAGGAAATAAGGAAATACCGTCCCACTTACCTGCTCTATCCTCTTTTTGTTCTCCCGAGGAAATCAAGGTCCCAAAAGGAGGACGCCGGGAACACGCCACCTGGGGAAAAAGGAAAGGAGAACATTAAAGACCTTAGCGGCCTAAAAGAAAGCAGGAAGAGAAAGAATAAAAGAAGAGAAGAAAAAGAACCACCAAGAGACATTAATTGTTCCACCTCTCCTACAACTTAAATAAAGCACGTAACTCCCTATCAAGGGTTGATACATCCGCGTCCGTGTACTCTGTAGCCCAGATCACATACCCACCCCTCACAGTTACCCAGGCCCAGTCACAGACCACCACAGGGCCTCCCCCATCAGGAACCAATACCACAGCACCCACCCAGCATACCCATACCTCTGTCCCCAGGACACGTCAATCAGCAGTGTGTCCACCTCTACAGGGACCCCAGGCCACACCTCATACCCATGACAATCAGGGGCCTGGGGTCAGTGGCAGTGGGCACACGGTTCAGGGGACAGAGGCACAGGCCAAAAGGGAAACTGGGAGGAGTGCTGTGCGCCAGGGGGAGGACAGGCCCAGGGAACCAACTCTCCAGGAGGCAGAGATCCTGGGAGCATATCAACATTCCCAGGACATGATGGGCCAGATCCTGGACAGTATGCAGGAGAACAGGCAGCTGCAGGAAGGACAGTACCAGGGATCAGGGAGGATTTGCAGGCCGTCAACAACACCCTGATCTCCATAGCAGGGGTGCTGGAAGACATGGCCAATATTGTGAGGGAGATAGTCAAACAACAGTGGGTCCCTGCCACTAGCCAGACATCTGAACAGCCTTCCACCTCCGCAGCCGCTAGTGGACAGGAGGCCCCGCCGTAGGACTCACAGGCAACCAGCACCCCTCCCCTGCAGAAGGAGAACCACCCCACAAAACGTTCCCTGCGATCCAGACAGAAGCCAGAGACACTTGCCAAGACCCCGCCAGGAAACAGATTCTCCTCATTGTCACCCTTGTGTCCCACCGTGTCACCCTGTTCACCTTGAACTGCCATTTCTCCTCTTCCTATGTCCCTTTGGACAATGCACCTGTGCTACAAACAGACTGGAACAATACCCTGGACGTTCCTCCATCATCACTCCATCCCATTGCACTTGCCCCTCAATATTTTAGCACTTCAATAAACACCCTTTGAAAAAAAAGAAGTTTGGAGTAAGTCAAATATTTCACGTATGCATTCACTTAAACAGGTACAAACATTGCAATTCAACAGTACAGAAAAAGAGCATAGATTAATGACCTGTAGCTGGCTGCAGTGATCACACCAGGAGCGTATGTGAGGTCACTAATATCCACAAAATTAATTGCCAAGGGGTACACTAAGTGGGCATAGAAGTGGGAAAAAACAGCATGCCAGTGCCTCAGAAATTCAAACAAATGTCATTGAAAAGGGAAGTAACACTGTCTTACCTGTGTGTCATTGGTATTGTCTGATCACTGATGTTCTGTTGTCCTCATCCTCATCCTCTGCCTCCTCATCGTCACTGTCCACAGGGTCCACTGCTGGCACATGGGCATCTCCAGCCTCCTCCTCCTGCAGAAAAGGCACATGGTGTCTCAGGGCCAGGTTGTGCAACATGCAGCATGCCATGATTATCTGGCAGACCTTCTTGGGTGAGTAAGACAGGTATCCACCTGTTAGATGGAGGCACCGAAACCTGGGCTTCAGGAGGCCAAAGGTGCGGTCGATAATCCTTCTTGTTCGTCCATGTGCCTCATTGTAACGTTCTTCTGCCCTTGTCCTGTGATTCCTCACAGGAGTCAGTAGCCATGATAGGTTTGGGTAACCAGAGTCACCTACAAATATCAAGGGACAACATTTAGCCACATACTATCCCATATGGGCCACACCATACCCATACTCCAGCATTTACTGGGGGGAAACAGGGCTCACCTATTAGCCACACCCTGTGCCTCTGTAGTTGGCCCATCACATTTGGGATGCTGCTATTCCTCAGGAGAAAGACATCATGCACCGACCCAGGATACTTAGCATTGACGTGGGAGATGTACTGGTCCGCAAAGCACACCATATGTACATTCATAGATTGGAAACTCTCAAGATTTCTGAACACCTGTTCATTCTGACGGGGGGACAAATGCAATATGTGTTCCATCAATCGCCCCAATTATGTTGGGAATATGTCTCATTGCATAGAACTCGGCCTTCACTGTGGCCAAATCTTCAACCTGGGGGGAAAACAATGTAGCTTCACATGTGTTTAATCAGGGCAGACAACACTCTTGTCAGCACTATTTAGAACATTGGCTGTGACATTCCTGCTGCCAAGCCCATTGTCACTTGGAAAGAACCAGTTGCCAGGAAATGGAGCACTGATAGAACTTGCACAAGAGGGGGGATCCCAGTGGGATGATGGATAGCAGATATCAGGTCAGGCTCCAATTGGGCACACAGCTCTGTGATTGTGGCCCTATCCAGTCTATAGGTGAGGATATTGTGCCTGTCCTCCATTGGTGCCAAGTCTACCAGCGGTCTGTACACAGGGGTATGTGTCAGAGTCACCAGATCCTCGGGGTCTGTGCACGTTCCCAACACTTCCACCACAAGACAGCTCTAATACTCTGATTAGATTTGTCACAGAGTCTAAGAGAGTCCAAGTGGGGAAAAGGGGATTAGGAAGGGAACAGCTGGGAAGGAGTCCTGTAGGAAGCAAAGGTTAAAACACACAACATCAAAATTACATCTCATGAAAATCAGTACTCTGCTATGACTCTAAGCATCGTCAATCTGAAAACATGAACAACCTTGGAATAGTCTTAAAATGACTAGGTTTTTAGATGACTGAACACCTGTGGGGGAAGCAAGAGAGGTTAGATAGAACTTTCAGATTCAAGTACTTTCTTTTAGCATGAGAATCAGGAAACAATTTGAGTTATTTCTGAACCATCATATGAATCTTATTTTAAGAATACAAATCAGGAACACAGAGCATTACATCTAGACCTCTGGTCTTTTTGTGTTCTCTCAAAACATTGGAAAAAAAATTGCGCACATTGCAGGTTTTTATATAAGCATTAAACACCATAGAAGGATTGTGCACCATGAATAACACAATGTAGATTCAAGGAATAAATCACGCGACTTGTCAACTCGAAAACTACCAAGTAAATGCCTTAGAACGGTAGCGCACAGTAAATAACATTAATTAAGCACGAGGAAAAAAATGCGCGTCTTGCCGATTTGAGTGCCACCATGTAACTGCCAAAAAATGGTAGCGCACTATGAATAACATGAAGTAAACACGAGGAAGGAATCGCACGTCTTGCCGATTCGAATGCCACCATGTAACTGCCAAGGAATGGTAGCGCACAATGAAAATCAAAAGGTTAAGTCACTAGAAAGCGAATTGCGCGTCTTGCCGATACGAACGCCACCATGAAACTGCCAAGGAATGGTAGCGTACAATGAATATCATGAATTAACCACAAGGAAAGAATTGCGCATCTTGCCGATTCGAATGCCACCATGAAACCGCCAAGGAATGGTAGCGTACAATGAATATCATGAATTAACCACAAGGAAAAGAATCGCGCGTGTTGCCGATTCGAATGCCACCATGAAACTGCCAAGGAATGGTAGCGTACAATGAATATCATGAATTAACCACAAGGAAAAGAATTGCGCGCGTTGCCGATTCGAATGCCACCATGAAACTGTCAAGGAATGGTAGCGTACAATGAATATCATGAATTAATCACAAGAAAAGAATCGCGCGTCTTGTCGATTCGAATGCAAGCATGCAAATGCCATGAAAAGTCCAAAACGCACATTTACACGCGCAAGAGCAAATTGTTCAACATAAAGAATTAGGCCCAAGAATTCGAGCGTCTTCGAATTACGGGGTTGGGGGCCCAGCCAAACCTCCGTCTTACTGCCCTGACTAAGGATCACCACTGTAGTATGAAGCACCGAGGCCTGGAAGATCAAGGTAGGCCACTGGAACAGGAGCTCAGAAAGTTGCTGCTGCTCTGCACCGGGACCTCTGAATAGTGAGCACGTGGAGGTGGGGTGGCTCCCTTTTATAGAGTCTTGGCCCAGCCCACAACCACACCTAGGCATGCTGCAGGGAAAGCTTCTAGAAGGCCCTGGAAAGGGACCACACCCTGACTCACTCTGAAAGCCTGCAACAATACATTGCAAATGAACAGTATTTATAAGCACCTTAAGAATGAATCTTCTGGATTGAATTCTGCAATGCAAAAGGTTAAACAATAACATATCAGCACAATGCATAAATTACATTATCTTGAGAGTGTTGGGTTTTTGCATTCTAGTCGCCCGTAGAACGCGCACTGTCCTGGTGTTGACAGTACTCCCCTCTCCCAGGCGCGCTCTAGGGCCTTATTTGTCTGGATTGAGACGATTAAATCGTCTCACAAGTACTGGAGCATGAATATCAGATGCGGAAACCCATGTGTTACTTTCATGACCATAACCTTTCCACAAGATTAAGTACCATAGGTTACGCCCTCTCAATTTAGAATCCAACACTTCTTGACTTCGTATTCTTCTTCCCCCTGTACTAGAACAGGAGCTGGATGAGGGCGGACCTTTTGGACTGCCTTTTTTAAGAGGGAAGTATGGAACACTGGATGAATCCGTAATGATCTGGGCAATTGCAGTTTATAGGTCACAGGATTAATTTGCTGAAGGACAGTGTAAGGACCTATAAATTTGTGGTTGAACATGTGCTTCTTCTTGAAGTCTATATGTTTTGTGGAAAGCCACACTTTGTCACCTGGTTGATACTGCGGTCCCTCACAATGTTTCTTGTCATAATGCTTTTTGTATTTTTGTTTGGCTTTTTCTAAATGCTGTTGGATCAATTTCTGTGTTTGATGCAAATGTTGAATGGTTTCTGACACATCTGGAGTAAGAGAACTTTCTTGAGGAATTGTGATGGGCAAGGTGTCAGGATGATAGCCAAACAAACCAAAGAAGGGTGTAACGCCAGTAGAAGTGTGGAAGGATTTGTTGTAGGCTAACTCAGCTAACCAGAGCATTGATGTCCAAGAATGAAGTGCTTTTTCAGCGTAAGCACATAGTTATTGCTTCAAAGTCTGATTTAGTCTCTCCGTTTGACCATCTGTTTGAGGATGGTGGCTAGTAGATAGTGTAGATGTCACTTGGAGTGTTTTACACCATGTCTTCCAGAAGGTGGAGGCAAATTGCAACCCCCGATCGGAGAGGATCACTTTTGGCAGCCAATGATAACGAACCACTCTATTCAGCAAGATAGTTGCCAGTTCACTAGAGGTGGACAATTTCTTACAGGCAATGAAATGTCCACATTTCGTGAGACTATCCACCACCACCAGAATTACGGAATGCTGTTGAACCACTGGCAGACCAGTGATAAAGTCTAAAGAAATGTGCTCCCATGGACGACTTGGGGTTGGGAGTGAGTGTAACAAGCCTTTCGGTTTTGAATGACTTGTTTTAGTGCGAGCACAGACTTCGCAGTTGTTTACCATTGTTTTTACATCTTTTGTTACGGTAGGCCACCAAAAATAGCGTTGGATTAATTCAAGAGTTTTAGGAGTATCTGGGTGACTTGCCGTAGGTATAACATGCAACCAATGAAACACTATCTTGCGAAGTTTGGTAGTGGGCACGAACAAACGAGCATCATGAAAGGGTAATCCTTGCTTGATTGACCTTTTGGGATCTGCTTGGGCCCACGTCTGCCATTTTTCAACAGTGAATGAATTGCGGATGTCTTCACAGAAATCTTCTGTTTTTATGATACATAGGACCTTGTCAGGAGCAATGATAGCTCTGGAGGTTTGAACTGCAGGCAATGTGGTAGACTCTTGGCGGGGCAAGGCGTCAGCTTTGCGATTATCTTTACTAGGCCAGAAGGTTACCACAAAATCAAACTCAGCAAAAAACAGCATCCAGCGTAATTGCCGAGGAGTCAAAAGTCTGGCAGAACTCATGAATTGAAGATTGCGATGATCAGTATTTACTGTGACAGTATATTTGGCACCCAACAAATGATGTCTCCATTCTTTAAAGGCGTCACGAATCGCCAGAATCCCTTTTTCAGCAATGACATAGTTCTGTTCGGCTTCGTTCAACTTCCGAGACATGTAAGCTACAGGATGAAGCTGACCAGTGTCTTTGTTTCGTTGTGACAAGACTGCTCCTATCGCCACATCTGAAGCATCAGCTTCCACTATGAAAGGTCGATTCGCATCTGGATAAGTCAAGACTGGGGCAGTGGAGAAAGCTTCTTTCAAAGTTGAAAAGGCTTGATCGGCTTCTGGGGACAATACAAATTTTTCTTTCTTTCTTAATAGCTTAGTGATTGGAGCCACTGTCTGGGGGAAATGATTTATGAACCTCCGGTAAAAATTTGCAAACCCCAGGAAACATTGTACATCACGAACAGTCTTTGGGGTGGGCCAATCAGATACGTCTTTTACTTTCTTTTCTGCCATTACCATACCTTGAGGGGTAAGGATAACCCCTAAAAACTCAACTGTGGTAACATGAAACTCACACTTGGTTAGTTTGCAATATAAATTGTGTTTACGAAGGGCTGACAGAATTTTCTAGACATGTTGGACATGTTCATTTTCATCGTCTAAATAGATCAAAATGTCATCAATGAAGACTATGGCAAATATATCGAGGTACTCTCTAAGAACGTCATTCAAGAAAAATTGAAATGCTGCTGGAGCATTGCACAGACCAAAAGGTATGACAGTGTATTCAAAAAGGCCATATCTTGTTTTGAACGCGGTTTTCCATTCGTCACCCTCTCTCATTCTGACCAAATGATAAGCACCTCGAAGGTCAAGCTTCGTGTAGATTTTTGCTTTCTTTACTTGTTACAGTAAGACCGGAATTCGGGGCAAAGGATATTTGTTCTTGATGGTGATTTTGTTCAAACCCCTATAGTCGATACAAGTTCGAAGTTCTCCATTCGCCTTTGGAACAAAAAACAAAGGAGAAGCGGCGGGAGACCTGGAGGGGCGGATGAAACCATTCTCTAAGAATTGATCCAAGTATTTTCGTAAATGTTGATTTTCATGTTCTGACAGGGCATACACACGACAGTTGGGAAGTATCGCACCTGGGACTAGATCAATTTGATAGTCATAAGATCTATGAGGAGGTAAGTTCTCTGCTTCTTTCTCATCAAATACGTCTTCATAAGATGAATACTGTTTGGGCAACTGAACTTCTTTCTCTGCGGCGGTAGCTATGTAAGAGTTGCGAACTTCCGATGCGTGAGTCCTTTGGAGACATCGTTCTTTACATATCGCAGATGAGAACACGACCTTCCGTTCTGCCCAATTAATCTCTGGATTGTGCTGAGTTAACCATGGCAAGCCAAGGATAATCCTATACTGGGGAGCATGGATCACGTCAAGGATAAGTTTCTCTTTATGTTTCTTTCTTTGATTTTTATCTTCACAAATCACCGACAAGGGGACAGTCTGAAGAGTTACCGGACCCCCAGTCAAGAGTTTTCCATCGACTGCCTGGATGATTTCTGGGGTCTTCTTTTCAATACATGGGATCCCCCATGCACGAACCAATTGGGCGTCAACAAAGTTTCCGGTAGCCCCAGAATCGACTAGAGCCTTCTTGAAATAGTTTTTTTTTTCTTAACCTGAACTCTTATTCCCAGTTTGAGATGTCTCGATTGTGAAGGGTCCACGGTGACACCCAAGAGCAACCCTTCTCTGCATCTTGGGTATTTTAGTTTTCCGACTCAACTGATGCATTGGCTGCAGCCTTCTGAACTGGACCTCGCTTGTTCTTTGGTTTGATTGAACAGTCTTCGACGAAATGACCTTTCCGCCCACAATAGAGACATTGTCCATGTTTTCTGCGTAGGTCCTTTTCATCTTTGGTCAAAGGTCTCCTGATGGTTCCAATCTCCATCGGTTCAGGCGTTCTTTCTTTCGGATTTCTTGAGTCGCTGTTATCTTGAACACGCCAGGAATATTGTTCAGTCTTTTTACGCATTCCTTTTCGTTCAGTTAAACGATGATCAAGCCTCAAGACAAGGTTTATTAATTCTTGACAGTCTGTAGGTTGCGGGTCGATTTGCGCCAAGATATCTTTTAACTCCTCTTTGAGTCCCTTGTAAAACAAGGCTGCTTGTTTTTCCTCTGGCCAGGATGTCTCAGCGATCAGCTGATTAAAGTTTGCTAAAGATGACACTAAGTCCTGATTCCCCTGGCGTGAGTCTAATAGTTCACGATCTGCTGACAGTGTTACAGTTCTACGATCAAAAACTCCCTCAAACTCACAAACAAAATTTCTCCAGTTGTACAACAGGGGACTATCTTTACGCACAAGATGAATAGCCCAGGTAGCTGCATCTCCAGACAGATATGACAACAAGAAGGCCACTTTGGACTGGGCATCGGGAAAAGTATGTGGTCTGCAGGTGAAGTGTAGTTCCAGGAAAGATTGCGCTTTCAAGGGGTCACCTGAGAAACGTTCTGGGGGTGCTAAAGGAATGGCTAAAGGAACATTGAGGGAAATGTTTGTCGGATTACCTCCAGAAGTCTGAGAAGAAGTACCTGGCCAAGACACACCTGTGGGACTTTGTTCCTTCTTCTCTACCTTATCCTGTAACTGACTCACTCTCTCAGCTAGGCTATTTGTCAAATCTTTTGATGATACCACTTCTGACTGGAGCTGGGTGATAGCCTTGACTAGCTCATCCAGTGTGGCCATGCTGAGAACATACACAAACCAGGAGGATAATCATTTGTGGGCTCACTATTTTGTCAGAGTCACTAGATCCTCGGGGTCTGTGCACGTTCCCAACACTTCCACCACAAGACAGCTCCAATACTCTGATTAGATTTGTCACAGAGTCTAAGAGAGTCCAAGTGGGGAAAAGGGGATTAGGAAGGGAACAGCTTGGAAGGAGACCTGTAGGAAGCAAAGGTTAAAGCACACAACATCAAAATTACATCTCATGAAAATCAGTAATATGCTATAACTCTAAGCATCGTCATTCTGAAAACATGAACAACCTTAGAATAGTCTTAAATTGACTAGGCTTTTAGATGACTGAATACCTGTGGGGGAAGCAAGAGAGGTAAGATAGAACTTTCAGATTCAAGTACTTTTTTAGAATGAGAATCAGGAAACAATCTGAGTTATTTCTGAACCATCATATGAATCTTATTTTAAGAATACAAATCAGGAACACACAGCGTTACATCTAAAACTCTGGTCTTTTTGTGTTCTCTCAAAACATTGGAAAATGAATTGCGCACATTGCAGGTTTTTATATAAGCATTAAACACCGTAGAAGGATTGTGCTCCATGAATACCACAACGTAGATTCAAGGAATAAATCACGCGACTTGTCAACTCGAAAACTACCAAGTAAATGCCTTAGAATGGTAGCGCACAGTAAATAACATTAATTAAGCACAAGGAAAGAATTGCGCATCTTGCCGATTCGAGTGCCACCATGTAACTGCCAAAAAATTGTAGCGCACTATGAATAACATGAATTAAACACGAGGAAGGAATCGCGCGTCTTGCAGATTCGAATGCCACCATGTAACTGCCAAGGAATGGTAGCGCACAATGAAAATCAAAAGGTTAAGTCACTAGGAAGAGAATCGCGCATCTTGCCGATTCGAACGCCACCATGAAACTGCCAAGGAATGGTAGCATACAATGAATATCATGAATTAACCACAAGGAAAGAATTGCGCGTCTTGCCGATTCGAATGCCACCATGAAACTGCCAAGGAATGGTGCCGTACAATGAATATCATGAATTAACCACAAGGAAAAGAATCGCGTGTGTTGCCGTTTCGAATGTCACCATGAAACTTCCAAGGAATGCTAGCGTACAATGAATATCATGAATTAACCACAAGGAAAAGAACCACGCGTGTTGCCGATTCGAATGCCACCATGAAACTGCCAAGGAATGGTAGCGTACAATGAATATCATGAATTAACCACAAGGAAAATAATCGTGCGTGTTGCCGATTCGAATGCCACCATGAAACTGACAAGGAATGGTAGCGTACAATGAATATCATGAATTAATCACAAGAAAAGAATTGCGTGTCTTGCCGATTCGAATGCAAGCATGCAAATGCCATGAAAAGTCCAAAACGCACATTTACACGCGCAAGAGCAAATTGTTCAACATAAAGAATTAGGCCCAAGAATTCGAGCGTCTTCGAATTACGGGGTCGGGGGCCCAGCCCAACCTCCGTCTTACCGCCCTGACTAAGGATCACCACTGTAGTATGAAGCGCCGAGGCCTGGAAGGTCAAGGTAGGCCACTGGAACAGGAGCTCAGAAAGTTGCTGCTGCTCTGCACCGGGACCTCTGAATAGTGAGCACGTGGAGATAGGCTGGCTCCCTTTTATAGAGTCTTGGCCCAGCCCACAACCACACCTAGGCATGCTGCAAGGAACGCTTCTAGAAGGCCCTGGGAAGGGACCATACCCTGATTCACTCTGAAAGCCTGCAACAATACATTGCAAATGAACAGTATTTATAAGCACCTTAAGAATTAATCTTCTGGATTGAATTCTGCAATGCAAAAGTTTAAACAATAACATATCAGCACAATGCATAAATTACATTAACTTGAGAGTGTTGGGTTTTTGCATTCTAGTCGCCCGTAGAGCGCGCACTATCGTGGTGTTGACAGTATGTCTCCATCTCCTATTCATCTGCAGCGGTAGCAATCTATGGGGCAAAAGAGTGAGGAGCTGGTCACAAACTGTACAATGGGGCTACAACAGAACTTTGCATGCTGTTAACTTGTAATGGGTAAGTGTGATTTGTACAGTATGTCCTAATTTCACCCGTGCCGCAGCAATTATCCAGGGCATGCCCCCCCCTGTAATGCCATCTGCCTGTCCTGTGTGGAGGGACATGTGGAAGTAAGGTAATTGCGCTAGTGTTGTGTGCCATTGTAGGATGTGCTCGGGAACCACTGTGGACCTCCTCATTGGTTAACATTGGGCCCTATGGGTTACAGTGGCCAATGGTAATCTATGCCGTCGGTGACGGTATGCACCGCTATGGACGTGACCGCCATTTTCCCTCTCATCTCTCACTTGCTACCTGATCTTCAACAGGAGAGGACCTACACTGCAGGTGCTGCTGTGACCTGTGTCTAGAACCTACCATGGCCCGGGTGACTGGGGAAAGGGCCCCAGCCCTTACTTCAGCAGAGTTGGAGAGACTGGTGGATGGGGTCCTACCCCAGTACAGACTGCTTTATGGGCCTCCAGACCAACAGGTGAGTACACGATGGGCACGATGCATGTGGCATGAATGCATGGAGTGGTGTGTGTGAAGGCCTTGTGTAAGAGGGGTGGGTGAATGTCTTCTGGGCGGCGTTTTGGTTGTGTGCTGGGCCATGTGTGTGTAAATGGTAACGTGAAGGTGTATGGTGGGCTATAAGTCTAACAGGCAGGACTGTTCGACTAATTCTATTTTCCGGAGTATATTTCCTCTGCAGGTCAGCGCCCATCAAAAGAAGGGTATATGGCGTGCCTTCGCCAAGGATGTGCAGACCCTGGGGGTCTACGGCAGGTGGAGCACCCACTGTCGGAAACAGTGGGAGGACCTGAGATGCTGGGCATGGAAGACGGCAGAGGCCCAGCTGGGGATGCCCTCCCAACGAGGAAGGAGTGCCTGTCGAACCCTGACCCCCAGATGGTCTGCATACTAGAGGTGGCCTATCCTGAGCTGGATGGACGCTTGAGGGCATCACAGCAGCCAGAAGGGGGTGAGTACAGAGCCCATCATTACAACTTACGCATGGTAGGGTGGTATCCGGGTGGGAGATGTGTGTCAGTGGGTGCCCCTAGGACAGGCCTGACATTGCAGCTTAGTTCCCCTGGTGTCTAGGGTTCAGAGGGGATAATCCAGATACCTAGCTCGTAGGCATCCCCAACTGGTCAGGGCTGGGTGGGTCCCAGATGTGCTGCATTTGTTGGTGTGTGCCACTGCCCATGGCTTGGCTGCTACCGACTTCTCTGCTAGTGCTATGGCATATTGCGTAGGGCTTGTACCTGTGTGTGAGGGTGCTGTGTACGCCAAAGGTGGTGTTGGTGCAGCCATTGACCAAGTGTATCCTTTGTCTCTTCCCCCCCTTTTTGTTCTGTCACCTTGTCCTAATGTGCATTAGCATTATCTAGCGGAGGAGCAGAGGAATCAGCGACGGAGGGAGCTGCATCCCACATGACCCAGGAGGCAGAATCCACCGATGCTGTGGGCACCAGTGGCACGGAGGGCAAGGGGAGCACCACAGCGGAGACTGGGGGGGACTGTTCTGACACAGATACCTCCTCCGATGGAAGCTCCTTGGTGGTGGCATACACCTCAGTGAATACCCCAGCTACAGGTAACACACCACCCCCTGTACCAGCACCGCCCACCCAGCAGCCTCTCATCATGTTGCCCGTGCCTGCTCACCCAGGAGGGTGGGCATCTCCTTCGCCCCAGGCACCTCAGGCTCTGCCCCAGTTAGCCCGGCAGCCTTGAGTGAAGAGCCTATTGACCTCCTGAGATCCATCTCTGTAGGGCAGTCAACCATTGTGAATGCCATCCAGGGGCTGGCAGCCCAGATGCAACAGACTAATGCATTCCCGGAGGGCATTCACACTGGATTGGAGGCCCAACAGAGATCGATCCAGCTGCTGGCCTCCTCTCTGATGGCAGCCATTGTCCATGTTTCTACCCTCCCTCCTCCAACTTCCTCTTCCCAGTCCCATTCTCCTCAACCCCGTCCCATGCACACAGCCAGACGAGCATGCACACAAGACAACACACAAGGGTGGTACAGGCAAACACAAGCACCAAACTTCAACCCGCAGGCACTCACACAAACACCACCCAGATGCACACACACTAACATCCACTATTTCTACTGTCTCTCCCTCTTCCTCCTCCTCCACCTCCCTTCCAGTTCCGTCTACACTCACACCTGCCTGCACTACATCATCATCCACTACCAGCATCATCACAACACCAAGCAGAACACACACCTCACTGGCGGACACCTCCACAACAGCCATGCACACGTCCCCTGTGTCCTCTTCCACTGTGACTGTCCCCCCCCCCAAGGTACACAACACAAGCACTCAGGCACCGAACAGCCCTCCACCTCACAACAGCATCCAGACAATGCACATGCACCCAAAATCAGCAGACAGACACCTCCAACAGCCACTCCCTCTTCCTTCACTCCCATTCCTTCTCCCTCTTCCCACTCCAATGTCCCTAAAAAACTGTTCCTATCCACCATTGACCTCTTCCCTATCCCTCCCCCCTGTGCTGCACGTATGACCAGGGTAGGGAGAACCCAGCCAAGCACCTCAGCCACCAAGTCCACGGGCCCACTCGTCACCACACCCACTCGTGGTAGTAAAGGATCCAGGTCACATGTCCTGAAGGTGAAGAAGCCTGCACCAGACAGCCTCAAGGGAAAGGAGCCTGCCCCAGCTGCCAGAAAGACGAAGGAGCCTGCCCCAGCAGCTGCTTAGAAGGTAGAGGAGCCTGCCCCAGCTGCCAGAAAGAGCAAGGAGCCTGCCCCAGCAGCTGCAGAGAAGGTAAAGGAGCCTGCCCCAGCTGCCAGAAAGAGCAAGGAGCCTGCCCCAGCAGCTGCTAAGAAGGTAAAAGAGCCTGCCCCAGCTGCCAGGAAGAGCAAGGAGCCTGCACCAGATGCAGGAAGAGCAAGGGGTCTGGGGCAGGAACTGCGCCGGAGCCCCTACCACCAACCATGGTTGTACAGCTGTCCTAGGTTGCAGGGGATGGGCAGGAGCCAGGAGCCTCCCCCACCAGCAGCACCACCACCTCCAGTGGGCAGCTGTCTGAGGTTGCAGGGGATGGGCAGGAGCTTCCCCATACCAGGAGCACCACCACCACTGAGCAGCCGTCACCGCCGGTAGACGGTATGTAATCCTGCCTCCATGGGCTGCTGTGCGCCCTTCCCCCTGCACATACAGCGGGTGTGACCCCCACCTGAGAGACTGTAACCTTGACTCCCCAGTATCAAGAGCAAAGGGCACGAGGCCCCATCCAGAACCAGTTGGCAAGTCACACACTCAAGAGACGGTGGCCTTGCACTCCCTAGGACCAAGCACAGGGCATGTTGCCCCCTCCAGAGCAAGTGGGCAAGTCACCCACCGGAGAGACTGTGGCCTTGCACTCCCCAGGACCAAGCACAGGGCATGTTGCCCCCTCCAGAGCAAGTGGGCAATTCACCCACTCAAGAGACTGTGGCCTTGCACTCCCCAGGACCAAGCACAGGGCACGCTGCCCCCTCCAGAGCAAGTGGGCAAGTCACCAACTCAAGATACTGTGGCCTTGCACTCCCCAGGATCAGGCACAGATAATGTTGTCCCCTCCAGAACCATAGGTCTTGTTCCATCTCCCGGCTGAGGTACCCCCCATCCCCCTGAGGTGCTTGCCTATTTACCAACTGATGCCCCTGCAGTGTTCTCTCGGTGTTGATGCAGGTGTCATGTGTGGCCTTGGACTTTGGCCTGTGGCCATTTGGCCTACAAACATTGTGGACTGGGTTGTGTCCCTTTTTGTGTACATATGTATATATCTATTATCTTGCCTCAGTTATTTATCTTGATGTGTTGCTCTCATTACATTCCCTTTTTCAAAATTGTTTTGTCCTTGCATTATTCATCCAAGTTACGGGGTAAAAATGTTTTTGTGATGCAGCTGATTGTGTGTATGGTGTTGGGGTGGGGGTGCGTGTGTGTGTCACTGTCGTTTTCCTCCCTCCCTCACGTGTGTGCTAGGCAGCTGTACTCACCATCATCGCCTTCACCAGCGTTGATGTTTGTGGTGGAGGAGCACGTAGAAGATCATGGGGAAGACATGCAGCTCAGGCTCCATGGCGGCGTGGTTATTCCCTGTATCTCCAATGGTGAGACCTTTTCCTTCTGAGCGCTGTATCCACCAGGCTTTTGAAGTCGTTGGTATCGCCCGGAAAAGGTGGCGGTTTGCTGTGTCTTAATAAGGTGGGCGTGGGCGGAACAGTGACTTCCGCCTGGCTGTAGGCAACTACCGCCGTGGTGCCTGTTGTTTCCGCCCTGGCGGTCAGTGTGGTACATTGGCTGTCTATCAGAGATCTTTCTGCCATGTTCATAATTTGGAGTTAATTACCGCCGGCCTGTTGGCGGTATTACCGCCACTTTGACACCAACTGCCAAGTTTGTAATGAGGGCCAAAGTCTTCTGAAATTGACATCATACAAAATCACATGTCTGTTGTAGGCCCTGGACAGTCACATTAGACCTGAAGAATGCAGTTGAGTTGGACCTTGTAAGTTCTTAATCAATCCACGTGCCCAGGCAGCTCATGAACTCAAAAGAGTTGTTCTTGCCTTTTAATTTAACATGCAGGCAACAGATAATGGCATAGAAGGATGCAACATACAAAATGTTTAACACAGAAAAGTTAGAAAAGTTGCCTTTCACAGTAGTCAAAACACCATTAGCAGTTTGGCTATGCATGGAGTTAGCTCTCTACTAATTTCCTTATTTGACTCTACATCATGTTTGAAACATTTTCCAGAATTCAGATTTGAGACTATAGGAGAGACATATACACACAAGGTGTAGGAACTACCTTTCAATTACAAACGTATGAGTGGGGAAAAGGAAGTCTTTCTCAATGGAAGTAATTGTGAAACTTCTGTAAGCCACTCAATGATTTATAGACAAGTGACATTGCATGGAGTATGTAATGCGTTTTTAGAAAATCTGGCATGTTATTTGGAGAGAGTTCCCATCTCCTTCATTCACCCAGTGTTTCAGTTATTTTCAAACAGAAGTTTATTGATGCTGATTGATCAAGGCTGCTGTGGGATAAAAGCAGGTGCCCCCTATGTGGTTTCTGTTTCTCAAATAGTGACCTGCTGTGGTAACGTACTGCCCCCCCAAGCATAAGACTAGGGTGGTGAGTTTGTGGCCTTCCAACACCAATTTTCAAGACACTTTGGTGAACTTGAGAATCACATGCTTAATGTTTCCAATACTGCAGATGTGCACTTTTTTAACACAGTTGTGTCTGGTTTTGTCAGCACCTTCCAGACTGTTTTCAGGGTGATTCCCACCTTTCATACACTACTTGTTTTTGAGTGTATTTGGAGGCATGCATCTTGTATTATTCTTAATTGGTGGTATTTTACTACTTCTTTTCCTGCTCCACAATGGATATCCCATTTCAAAGCCAAATGGTGATGGAACAACTGCACGTCCAGCTGTGTCTTGAATGCATGATACAGTACTTTGGTGCGTTTTTGTTGGAGGAACTAAAGGGATCCACCACCATTGAACCCTGCAACTGGACTTGGCACACTGTTAGTCCTAACCTATCTAAATCATGCCTCCCCAGTCCTGGACCCTTGAAAGTGGGGATAAAGATAATGGTGCACTGCCAGCCCAGCTGTGGTTCCCTTCAGAACCAACTCAACATGACACAACTAGACGCAGGCCTTGCAGCTCCTCATCAGGACTGATGCAGCATGACACAACTCAAAGCAGGATCTCACATTGCAACCCACCCAGCTCCCTATCGAACCAACACAGTGCGATGTAACTTGGTGCAGGACTCCACATCGCTCCTCAGAACTAATGCTGCATGTTGGAACTCCCCACATATAATACATACCGTATATGTCCCAGCGAGCCTGACCTGGTTCCTCTATCTGAACTTGTGATTTTGCCCCAGTCCGGCGTGACCAGCTAACCATAGTTGGCACTTTATGCTTTTAGGCATTATTTTTACTTAAATCTTTAAAATGATATATCTCTGGTTCTACTGATTGGATTTTTGTCCTTTTGGTGTCACAAATGTATTAAATTGTACTATATTTTTCTAAATTGGTATGGGACCTTTCATGTGTTGTGTTCTCACTTTATTTCTTTTTAAGTGCTGCATAAATATTTTTCACATTGACTCTAAGTTAAGCCTAACTGCTTTTGTGCCAAGCGACCAGATGTTTAAGCACTGGCTAGTTTAGTGACTTTTTGTGGTTCACCCTGAGAAGGAGTGTGGCTGTTGCTTGAGTAGAGTTTCACCTCTTCAACCAACAACCCAATTTCTCACAAAAGGCAAAAAAGGTACCTTACTTACTTAACTGATAGACGTCACTACTGAGTTTGCTTTATACTTTACAAGACTGCATACCTTCACACAGCAGATATCTAGTGATTATCTAAATACCTCCCCTATCACATAAAACAAGGGAAAGTATGAAAGGTGTATAATCAAGGAGAAGATTCGGTCAACCATCTAAGAAGTGCCCACAGAAAAGTTCTCCGATGAAGAAGTATTTCAGATAGATTTCTTTTTTTAAAACAAGGTCAGACTAACATAGTTACTGAATGCAGTTTATAAGTACGCTAAAACATCAGGCATTACCCATCATCTCACTTATACTAAAACCCAGAAAAGTTCCCCACCTATGCTCTAATTACTGTTTCTCTACTTAATGTGGATGTAAAAATCTTATCAAATCCTTTAGCTACTTATAATACCTAAGCACATTCACCTTTATCAAGTAGGGTTTGTCACTGGATGTTCCTAAAGAACTAACATAATAACAATAATGCTCCTCGTAATCCCCTGGGCAGCGCTGCTAGCAGTCGTGATACCTTGGGAAGCACCGCTAGCCTGTTGGCAGTGCTTCCGTCAGAACAGCCCTGACGGTCTTGGACCGCCAGGGTTGTAATGACCCCCTAAATGCCTTACTCTATATAATTCATGCTCTTCAATAAGAAAACTAATGATTAGTGTGGGCTAGTTAATTGTATTAACTGGGGCAAAATTGAAGTATTACCGCTCACAGCAGGCAATAAGAAAGGGCAATCCATTGGAGTCCATGTGCACTTCTTCACTTAGATCCTGAAGAATTTTAAAATCAAAGCATTTTGATTAAAGAGAATTTAAAAGACATAGGGCAGGATATTACAGTATATTACTACTACAGAAAACATCTGCAAATTTTCTGTGATAGTCTTCCTCATAAGTTTCACACTGGGGAGACAACATGAACATACAATCCATATGTATGTCTTTCATACTCTGGCTCTGACAATATCACAATCCCATATGTGAAAATAGACTACATGACAATAAAGACTTTTACATGGGACCAGGCTAGACCAAGAAATATATGGGGTCATTAGAACCCTGGAGGTCCAAGACCGCCAGGGCTGTTCTGACGGAAGCACCGCCAACAGGCTGGCGGTGCTTCCCAAGGTATCATGACCGCAGCTGAAGTGCCGCGGTCGCACCGCCGGGACCGGCGGTTTACCGCCACGTTGGTCCTGGTGGATTTAATCCGCAAGGGCAGCGCTGCTAGCAGCGCTGCCCAGGGGATTACGAGTCCCCCTACCGCCAGCCTTTTCCTGGTGGTTAGAACCGCCAGGAAAAGGATGGCGGTACAGGGAGTCGCAAGGCTTAGCAGTCAGTGAAAAGCGCGACGGGTGCAACTGCACCCGTCGCACGGCCGCAACACCGCCGGCTCCATTTGTAGCTGGCTCCTGTGTTGTGGCCGAGATCCCTGCTGGGCCGGCGGGCGGAAACTAGGTTTCTGCCCGCCGGCCCATCGGCGATCTCCTAATGGCCGTGGCGGGAGTGCGGCCGCATTGGCGGCCCCCCGGTGGTCCGATCTTGGCAGGCGGCTTCAGCCGCCCGCCAAGGTCGTAATGAGGGCCATAATGTCAAAACTATATGCTCCAACTTATTGTGGCAGTTCATGCCAAGCACATATGTTCTCCCATTACATAGCAGATCGACTAGCTCTCTTTCTCAAATATTGAATTATCCTGCTGTATTGATCGAGATAGAAGAATGCATACTGTCAGAAACTAACAGATTTGATATTTCATACGATACACACAAAAAATCCAGGGCAGTGTTTTTTAAAACATTTTAGAACCCCAGCCCAATTTTTTAAATGACAAACTTTTGAGACATACCTACCTTTAGCCAGCATTAGGTGGGGTGATTTTTTAATGTAACTAAAGTATCATGTGGTAGTGCATTGTTTATTTACAGGCAGCACATTTTCCATTAAAATGGCCAGTACATTTGCGCAGACATACAGGCCCTCATTATGACATTGGCGTTAAATCCCACTTACCACCACGCTGACTGCCGCCAAGATACCGCTGCAGTGGCGAATATCCGTTCACCATATTATGACACACACACACTAATCCGTCACTATTCAGCCACATACACAATTCCGCCACACCAAAGGTCACTGATAAACTGGCGGTATCCAAACCCACACCGTTACGCCAACAGAACAACGCCCATCACATTATGACCCACGAATCATCACGGCGGACATTCAATGGTGGTAAAATATTGGCGGTACATACCTTTGCGCTCAAAATACACACACACAAACAAAACAACACCACATTGGAAAATTCAAACTACACACACCTGACACACATACACACCACATCCATGCACCCACACCCATATAAAACTCACACCCATATTACCCACAACCCTTTACGACTACAAACCATTGGCACGAGACAGAAACCACGACCACAGACAAGACCAGAGCCACACACCACCATCACCTATACACCACCCACGCACTCCACATCACACACCCCAACACATCACCCTACACACCCTCACCCACACAACTCACACAATACCCATGGCACCACAAAGACACCCCTGATTCTCAGAGGCGGAGCTAAGGGTCATGGTGGAGGAAATTATCAGGGTAGAGCCACAGTTATTTGGAGCACAGGTGCAGCAGATATCCATTGCAAGGACGATAGAGCTATGGCAGAGAATCGTGTATAGGGTCAATGCCGTGGGACAGCACCCAAGAACCAGGGATGACATCTGAAAGAGGTGGAACGGACTGCGGGGGAAGGTACGTTCTATTGCAGCAAGATACCAACTCGCTGTACAGATACAGAGGACTGGCGATGGGCCACCACCTCCTCCCCCACAACTAACAACATGAGAGGAGCAATTCTTGGCAATTATGCATCCTGAGAGCATGGCCGGAGTAGCAGGAGGACTGGACTCTGGTAAGTCAACTCACTATTACTATCACCCCACTACCTGTATGCCATCACATACCCTCTCCCTCACTCCCATCACTCCACCACCTTCCACACACCCCACCATCACATATCACTCATCCCAATGCCAAGCCCTGCATGCCATACTAATGCATGGACACCACTCACAGACCTGCATGGACACCTATCACCAAAGCATGCACACTAAAGTGAATCAGCTAGCCCACCACATACCAACTTACACAAGTGAAAGCTGGCAGGGATAATACAACCAAAGAGGGCAACCCACCAATGCACAATATGTCACACACAGAAACAATAACACTGCATTTACATCCCCACAGGTACCCCAGCCAATGTCAGCGGCAAAGAGGTGCCAGCACTATCCAGTTCTGTAACAGAAGAGGCCCACAGTGATGATAGCAACTCTGGTTGTCTGGATCTGGATGACCAACCTGGCCCATTAGGGACCTCTGGACAGTCGGTTACCCAGGCACAGTCACACACCACCACAGAGCCTCCCACCTCAGGAAACACCACCACAGCACCCACCCAGTGCACCCATACCTTTGTCCCCAGCACACGTCAATCAGCAGTGTGTCCAACACTACAGGGACCCCAGGGCACACCTCACCCCCAAAACAATCAGGGACCTGGGGTCAGTGGCACTGGGCACACGGTTCAGGGGACACAGACACAGGACAACAGGGACACAGGGAGGACTGCAGTGCGCCAGGGGGAGGACAGGCCCAGGGAACCGACTCTCCAGGAGGCACTCACTGAGATCCTGGGAGCATACCAACATTCTCAGGATACACTGGGCCAGATCCTGGCCAACGTGCAGGAGAACAGACGGCTGCAGGAGGGACAGTACCAGGGGATCAGGGAGGACTTGCAGACCATTGACACCACCCTGGTCTCCATAGCAGGGGTGCTGGCAGACATGGCCAACATTATGAGGGAGACAGTCTCACAACAGCGGGCATCTGAACTGCCTTCCATCCCCACTCCCTCTAGTGGAAAGGAGCCTCCGCCACAGGACCAACAGGCCACCAGTACTCCTCCACCTGCAGAAGGAGAACCGCCTCGCAAACATTCCCTGCAATCCACGCAGAAGCCAGAGACTATTGCCAGGGCCCCCGCCAGGAAATAAGGGTCTCCTGATTGTCACCCTTGCGTCCCACACAGCCACCCTGTCCACCTTGAATTGCCATTGCTCCCTTGCCTATATCCCCTTGGACAATGCATCTGTGCTACAAATAGACTGGAGCAATACCCTGGAGGAAAGTTCCTCCATCATCACCCCATCCCAATGCACTTGCCCCTCTCCTTCTGATCAGTAAAGGGAAAGGTGTGGAAGACGTGACGCGAAGGGTTAATTAGCTTGAGCAGTGTAGATGAGCGTGATACCTGCTGAAACCCCCGAACATGGAAAAGTTCATGATATTATTTTCAAGCTTATTTGTGTAGAAGACTCCGTCTCAACTTTGAGAACGAGAGTACAGACAGAAGATGGAATGAAAACAAAGGCTGGGGAAGGGCAGAGCAGCCAAGTGCTGATAACATAGCTAGAAAATGCCAGAAAGAGATAGAATCCAAGCTTCGAGTTATTTAAGCACTGAAGTGCGGGTGAGGGATTTGAAGCTCGCAGATGGGGTTATGAAAGCTGCCATGGCCCAGCGCTGCCTCCCTGTTTTGCTGTTCAGAGACCGTGATGCTTGAGGGGGGGAGAGGTCCAAGCAGGCGGTAGAGTGCTTCCCAGCATTTCGTGGGCTAAGTTAAGTTCCAAACAGGGATGAAAGGCCTTTGTTTCTCTGCTCTATTATTATGATTGATTATTATGCTTGTACTGTGTATATAATCTGAAGTATTCAGCTCGTTTATATTTTGCTTTCTGAACATCGTAGTGTGAGCTTGCTGCAGTAATTAAAACATGCATTTTGGTGTGAAGTAAATCAAAGCTTATCTGAAGTATTCAACTCATTTATATTTTGCTTCCTGAACATCGTAGTGTGATGCATTTTGGTATACAGTTAATCAAAGCTTATATCTGTCAATGAACTCTTTGCTTATATACAGTATATGCATAGATGCTCTTTGTAGTGTACTTATATATAAATAGATGCTTTTCATTGCTATTCTTATTCCACTATTGTTAATGTGCTAAATGCCTACATTTACCTGAAATTCTAGTAAAGCTAAATTGTATTCATAATTGGCGTGTTGTCCTTCATTGAGCGTCCTTATTGACTTATACCGAACAGGTTTCAACCAGTCACCTGGATAAGACACCTTCTTAGCACTTCAATAAATACACTTTGAATAAATTAAAGTATGGATTATGTCAAATGATTTAAGTATGTATTCATTTAATCAGGTTTAAACATTTCTATTCAACTGTACAGTAATGTTCACATACAAAAGACCTGTAGTTGGCTGCAGTGATCACACCAGGAGTGATGGTGGGGCACCAACATCTGCAAAATGAGTTACCAAAGGGTAAAGTGAGTGGGCATAGATGTGGGAAACAACAGCATGCCAGTGACAAAGATAAACAATAAAATGACAATGAAATATGAAGTAAAACTGTCTTACCTGTGTGCCATTGGAAGTATTGTTGAATCACTGCATTTCTGTTGTCCTCATCCTCATCCTCTCCCTCCTCATCCTCACTGTCCACAGGGTCCACTGCTGCTACACAGACATCTCCAGCCTCCTCCTCCTCCTGCAGAAAAGGCACATGGTGTCTCAGGGCCAGGTTGTGCAACATGCAGAATGCCATGATTATCTGGCAGACCTTCTTGGGTGAGTAACACAGGGATCCACCTGTTAGATGGAGGCACCGAAACCTGGGCTTCAGGAGGCCAAAGGTACGGTCGATAATCCTTCTTGTTCGCCCATGTGCTTCATTGTAACGTTTTTCTGCCCTTGTCCTGTGATTCCTCACAGGAGTCAGTAGCCATGATAGGTTTGGGTAACCAGAGTCACCTGCAAATATCGAGGGACAACATTTAGCCACATACTATCCCATATGGGCCACATCATACCCATACTCCAACATCTACTGGGTGGGAACCAGAGCTCACCTATTAGCCACACCCTGTGCCTCTGTAGTTGGCTCACCACATTTGGGAGGCTGCTATTCCTCAGGACAAAGGCATCATGCACCGACCCAGGATATTTAGCATTGACATGGGAGATGTACTGGTCCTCCAAGCACACCATATGGACATTCATGGAGTAAAAACTCTTTCGATTTCTGAATACCTGTTCATTTTGCCAGGGGGGGACAAATGCAATATGTGTACCATCAATTGCCCCAATGATGTTGGGGATATGTCCCATTGCTTAGAAGTCAGCTTTCACTGTGGCCAAATCCTCCACCTGGGGGAAAACAATGTAGCTGCACATGTGTTTAGTCAGGGCAGACAACACTCTGGTCAGTACTATTGAGAACATTGGCTGTGACATTCCTGCTACCAAGCCCACTGTCACTTGGAAAGAACCAGTTGCCAAGAAATGGAGCACAGATAGGACTTGCACAAGAGGGGGAATCCCAGTGGGATGACGGATTGCAGATATTAGGTCAGGATCTAATTGGGCACCCAGCTTTGTGATTGTGGCCCTGTCAAGTCTATAGCTAAGGATAAGGTGCCTGTGGTCTAGTGTTGCCAAGTCCACCAGGGGTCTGTACACGGGGGTATGTCTCCATCTCCTATTCATCCGTAGCGGTAGCATTCTCTGGGGCAAAAGAGTGAGGAGCCTGTCACAAACTGTACATCGAAGCCACAACAGTACACTGCATGAAGGTAATTATTAGTGGCATTTGTCCTGTATGTCCAGTTTTGATCTGTGATGCAATTATTATCCAGGGTCGCCCCACCCCCTTGAAATGGCATCCACCTGTCCTGTGTGGAGGGACAGGTGGAAGTGAGGTAATTCCGTTGACGTTGTGCGCCGTTGCGGTAGACGGTCGGGAACCTCTGTGCAACTCCTCATTGGTTATTATTGGACCCTAGGGGGTACAGTGGCCAAAGATGGTGGTGACGGTATTCACCGCCCGGACGTAACTGCCATTTTCTATCTGATCACTCACTTGCTACCTGACCTTCAACAGGAGAGGACCTACACTGCATGTGCTGCTGTGACCTGTGTCTGGAACCTACCATGGCTCATGTGACTGTGGAAAGGGCCCCTGCCTTCACCTCGGCGGAGTTGGAGCAACTGGTGGATGAGGTCCTACCCCAGTACGGACTGCTGTATGGTCCTCCAGACCAACAGGTGAGTACACTGTGAGCACGATGCATGGGGCATGACTGCATGGAGTGGTGTATGTGAAGGCCTCATGTAGGGGAGTTGGTGGCTGTCCCCTGGGCGGCATACAGCTTGTGTGCTGGACCATGTGTGTGTAAATGGCGATGCGAAGGGGTATGGTGGGCCATAAGTGTAACAGGCAGGACGGCCTGACTGATACATTTTCATTTGTTTATTTCTCTGCAGGTGAGCGCCCATCAAAAGAAGGGTATATGGCATGCCATCACCAAGGACGTGCAGACCCTGGGGTTCTACGGCAGGCGGAGCACCCACTGTCGGAAACGGCGGGAGGCCCTGAGACGCTAGGCAGGGAAGACGGCAGAGGCCCAGCTGGGGATTGCCTCCCAACGATGAAGGGGCGCCCGTCGAACCCTGACCCCCTTGATGGCCCGCATACTGGTGGTGGCCCATCCGGAGCTAGATGGGCACTTCAGGGCATCATAGCAGCCACAAGGGGGTGAGTACAGTTCCCATCATTACAACGTCCGCATGGTAGGGGAGTACCCAGGTGGAGGATGTGTGTCAGTGGGTGCCCCTAGGCCAGGTCTGACATTGTAGAGTAGGTCCCATGTTGGGCACGGTTCTGAAGTCATAATCCTGCCACCTAGCTTGTAGGCATCCACTACTGGTCAGGGCTGTGTTGGTCCTAGGTGTGCTGCAGTTGGCGGTATGTGCCCCTCCCCATGCCCTGGTGGCTAGCATTATTACTGGTAGTACATTGCATAGTGCGTAGGGCTGTTCCCTGTGTGTGATGGTGGTGTGTACGCCAACAGTGGTGTTGGTGCAGCCATTGACCCAGTGTATCCTTTGTCTCTTCCCCCCCTTTTTGTTTTGTCATCCTGTCCTTATGTGCATTACCATCATCTGGCAGAGGAGCAGAGGAACCGGCGAAAGAGGGAACTACATCCCACATCACCCAGGAGGCAGAGTCCACCAACGGTAAGGGCACCAGTGGGACGGAGGGCGAGGGGAGCACCACGGCGGAGACTGGAGGGGACAGTTCTGACACAAATACCTCCTCCGATGGAAGCTCCCTGGTGGTGGCGGACACTTCAGTGACCACCCCAGCTACAGGTAGGGCCGCCACCCCTGTTTCCAGTACTGCCCTCCCAGCAGCCCTTCAGCGAGTTGCCCGTGCCTGCTCACCCAGGAGGGTGGGCATCTCCTTCCCCCCAGGCACCTCAGGCCCTGCCCCAGTGAGCCCTGCTGCCCTGAGTGAGGAGGCTATTGACCTCCTGCGATTCATCTCTGTAGGGCAGTCAACCATTGTGAATGCCATCTAGGGGCTGGCAGCCCAAATGAAACAGACAAATACATTTCTGGAGGGCATTCACACTGGCTTGGCGGCCCAACAGAGATCAATCCAGGCTCTGGCCTCCTCGCTGATGGCAGCCATTGTCACTGTTTCCACCCTCCAACTTCCTCTTCCCAAGGGTGCCTGCCCGAAGTGCTGCCTGGAAGGGCAAGGAGCCATGCCCAACTGCTGCCAGGAAGGGCAAGGAGCCATCCCCAGCTGCTGCCAGGAAGGGCAAGGAGCCTGCCCCAAGTGCTGCCAGGAAGGGCAAGGAGCATCCCCAGCTGCTGCCAGGAAGGGCAAGGGGCCTGTACCAGCTGCTGCCAGGAAGGGTAAGGAGCCAGCACCAGCAGGCAGGAAGGATAAGGTGCCTGGTGCAGGGACTCAGTTAGAGCCCCCAACACCAACCATGGTTGTGCAGCCGTCCCAGGCTG
The DNA here is from genome assembly GCF_031143425.1 of Pleurodeles waltl. NCBI lineage: Eukaryota > Metazoa > Chordata > Amphibia > Caudata > Salamandridae > Pleurodeles > Pleurodeles waltl. The sequence continues at coordinate 894,554,198 of NC_090448.1, read as the reverse complement.
CAGGGAATGGACTGGAGCACCACCACCACCATCACCACGAGCAGCAGCAGCACCAACACCAGCAGTGGGCAGCCATCCGAGGCTGCAGGGGATGGGCTGGAGCCTCCCCCCACCACCAGCAGCACCACCACCATCAGCAGTATGCAGCCATCCTAGGTTGCAGGGGATGGGCTGGAGCCTCCTTCCACCACCAGCAGCAGCACCACTACCACCAGCAGTGGGCAGCCGTCCGAGGCTGCAGGGGATGGGCTGGAGCCTCCCCCCACCACCACCAGCAGCAGCAGCACCACCACCGCCAGCAGTGGGCAGCCATCCGAGGCTAAAGGGGTTGGGCTGGAGCCTCCCCCACCACCACCAGCAGCTGCAGCACCACCACCACTGAGCAGCCGTCACCGCTGGCGGACGGTCTGTAGTCCTGCCTCCATGGCCTGCTGTGCGGCCTGCCCCGTGCAAATCCTGTGGGAATGACACCCGGCTGAGAGACTGTGACCTTGCACTCCCCAGGATCGGAAGGACAGGGCACAATGTCCCCTCAAGAATCAGTGGGTATGACACCCACTCACCCCTTCCTCCCCAGGATCAGAAACACAGGGCACGATGCCCCCTCCAGAACCAGTGGGTATGACACCCACTCACCTCATCTTCCCTAGGATCAGAAGCACAGGGCACAATGCCCCCTCCAGAGCCAGTGGGCAAGTCACCCACTTGAGAGACTGCGGTCCTACATTCCCCAGGACCAAGCACAGGGCATGTTGCCCCCTCCAGAGCAAGTGGGCAAGTCACCCACTTGAGAGACTGTGGGCTTGCACTCCCCAGCACCAAGCATAGGGCATGTTGCCCCTTCCAGCACCAGTGGTGTTGTTCCATCTGCCGGCTGAGGTGTCCTTCCCCGTTCCCCGTCCCCCCTGAGGTGCCTGCCTTTTTTCCAACTGATGCCCCTGCAGTGTTTTCTCCGTGTTGCTGCAGGGTGACAAGTGGGGCCTTGGATTTTTGGCTGTGGCCCACGCACATTGAGGACTGGGCAGTGTCCCTTGAACTATACATATGTTTATACCATTAGATTGAATGTTCGTATTTCTACTGTATTTGTATTATTACACTCACTTTCATCAATTCCTGTTGTCCTAGCATTATTCCTGAGGGGTATGGGGTCAATATGTTTTATTACTGCATCTGATTGTGTGGAAGGTGTTGGGGGTAGGGGTGTGTGTTGGGCGTGTGTCCTTCCCTCCCCTGTGTACTAGACGGCTGTACTCACCGTGGTCGTCTTCGCCGTCGTTGGTGTTCTTGGTGGAGCAGGACGTAGAAAATCATTGGGAAGATCTGAAGTTCAGGCTCCATGGCAGTGTAGTTGTTCCCTGTGTCTCCAAAGGTGAGTCCTTGTCCTTCTGTGTTCTGTTTCCGCCAGGCTTTTGATGTCATTGGTACCGCCCCGGAAAAGTTGGCGGATTCGTGTCTCTTAATATGGTGGGCGGTACATTGCCTTCTGCCTGGCTGTATGCGGCTACTGCTGTGGTGCCTGTTGTTTCCGCCCTGGTGGTTGGTGTGGTAAAGTGGCTGTCCATCTGAGTTTGCACCGCCATAGTCATAATTTGGCCAGCCTGTTGGCGGTATTACTTCCACTTTATCACCGAACGCCAGGGTTGTAAAGAGGGCCACAGTTTTATCTATAAAACTACATAGCATATAGATGTTAATGTGCGGAAATCAGGTTTCTGTGAATACTTATCATCTGTGCTGCACCAAGTAAAGCGTTGTTATATGTTTTGACCCTACTGAAATCTCTGTTTCCAGCACACTTCAGAATTAAAAAACAAATGTGCTTGATGTTTCCTTTCCTAACTGCTGAATGCTTACACCTAATTTACATACAGGAACATTTTGTTGTATGTTGCAATAAATGACATCCTACAACCTTTTTTTTCACACTACCTGTACTCCAGCACGATTGTCACATAATTCACTTTGAAGTCAGAGAAAGAAAAAGTAAACACCAATCTCCACAATAAATGAATAAGCAGCAATTTGTCACAAGGCACAGCCTGGCATTTGGCCTCTGTAGTAAATGCAGTGCAAGTGTGACAAGATAAATACAGAATTTAAAGGCATCTTTATTTATTGTTCGAACTTTCCAGACCCACCAAAAATCAGCTTGTGACCGATCCACAGTTTGGGAAACGCTGGTCTGGTTTTATTAATCCAATAATGTCCCCCACTACTCAAGCATGGTGAGCAGTACAAAAGTTACTTAAAGTACACACACATTTCCATGCTGAGACACTGATATGGAGAAATATGAAGCTAAAGTTCAGGAGAATCACCTTTGGGAGGACTACTCAACAGAAGATATTAGAAGAAAAGCTGTCAAAAAGTATTTCCTAAAAAAAAGGCTGAATTTGAAGCACAAGCTGCCAGAGATCAAAGTATGTACAGGTCACACAATGCCTGCATACCTTGATGGGACGTCCACCACATGATCAACCTTCCTTGCCATTTTTGAAACATTTGAACACATGGTGGCATTACAAAGAAGGGTAGTTTCAAATCTGTAGGGAACCATTATTAAAATTAATTTTTCATACCAACCACAGAATCTTTCACACTCTATTGGCAAAGATGACTATCATTACATTTACAGACAAGCAATGATCTAATATTCTCTTTTATGATGATAAAGGACTCAGGGAAGCAAGGTTAAAACTTAGCTTCTTCAAAATATTTCATGATTGCCAATAGTCCCAACTGAGCCTACACCGATCTAATTTAAACTCTAGCCCTAATTGTTGGATATGTGTGCAAGTAGAAAGTTACAGTTTTATACCATCTTTAAGGGGTGTGCTACACTGAACTGGTTTTGGTCTCAAATAAATGATTCTATGAAGCCCTCCCGCCATTATGGCTTTCAGTTGAAACTGTCCGGCTCAGTAGCGTAACACAACTTTAGGGGGCCCCTATCAAAATACATGAAGGAGGACCTCCGCACTCCAGGCCCAGTCAGGAGCTCTCAGGCCAACGGCCTGCCATCCATACACAGTGCCAGAAGGGGCCCACTGGAGCTAGGGGGCACCTCGCACCATGGGGGCTGCGGGGACTATTGTTACGCCCCTGGTCCTAATCTTGATACATGATGTCTCAAAAATAGCCAGTATGACTTGGGAACGGTGTTTTGAAACATCTCTGCATCCAGTAAAAGTATACATAGTAAAACAATTGGCAACTTCCTTTCCTAGCATAGATTGGACTGGAGAAATGGTAGTTATGGCAGGCCACCAAAGGCGAAATTATACACTTAATGATCGAATTACGATCATTAGCAAATTCTGTTAACATATTTTGATACTGCAGAGGTCTTATGAATGCAACCTATAGTGGTACTTTTCTCCAATATCTGCTATTTGGAAATGACTCCCACTTTCTTAAGAGGGTAGATGTTAACAGTGATTTATGCATCTCTCATAATAGTTGAATCGTGTGACCACTTACCCTTCAATCACTGGTATAATGTCCTTGTTGACAAATGTCACCTATATGCTCCATGCGTATTATCTGCAACTGAGTGAACATGATGTTCACGAATATGTATCTTACTTCTGCTTCAAGGTAAACTCCATCTTTATGCTATATGTGACAAAAACAGATTGCATGCTTATGACTGTCCATTTTCTTATTGCTCTCTTTGCCCCCATAACCCAACATAACCCCCCTCCCAATTTCTTGAATCAACCTTATTCTTAGGCATTATTATTCTTAGGCATTATTTAATGCATATTGTGAAACCTGTTTTTTGTACATTCCTCATACCAATATAGATCACAATTAGTTTGAATTATAGAAGGATCGACGCATGAAGAATCAACGCATGAATTTGGATTTGAATAGTGAAATAAAAATAATCAGTTAAATAAAGAAACAGCTTGATGACTGTTGGAGGTACTTTAAAGTTTTATATACCAAAAATATATATATGCAGTACCTTAAATTCTTTTATGAGTGCCCATTTCCTCCGCATGTGATAAAACCAATGAATGGAGGGGGAGACATACCCACCAGCAGGCTAGCAGAGAACCCTCCATCTGGCACCAAAATAGAAACAAACACCTTTCCAGCCCTTTAGGGGAAGGGCCATGTGACCGCTTGCCAAATATTAGCAACTCTCCCACATTCGATTGTGGTGAATCCATTTTAGCTCCCCGCTGGGCACAGGAGACAGCTTAGCCATCGGCTCGGAGGTCTGTTGTCCTTTTTACCTAGTAACCTTTCACCTACTTAGCATGCTATGTTTTAACCCATTTATTTCATTATTTCTTTTAGCACTTCTACAATTGCTTACATTTTGTAAGAAATGTTTTGATTTTTATTATTAGTGCCGTTCTGAGAAGGCATCACTTGATCTACAGAGGTATTGTCTTCATGTCCCTTTCACTCTTACGTTTGAGAGGAACATTGTGCACACTTGTTAGGGATTGTTTATAAAATTGCTGACACAAGTCTGCTACATTATCAGTCGTTTAGGTACATACCTGTGTCAGGGATCCTAAATGAGCCATATAAATACACCTAACATGGACCATGTCATTAGAGGGGCTCCTTCCAGATGCCATCTATGGTGCACGTTACCTTGCTGCAGAACTTAGGCTTTGTGTCTCCATGGACTCTTACCTAGAGACCTCATTCCAAGGTAACGAGGGTTGGGGGTGCTTCTCATGGACATGGTACTGGCAGATTAGGGATCACACCTAGCTCTTGTTAGGGTAGAGATTAGGCGTTCTTGGTTAGGAACTTCATATCTTATGTTTATTGCAGTATGATGGGGTTTTCATATTCACAAATCTCATCTTCAAAATTTTGCTTTTATTATTGCTCATTATCTTAATTTTGCAATTCATGCATTTTACCATAGATTGCAGTCTTTTCAATAAATATATGTGAGAAAACAGGGCTGATTGCAGAGGCCCCATAACTTTTTGCCCCCATTTTCCACTTTTTGCTGGTGTTTTCCTGACTTTAAAGGTGCCCTGGGTACTGCTAACCAGTCCCAGGGCCTGTGCTCTGTGTAAAATGGATATGCAAATTAGGCTAATTATAAGTGGCTAAGTTAACCTACCTATAAGTCCCTAGTATATGGTAGGGCATGTAGGTTTAGGGACCACAGCATAGGTGGTGCACACCTAGGTGCATTGCTGAGGTGCCCAGTGTCATTTTAAAAGCAAGCCTGCCTTGCTGGCTGCTTTTAAATTAAAGTTATATGCAAATTCGACTTTGGAATTAAAGGTACTTCCAAAGTCTTAAACTACCTTATTTTTACATATACGTCACCCCTAAGGTGTGCCCTATGTGCCCCTAGGGCTGGGTGCCATGTAACTATAAGCAGGGACTTTATAAAAATAGATTTATAAGCCCTGGTGAGGTAAAAACAGCCAAATTCGTTTTTCCCTCATTGAAGTAAATGGCCTTCATAGGCTAGAATGGGCAGACTTTATTTTAAATTTTAAAGTCTCCTTAAATGTTACATACCAAGAATTTGGTATCAAATTGATTGTTGTAATAAATCCCACAACTTCCAGTTGTTGGATTTAATATAACTTGTTCAGGTAAAAAGTTTAGACTTTACCTACAAAGTTGCCAATTTCAGCTCTGCATTGTTTTTGCTGCTGTGCTCTGATTGGCCAGCCTGCAGCAGCTTCTGCCAGGCTGCCTTGATGAGGTGTGAAGTGGCCAGGCTTCACACAAAGGAATGTGCTTGGGGGAGAGAATCTCCCCTCAGCAGATGGTGAGGCAGGAAGGGGGAGGGCTGCCAAACTGGTCTTCAAAGGCAGAGAAGGACATTTGCAGCACCCAGCAACACCCCCACATCCTGCAACCCCAGACAATTAGGTGCCCCCTTGATTAGATTAGGAGAGGGCAGGAGAGGGGTGTGTTTATGATTTTTAGCCACACCAGTGGGTGGGCTCAGCCAGATGTAACCTCCAAAAATCAGATTCATCCATGTTGGATTTTTAGAGACTGTTGCCTTCTGGGATGGATTTTTGCCACACTTCCCAGGAAGTGGTCATCACAGGGGGACGACCCTGTCCCTGATTGGTGAACCAGGGCCCCCCTGCTTTTCACCCAGGAGCAAGGATAAAACTGGCAGACCTGCACCCACGCCTCAGATCCCCTCCAGAATTCAACAAGAAAGGAACTAAAGAAGAAGAAGGACTGCCCTGCTGGACCCCTGGCCTGCACCTGGACCCTGCACTCAGAAAGACTGCACCAGCTGCACACTTGGGCTTCACCACAAGAAGGACTTTGCCTGGCTTCAACTGGTTCAAGGAGGGACTCCCTGTTTGCTACAGGTGAAAATTGCTATCCAGAGTCCCCTGCACCAACTCCTGAAAAAGTGACCAGCTGACCACTGTCCAGTGGCCAAAAAGGAGTTTGCGCCAGGTGCATTCTGGGAGTTGAAGTCCGCACTTCCCAAGGACCATCACAGAACTTCTGGACCCTTGGGGTGAGCTGTGGACCCCAAAAGAACCTTGAAAGAACATCTGGGTGAAGCCCCAGAAGTTTGGAAAAGATTGGAGAATTTTTGAAAAAAAGCTCCATAAAGTGACCGACCCGACGCGGAAATTCTAGCCGGCTTGCCTCAACCGCGACCCGGCCTGACTTCGTGGTTCGTACCGGTAAAGAAAAACATCCAAAAAAGAGACTAAGTCCGAAGGTAAAAAGTTGACCGGGACCTCCCAGCCATCGTATCCGAGAAGGGCTCCACGGACGTCGGATCAAGATCCAGGTTTACCCCGGTCGAAGGATTTTCATCTCGAAAAAACGACTAAGTCCGAAGGTAAAAATCACCACCGAGGAAACCGACTTCGCGTATCCGGACAAGGGCTCCAGGAGGTCGGATTCAACTGGCAGGTTCGTCCCGGGGAAGAAAAACATCAAAAAAGAGACTAAGTCAGAAGGTAACTTTTTAACCGAGGCCTCCCGCGACTTGTAGCCGAGCAGGGCTCCATCGCGGTCGGCCTGAAAGTTTGACTTTGCCCCGGTCCTGGTGCAACCAGATGACCCGATTGGCGCTTTTTGTTTCTAAGCGCTAGAAAATAATAATACTTTAAAAATTCATATCTCCGGTTCCCCTGAACCGATTTTAATCGTTTTTGTGTCATTTTAAAGATAAAAATATAAGCTATTTTTATAAATTGTTTTTGGATTTTTAAACTGTTTCCTGTGTTTTATTTAATTACTGTTTTGTGATATTTGAATGCTTTACACTTTGTCTCCTAAGTTAAGCCTTGACGCACGATGCCAAGCTACCAAGGGTAGAGCTGGGATTAATTTACTGAGACCTAACTGTACCTATGTGGAGGTTTGTGGCTTGTTGCTAGGTGTAGGTACCTACCTGCCCTACCAATAACCCATTTTCCAACATAATTGGAAGCAGCAACGGGATCCTGTACTTGTGTTCAATATCACGTTACAGTTTTAGGTAAAACAAATTAAAAATCCTTTAAATTGTCCTAGTGCAAAAATTGTTTTTAATTTTTAATTTGGATTAATTTCAATTATTGAATTTTTGTAATTTTTCTAAATTCTTGTTTCCAATTTTTGCAAAAAGTTTTTGTTGACACAAAACTAGGGAACCATGGAGCTTGATCTGGCTAGCCTACCCACACTGACAGTAGTCCAGCTTAGGGGGTTGTGTATTGAAGGAGGGTTGCCTGCAACCACTGATCTCAGGAAGCAAATCCTGATCACATCCCTGACAGCATGGGCTGAGGCCCAAGAGGTAGAGTCAGAAGAAGCTCCAGAGGAGGGAGAAAGAAGGGAGGATGCAAGCTCTAACCACTCAGGGGAGGGAAGGCATCTGAGCCCAAGTGAGGATGAGGAAGAACGGTCCTCAGTAAACACAGTCACTAGGGGCAGATCCAAAGCTAGTGGTGGGAAGGGGGTCCTTTCAGGAGGAGAGAACCCATCCATCAGAGAAAGAGAGCTGGAGGCCCAGCTAGCATACATAGCTTTGGAAGCAGAGAAGCTGGCCCTAGAAAAGCAAAAGTGGGCATACAAAGAAAAAAGAGATGGAAGCAGCGATAAAGAAGCTGAGGTGTCCATGGGTGGGGGAGTTTGCCCCAGGTTACCCAAGGGGGTAGTTCCTGCTTATGTAGAGGGGGATGACATAGATAAGTGGCTGTAGGCCTTTGAGAGGGCACTCCAAATGAGAAGGGTTAGGCCTCAATCCTGGGGTTCCCTTTTGTGGGAGTTGGTCCCCAACTCAGGGAGGGATAGGCTTCTGACCTTAAGGGGGGAGGAGGCAGATTCATACCCTAGTATGAAGAGGTGCTTAGCCAAGAAGTTTGGTCTGACCCCAGAGCAATATAGAATGAAGTTCAGGGACACCCAGAAGGTCAGTACCCAGTCTTGGGTTGACTTTGTGGACATTTCACTAAAGGCACTAGAGGGCTGGATTATTGGTAACAAAGTAGATACTTATGAGGGGTTATACAATCTGATCATGAGAGAGCACATCTTGACCAATTGTATCCAAGAAAGGTTACGCCAGCATCTAGTGGACTCTAAGCAGACCAACCCTAGAGAGCTAGGGGAGGCAGCTGATGAGTGGTTGAGAACCAGGGTGGTTGTCAAGTCCCAGGGGGGAGACTCCAAGAAGGGGGGGACAGGTCCCCAAAAACCTAAGGAGGGAGGTGGTAAGCCCACCACAGAGACTCCCTCTGTACCCCAGAACCCTAAGAAGGAGGAGAGTAAATCCCACTCCCACTCTGACAAGCAGAGACAGGGAGACCCAGGGTTAAAAAAACTCTTGGACAGTAGGGCTTGCTTTGACTGTCAGCACACAGGTCACTTCAGAGGAGATGCAGCCTGTCCAAAGAAGGTGGTTAGCACTGGGCTGTCCAGTGTAGCCATAGAGGAGGATTCCTCAGATGATGAAGTCCTCCTAGCATTTATCTGGGAGACAGGATCAGATGGTAAGCTGGTGATCCCTAAGGGGGGGAGTAGGCACTTCCACCACATTCAAGTGAATGGGATCCCTACCACTGGCCTGAGAGACACCTGTGCCAGTCACACTATAGTGAGTGACCGGTTAGTGACCCCAGACATGTATGTCCCAGGAAAGACAAAGAAAGTCAGGATAGCCACAGGGGAGGTCACCTCCAAACCTGTAGCCATAGTGCCCCTAGAGAGGGAGGGTATCCTTGACTGGATTAGGGTGGTAGTCAGTGCTGACCTCCCCCTAGATTGTATCCTGGGCAATGACCTCCCAGAGGTGAGTCTGGTCCCAGATGGGGCGGTCGCCCAGGGCGCCCCCCCAAACCAAAGTCCTGGGGAGTCAGTCCCTACAGTTAAGAGACAGGGGTCCCCAAGAAAAGGAAAGAAGGAAAGGAAGGGTAGGCCACTCTTAGAGAGAGTTCCAGGGAGCCAAGGGCCTTCTGCCCCAGTAAGGGGGGAGCCCAGAGTTGGCACTGGTGAGGCCTCACCTGACCCCAAGGAAGTCCTGAGTAGTCAGGCAGCTGTCCAGATGCAGGGTGTTGCCCCTGCTCTGACAGAAGGGAGAGTGGAAGGAGGGTGTCTGCCACAGGAGGTGGTAGCCCCCCACTCTAGACAGCAAGAGGGGTACCAGGACCCCAAAGATGCCCCTAAAGCACCTCAGCCACCTGTCAGTGGAGAGCTTAGGGTGTGGTTCTGGGTACTGACAGCTGTCAGTAGCCTCTGCTGGGTGCTAGCCTTCCTGGCAGCACTGTACTTGGCCTGGGAGGCAGACCCCAGGGCCAATAGCAAAGTAGGCCCCCTGACCCTATTGGTCATGGTGGGGTTGCTCAAGTGTTGGGTGACCTCTTTGGGTAAGCTAGGTGTTGCCCTAGCAAAGTTTGGAGTAGGGGAGGTGGGCACCTCACTACCCAAGTTGGCAGAGAGAAAGGAGGAAGACCCCCCTAGAGGAAAGTTTCAGTTTGAGTTGGGTCCTTTTACTGTTGGGATGGCTTCACTACCCATAGGGAGTGACCCTGACAGGAGGATATAAGGCAGAGTAGGCCCTGCAAAGGGACAGCCAGTCTTCTTCACTGTCTTCCTCGACTAACAAGCCAGGAAGACTCTCCCAGGGTTGGGCTGAGTCTCCTGGGCGTGTGGGCTGGGGGGGGGTTGTGTGAGAAAACAGGGCTGATTGCAGAGGCCCCATAACTTTTTGCCACCATTTTCCACTTTTTGCTGGTGTTTTCCTGACTTTAAAGGTGCCCTGGGTACTGCTAACCAGTCCCAGGGCCTGTGCTCTGTGTAAAATGGATATGCAAATTAGGCTAATTATAAGTGGCTAAGTTAACCTACCTATAAGTCCCTAGTATATGGTAGGGCATGTAGGTTTAGGGACCACAGCATAGGTGGTGCACACCTAGGTGCATTGCTGAGGTGCCCAGTGTCATTTTAAAAGCAAGCCTGCCTTGCTGGCTGCTTTTAAATTAAAGTTATATGCAAATTCGACTTTGGAATTAAAGGTACTTCCAAAGTCTTAAACTACCTTATTTTTACATATAAGTCACCCCTAAGGTGTGCCCTATGTGCCCCTAGGGCTGGGTGCCATGTAACTATAAGCAGGGACTTTATAAACATAGATTTATAAGCCCTGGTGAGGTAAAAACAGCCAAATTCGTTTTTCCCTCATTGAAGTAAATGGCCTTCATAGGCTAGAATGGGCAGACTTTATTTTAAATTTTAAAGTCTCCTTAAATGTTACATACCAAGAATTTGGTATCAAATTGATTGTTGTAATAAATCCCACAACTTCCAGTTGTTGGATTTAATATAACTTGTTCAGGTAAAAAGTTTAGACTTTACCTAAGAAGTTGCCAATTTCAGCTCTGCATTGTTTTTGCTGCTGTGCTCTGATTGGCCAGCCTGCAGCAGCTTCTGCCAGGCTGCCTTGATGAGGTGTGAAGTGGCCAGGCTTCACACAAAGGAATGTGCTTGGGGGAGAGAATCTCCCCTCAGCAGATGGTGAGGCAGGAAGGGGGAGGGCTGCCAAACTGGTCTTCAAAGGCAGAGAAGGACATTTGCAGCACCCAGCAACACCCCCACATCCTGCAACCCCAGACAATTAGGTGCCCCCTTGATTAGATTAGGAGAGGGCAGGAGAGGGGTGTGTTTATGATTTTTAGCCACACCAGTGGGTGGGCTCAGCCAGATGTAACCTCCAAAAATCAGATTCATCCATGTTGGATTTTTAGAGACTGTTGCCTTCTGGGATGGATTTTTGCCACACTTCCCAGGAAGTGGTCATCACAGGGGGACGACCCTGTCCCTGATTGGAGAACCAGGGCCCCCCTGCTTTTCACCCAGGAGCAAGGATAAAACTGGCAGACCTGCACCCACGCCTCAGATCCCCTCCAGAATTCAACAAGAAAGGAACTAAAGAAGAAGAAGGACTGCCCTGCTGGACCCCTGGCCTGCACCTGGACCCTGCACTCAGAAAGACTGCACCAGCTGCACACTTGGGCTTCACCACAAGAAGGACTTTGCCTGGCTTCAACTGGTTCAAGGAGGGACTCCCTGTTTGCTACAGGTGAAAATTGCTATCCAGAGTCCCCTGCACCAACTCCTGAAAAAGTGACCAGCTGACCACTGTCCAGTGGCCAAAAAGGAGTTTGCGCCAGGTGCATTCTGGGAGTTGAAGTCCGCACTTCCCAAGGACCATCACAGAACTTCTGGACCCTTGGGGTGAGCTGTGGACCCCAAAAAAACCTTGAAAGAACATCTGGGTGAAGCCCCAGAAGTTTGGAAAAGATTGGAGATTTTTTTTTAAAAAGCTCCATAAAGTGACCGACCCGACGTGGAAATTCTAGCCGGCTTGCCTCAACCGCGACCCGGCCTGACTTCGTGGTTCGTCCCGGTAAAGAAAAACATCCAAAAAAGAGACTAAGTCCGAAGGTAAAAAGTTGACCGGGACCTCCCAGCCATCGTATCCGAGAAGGGCTCCACGGACGTCGGATCAATATCCAGGTTTACCCCGGTTGAAGGATTTTCATCTCGAAAAAACGACTAAGTCCGAAAGTAAAAATCACCACTGAGGAAACCGACTTTGCGTATCCGGACAAGGGCTCCAGGAGGTCGGATTCAACTGGCAGGTTCGTCCCGGGGAAGAAAAACATCAAAAAAGAGACTAAGTCAGAAGGTAACTTTTTAACCGAGGCCTCCCGCGACTTGTAGCCGAGCAGGGCTCCATCGCGGTCGGCCTGAAAGTTTGACTTTGCCCCGGTCCTGGTGCAACCAGATGACCCGATTGGCGCTTTTTGTTTCTAAGCGCTAGAAAATAATAATACTTTAAAAATTCATATCTCCGGTTCCCCTGAACCGATTTTAATCGTTTTTGTGTCATTTTAAAGATAAAAATATAAGCTATTTTTATAAATTGGTTTTGGATTTTTAAACTGTTTCCTGTGTTTTATTTAATTACTGTTTTGTGATATTTGAATGCTTTACACTTTGTCTCCTAAGTTAAGCCTTGACGCACGATGCCAAGCTACCAAGGGTAGAGCTGGGATTAATTTACTGAGACCTAACTGTACCTATGTGGAGGTTTGTGGCTTGTTGCTAGGTGTAGGTACCTACCTGCCCTACCAATAACCCATTTTCCAACAATATATATAAAACTTTCCTGCATATCATTCATTGCCTATGTGTGTATGAGACTTATTGCTAACAATAGAAATGTATAACTTCCATTCCACCACGACTCCCCTGAGAAGTCGCATCTAGAGTCCATGCGTAAGGCTGCCAGAAATAACCTTTAATGTCTGAGTTTCGGTGAGGGACTGCTTGCGAGCCATGAGGGTTTGGATGACATTTGCGACTTGTCGTAGGAGTGACTCAGTCACCCAGAAACAAAAGTGCTGCTGCCCCTAAACCAGCAGTCTTGCTACGAAGCGAGAGTCCAACTACGACATGGCACCACCAACTATTGTGTTTTGGAACTAACTTATGGATATCCTGAGTATCTCTGCCTCACACACAGTAAGTACCCTAAGTACCATTTTACGGAAAAGTCCGTGGCCTTAGGGGTAATACTCCTCAGCTGAATAGGGAGCACCTATCTGGGCTGTAGGTTGTTCAAGCTTGTACGTTAAAAATAATATTCCCCATCTGGCGTTCCTTCTCTGTACCCATCATTCAACTTGACTAACGCCATAGACATTCCAGAAAATGTCAGACACACATTAACACAACATCTAATAGCAAATGGCTTAAGAGATGAGGGCGGAAATTTCACATTTATAGTTGAAGCCAATGAGGCTTACCAAACAGAAACATTCTATTCCTGGGTTACCTTTCGGGAAGAAGACACATTTCACACATATGAAATAGTGAACATACCACGACGGTATCAAGCTTATCAATATCTAGAGATACCGCTTTCTTATCAAGAACATCAAAAATGGTTCAATGGCGCCCTACCACATGTAATACAATACATGAGACCAGGTCCCTTAAGTAATGATAGACCAACGTGGCATTGCTTATCAATGAGGTGGTGCAAGTTGTTACCAACTGCCAAAATGATGCTCCATCCTTGAATAACCATAAAATTCCAATTTTGCTATTTGCTGATGATTCCCTCCTGATCTCCAGAACTCCTATGGGTCTCCAGGTACTTGTGGATAAGTTTAGTTCGTTTTGTGGTGACTATGGACTTGAACTTAACCATAGCAAAACTAAACTTATGACCCTGGGCTGTGGCCCCACTAAGAGATACTCAATTTTCTATAATGGAACCCCCCTAGGTATGGTAAGCTACATAGATTATTTGGGGGTGAGAATTAGCAACAATCTGCATTGGGGGGCCCAAATCGATAAAAGCTTAGCTCTTCTGGCACAGAGATCTGGGGCCATTCTACGCTTCCACAAGTCTACCTCTGAGAGAGTGATTACTCCAACTATTAAAATTTACAGAGCAAAGGCACAGAGCGCTGCGGTCTATGGGGCAGAAATTTGGGGGTCCTCGAACACTGGCAAGCTTGCAGTGGGGGAAAACAACTTTGTAAGGTCAACTTTGGCCTGTCCTCGCAGTACCCCACTGCTGCCAATGTTCTGGGACTTTGGCCTTTCACGCATCTCAGATGTAATTGCCCTACGACCATTGCTTTTCTGGGTCCGTGTATGGACCACCCCTGAGCTATCCACATACAAGGAGTCTATTCAAGACATTCTAGATAGACCAAATGTACTTACCATTTCCTGGTTTAACCACATCTCAAAATGGTTTCATAGATTGGGTCTTAGTGAGTTTTGGAGTCATCCAGAAAGTATAAGGAAGGATCAGAAGAATCATTTGAAAACTGTTTACTGGATATATGTCAGGGAAAACTACCTGCTGTGCTCAACACACGGCAGATTGACTTCACAATTCTTTGATTTTAAATGGTACCCATATCTGGAATCATTTATGGATACAATTCTTGACCCATTAAGTAAGAGTCTATATATTCAGTTCAGATATGGTTGTCTGCCTCTTAAATCCTATGGCAGTACGCGGAGTGCGACTCCAAGACCTAATCTTTGTCCGAGTTGTAATCACATTTCAGAATCTATTGTACATTTTATGTTTATATGCCCTGCTCATTTGACTGCGCGACGGAAGTGGTTACGACCTGTGTGCAGGAATATGGGGGCAAGACACTGTATTGTTGCCTTAAGGATCATGATGAGGGAAACTTCTCTCCCCCTATCCTGTGCGGTTAGCAAGTATATTGTAGCTGCTTGGCATATACGTATTAAATTTCTGGGGAAAAATGTTGATGAGGAACAAATAAAAAAAATAAAAAATAAAAAAAAATGTTTTAGCTGCTAAATTTTAACTATACACCTAGACTGAAATAAAACCCCATGTTTAATTTAAATGATAGGTATTAGGGGGTTAGGTGCATTTTTAAGGAAAGTAATTTTATGTGTTTTAAGGCTGAAACATATGTTTTTTTTTACTTTTCTTATCCCTTTTTAACTTAATTCCTATTTTCTTTTCATTCAATTGTTGGTTGTTTTTGCTTTTATGGTTGAAAGTAACCGAATAAAGCTATGTGTTGATGATGATGATGATAGACCAACGTGGCCCATGTTTGCCACATACACACCACATACACACCACATCCAGGCATATAGGCTATTCAAATAACCGACATACGCACACTTTACAATGAGATAGTAGCACTATACAGATGACTTGTTCAGTTCGTAATTGGAACTTTGAACACTACCCCAGCGCGGGAGGCACCAGCTGGACACTAACTGGCCGTTACTGGGATTAACCCACAGACAATACATTCTATCATGGGCAAGACGCCCATGGAACGTGAGAACATTCCTTTCTGGACAGCACAAAAGATACCCCAAGATAAACATAGAATACTTGCAATGTGCTTGCCATTCATAATGGATCCCTTAGTGGAAGACTGCACTACATGGGGTACAGTCTTACACTACCAAACTCCGACACTTGGCAATTTACCGGAACGGTTAAAACTAATTCAAAATGAACATGGGGCAGCTCCAGCCCTGGATTTGGGGATGAAACTAATGCACAACTTCGACACAGTCTCCTCAATAATACTCAGTAACATTAAAGGGGAAGCAGTAGCATTATCTATACCCCAGCGACTCCGGGAGACTCCAGAGTTGGAACAGGAGCGTCAACTACTGATAATTATTTCCAAGACCTATACTATTATAGGATCAGATAGTTTGGGATTCAAGCTGAAAGAACCTGAAATTCAGAGTACTACCCCTCAGGATGGTACTAAGCAAGCACAAAAAGGTTCTAAAAAACACTAGGTTAAACAAAAACAAAATAAAGAGAGAAGAAGTCAGAGACCAGACTCTCCGCTTCTATAGAGCTCCAAAATGAGATATAATTTTAGAGATAGAGAACCATTAAAGACTACTGACAGATATACTGATATATATTCCCCTCATTCCTTCTATGACACTCCAGCTAAACGGAGTGAGAGAGTGGGCCGGTCAGTGCAATGCACTGACTTTGTGAAGCAGAGAAAAGACTCACAGCATTCCTCAGACAAGAAAGAGGACAGATCTCTGCAGCAGAAGCCCCAAGTTAAAGAGAAAGAGGTGGCTGCAATAACAGTTATACAGGCCAGCAACGTTGAGGAAATTGAGCAGAGACTCTGCTAGACAGTGCAGCAGAAGCCACAATTTATCGCCAGTAGGTGAAAGATTATCTGGATGTGCCAGCAATTAAATACATTCTTGTAGGCGAGACTGCAAATGGGCGCGTCCTCTCACCCAAAAGGGTTTATGATTTAAATATCCAAATTGAGGATAGAGCTCATTATTAGTGTATTTTTTGGGGGAAGAATTTAATTGTGATATTTTATTAGCATAAAAACACTGGCCAAAAGAGTACGTCCGCAAGCTCCCACATGGAGAAGATGTAATTTTGTCTTCTTTCTCAGATCTTGTTCCGGATGCAGTAAAGGAAGCCTATGCTGTAGACTGGGCTTTGGCATAGGCACCTGCACTGTACCGCTAGCACATAGGGTGGGATAAGGATTCCCTCTACCATGAAATATCTATTAGGTCTACACCCCAGCCTCAATATAAAGTCAAACATGAGGCTAGAGCCCATTCAGAATAATTGCTGGTGCCATTGGGTTCACCTATGTAACCTTTGATGAGGGCGACACGGTGCTCATAGCATACAAATCACATTTGTACTCAAACACAGAACAACATTTTGCACCCACAGAGACGATTCTGACTGCCGTACAGATGGCTGTCATTAAGGAGAGGCCACTTGCCAAAGGGAAACGCATTATTGTTGTTACCTCGGTGTCGACGCTAGAGGCTGTCATCAAAGCAAGCGTTCTTAACGCTAAAGAATTACGTCCATGTTGGATTTAATGGCAACCTCCCTAACTGCCACTGATGTTGACTGCATTTTTTACCCAAAACCTCAAACACAAGAAGTTCTCCAGTACAAACAGGAGTTTCCCGCACTTTCTAACATCTTGCCACTTGACAGTGACCAAACTGTCATTTACACTGATCGTTCAGCACAACCAACTGTAGGTACAAAACGTCAATACTCAGCCGCTTGCACATCTGAGAGCAGAGTGATGAAGTTAACTGAGCTCAAAGCTTTTACCTTGGCACTGGAAAATATGGATCCAGAACAGCTCACATTAATTCTGTGTGATTCGAACTGCTGTTTCCAGTCCTCCAATGATTATCTCAATCATTGGTGGTTGAACGGGTTCAGAGACTCAAAGGGAACATTATAAAACACAAAACTCTGTGGGGGAGGGTAGATGATCTAAAGGATAAGCTACCAGATGCTCATGTAGTACATACATTGGGCCATCAATGTGTAGGAAATACTTTGGCTGATGAAGCTACCAAATACGCAGTAGCTATGGCCTCAGTTGCTGCAGTGACTCCCTCTCATACGAGATTGGATAATGAGATTCAAGCTGCCGTGAAAGTTTCAGCTGAAGGCGAGCCTCTTCAAAAAGCATACCCTGCAAAATATTCCAGTGCACAGAATATTGCTCTTGTGACAATTCCTGGGGTGGAAGATCGAGTGATTCCCCAACCAAGACCAGAGGTTAGAACTTATCAAAGTAGCGCATGAGGGTGTCGCATCTGCTCAAGCTGGTGTGGTGGCCACAATATCACTTTTACAGAAACGATTCTGGTGGCCAGGTCTATACAAACAGACCAATCAATGTGTCCTTTGCTGTGACATTTGCCAGCAAATAAAGGGCTCCAAAATCAAACGCCCACTGTAGACATCCCTCTTAGTGTCCAATAGGCGACTACAATGTGTATAGCTGGACCATTGTGGTCCCTTACAACCTGATGGTGCATACAAATACATCTTAGTCACTGTTGAGTCTTCTAGATTCCAGTGGGTATGGCCACAGCGGTTGGCTGACTCTCATACTGTTATTAAAGACTTGCTGGTCTTAATCAGTACATATGCAGTTGCAGCATTCCATTCAGACCAGGGTCCTGCTTTTGCCCTTGGGACATTCAGGGACACCATTAGGACGATGGGTATTGAACTCCATTACTCTTCCACATATCATCTTGAGGATAATTCAGTTGTTGAGAGGAGGAATCGTGACCTAAAGCAGTCCTTAGCAGCAAGAGTATTAGGTTCAGGCCGCAGTAGGCTTCATCACCTATATGGGGTCCAGAGAGCACTGAATAAACTGCCAAGACGGTCCTTGTCAGGTCACACTCCTTATGAGGTCCTCTTTGGGATACCTATGCATGTCCCAGATCTAGATGGTCCTCGTATCGTGGCGGCAGAGATACCATTTGACATCAATGAACGTCTCACTGTCTTACAGGAGCTTCAACAATTTTGTGGTGACAATTTATCCGCCAGTACAGCCATTTTAGGAATAAGAGATTTACCAACAACATCCACAGGCTGGATTCCTAAAGTTGGGGATCTGGTTCGTGAGAAGATTGCTGTGAAGAAGGTATTCAACCCATCTTACGGAGCACTGGTTAAAGTCCTGGAAATTCAAGGATCCAGAACTGTCATTCTACTAACGCCGCACGGTTGCAAAGGGAGCAGATTTGTCTCCACTGACAACCTCAAATTGCACCATGTGGTGGATCCTGCACAGTAGACCCCTAGGTCCCTTGTGTGGTTCCCGGTCCCCTCTCACTACCCAATAGGATATACCTCTTCAAAGACAAAACAACGCTTCTGAATATAACAGCATGTAGAACAATGCTACAAGTTCCTCCTCAGGCATGAGGAGAATAGAGAGTGAGCTTCTGCTAATTCCCGTGACCACTTCACCAACAAGAACTGCACAAGATGTGGCTGATTATTACTCCAATTCAACACAAACTGAGGATATAGTCTACAATGAACCTCCACTAGAAATGGATCCTTCTACCAGCAATGCACTGGCTCCTGTGTTTTCACAGACTGCTTCTGGTTACTTCATCAACCAAGATGACTTTTCTTCAACTTCATCTACATCTTCAACTGAAACTGTTTCAAAGACACGTAAGCTGTACAATACATATGGCTTAAAAATAACTTTTGGTCTATCCATGGTATTGTCTGTGGATACTATTGACATTGCTCACCTTTCTGTTATGGATTGGTTTTGTGACTGTTGTCTTTCTCCTGATAAATGGTCATTATCTTCCTGAACGCTCTGTTGTTGAGCCAGTGGATGACGTTTTAACACCATATCTCTCTTCTCATATGGTCTGAAGAGACTTGTCCCTTGTGAACATTTCAGTAATACCAATTCCTGATGGGATTGTTTGAGATAAAGAACCATTTGTTATACATAGGCCTACTGACGTTATCCAAATACCTTATTTATTTAAGATTTTTAAGATTTCAATGACTGATGTAATTACACCTGGTGTTGTTTCTGATGACTGGGATGTTATAACAGTTGATTCTATGCTGTCTGAACTGCAGAATTACACTGTATTTGAAAGTGAAGATGTGTATATGAACTCAGCGAATTATGGGGAAATGTTCTGTTGCCATCATTGGGGACATTACTTTCTGCACCTAGCTAACAGACCTAGAGCAGTATTTAACTACACACAATGGGAACATTGTTCAACTCCACCTGTGGGGAACCCCAAAACATATGTAGATAAACTTGCATATTTCTGTGGGTATGACAATATAAATGCAGAGTCATTTTGTTTTAAAATACCACCTTCTAAAATGCAGAAAATTTTGCTAACCGACTCCAAATTAATCTATTCAGATTCCTTTGTTTCTCGGCTTGCTATTAAAGGTTATGAATAGTGGAAGAACACTATTGATGTGAAAAGTTTATGGTGATCACTAGATCGGCAAATTCAGGGAAGGAAGGCTTTGTTTAGAGGATACCTTATTCCTGTACAAATTATATTTTTAAATGACACAGTTCAGCAAACATCCTGCTTAGGGTTAGCAAAAATAAAAGAAATGGATGCACCCAGTATCCCCACACCAACAAAATTCATCAATTGGCAAAAATATTTAAATGTCACCGAAGAAGAACTGAATGCTTGGTGTTAGAGATGGGGTCTCCGGTTGGCAGTCAGCTTGGACTATGTCCAAGCAGAGACCCTCACTCTAGTCACGGTAACGGTGATACACACATAGGGTAACCCCTGCTCACCCCCTTGGTAGCTTGGCACAAGCAGTCAGGCTTATCTCAGAGGCAATATGTAAAGTATTTGTACAATCACACACAGTAACACAGTGAAAACACCACAAAAGGACTCAACACCAGTTTAGAATATCTATCTGATTACAACAAGACCAAAATGACAAAGATCCAACATACACAAGCAAAGTTATGAATTTTCAAAGATTAAACTTGAATATAGTGCTTAGAAACACAAATGTTTTAATTTGGTGTTATCACAGCGTTGTGATGGAGTCATTCCCAACAATCTAATGCCAATGAATGTCAGTGGCACAGCAGGCAGGACAAAGTCATGAGATATCAGCGGGGCTGCGGCGGCATGAGGCCTGCGATGTCAGAATAGGTCGTCGGACTCCAGCGGAGAATACGGCTTTGGTTGCAAGCATCAGTCCAGGCGTAATTTTTCTTGGTTTTCAACCAGCTTTCACTCCCCGGGGCCCGGAACCTGGAATAGGCACCACCTGATGAGTTAGAGTCCATAGCACATGAACCCAGAGGCTGGTAGGTGAAGTATTTGCTGTCCCTGAGACTTCTTAACAGGAGGCAAGCTCAGTCCAAGCCCTTGGAGAAACTTTGCAAGCAGGATACACAGCAAAGTCCGGTCTTTGCCCTCTCTAAGGCAGAAGCAGCAACTGCAGACCAACCTAGCAAAGCACACACAGCAAAGGGGCAGTGCTCCTCCTCCAGCTCTTCAGCTCCTTTCCTTGGAAGAGGTTCCTCTTGATCCAAAAATGTCCTTAAAGTCTGGGGTTTTGGGTCCACTACTTATACCCATTTCTGCTCTTGAAGTAGACAAACTTCAAAGGAAAGTCTCTGTTGTTGAGAAGATCCTGCCGTGTCCAGGCCAGACCACAAACACACACCAGGGGGTTGGAGACTGCATTGTGTAAGGACAGGCTCAGCCCTTTCAGGTGCAAATGTCAGCTCCTCCCTCCACACTCTAGCCCGGGAGACTCATCAGGATATGCAGGACACTCACCAGCTCCCTTTGTGTCACTGTCTAGAGGGGATTCAGGAACACCCCAACTGTCAGTATGACCCAGACATGGATTACACAAGCAGGCAGAGACACAGAATGGTTAAGAAACCCCAAACTCCATATCTCCATCTGCTCCCAATGGGAAACCACACTTAAAAGATATTTAAAGGCAGCCCTCTTGTTAACCTATGGAAGAGATAGGCCTTGCAATACTGAAAAATGAATTTGGCAGTATTTCACTATCGGGATATTTAAAACACACCAGTACATGCACCCTGCCCATGGGTCTACCTAGGCCCTACCTTAGGGATGTTTTACATGTAGTAAAATGGAAGGTTTGGGCCTGGCAAGTTCGTACACTTTCCAGGTCAAATTGGCACGATAAAACTGCACACACAGACACTGCAGTGGCAGATCTGACACATGTTTACAGGACTACTCATGTGGGTGGCACAATCAGTGCTGCAGGCCCACTAGTAGCATTTCATTTAGAGGCCCTGGGCACTTCTAGTGCATTTTACTAGGGATTTACTAGTGGATCAAATATGCCAATCATGGATAAACTAATCACCAAAACAATTTAGATAGAAAGCATATGCACTTTAGCATTGGTTTGCAGTGATAAAGTACCCAGAGTCCCAAAGGCAAAAAAAAATGGTCAGAAAAAATAGGAGGAAGAAAACCACAAAGTTTGGAGATGACATTTAATAAAATGTGTCATCCGAGATTGACATCATTCAGAATGACATGTCCTTTTTACAATGTGGGCAAAGTCTGCTGCATTTCATCATGCAGTTGGGTTGGACGTTGCAGATTCTGAAAAATGGCAGCGTTCCTTGGAAATACATTAAGAGTAGTAATTTGTTTGCTCCTTTTTATTTGTCCAGTAAGCAACAGATAATGGCTAAAAAGGAAGCAAGTTACACCATGCTTTACATTGAAAAGTTAGAAAAGCTGCCATTCACTGTAGCAGAGACATCATCTACAGTATGGTTAGCAAATGGGGTTATAAATCTGCCAATATTTACTTTTTGTTTCACAAAATGTTTGAAGCATTTTGCTGTGGGCATATTCGAGTGGCTAGGAGATAGCTATATTAAGGAAGAGTGGGAGTTGCTTTTCGAGTTCAAATGTATGAACGGAGAAACATAGGTCTTTCTGAGTGGAAGCTACAACACTCCCACACACATCGCTGGACACACCCTCGACCCCCTCTTCACCTCAAGCAACCACATCTCTTTCAGCCACACCTCCGAACTCTACTGGACCGACCATCACTGCGTCCATTTCTCCTATAAGAAAATTACCGAGCAGCACCGCATCCATCTACCCCCCTACCGCCGCTGGGGCAAAGTCACCCAAGACCAACTGACCAGCTCCCTCGTTAAAAACCCTCCACCCGACGCGACCGACCCGAGCACAGCCGCCATCAACCTCCATCAATGGATCCTCGACTGCGCCAACACCTTAGCCCCACTCAAGAAGCCCACCGCCAACCAAGGAAAGAAAAAACCAGCCTGGTTCACAGACGAACTAACCACCTCCAAAAGCCGTTGTCAGAAGCTCAAAAAGAAATGGATCCTAGAACGCACGCCCGACAACCTCGCCTCCCTCAAAGACGCAAACCGTGAACACCACCAACGGATCCGCGTCGCCAAGCGCGCCCACTTCACCGAACGCATCAACAACAATGCCCACGACTGCAAAGAACTCTTCGGCATCGTGAAAGAACTCTCAAATCCAAAAGCCAACGCCAACGACATCCCGCCCTCCCAGAAACTCTGCGACGACCTCTCCACCTTCTTCCACCAGAAAATCGCTACCATCCACAACAGCTTCAACACCGGCCCACCGCCAGATCCCCCCCCGACGTCTCCAACCGCGACTGCCGCCTCACCGCCTGGACCCACGTGGACGACGCAGAAACCATGGCAACCATGAACACCATCCACTCAGGCTCCCCCACGGACCCATGCCCTCATCATGTTTTCAACACAGCCAACGCCACCATCGCCCCCAAACTCCCCAAAATCATCAACCTCTCCTTCACTTCCACCACCTTCCCGGACAGCTGGAAACACGCTGAAATCCAACCCCTCCTCAAGAAACCCAAGGCCGACCCCAACGATCTCAAAAACTTCCGCCCGATCTCTCTCCTCCCTTTTCCAGCAAAAGTCATCGAGAAGATCGTCAACACACAACTCACCCACTTCCTCGAAGACAACTCTATCCTGGACCCCTCACAATCCGGATTCAGACGAAACCACAGCACGGAGACTGCTCTCCTCGCCGCCACAGATGACATCAGACATCAAATGGACAACGGCGAAACCTCGGCCCTCATCCTTCTCGACCTATCTGCCGCTTTTGACACAGTCTGCCACCGCACCCTACTGACCCGCCTCCAGGAAGCCGGCATCCAAGACAAAGCCCTCCACTGGATCTCATCCTTTCTCTCCGACAGAACTCAGAGAGTCCGACTCTCCCCCTTTCGCTCCAAAGCCACCAACCTCATCTGCGGCGTCCCCCAAGGATCCTCCCTCAGCCCTACTTTGTTCAACGTCTACATGGCCCCCCTCGCAAAACTGGCCCGCCAGCATCACCTCAGCATCATCTCCTACGCCGACGACACCCAGCTCGTCCTCTCCCTGACCAAAGACCCACTCACCGCCAAAACAAACCTCCACGAAGGACTAAAATCCATCGCCGAATGGATGAACAACAGTCGCCTGAAACTCAACTCCGACAAGACGGAAATCCTCATCCTCGGGTGCTCTCCTTCGGCCTGGAACGACTCATGGTGGCCCGCTGACCTCGGACCCCCACCCACCCCTGCCAGCCACGCAAGAAACCTCGGCTTCATCCTGGACTCTGCACTCACCATGTCCAAACAGGTCAGCACCGTCTCCTCCCCCTGTTTCAACACCCTCCGCATGCTCCGCAGAATCTTCAAGTGGATTCCAACAGAGACCAGAAAGATGGTGACCCAAGCCCTCGTCAGCAGCAGACTTGACTACGGCAACGCACTCTACACAGGCATCCCAACCAAAGACATCAAACGACTCCAGCGTATCCAAAATGCCTCCGCCCGACTGATCCTCGACATACCCCGCCGATGTCACATCTCCCCTCACCTGAGGGAACTCCACTGGCTCCCGGTGGAGAAGAGGATCACCTTTAAACTCCTCACCCACGCTCACAAGGCACTTGACAACGCCGGACCCTCCTACCTCAACTCCAGACTCAATTTCTACGCTCCCACACGTCAACTTCGATCCGCCAACCTCGCCCTCGCCGTCGTCCCCCGAATCCAGCGCAAGACCTGCGGCGGCAGATCCTTCTCCTTCCTCGCCGCCAAGTCCTGGAACTCTCTCCCCACATCTCTACGCCAGACCCAGGACCTCCTCACCTTCAGGAGACTCCTCAAAACCTGGCTCTTCGACCGCTAACTGCAGCACACCTCCACCCCCCCCCCCCTTCCCCCCAGCGCCTCGAAACCCTGACGGGTACATAGCGCGCTTTACAAATATCGTGATTGATTGATTGATTGATTGACTGTTAGTCATTCAATGATTTTCAAGCAGGTCTCCCTTCACGGCTTTTGCACTGCAGAGTTCATGAACTTGCCATGCTTTCTGAAGGGCACTCCCATCCCTTTGATTTGTCCAGCATTTCATACACTTTTGAATGGGAGTTATGTGGTTCTGAATGATCAGAGTTGCTGCGGAATGAGGCCGGGAATTGCCTAAGCAATTACAGTTTCTCAAATTGTAAATTGTTGAGGCCATGTTTTATCCACCCCACCACACAAGAGATAAGGCTAGCAGACATGTGGCCCCTCATTGCTACTGCTAATGTAAATTTTGCCAGGCTCAGCAGACTAAAGGCGCTATTGTTTCAAAATCAAGTGCTGTTGACATGGGCCAAGGAGACATACAATCTCCAGATAGTGGTATCATCAGCTGAGATACAATCCTTATTAAATACTAACTTCCCCAAGCACTTTGAACAACTGGTCTGCAGGATTTTTAATGCCTCGAGCAATGCAGGGATTGTACACTTTTTTAAGGCTGTCGGTTCTGTATTTGTTTCCACCTTCCAGACACCATGAGCATGATGGTGCTTAAGGTATTCCTACTTTTTGCCACTGAAGCATGGCACTTCTTTCAGGACTATCCTTTGCACCTCGGTGCAACACCCACAAAACCAAGTAGAAGCTTCTGCAACATACTGGACCCAGGAAATGCAATAAAATCCCTTCTTACCAATCACAAAACTGTCGAAGGCTTCCTGGGCATCAAGGGGATAGTAGAAACTTTGCCTTTAAAGAAAGTGTTCTCTTTCTCAAACTTCTTCCTGGCTGCTACGGATTATTTGACTTAGGCTATAGTACACTGTAATGGAATGAGTGTTTAAAGGTCACAAGTAAAGAACACTCACTTTGAAGGGATGCATTATTAGAGATTACTGGAAGGTAAAGAGCATCCAAAGGAAAGCGAAACCCTTCCTAACCCCATGTGGGTCGCCAGATGGTAATGATCATCCAGAATGAATGATAAGAGGTTGCCAGAAGTGAACATGGATAGGTATTAATGTTTATATGTTAGAGAGTGTGAAAGCTGCTCTAGCCAAAAGGAAGGATTGTTTAGGGGGTTACCAGAAGTGGCATTCATCTGTAAACAATACAAATCATAAAATCTAATTTCAAAGAGCATATACTTAACCAAATCTGAACATATCTCATATCAACCCCAACTCCTTAGTACCTGTAATGTACAGCCAATCATAAATAGTGCAAATTATTATTTTTAGATCTATCTTTTTTTATCAGTTTTTTTGTATAATTGCTCGAAGCGACGTTTTCAATACAACGCGTTCAAACCCTAACTGCATTTTTTTTATTCTGTTTTATGGCAACCATGTCCAGTTGGGGTCTAACAGCACTATATCAAGATGTACTAAATAAGTTATGCAACACGCGTCTTCAGTGTATTTTGCAAGGTCGAGTATTCAGTGCTCTGTTGTCTTTATTTTTCAAAGCAAAACTGGTGTGGTGTGATTGTTTGGCTGGTCTAGATGAGCTGGTAGTGGTGTCACTGCCGAATGCACGAGCCTTCTGCCCTTGGTATTAAAACTGCAATTCAAGTCGAGGGAATAGCATCTCCGAAGCAGCAAAGGGTATTGAATCGCAGACAATAAATTGTGATTGTGACGCCAAGAAGCCTGTGGGAGCTAATAAACGACCTTCATCCCAGAGACGTCTTGTCTTTCAACAATACTAGCGTGGAGGCGGCTATCGAATGGCGCTCAGCACTGATCACGCATAATTACTTAATTATTAAGCAACAATGACACCGGCATCGTTTGTTTATGTCTCAGTGCTTTGTCCTTGTTCAGAATACACATAACAGAAAGCGGGTAGGCATGTACTATTGTGCAAATGATCGAATGCCGCTATCTTTTTGTAATCTAGTTTGTGTGGCTATTTCATCTTTGTTGTTGTTTTTAAATGTTTATGCTTGACCTATTAAAATCAATTCTGCCACATCAGACCCTTACATTTACGATAACAGTAAAAAAGCAAGTTAAAATACAATGTGCTGCATCGCAGTAATTATGACATTGCCATGGAAGGTTCCATTTATCAGTCTTTCTGAGTAACGAAAACATATCAATTTTAAACATCCTTAATCCCAACGGTGGTGTCTAGTGTAGCCTGAAGTCTAGTGGGGAGAAGGGTTGTTGCTAAAGAGACCCTCGCTTGCGTACGTATCACATATGCCAGAAGGTAAACGTGGGGAGGGGCAGGCACCCACACAGGATGAGACTGGGCCACAGTACAGATCACTGTTGTGTGGTCCTAAGGAAGCCTATGATGAGGTAAATCCGTCAGCTAGAGAACTGAAATCCGTATATATCTCCCCCACAGTTATCCCAGTCCTCCCTATGGTGGCCTCTCATTCAATTTAGCCTGCACTGTAAACAGCATGTCGTCATATTGTGCGACAGTCTGTTCGACGGGGTGTGCCAGGTAAAGGGCGCGCGTACCACTGTTTCGGCCCTTGACCACTTTTGAACGTCCGTCAAACACACTATTTTGTCCGAAGAGTGTTAAGCCTTCCACATCTTAGCAATAGCGCGCTCAGCCAGCACTAGCCTTAGGTCTATAAACCTACCTGTGCATTTATCAGCTTTTAGCCTATGATTCTGACCCAGAATACAGGAATCTAAATCTTGGTGCAATATTTTTGATGCAAACCAATGTCTTCTTCCGGCACGTTTTTATTGTAATTAATATAATATCTAAGGCCGTAGAAATGGTGCAGTGGAGACGGGATATAGCAGCCCTGTATGTCCCATCTGTCAGCAACACCTGTAGCACCTCATCCTTTGGTGGCTCTACATCTCCCTGTCCCACTCTTCTTTGCAGCCATCACTAGTGCATAATGTGTAAGAAAGTGGCCCACCCCAAACTCCTGGAGATTTGTAAGTGTTGTAGGACTGTAACGTGCTGCTAGAATATTCACCTGACAGCCTTAGGGTGGTCACCCCTAACTTTATGCCTGCCTCCCTCCACTTTTTGGACACTGTTTTTGTTAGTTTTAGGACTCTGCGCACCTTACCACTGCTAACCAGTGCTAAAGTGCATATGCTCTCTCCCTTTAAACATGATGATATTGGCTCAGACCCAATTGGATTATTTAATTTACTTATAAGTCCCTAGTAAAGTGCACTATATGTGCCCAGGGCCTGTAGATTAAATGCTACCATTGGGCCTGTAGCACTGAGTGTGCCACCCACTTAAATAGCCCCTTAACCATGGCTCAGGCCTGCCTTTGCAAGGCCTGTGTGTGCAGTTTCACTGCCAATTCGACTTGGCGTTTAAGAGTACTTGCCAAGCCCAAAACTCCCTTTTTTCTACATATAAGTCCCCCTAAGGTAGGCCCTATGTAACCCATAGGGCAGGGTGCTGTGTAGACAAAAGAAAGGGCACGTACCTGTATAGTTTACATGTCCTGGTGGTGTAAAACTCCTAACTTCGTTTTTGCACTGCTGTGAGGCCTGCTCCTTTCATAGGCTAACATTAGGGCTACCCTCATATACTGTTTGAGTGGTAGCTGATGATCTGAAAGGAGCAGGAAGGTCATATTTAGTATGGCCAGAATGGTAATACAAAATCCTGCTGACCGGTGAAGTTGGATTTAATATTACTATTTTAGAAATGCCACTTTTAGAAAGTGAGCATTTCTCTGCACTTAAATCCTTCTGTGCCTTACAATCCATGTCTGGCTAGGTTTAGTTGACAGCTCCCTTGTGCATTCACTCAGACAAACCCCAAACACAGGATGCTCAGCCTCACTTGCATACATCTGCATTTTGAAAGGGTCTTCCTGGGCTGGGAGGGTGGAGGGCCTGACACTTAATTGTCAAAGGACAGTAGCATGCCCTCACACAAAGGACTGCCACACCACCTACTGGGACCCTGGCAGACAAGATAGAACTGAAAGGGGACCTTGTGCACTTCTAAGCCACTCTTTGAAGTCTCCCCACTTCAAAGGCATATTTGGGTATTTAAACAGGGACTCTGCCCCTACCAACTCAGACACTTCTAAGGTAGACACTCTACTTCATCAAGACACTTCCTGGAGAAGAGAACCTAAACCAGAACCTGCAACCTGCCAAGAAGAACTGCTTGGCTGCCCAAAGGACTCACCTGACTGCTTTCTGAGAAGGACTGCTGCCTTGCTGTTGCCCTGCTGCCTTGCTGCTCTCTGGCTGTGCTGAGAAGTGCTCTCCAAGGGCTTGGATAGAGCGCGCCTCCTATTCCCTGAAGTCTCAGAACCAAAAAGACTTCATTCCTGCAAGAAGAAATCCCAGTGCGGCGAAAATCAGTGCACAGCCTGCCAGAAACGACGCACAGCCTGCATTACGGTGAGAAAATCGCTGCACGCTGAACCGGAATGACGCAGCCCGACTTCGCAAGGAGAAGATCGATGCAGCACCAGCGTAGCAACCAGAAATTTGACGCATGGCCCACTGGATCGATGCACAGCTGAGCCAGAATGACGCAGCCTGACTTCCTGAGAGGAACTGACGCAGCGCCTGCCATGCAGTAGAATTTTCCATGCAACGCCCACCGATCGACGCAGCCCCTGTGACTTTGTCCTGCCAGCGCCGCATTTCAACGCACCATCCCTGGGGCATCCGAAAACCCAGCAATCCAAAGAGGATCCAAGACCGAGCACCAGAAATCGACGCAAAGCTTTCCCTGCGTGAAAAATAAATGACGCATTGCTGTGTGCGGCCTAGAAAATCGACGCACACCTCCCTGTTTTCCACGCATCTCCTCCTTTGTGGTTCCTTGCAGAGATTTTGTACGCAAACCAGGTACTTTGTGCTTGCAAGAGACATTTGTTGCTTTTAAGAGACTAAAGACACTTTATATCATTTTACAGTGATATTTCAAAATATACTTATTGCATTTTAATCGTTTTGACCTGTATCTTAACAGATAAATATTATATTTTTTTAAACACTGTGAGGTGTATTTTTGTGGTGTTCTACTGTGTTATTGCATGATTTATTGCACACATTCTTTACACATTGCCTTCTAAGTTAAGCCTGACTGCTCAGTGCCAAGCTAACAGAGGGTGGGCACAGGATAATTTGGATTGTGTGTGACGTACCCTGACTAGAGTGAGGGTCCTTGCTTGGACAAGGGGTAACTTGACTGCTAACCAAAGACCCCATTTCTAACAAATATGTATCCCACTATACGTATGCCTGACTTTGACCATGCTTGATGGTCATGAAGCCTAGTCAGCTATTTGAACTCTGGGAGGAGTCATAGAGGAAACTCTGATGAATGGCACTCTTGTGCTCTCACCTGTTTCCACAACTGCTGCCAGCACTCCACTCGTATTGTCATCGAACATCCAACCTGTAGAGGGTGTAGTAGGCTGCTATGTGTTAGTGCGCACTTCCTGCCGCGCATTGCCCCAGCCAGTGCAGGATAAAATACACTTGCACACAGAGTGGTGGTATGGGCCAAAGACCACTTATTTATAGCCTATGGCCATGCCTGGCCAGAGGATGTACAGGGTGTATATCGGGGGCAGTGAGCTACAACGGGGCGGGCCAGGGTGGCCCACTACATCCCTTCCCAAACTGGTATAAAAATTATTTAGAGGAACTTTGCATACAAAGGCCCTCATTACGACCTTGGCAGTTGGTGATAAAGTAGCAGTAATACCGGCAACAGGCCGGCAGTAACTACCACCAAATTATGACCATGGCAGAAAGATCTCCGAAAGACAGCCAATGTAACACACCAACCGCCAGGGCGGAAACAATAGGCACCACGGCGGTAGCCGCCTACAGCCAGTCTTAACATATTAAGACCCTGCAAACCGCCACCTTTAACAGGACGGTACCAACGACATCAAAAGCCTGGCGGAAACTGAGCTCAGAAGGGAAAGGACTTACCATTGGAGACACAGGGAAGAACCACGCCGAAATGGAATCAGAACTGCAAGTGTTCCCAAATGATATTCTACGTTCAGCTCCATCACGAACACCAACACCAGCGAAGACGACGACGGTGAGTACAGCCGCCTAGCACTCAAGGGTGGGGGGGAGGAAAAAAGAGTGACACACACACGCACAACACACATACCATACACACACACACAACCAGATGCACTAGAAAAACAATTTGACCCCGTAACTCAGCTGAATAATTCAAGGACAAAAAACGATTTTGCCAAAGTGTCTGTAATAAGAACAACACAGTAGAAACAATAAGTTAGGCAAGATAATAGATATATACATATTTACAGAAAAAGGGGCGCAGCCCAGTCCTCAATTTGCGTGGGCCGCATGGCCACAGGCCAAAGTCCAAGGCCACACATGTCACCTGCCTCAACACAGAGAGAACACTGCAGGGGCATCAGTTGATTAATAGCCAGGCACCTCAGGGGGACAGGGGATGGGGGGGCACCTCAGCCGAGAGATGTAACAAGACCACTGGTTCTGGAGGGAAAAACATGCCTTGTGCTTGATCCTGGGGAGTGCAAGGTCCCAGTCTCTCATGTGGGTGTCTTACCCACTGGTTCTGGAGGGGGCTATGTGCACTGTGCTTGATCCTGGGGAGTGATGGGCCACAGTCTCTCAGGTGGGTGTCTTACCCACTGGTTCTGGAGGGGGCAACATGCCCTGTGCTTGATCCTGGGGAGTGATGAGCATTTGAGTGTCTTACCCACTGGTTCTAGAGGGGGCAACGTGCCCTGTGCTTGATCCTGTGGAGTGATGGCCCACAGTCTCTCATGTGGGTGTCTTACCCACTGGTTCTGGAGGGGGGCACGTGCCCTGTGCTTGATCCTGGGGAGTGATGAGCATGTGGGTGTCTTACCCACTGGTTCTGGAGGGGGCAACGTGCCCTGTGCTTGATCCTGGGGAGTACAAGGCCACAGTCTCACATGTGGGTGTCATACCCACTGGTTCTGGAGTGGACAGGCCGCACAGCAGCCGATGGAGGCAGGATTACATACCGTACGCCGGCGGTTATGGCTGCACAGTGGTGGTGCTGCTGATGGGGGAGGCTCCTGCCCTTCCCTTGCAACCTCGGATGGCTGCACAGTGGTGGTGCTGCTGGGAGGGGGAGGCTCCTGCCCATCCCCTGCAAGCTCGGACACCTGCACAGTGGTGGTGCTGCTGGCGGGGGGAGGCTCCTGCCCATCCCCTGCACCCTCGGATGGATGCACAACCATGGTTGGTGGTGGGGGCTCCATCACAGTTCCTGGTCCAGCCCCTTGCTCTTCCTGCCTGCTGGTGCAGGCTCCTTGCTCTTCCTGCCTGCTGGTGCAGGCTCCTTGGCATTTTTGGGTGGCAGGTGCAGGCTCCTTTCCCTTCTTGCCTGCTAGGGCAGTCTCCGTGGCCTTTCGGGTGGCAGGTTCAGGCTCCTTTCCCTTCTTGCCTGCTGGGGCACTCTCTTTCACCTTCAGGCTGGCTGGTGCAGGCTTCTTCCCCTTCAGGACATGTGTTCTGGATCCCTTTCCACCACGAGTGGGTGCGGTGAGCAATGGGCCCGTGGACTGTGTGGCTGAGGTGCTTGGCTGGGTTTTTCCTACCCTGGCCATACGTGCAGGACGGGGGGTGTAGGGGTAGGAAAGAGGTCAATGGTGGGTAGGAACCATTTTTTTAGGGACATTTGGGCGGGAAGAGGGAGAAGGAATGGGAGTGGAGGATGAGGGAGTGGTTGTTGGAGGTGTCTGCCTGCTGCTTTTGGGTGCAGGTGCATGGGTTGTTTGCTGTTGTGAGGTGGATGGCTGTTGGGTGTCTGACTGCTTGCGTTTGTGTACTTTGGGGGGGGCAGACACAGTGGGAGAGGACACAGGGGATTTGTGAATGGCTGTTGGGGAGACGTCTGCCAGTGAGGTGTGTGTTCTGCTTGGTGTGGTGATGACGCTGGTAGTGGATGATGATGTAGTGCATGCAGTTGTGAGTGTAGAAGTGGCTGGGAGGGAGGTGGTGGAGGGTGAGGAGGGGGAGACAGTGGAAACAGTGGATGCTGTTGTGTCTGCAACCTGATGGTGTTTGTGTGAATGCCTGTGGGATGAAGTGTGGTGCGTGTGTTTGCCTGTGACACTTTTGGGTGTTGAACTGTGTTCATGCTCGTCTGTATGTGTGCCTGGGATAGGGTTGGGGTTGAGGGGAATGGGACTGGGCAGTTAAAGTTGGAGGGGGGACAGTTGAAACAGGGACAATGGCTGCCATCAGAGAGGAGGCCAGAGTCTGAATCGATCTCTGTTGGGCCGCCAATCCAGTGTGAATGCCCACCAGGAATGCATTAGAATGTTGCATCTGGGCTGCCAACCCCTGGATGGCATTCACAATGGTTGACTGCTCTACCGAGATGGATCTCAGGAGGTCAATAGCCTCCTCACTCAGAGCAGCAGGGCTAACTGGGGCAAGGCCTGAGGTGCCCGGGGTGAAGGAGATGCCAATCCTCCTGGGTGAGCGGGCACGGGCAACCCGATGAGGGGCTGCTGGGAGGGTGGTGCTGGTATGGGGGTGGCAGCTGTACCTGTAGCTGGGGTGGTCACAGAAGTGTCCATCACTACCAGGGAGCTTCCATCGGAGGAAGTATCTGTGTCTGGATTGTCTCCTCCAGTATCCACTGTGGTGCCTTCCTCGCCCTCCGTCCCACTGGTGCCCTCACCGTCAGTGGACTCAGCCTCCTGGGTCCTATGGATTGGAGCTCCCTCCATTGCCGGTGGGTGGCTCTGCTCCTCTGCCAAATGATGCTAATGCACATACGGACAGGATGACAAAACAAAAAAGGGGAGGAAGAGACAAAGGATACACTGGGTCAGTGGCTGCACCAACACCACCGTTGGCGTACACAGCACCCTCACACAGGGAGCAGTCCTACGCAATATACATTGTACTACCAGTGAAATAATTAGTCACCAAGGCATGGGGAGGGGCACACACCGCCAAATGCAGCACACCAGGGACCCACACAAATCTGACCAGTAGTGGGTGCCTACGAGCTAGGTAGCAATATTTTTCCTTCTGAACCCTAGCCACCAGGGGACCTACGCTGCAATGTCAGGCCTGGCCTAGGGGCACCCACTCACACACATCCCCCACCCGGATACCACCCTACCATGCGTAAGTTGTAAAGATGGGCACTGTACCCATCCTCTTGTGGCTGCTGTGATGCCCTCAAGTGCCCATCCAGCTCAGGATAGGCCACCACCAGTATGCGGGCCATCAGGGTGGGTCAGGGTTCGATGGGCACCCCTTCCTCGTTGGGAGACCCTCCCCTGATGGGCCTCTGCTGTCTTCTGTGCCCAGCGTCTCAGGCCCTCCCACCGTTTGCGACAGTGGGTGCTCTGCCTGCCATAGACCCCCAGGGTCCGCACCTCCTTGGAGATGGCACGCCATATACCCTTCTTTTGATGGGCCTTCACACACACAACTCCATGCATTCATGCCACATGCATTGTGCTCACAGTGTACTCATCTGTTGGTCTGGAGGCCCATACAGCAGTCCGTACTGGGGTAGGACCCCATCCACCAGTCTCTCCAACTCCTCTGAAGTGAAGGCTGGGACCCTTTCCCCGGTCACACGGGCCATGGTTGGTTCCAGACACAGGTCACAGCAGCACATGCAGTGTAAGTCCTCTTCTATGGAAGGTCAGGTAGCAAGTGAGGAATATGATAGAAAATGGCAGTCACGTCCGCGGTGGTGCATGCTGTCACCATCGGCGTAGATCACCATTGGCCACTGTACCCCATAGGGCCCAATGTTAATCAATGAGGAGTTGCACGGCGGTTCCTGACAGCCTCCTGCAATGGCGCACAACGTCAGCGGAATTACCTCATTTCCACCTGTCCCTCTACACAGCACAGGCGGATGCCATTTCAGGGTGGGGGGGGCAGGCCCTTGAATAATACTGCATCGCAGGAGATATTAGTACATACTGGACAAATTACAATGACCCATTACATGTTTACAGGATGCAAAGT
This sequence comes from Pleurodeles waltl, assembly GCF_031143425.1. Classification (NCBI taxonomy): domain Eukaryota; kingdom Metazoa; phylum Chordata; class Amphibia; order Caudata; family Salamandridae; genus Pleurodeles; species Pleurodeles waltl. The sequence continues at coordinate 894,519,500 of NC_090448.1, read as the reverse complement.
TCTGTTGTAGCTCCACTGTTCAGTTTGTGACCGGATCCTCACTCTTGTGTCCCTTAGATTGCTACCGCTGAGGATGAATAGGAGATGGAGATATACCCCCTTGTACAAACCCCTGGTGGACTTGGCAACACTGGACCATAGACACATTATCCTCACCTATAGTCTTGACAGGGCCACAATCACAGAGCTGTGTGCCCAATTGGAGCCTGACCTGATATCTGCTATCCGTCACCGCACTGGGATCCCCCATCTTGTGCAAGTGCTATCTGTACTCCATTTCCTGGCTGCTGGTTCTTTCCAAGTGACAGTAGGCTTGGCAGCAGGAATGTCACAGCCAATGTTCTCAATAGTGCTGACAAGAGTGTTGTCTGCCCTGACAAAACACATGTGCAGCTACATTGTTTTCCCCCAGGTTGAAGATTTGGCCACAGTGAAGGCTGAGATTTATGCAATGGGACATATCTCCGACATAATTGAGGAGATTGACAGAATACATATTGCATTTGTCCCCCCACGCCAGACTGAACAGGTGTTCAGGAATCGTAAGAGTTTCCACTCTATGAATGTCCAGATGGTGTGCCCTGAGGACCAGTACATATCCCACGTCAATGCTAAGTATCCTGGGTCGGTGCATGATGCCCTTGTCCTAAGGAATAGCAGCATCCCAAATGCGAATGGCCAACTACAGAGGCACAGGGTGTGGCTAATAGGTGAGCCCTGGTTCCCACCCAGTATATGTTGGTATATGGGTATGGTGTGGGCCATATGGGATAGTGTGTGGCTAAATGTTGTCCCTCTGTATTTGCAGGTGACTGTGGTTACCCCAACCTATCATGGCTGCTGACCCCTGTGAGGAATGCCAGGACAAGGGCAGAAGAACATAATAAGACACATGGGCAAACCAGAAGGATAATTGAAAGGACCTTTGGCCTCCTGAAGGCCAGGTTCTGGTGCTTCCATCTAACAGGTCGATCCCTGTGCTACTCACCAAAGAAGGTCTGCCAGATAGTGGTGGCATGCTGCATGTTGCATAACCTGCTCTCAGACACCATATCCCATTTCTGCAGGAGGAGGAGGCTGGAGATGCCCGTGTGGCAGCAGTAGACCCTGTGGACAGTGAGGATGAGGAGGGTGAGGACAACAGAACATATGTGATCCAACAATACTTCCAATGACACACAGGTAGGATAGTATTACTTCACATTCAAATAACATTTGTTTTAATTTGTGTGGCAATGGCATGATGATATTTCCCACTTCTATGCCCACTTACTGTTCCCTCTGGAAATTCCTTTTGCAGATGTTGGTGACCTGGCATATACTCCTGGTGTGATCACTACAGCCAGCTACAGGTCATTAATCTATGCTCATTCTGTGTACAGTTGATTTGCAATGTTTGTACCTGTTTCAATGAATACGTATTTGATATACGTGACATACTCCAAATTGATTTTTTTCAAAGAGTGTTTATTGAAGTGCTGAAATATGGAGGGGCAAGTGCAATGGGATGGGGTGATGATGGAGGAAAGTCCAGGATATTGTTCCATGCTGTTTGTAGCACAGGTGTATTTTCCATGGGGACACAAGAAGAGGAGCAATGGCGTTTCAAGGTGGACAGGGTGACTGAGTGGGACACAAAGGTGACAATCAGGAGAGTCTCATTTACTGGCAGGGGTCTTGGCAAGTGTCTCTGGCTTCTGTCTGGATCTCAGGGAACTTTTGTGGGGTGGTTCACTTTCTGCAGGGAGAGGGGTGCTGGTGGCCTGTGAGTCCTGTGGCGGGGCCTCCTGGCAACTAGCGGCAGCAAAAGTAGAAGGCTGTTCAGATGTCTGGCTAGTGGCAGGAGCACGCTGGTGTGAGACTGCCTCCCTCATAATGTTGGCCATATCTGCCAGCACCCCTGCTATGGAGATCAGGGTGTTGTTGATGGCCTGCAAGTCCTCCCTGATTCCCTGGTACTGTCCCTCCTGCAGCTGCCTGTTCTCCTGCACATTGTCCAGGATCTGGCCCATCGTGTCCTGGGAATGTTGATATGCTCCCAGGATCTCTGCGAGTGCCTGCTGGTGAGTCGGTTCCCTGGGCCTGTTCTCCCCCTTCCACACAGCACTCCTCCCAGTTTCCCTGTTGGCCTGTGCCTCTGTCCCCAGAACCGTGTGCCCACTGACACTTACCCCAGGTCCCTGATTGTCTTGTATGCAAGGTGTGGCCTGGGGTCCCTGTAGAGGTGGACACACTGCTGATTGACGTGTACTGGAATCAGAGGTGAGGGTACGCTGCGTGGGTGCTGTAGTGGTGTTTCCTGATGGGGAGGCTCTGTGGTGGTGTGTGACTGGGCCTGGATGACCGGCTGTTCAGTGGTCCCTGATGGACCAGGTAGGTCATCCAGATCTTGAAGACCAGAGTTGTTGTCTTCACTGTGGGCCTCTTCAGTTGGGGCACTGGATATTGCTGGCACCTCCTCTCCGCTGACATTGGCTGGGGTACCTATGGGGATGTAAATGTAGTGTTATAGTTTCTGTGTCTGACATTTTGTCCATCCGTGGCTTGCCCTCTTTGGTTGGATTTGCCCTGACAGCTTTCACTTGTGTATGTTGGTGCATGGTGGGATAGTTAATTCTCTATAGTGTGCATGCTTTAGTGATGTGTGCCCATGCAGGGCTGTGAGTGGTGTCCATGCATTGGTAGAGCATGCAGGGCTTGGCATTGGGATGGGTGAGATGTGATGGTGTGGCGTGTGAGAAGTGGTGGAGGGAGGGGAGTGAGGGTGAGGGTGTGGGTATGTGATGGCACGCAGGTAGGGGGGTGATAATAGTAGACAGCTGACTTACCAGAGTCCAGTCCGCCTCCTACTCTGGCTAGGCCCTCAGGATGCAGTATTGCCAAGACTTGGTCCTCCCATGCTGTGAGTTGTGGGGGGGAGGTGGGGTCCACCGCCAGTCCTCTGGATCGCAAGATGGTGTCTTGCTGCAATAGAATTTACCTTCCCCCGTAGGTCATTCCACCTCTTCCTGATGCCATCCCTAGTTCTTGGGTGCTGTCCCACGGCATTGACACTGTCCACAATTCTCCGCCATAGCTCCATCTTCCTAGCTATAGTTATCTACTGCACCTGTGCTCCAAATAGCTGTTGCTCTACCCTGACAATTTCCTCCACCATGACCCTTAGCTCCTCCCCTGTGAAACAGGGGTGTATTTGTTGTGCTATGGGTGTTTTGTGAGGTTTGTTGGTGGGGGGGTGTTGGGTAATGTGTTGGGGTGTGTGATGTGGAGTGCGTGAGTGGTGTATAGGTGTAAATAGTGCGTGGCTCTAGTTGTGTCAGTGATCTCGGTCTCTTTCTGCTGGCAATGGTTTGTAATGGTAAAGGGTTGTGGGTAATGTGGGTGGGTGTTTTATAGTGGTGTGGGTGTGGTGTGTGTATGGGTGTTAGGTGTGTGTGGTTTGAGCTGCCCAATGTGGTGTTGTTTTGTTTGTGTGTGTCCATATTGAGTGTGGCAGTATGTATCACCAATGGTTTACCGCCGTTGAATGTCCGCCATAGTGATTCGTGGGTCATAATGTGTTGGGCGTTGTTCTGTTGGCGTGACGGTGTGGATTTTGATAACGCCATTTTATCACTGACCTTTGGTGTGGCGGATTTGTGTATGTGGCTGAATACTGGCGGATTGGTGTGTGTGTGTCATAATATGGTGAACGGATATCTGCTGCGGCGGTGGTAAGTTGGCGGCCGTCAGCGTGGTGGTAAGTGGGATTTACCGCCAATGTCATGATGAGGGCCAAAGTCTTTGAGCCGTTGGCTCAGTGGTGGATTCAGCCTGAGGTTGTATCATTCTTTGCTTGGATGAGTGGATGTAATTCCTGTGCCTTGGCTCAAATCCCTCCTTTTTCCCTCACTGGGTCATTCTGGTTCGGGTGTGCTTGGGATAGCACCATGGGGTCTCTCCCTATCACTCAGCTGTCCATCATGAAGCCTTCATAATCAACGTTTGGTTCTTTGGGTCTCAGGATATCAAGCTTCTGGAACTATGATATATTTTGGGATGCTTCTTCAGATCCTTTTCCGCGCAGTGACAATGATTACCCGGAGCACTGTCCATACTCCTGGTTTGAATAGCATGCTGAACTTCCACCCCCGGTCGTCGGTCTCTCATGATCACGTCATCACCTGGCACTAGCTGCTGTGTTGTCGCTCGCCTTTTCAAGCTGTGCTTGAGCCTGGGTGCCTGCGGAGCCATAGAGTGCTAGTTGCCATTCAGGATGAATCGGAATCGCATCCCTCAGGGGTCTGTTGAGTGTCAATGACCACGGGCCATAGCATGGTGCAGTGAGGTGTTCCATGATATTACCGTAGGAATCTCTGTAGTCTGAGTTCAGGGACTGTCCCTTTGACTGTGGCTATTCGGAAAGGTCTTGTTCAGTGTACGCATGAAGCATTCATCTTCCCCATTTGCTGGTGGCCATTGAGGAGTAATGCAACAATGTCATATGGCTAAGTTGTTGAGTAGTGCTTTGAACTCTTACCCTTGGAAGGGTCGGCCGTTTTTAAAAAAAAAAATTCTTTGGGGATGTTGAAGAGTGCAAAGACTTTCTCTAATACTGGTATGATGTTGGCTCACGCTGTTGAATCAACTACTTCGATAATGGGGTACTTTGAGTAGCTGTCTATGAAGACAACAGTGGTCCTTTCATCCGGGAAGCTTCTAATGTCTAAATTTATTTTGGACCAGGGAGTGGTGCATAGTTATTCTGTTGTGATCGGTGCCGGAGCTTGCTGAGAGCTGGTGAGCTGGCACACGGGGCACTGCCTCACTAAGTCGTCCACTTTAGTTTCTAGATGGGGAAACCATACCTTTTCCACCATACATGACTTCATCTTAGTAGTGCCCTGGTGTCCTTTGTGGGCTAAGGTAGTTACTCAGTGCTGAAGACTTGAGGGGATTGCAAAAACAAGCGAAGATGGACGGAATGCAGAACAAATCAAACATTCACCCCCAGTCACAGATCTCGGTTTAATCCATCAGTTTTTTTTCTTGCCATGCCATTCCAGCTCAGACCCAGCCATATGCAAATCGGTCTTGACCCTGTTCCCCATGGGAACAGTCCAGCACGAACTGCCAGGCCAGGTCTTCCCTGGACCAGAAACAAGCATCCTGGAACCGGTTTCAGGGTATCACCCTTCATCAGCCAGGCTAGCTTGAATCTGGTGGCATGATGGACATGATCTTCCATTGTTTTGGTGTTGTCTGCACTCCCTTCCATGATTTGGAGTGGATGATATGAGAGAAAATCTGCTGGGTTCTTGGACCCTTGCCGATATACAACTTCTATTTGGTAGAGTTGCAGTTGGTTGGCCCAGCTCTAGATGCACGGGGTGAATGAGGAACTGTACCTCAAAAGAGCACATTTGTAAATGCATTTGAGGTTCTATTGGTCTATTGGTTTTGGTTTATGGATTAGTTGAAATGCAAGATCCGCTTGCACATTGATAGGGATTCTAAACTAAAAAAAATATTTTTGTAGGTTTTGTGTTTAATTTGAGTTGGTGAAATTCACTCCTGATTACAGAGCAAGCAGACTGACTAGGGTAGAATACCACTGGATGGGAATCTTCTAGTGTGGATTGAAGTATTTAGTGCTTCATTTCTGTATCTGATTTGGTTTCTGTACTAAATTCTGAATTTGTTTCTTTTTTCTGAAGTTCCATGCTTTGCGACTGAAATATTTTACTTGCTGTACTGACTTCTTATTCCTTTCTAGTGTAAACAGACAAAGATTTATTTCAGTTATTTGGTTTAAAAAAGGTTTTAAGATCAATTTCCTGTTCATAGGTCATGCTGTGATTGGTTGCTCAGCCAGGAAGCAGCACTGGCATTGGTGATACCACAAAGCAGCTGATTAGTTGATTGTTATTGAAGCCGTACTGTGATAGGTTGAAGTTTGACAGAGCCGTGCTGCAAGGGGTTGTTGTTTGCTTGTTGTGTTATTTTTTAATTTATTCTGAGCGTCAGCAATTGCAAGTTGTTGGTAAAGCCTAAGGTTAGTGTGGTACCTAGGGAGGGATAGAAATTACCCGTGGAAGGAATGCTTTCCTATGTGACGATAAGAGAGAGATTGGGTACTAAGGGCCACATGCAGGTAGCTTTTTTCTTGTCGAAAACGGCCCTGGCCGTTTGCAACAAGAAAAAAGCATTTTGGTGTGTACAAACCCTATTTCGCGATTTGGTAATCTATTTATGGAATCGCAAAATAGGTTTGCGAGTCACAGTGCGATGGTTGATTGTTGTGTGACCATGAATGCGGTCACGAAATAATCACAGTTATCACCAATTTCAAATTGGTGCTAACATATTCGCAAACGGGAAGGGGTCCCCATGGTGCCCCTTCCCTTTTGTGATTGGTAGCAAAAATATTTTTTCGGAGCACGCAGTGATCCCAAGGACCACTGCCTGCTCTGAAAAAATTAAAAGAAAACTTTTTATTTTTGTTTTTGAAATGCAGCTGCATTTAAAAAAAAACTGCTTTATTCAAATGAAGGCACATACATGGTGGTCTGATGTCACCAGCAGGCCACCATCCTTGTGAGTGCAGCCATTCCTAACGGGGTCTCACATTATGACCTTCCTCATGAATATTAATGAGGTAGAGGTAGTTCATTTGCGACCCCATTGGGAATCGCAAACAGTGTGAAGTACACTGTTGGACACATGGTTTTGCGACTCTCAATTTGCAACTCGCAAATGAGTTGCAAATTGTGAGTCACAAAACTCTGGGTCATACATCTTGCCCTTAATGTGTGCCTGGATTTCAGATTGGAACAAACATACAGTACATGATGAAGTGTTAGAATTTCCATAGAAGGTGCCTTGAATGTCAAGAGAATTAGATTTCTTGAAATAAACTATGTATGACATGAAGAAGATGACCAGACCCACATAGTTGGAGGTGCTTAAGAAATGGGATTGCGTGGTTTGAGCAAAAGAGAGAAAGAAAATAGCACAGCAGGTGAAGAGTACATTTCGAAATTGGCTTGAGAGCAAATTGGATCAACAGGAGAATAGTTGGTGGGTGAAAATAAATGAATGTGTAAAAAGACATCCTGCTATATTCACTGAAAAAAGGAACAGGATAAAAAAAAAAAAAAGTGAACAAGCAGATGTGCCTGATGATTATAATACATTTAAAAGTGAGGTTTTGAATTCCAGAACCCCTCCTTATAAAGACAGAGCAGTAGATGCAACTCCTACAACTGTAGGAGTGGATTAGAGGTGCTGGGGGAAATAGTGCAGTAATGCAAACTCCTACTGTGGTAATACCAAGTGCACTAACAGAGTTGATAATGAGTGCAGTGCCTAGTATGAGTAGGGATGTGCCCTCTGAAGCCCAGGTGCAGGTTGTGACACCTGTAAAAACAGTAGTGTTTAGGGAATTAGCATTGCCATTTTAAAAATTGAATTTTGTGAAATGATTCAGGGCAATGTGGATTTGAATAGGTTATTGACTTACAGTGGCGATGAAAGGAGACATTTGGTTAAGGAAGCACCCAGACGTGCAAACACGATGTATAATAAATTAGCAGAATTAACTGATGAATTAGAGGTGGACATCAGCAAAATGAAAAATGTGAAACTCAATTATAAAATTGATTTAACATGTGCTGAAATCAAGGAACTAGGCTTAAGTACTCCAAAAGCTCATATTGAAGATTTAACTAAGAAAACTCAGATTGGGGTGACTTGAAGAAATTTGATAAAAGGGATGCAAATGAAAAGAGAATAAAAGGGGCTGAAGGTAAAGTGAGGGGTCTTGCAAGTGATTCCGAAATTGCAGCAGTGACCGTTTGGAATTTCCTTTAAGAGAAGCTCATGGAGAGAATCTTGAAAATCTACTGTGGACACCAGCTGATTTATATGCATTTACACCTAATTTTCCAAAATTGCAAAAGGAGCCTGGAAAATGGTATGATGAAGTACAAAGGTTGACACACATTTCTCAGATGCTGTAGATGGATTTGACTTCCTTATTCAAAATTTTGGTTCCTGGCGATTTGTAGTTAGAATGTAAGGTAATGGATCGTTGGCCAACAGAAGAACTAGCTAGGGTTTATCCTAACAATGCACTAGCTACAGAGGTAGCAACAAATATAATGCTGTGATTGAGTATTTTTAAAAACGAATCCTTGGGAAGGATATAAATTGGTATAAGATTTTAAGACCTTTCCAAGAGACAAAAGAGCCAATGCATTATTTTTACGAGAGGCTAAAGCATATTTACAAGAAACACTGAAACATAGCGGAGTTGAAAATCCTGAGAAAGATGAGATTAGTGGTTTTGTATGTGCGTTCAAGAACTGATTGAGTCCAGAAGTCATATTAAACAGAATGAGTTTTCTTGGCAGACAAAGGTCATAGGTGAGAGCCTGATATTAGCAAAGAATAGTAGTGATTATTTTGAGACAAAGCTGAAAAAGCTCAAAGAAAAACTGATGATTGCTCAAACAAAACAATCTGAGAAAGGGTCTCAGAATCAAATGGGGTTAAATATGAATTTTGTGGAAACTGGAATGAATTTGATGAGTCGGGTGCAGATGCAAAGTGGCGATAGAGGTGATGGAATAAATACCAATGTTGAAACAATGAAAAGGAACACAGTTTATCACATCTGTGGGAAGATTGGGGACTGGAAGATGGAGTGTCATTAGAACCCTAACAGGATTCAGGGAAAAGCAGAACAAGTTTCACAGATGCAGAAAATAATTTTGATGGTTCAAGATGTGCAGAATTCAGAACATAATGTGCAGATTCAGAAATTGTTTTCAATGTCACTGCCAAAAGCTCCTATAATGTAGCAAACATGAGGAACAAGATGCCTTATAGTGTAGGGTACCAGCAGAATCCATTGATTTTGAGGGATGCATTGGCAGTGTGTGGTTCTAAATTATGGTGCCTGAGGGGGGAGGAGGGTTGCATACTTGGATCATTCCTAGAGGAAGACCAAGGTGGCCCATATGTTGATTGAGAAGTCAATGGCAAGTTGTAAGGATCAGTAATAAAGAAACTGTTGACCAGGTAACAGCAAATGTTCCAGTCAAAGCTGGCCAGATGAAGAATAAAGACCAGTTAACTATGTGTGACTCAGTCCTGTGAATGTATTAGGAAGGAACTTGTTATGTAAAATTAATTGTATGATATATTGTATACGGGATGGTGTTGCAATAGAGACACAAGAGGAGTACTTTATGTTTAAAATGAGTTCTCCAGAATCAATAGTCACAAAATGCCCAGTTTTAACCAAAATAAACTTGGCTCCGGATTTAAGACATACTTTCAAAGATGAGGTATTGGGTGTTTCTGGTAAGGAGATTTGATTGATTAAAAGAGCACAACCAGTCAAAATAAAGATCAAGCCGGATACAATATTCGTAAGAATGAGACAGTCCAGACTTACGAAAAAGCAGAAGATGCAATGGAGCCAATGATCGAAAGGATGATTGAACAAGGAATCCACCAGGAGGAATTAGGTAGTCTTCGTAACTCTCCTGTGATGGGAATTAAGAAGCTGAATGGCAAGTGGAAAATCGTACAGGATCTCTACAATATTAATAAGATTATTGTTCTTTGTTCTGTAGTGATACCGAATCCAGCAGTGATTGTGTTGCAAATTTCATCAGAAGCAGAATGGTATAAAATCATTGACTTATGCCAAGTGCTCTTCTCAATTCCTCTTCATGAAGAGCCGCAATTCCTTTTTGCTTTCCAATTTTGAATAAAGTTCTGATATTGGATCCCACAAGGGTATACTGCGCGTCCTTCAATCTTATTGCAAATACTAAAAAAAGATCTAGAGAGTTTGAAATAACCATGCATTTCAGTCATAGTGCAATATATGGATGACCTACTGGTCACACCTGAGATGAAAGTGGACTTTAAACTTGATACAGACGCCTTGTTGAATCACCTAGCTGATAAGAGACATAAGGTTTCTCCAACTAAGATGCAGCACTATAGAAAGGATGTCATCTACCTTAGACACCAAATTGAAAAGGGTGTGTGAAAAGTCTTTAGTAAGGTTGATATGCATTGATGTCCAAGATCCTGTACTATTTGTTAATGAATGAGTTTCTGAAGTTAAAAAACTGAAAGAGAGACTGCGTCATGTGCCCGCACTCAGGATGCCTGATTACAATTTAATGTTCTTTCCTGTTTTGTCATGAGAGAGTTGGATGTGGATTTTCGATTCTTACCCTAAAACACAATAGTTTAATGCACCTAGTGGCATATCTTTTTGCTGTACTGGATCCAGTAGCTGTAAGCCTTCCAGGTTGTTTGAAATCGGTTGGTGCTGTTTTCCTAGCCATCAAACAGAGTGAAGGAATTGTGATTAACTATTTATGTACCTCATTCTCAGTCTTTTGACAAGGACGAGGACCCAACACATGATAAATAGTAGCTTGACTCATTATGAGCAGATCGCACTTGCAGCAGAGAACATATTCATTCACAGATGCAGAATCTTAAACACAGCACCATTGCTTCCTATTTCAGATGAGGCAAGAGTTTTGAAGACAGAGAGAATGATGTTGAGATAGATGACAAATTGGACCACAATTGTATTGCACATAACCAAGACCAGATATAAAGGAAACATCTTTGTAAATGGTTGCTATAACATTGTTTGTTGATGGTTTCTTGCTTGAGAGACCACTATGAAACATTGAAGGCTGCCTATGCAGCATGTTCCATTTTTAAGACATTAAAAGCATCTCCTTTACCAAAATGTTGTAGTGAATCCTATCAAGTTTTAATGGAAAGCAAGAGTTAGCTTAGCCTTCTGGCTTGCAGACTTGTGCCCCGTCACCCAGTGACTTTTACCCTACTTAGCTTGCTCTGTTTTAGCACAATTATTTAATTATATCTCTACAAGATGGCTGCATTGTTTTTAGTTAGGACAATGTTTTAGTTTCATGCTATCAGGCATTACTATCAGTGCCAAAGATAGATAAGATGTAGGTATTCACATTAGGTACTTTCCCACTAGGTGCTTTCGAGGGAATTGTTTATATAATTGCCGCCTCAAGCATGTCTTGTTACCTATTGTTTGGGAATAGACCTAGGTCAGGGGTCTGATCAGATCTGTATAAATACACCTTACACAGACAGAGAGTCAGAGGGATTCCTATCAGATGCCACTGACGTAATCTATGCTATACGTCGCCTTGATGCTGACCCTGTCTTCGTGTCCCTACGGAATCTGATCTAGAGACGTCATTCCAAGGTAACGAGAGCTGGGGGGCTCATCTCATGGACATGGTACTGGCAGATTAGGTTTAACACATCTAGCTTAGGGTAGAGATTAGGTTCATCATGCTAGGGTATTAGGACATATTTCACATCTCGTCATTTTATGTTATTGCAAGATATGGGGGTCTTTGTATTATTGACTCTCGTGTTTACAGTTCTGCTCCTTGCATTATTCATTATCCTAATCATTGCAGCCCATGCAACTTATTGTAGATTGCAGTCTTGGTAATAAAATCTATTGAAATTTTACTGCATCTCCTTCATTGTTGTGTTTGATTGAGACATATTGTTCATGTGAGAAAGGGGTAATCTCCATTTAACCACATCCTCCCTGAGATGTTGCACTCTTGAGTCCATGCATAAAGGCTGCCACAAATCACCTTTTACTGTTGGGGTTTTGGTGAGGTACTGCTTGTGAGCCGGGAGGGTTGGGACGATAGTTGCGACGATTTGTAGGATTGGCATAGTTGCTTATAAACATAAGTACTGTCCTCCTTAAACCAGCAGCCGTGCCTAGAGCAAGAGTCAAACTACAATGTAACATCAGCAAAAGTGGCAGAAGGAGTTGCTTTGATAAGACCTTGTTGCCTATCAAAGAATGCAACCATATACAAAGACAGCCAGAATGGTTTTGGTGTTGTTCATAATTATGGACTGAGGCAACCACTCACCTAAACAACAGGTATTTTGCAAGTGCGATGCCAAATTCCACTGACCTTCTAAACACCTCTCAGCACTCCCACCACTGGGTCATGGAGTACTGGCAAGTGGCCCAAGAGAGAAGGGTTGGGGGGGTAAAGGAAGAGAGATAAAGCAAAATTGCTACTGAGATCCTTTTGGTTCTGCTGGGTAAGTGAGGGACCCTCTGGTGGAGTTCAACAATAACGGGTATATACAAGTATGGTGTCCAATTGAATTTTGAATCACCTTTAAAATGAGATGAGCAGTTGTTCTAGTCACAACGTAGAACCTTAATGTCATACCAGTTGTTTCAATAGCTTATACACTAGGAACTGTCCATGTCACAGTTCTGAGGAATTCCAAGTCTCTTTTTATAGGAATGTACTTGTATAGTTTCTTCAAAAAATGATGGAAGTAGCAAATAACACAAACAAAAAGCCACAGGCCTGAGCGTTCACTAGTATAACAAGTGCAATGTTGCCTTGTTCACTTGGCACAATGGTGCAGCCTTCAGTAGAAATCAAAGTACATACATCTTAACTGTGTTTTTTCTATGTTCGTTTTTCTTGCAGGGAGATCCTGAGTCTGGCCTGATGTCAAGGAGAGGAGCCATGGAGTGAAGCAGATAGAAGAGGATGCAGACAACGTTCAGGAGAAGGGTATTCAAGTAAGTGGAGAATACGGAGGTCCGCTCCGATCAGGTACAGCAAAGTCAAGCAATAGGCAGTGGCTGGGGTGTGGTCTTATACCTACCACCACCCAACATGGCCACCAGGTCAAGTTACTCGGTGTGGGAGCACAAGTCCTTGCTAGAAACAACATGGAGGCCTGCAAATAATTTGGGGAGCCTCATAACTGTTCATGGACCATATTCTGGGTGCCAGGCCCTGGTTACAAAACATCAGGGATCACACATAATAAACTCTACAATCATGAGGACTCACACATAATAAACTGTGTAATCATAATGGCATAGGCGAATGTCCCTTGTTTATATAGCATGAGGGCTCAATAATGTACATAAACATACAGGCACATAAGGCACATCAGTACATGGGCATACAATGCACGTGGGGTTGATAACCAAGATCCCCCCCATGCGTCACAGCTGCGGTTCAAGCAATCTAAGGCCCAGAGAGCTCTGTGGGAAGGGCGTGGTTCATGGAGGAGCCATTGGGCAAATGGCATTTTGTGCAAGGTGCAGAGTGACCCCTGAAATGGACAACTATGGTCACAAAGGGGAATAATGACATTCTTAAAAGCTCCCATAAAAAATAGAGGCATATTCACAAGCCCCTATTGCCACCTTGCGTATTCTTAGCATCATTTTTTTTTAAGCTGAGGCGGCGTTAAGGAGGCGTCTCTCCTGCATTGTATTTACAATGCACTTTGTGAACCCTTGCGCCACATTATGCCTGTGCCAGGCATAATCTATGCAAGGGGGGTGTTCCCACATGGAGGCCTGAAAAATTGGCGCAGTGAAATTTACATTTCACTACGCCATTTTTATCTGTCATTTTTAACGCCTGATCAGAGCAGGCATTGAAATAGCACACCCATTTTAATCAATGGGCCTCCCTGTGCTTTGCTGCACTAGTGTCAACATTTTTGATGTTAGTGCAGCAAAGCACCACAATAGCTTCAACTCTATTGTCCTAACGGCCACCAGGACCCATACCTGGGAGGTTGCACAGGTTATGGGAAAAAACTGAGTAGTTTTCTTGGGCTGAAAGGAATAGTGGGGAGACCTAGAAGGTTCAGTAACCTAGCTTTTAAGGGAGCATTAAGTAAATACAGGCCCTGAAAAATATAGGGTAAAACTAGGGTAGATTGTTTTAGAGAAAGAAACCTTGATATAAGCGAATTATCCAGTTATCCTCAATTTTATCCCAAAAGGTCTGCAATTTAAAATGCTGAAATTAGAAAACTATTCTAAAAAAAATATGTTACACATTCATTTGTCAAAGAGCATGATCTTGATAAACTCCAAAAGAAAACAAGCATGGGTAAAACCAATAAGTCCTGCATTTGCAAATGGTTTTTAGCGATGCTGTAAGTATCTCCAATGATATGCAATATGGCTAAAGAGGAAACCGAAAAAAAAAAAATATCCTATGATTCATTTTGGAATTTTTCCTTTTTATTTATCGATCCAAGTTAGTTTGGTAAAAAGAAGCAACATAGAGGGTGGGTTAGGTAGCAACATGTAAGCCACACGTGGACTGAAGCAGCATGGAGGGTGGGAAGGAAGAAGCAACATAAGGACAGGGGAAGAAGTAAATGACATGGTTGGGAGAGAGCAATGGAACACAGGGGTAATAGAAGCATAGGGTCGAGACAGAGGAACACTTGGTGAGAGGGAGAATCACAACAGCTAAAAAGCAAAGCAGAGGGAGAAGCACACCAGGGCTAACAAAAACTGGAGGACATGGGGGCAAAGTACAAGGGTGACAAAGAGCAACACAGAACTCGGCAGAGGTCAGGAAGAGAAGTACATGAGGGAGACAGCTGGAAAACAGATGCACTTATATGGAGTGCTTCAGCAAAAAGAAAAAAGTAGTGACTGAAAAGTAAGCAATGAAAGAACACAATTAATGAGGTCGTGGTCCAGGGGTAAGGCAAACTCAAGAAGAGGAAGGAAAGCCCAGACAAGCTAATTAATAAAAAGCAAGCAAATGAGATTGACAGTAAAGCCAACCAATGATAGCAATGGGCAGGCTCTAAGCACACTGTAAGCTGACAATAGCTCATTTCCCAAACAGACAACTTGTGCTGTCTTGTAGGTGAGACCTAAAAAGAGGAATTTTACGATCTACAGGCAGACAACCCTTAGAAAATGTTCATGAATATGGCTCATTACGAGTCTTATCTCCCTCTAATTTATCTCTGAAACTGAATGTTTTGTGGTAAAGAACAAAGGGTTTATGCCTATGTTTGAGTCTCCCCTGTTTTTATGCCAACAGTGGTAAAAATAAAGCCCCAACTTTGAAAGTGGGTCATGAATCTAAACGTTTGCAAATTCTCTTGTCTGGTTTGTATCTTGAGTGGTTGGAATAAAATGTCACATAGATTTACTGAATCCAATGGATGAGTTCTGTGAATGGTGATTTTAATTTATGGACATTCATATAGTTCACATACTTGGGGTCCTTAGGATATGGACAGAGGGTTATCTGAGTGGCACATAAAAAGGCAACCTAGGTCTCTACAAATCTTTGGGCTCTCTATTTTACTCTACATGTAGTGTATTTTTGAATGTGTTTATTTCCATCATAGCATAACTAAGTTAAAACCTTGCCATGGCTTTGATTTCTTGAGTTGACAAAATGCATGTTACACAAAGAACTAGCTGTCTTGGCTGTAAGTTGAGAACTGGTGAAGCTGCCAGCTGGGCTTGACCGTGTTTCAGGAACAAACACACTGGTATGGAGGTCGGCCTCCCTTACAAAACAAAAGATTTTACAGAAGATAAAAACAGCGAAAATAATAGGTGCACAATCAAAGGGCCCTTAAACTGGCAGCCAGTAAATCCACCAGAGAGTGAGAAGGTTATTCATCTCAATAAGCCAGCAGTATGCACAAGAGACCCTGGACTGCCTAAAACAGTCACCAGAAGCACCGAACTATTTTTACTCTTGACTGGAAGAGATTATATATAGACCTTTTAAATGGGGCTATATGCCTCATTCATCAAAACCTCTGC
Organism: Pleurodeles waltl; assembly: GCF_031143425.1. Lineage (NCBI taxonomy): Eukaryota > Metazoa > Chordata > Amphibia > Caudata > Salamandridae > Pleurodeles > Pleurodeles waltl. Next base: position 894,503,821 of record NC_090448.1, on the reverse strand, counting down.
AGAATATGTTGTCTTGGTAATCATGTGGGAATTAGAGAATTATATATATTAACCGCCAAACCAAAACAACATAAAATAGACTGGAATCTTGTCCCACTAAAAATAGAGACAGAAACCATCTATCACTACCTTGGAGTTTGGATATCAAACTCTGGGAAAATCTCAGACCAGGCAGCAGCACCAGCAGCAAAAGCGGAGAGAATTACTTATGTCCTATCCAAACGTTACCATCGGCTTAAATCTTCAAACACAGAGGCAATTAAGAGAGTCATTAAGGCAAAACTATTACCATCAATCTCCTATGGGCATCTTGCATAGCCTGGTAGGCACACTGCTTTGCTTGAGAACTGCCAGGTGAAAGCCTACAAGAAGGTATTTCAGATTCCAATATCCACCATGAATGCTAGGATATGCCTGGAATTTGATCTAGTAAGGATGGACTTAGAATGCAAAATGTATATAATTAAGTTTTTTCATCGAGTCTGCAGGGCCAACATTGATAGTTTTAGAAATCATTTTTACAGATAATTCCAGTAAGTGGGCTATCTATCCCAGGAGTGCCAAAGAACTTTTGAACTTGACTCCTTCCCATGCATTAGACCCTCTTATAACGATGGCTCTTCTAAAAAGGATTCTGAAGGAGCAAGAGGTGTGAGCCTCAAGGATAAGTGATATTGCTGCACCAGGAACATAAGTGGTGCTGAGGGTCTAGCGGAGCCAACTACAAGCGACCAACCATAGTTGAAAACAGCATTGGGAGTTTGTGCCTATCTTGTCTAGGACAGTACTGTTTATTGTATTCTAACGCTTTTGTTGTAAATACATGATCTATATGCCGTATACATGAATACTGGTCAGTGTAGATGACCCTTAATGAGTATATGTGCTGGGGACTGGAATTTCTAATACCAATATTTATTACCAGCTTTGTTTGTAAGTATCCACACAGTGTAGAACGACCTCAAGTATGTTTTACTTAGGAATTTTTATTCTAACGTCAATTTTATGCTCTGGCAGTGAGGATATGTGTGGGGTCTCTGAGTGCTAAAATTCATTACCCTTCTCTTTTTTATCTTAAGAGAATATTAAGACCCCTTATATTTATGCCATATCTTACTTTAGGAGCGTGAATGAAAGACAATATGTAATACTGATGCGCTTTTTATTTAGGAGGGCGATCTTATGATGGACTGCATACACTTTTATTCTCTAATCCAGTGGTTCCCAACCTGTGTTCTGGGGACCCCTGGGGGTCCGCGAAGCCTACTCAGGGGGTCCGGGAGAGCCTAGAAAATTAAACAATATTAACAAATATTGATAAATTAGGTCCCCAGCTTCCAGTAATGACTCAGGCGGGGGTCCCCGGATTCCCATGATGATTCATTGGGGGTCCCTGGGTTCCATTAATGTTAAAGTGGGGGTCCACAGAAATGTGCAATAAGATAGTGGCTGATAGAGTTAGGGTACCTCCTTAAATTAGGGATATGGCTTGAAAGACAACTTGCTTTACCTACGCACTCTATTGGTCTTTCCTAGATGGATCACATGAATGATGGAAAGTACTGTTAGTGCATTTGCACTTTTACTTCTTTATTGATTTTAGGTTTTAATGATAATGCTTGACAATACACTGTGTTTTAACATTCCGTGTTGGTGGGATTGTCAAGAGGTTTATGCCTTATAGGAGGTAGCTGATTTTTCCATTGATTGTTGATAAGTTAGCTATATCAAGATGGGCCATTCTTAACTGCTCGCACATAGACAAATGGCAATTTATGGTGACTTTGGCCCTCATTACAACACTGGCAGTCGGTGTTAAAACGGCGGTAAAAGAAAAATGGGCTCACAACCACGGCGGAAACCGCCAACACATACAGCCACTTTAACACTCCGACCGCCACGGCGGTAACCGCCAACAAAAAGGTGGAAGTCAATGTACCGCCCACCCCATCACAACCCTCCCATCTGCCAGCTTTTCCGGGGCGGTACTAACGCCATCAAAAGCACAGCAGAAACAGTACCCAGAAGGGGAACCACTCACCTCTCGACACTAAAACGAAGAACCAGGATGCCATGGAGCCCGAGCTGCAGGTCCTTCCCATGCTGGTCTACCTCCTCATCTACCAGGAGTATGAACGGCGGCGGCGAAGCCCAGGATGAGTACTGCACCTAGTACACAGGGGAGGGAGGAGGAAAAAGAGAGTGACACACGCACACAACACGCAACACCCCCACCCTCACCCACAACACCATACACATAAAAACATGCATCAACATTACATGTACACTCCGTCAACCTTGGAAGAATGCAAGGACAAAAGGAGTAGAGTCAAATCAGTGATATTTTAGAAATAGTCAGATATACGTAATAATTTTAAAAACAGTATTTACAACAATATACAATATGTACATAAGGCAGTACATTGTCCACTCAAAATGTCCGTGGGCCACTGGGCCAATACTCATAGGCCAAGCCCACACTTGACTCCTGCCTCAGTACGGAGAGAACACTGCAGGGGCATCAGGTCGAAAATACACAGGCACCTCAGGGGGGACGGGAAAGGGGGCACCTCAGTCAGAAGATGGAATAACGCCATTGCTCCTGGAGGGGGCTCTGTGCCCACAGCAATTTCCTGGGGAGTGCAAGGCCACAGTCTCTCAAGTGGGTGGCTTGCCCACTGCTTGGTCCTGGGGAGTGCAAGGCCACAGTCTCTCTAGTGGGTGGTTTGCCCACTGCTTGGTCCTGGGGAGTGCAAGACCACAGTCTCTCAAGTGGATGCATATCTCCACTGGTTCTGGAGGGGGCTTTGTGCCCAGTGTGCTTCATCCTGCCAAGGATAGGGTGAGTGGATGCCTTCTTCCACTGGTTCTGGAGGGGGCTTTGTGCCCAGTGTGCTTCATGCTGCCAAGGATAGGGTGAGTGGATGGCTTCTTCCACTGGTTCTGGAGAGGGCTTTGTGCCCTGTGTGCTTCATCCTTCCAAGGATAGAGTGAGTGGATGCTTTTCTCCACTGGTTCTGGAGGGGGCTTTGTGCCCAGTGTGCTTCATCCTGCCAAGGATAGGGTGAGTGGATGCATATCTCCACTGGTTCTGGAGGGGGGTCTGTGGCCAGTCATGCAACACTTGGGGTGTGGCAGTTCACATTCCCTCACCTGGGTGTCTGAGGCATGAGATTTGCAGGGATCAGGTTGCATGATAGTCCATGGAGGCAGGGTTAGACTCCATCTTGCAAACTGGTGGGAGTGCCGGTGCTGGTGGGGGTGCTGCCAGTGGTGGAGGGAGGCTCCAGCCCTTCTCCTACAACCTCGGATGGCTGCCCACTGGGGCTGCTGCTGCTGGTAGTGGTGCTACTGTCAGCGGTGCAGGTGGCGGTGCAGGTGGCGGTTCTTGCGGAGGTGCTAGCGGCGGTGCAGGTGGCGGTGCTGGCTGTGGTGCAGGTGCCGGTGCTGCCAGTGGTGGAGGGAGGCTCCAGCCCTTCTCCTGCGGCCTCGGACAGCTGCCCACTGGGGCTGCTGCTGCTGACAGTAGTGGTGCTTGCGGCGGTGCAGGTGGCGGTGCTTGTGGCAGTGCTAGTGGCGGGTCTTCTGGCGGTGCTGGCCGCGGTGCAGGTGGCGGTGCTGGCGGTTGCGCTGGTAGCCACCAGGCCTTCACCTGCAGCCTCGGATGGCTGAAGTGCCTTGGCTGGTGTTTTCTGCCCCTTCCTCACCTTGGCAGATGGTGGTGTGATCTTGGGTCTGGCAGCTGGAGTCTTTGGGGATGCTGGGTGGTTGTGGCTCCTTCCCCTTGCTGGATGCTGTCTCCCTCTTCACCATGCCCGGTGGCGGAATGGTTTTGGCCTTGGCAGGGGTTGGTGGCACAGTGGCTGGGCTGACGGGTGCCCCCTTTGAGCTCTGATAGCTGCAGGAATCACAGCAGACGTCGACTTGGTGGCTGAGGTGCTGGGCTGGGTTCTGGCCACCCTGGCCACCCTGGCCTGAGGGGAAGGATGGGGAGGGGTAGAGAAGAGATCAATGGTTGCCAGAAAAAGCTTCTTAGGGACACTGGGGTGGGAAGAGGGAGAGGGTTTGGGAGTGGTGGTAGAGGGAGTGGTTGTAGGAGGTGTCTGTCTGCTGAGTTTGGGTGCAGGTGCATGGGCTGGATGCTGTTGTGAGGTGGATGGCTGTTGAGTGGGTGGGTGCTTGCGTATGTGTACTTTGGGGGGAGGGGTCACACACACAGTGGGACGTGTGCATGGATGTGCAGGTGATGACTACCAGTGAGGGGTTTGTTGTGATGGGCGTGCTGGTGATGGACGTAGTGGATGAGGATGTAGTGCATGCAGGTGTGAGTGGATATGCTACTGGGAGGGAGGTGGATGACAAGGAGGAGGGGGGCACAGTGGAGGCAGTGGATGTTGGTGTGTCTGCATGGGGATAGTGCTTGTGTGAGTGCCTGTGAGAAGACGTGTGGTGCTTGTGTTTGCCTGAGCCACTTTTGTGTGTTGATTTGGGTGAATGCTGGTCTGGAGGTGTGCTTGGGATAGGCTGGGGTTGAGGGGATTGGGATTGGGTAGAGGAAATTGGAGGGGGGAGGCTGGAGACAGAGACAATGGCTGCCATCAGTGCGGAGAGCAGAGCCTGTAATCCTGGTATGTTTACTGCTGCACACTACAGATCATACCAATGTATATATAATGGTAGATATGACTTGCTATGTTTTCAGATTGTTGTACTAATACATAGTTCAATCATTTGACAGACTCCAGATTTGTATTTGTTCCAAGGGTGTTTATTTAAGTGCCTTATTCGTAGAGGGGGGTGTGCAATAGGCTGGGGTGATGGTGGAGGAATGTCCAGTTAGAGTCAAGTCTCTTGGTATCACAGGTGCATTGTCCAATGGGGCATAGGAAGGGGAGTAATGGCAGTTCAAGGTGGATAGGGCGACAGAGTGGGACACAAGGGTGACAATCAGGAGAGTCCTATTTCCTGGCGAGGGTCTTGGCAATGTTCTCTGGCTTCTGCCTGGATCGCAGGGACCGTTTGTGGGGTGGCTCTCCCTATGCAGGGGATGTGGTGCTGGTGGCCTGTTGGTCCTGTGGCGGGGCCTCCTGTCCACTAGCGCTGGCAGAGGTGGAGGGCTGTTCTTCGGTGTGGCTAGTGTCAGGGGGCCCGTTGTTCTGCCACTGCCTCCCTCATGGTGTTGCCCATGTCAGCCAGCACCCCTGCAATGGTGACCAGGATGGTGTAGATGTTTTTGAGGTCCTCCCTGATCCCCAGGTACTGTCCCTTCTGAAGCCGCTGGGTCTCCTGCAACTTGTACAGTATCTGGCCCATGGTCTCCTTGGAACGGTGGTATGCTCCCAGGATGTTGGTGAGTGCCTCATAGAGGGTTGGTTCCCTGGGCCTGTCCTCTCCCTGTCACACAGCAGTCCGCCCAGTTTCCTTGTTGTCCTGTTCCTCTGTCCCCTGAACCGTGTGCCCACTGCCACTGACCCCAGGTCCCTGATCGTCCTGTGTTTGTGGGGTTGCCTGTGGCCCTGTAGTGGTGGACACACTGCTGATTGACATGTCCTGGGGACAGTGGCATGGGCCCGCTGGCTGGGTGCTGTGCTGGTGTTTCCTGTGGGGGGAGGCTCTGTGGTGGGTTGAGACTGTGGCAGGGTAATCGACTGTCCAGAGGTCCCTGATGGGCCAGGTTGGTCATCATGATCCATGCGTGCAGAGCTGCTGTCATCACTGTGAGCCTCCTCCGGGGGGGGGACTGGATGTTGCTGGCAACTCCTCTCTGATGACGTTGGGTAGGGGTCCTGTGGGGATGAAAATGCTGTGTTATTGTATCCGCGTGTGCCATCTTGTGTATGGGTGTGTTTTCTTGTATGGTTGTTATTGCCCTGTCAGCTTTGCCTTGTGTGCGTGGTGATTTTGTGGGCTAGGTGATTCTCTCTAATGGGCATGCTGTGGTGATGGGTGTCCATGCAGGTCCGTGATGGGGGTCCATGGATTGCTGTTACATGCAGGGCTTGGTTTTGGGATGGGTGGGTTGTGATAGGGGGGTACATGTGAGGTGGTCAAGGGATGGGGGTGAGGGTAGGGGTAGGAGTTTGTGATGGCATGCAGGTAGGGTGGGGGATATAGTAGTAAAGATATGACTTACCAGAGTCCAGTCCTCCTGCTACTCCTGCCAGGCCCTCAGGATGCATTATTGCCAAGACTTGCTCCTCCCATGTTGTTAGTTGTGGGGGAGGAGGTGGGGATCCACTGCCAGTCCTCTGTACAGCTACCTGGTTTCTTGCAACTGTAGTGTGGTCAGTTTTACGTATATTTTGCGCATTAGCTTCAGGCCTTAGGCCTCTGTGCACTTTGCCCTAAATATATGTTATTCATTTGCTAACAGCTTAGAGCCTCTGTGCACTTTACTCTAAATGCTTTCTATTAGGCTTCGTACTGTTATTTTACAGAATAGCCAGTTCTACGGTGTTGTTTTTTATTCATATCACACTGTTTTGCCTACTTCAACACTGGAGTTCTTCATAACATATTCACTCTGTGCTTTAGTCAAGGATACAGTCTGGTACATTGCCGATAGACGTGGTAGGAGTCTAGACTTGCCATTCCTGCGTAGGAACATTTTGTGATCACGATGACATGTTAGTTATAAAATCACCTCCTTGTCCCAATATATGCGAGAGGGAGATTCCGACCAGGGAACCACAACTAGACGCTGACTGCCTCGTTGCAGATGACTAACCAGATCACAGGCCTTTGCTCAGGTATGAGTGTGTCCGTCTCCCTAGTGATACAGAAAGGCAAGCTGAAAGCTTAACATGCTGTGCTCTAAATAGAACAAGCAGAGGGAGAGTAGAAACGGTTAGGAATTATGATAGCTTTATTTCTATGTTTTACTCTCCTGGTTACTATATCAATCCTACTATGTTGTATTGTTCTGGTTATTGCGGCTCACGCCTTAATATCTAAAATACAGTCGTTTTATTAAAACAATATATAAAACTTATACTGTCTTTGTCATTTGTATATGAGACCATATTGTGAATGAGAGAGTTGGTTTGGATCTGAGTGACCACGACTTCCCTGAGAAGTTCCAAAGATGTCATGCGCTCGGCTGCCCAATCATTTCTTCCCCGTGGGAGAAATGAGGCACTGCTAGTTAGCCGGAGCAACAACCGGATTTAGGGTGACAGAGTTCCTTACACGTGGGTCAGACTCAGTCCCCCACACCGTTATCGATCCTGCTGCCTAGAAATCCAGTAGTCTCATTTAGGATAATGAGAGCCCACGCGACATGGCGCCGCCAACGTTTGGTCTGGCTCTAATGTTTGGGTCCGACTGACTCTCTCGGTCTCGTATATATTTTGACTCCTCGGTTCCGTATACGGAGACGTCCGTGGGGCTGAGGGTTTCCGCCACTACAGGTTGGGTAGATCCTCATACTTTGTGGTTGGTTGTTCAAGCTTGAACTTTGAAAGGAAATACCCCGATATTGGTGTGCCTTCTCTGTCCTAGAGCTATTATTGTTATACTAATGGCGAATGCAGTTGTAATAAATATACCGCTTAATATGCGATTGCCGCTCACGGGTCATCTGATAGCACATAGACTGACGGTCCAGGGGGGTCCGGTCACTTTTGTGGTGGACGCCCATGCAGCCTATAGAACAGAACTTTTTTATTCTTGGGTCGTATTTCCAGCAGCTGATGGGGGTACAAATACTTTTCACGAATATACTGTTGCGAATGTCCCTGGACAATACAGGGCTTATGCATACTTAGAAATACCTTTATCTTATCAAAAACACCATAATTGGCTTGATGGCGCCCTCCCACATTCAGTAACACCAGTAAGGTTAGGTCCGTTGAGTAATGATGGTCCGACCTGGCCTTTATTGGCTACATATACACCATATCCTGGAGTGGCAAATGTGGCAGTGGCTGAGGTGCGTCATTTATATGTGGAATTAACTGCAACGTACAGACGATTAGTTCAGTTTGTGATGCAGACATTAAATACTAATGCAGCGTGTGCTGCTCCAGCTCACCCACATGCGGTGGTGCCGGGAATCAATCCGGCCACTGTACACTCTGTAATGGGCAAAGTACCGGCTAAACGTGAGGAGACTCCATTTTGGCTGGCGCAAAAAATTAATACGCTGGAAGCAGTATTTCCCCATACGGGACCTCAGGATAAGCATAGAATTTTGACGATGTGTTTGCCGTATGGGATGGTTCCTACGGTGGATCTTTGTAATACTTGGGGCACGGTGTTTGCCGCACTCTATACTACAGCACACGGTACACCGACTTTGGCTAATTTGCCGGAGGTGCTTAAACAAATTCAGGATGAATATGGGGCTGCCCCTGCCTTAGATTTAGGCATGCAATTGATGGGTAATTTTGACGCGGTTTCTTCTATTATTTTGAGTAATCTCAAGGGGGAGGCTGTAGCACTAGCAGTGCGAATGCGTCTTCGGGACGTTCCGCAGATTAATCAGGAGCGGGAACTTCCGAGAATAATAGCTGAAACATATTCTAGTATTGGTCGTGATAGCCTAGGGGCTCGACCGCAGAAACCACAATTGCAGGGTAAAAATAATAAGGATAATTCTAAGCAACAGCAACCTGAGGGTGCGAAAAAGCGCTGGGATAAGAAGCACCTAAGAAAGATGGTGGGCAGTCTCCGCAACCGGAAACCCCACAAAATAAGTATAATCTCAGGAATAGGGATACTTTGAAGACGCCTGATAGATATCAATATACTGATACGCGCCAATCTCGTTCCTTTCAGGACTCCTCGGAGAAAAGAAGTGAGAGAGGTGGGCGGTCAGAGCGGAGGACGGAGTACGTGAAACCGAGACAGGATTCACAACGCTCAGCGGAGGTTTCTATTAAAAAAGAAGAGAAACCGCTGCAACAAAAACAGCAATTTAAAAAGAAGAAAGTGGCAGCAGTCTCAGTTAGACATGCCGCTCAAGAAGAGAGTTCTCTTGACGAACAAGACATGGGCATTAGCGCTGTTAGACAGCGCGGCAGAGGTCACAATAGTTCGCCGGAGTCTTCTAGAGCATCTGGAGGCGAAAGCAACTGATGACTTCATACAAGTCGAGACGGCGGATATGCGAGTCTCTGATCCTGATCAAGTATATCTTGTGACTCTACGATTAGAAGGGGACATTGACCGCGTTGTACACGCCATCTTTTGGGACCATGTGGTGAAATCATATGATGTCCTGTTGGCCGAACAAGATTGGCCACCTGACTTTGTTCGCGACTGTCCGGTTGGGGAGGAGGTTATTGCGCCTTCCTTTTCACCACTTGTTCCGAGAGAACTAGCGGAGTCATATGGTAAATCATGGGCTCTAGCACAAGCCCCCGCCCTATATAGAAATAATGTGGGGTGGGATAAACAATCACCTTATCATGTCATTCCCATTAAAGGAGAACCTCAGCCACAGCCGCAATATCCTATTAAATTTGAAGCAAGGGCATCAGTTCGGAAAATTCTTACACAATTGGAGTACCAAGGTGTGATTGAGCCTTGTGTCTCGCCGATGAATAATCCCTTATTTCCGGTTGCTAAACCGGACCATTCCTATAGGATAGTGGTGGATTACAGACATTTGAATAGTCATACACGCACATATGCAATACAGAATTCACATAGCGCTGCGCTTATGAATAATATAGTGCGTAAAAAATACAAAACAACCTTGGATATCTCGAATGGATTTTTCTGCCAGAATATAGCACCCGAAAGTCGGGACTATACCAGTTTCAGTGCGTTTGGCTCTCAGAAAAAGTTTTGTTGTTTACCTCAGGGGTATAAGAATAGCCCAGGACTGTTTTCGGCTCGTGTGACTGAACTTCTGCACGAGTTGGACCCTGAGGCGTTATCATATGTTGATGACATTTATTTGACGGACGATGAGATTCTACAACATCTCAGTCGCGTATCGCGCATTGTTGTGGGTTTTGCTGATATTGGTTATAAGTTGAATTTTAAGAAATCGAAGATTGCCTTCCTCAGTGTTATTTTCCTGGGATATGAGTTATCGAGTGAGGGCAAGAGCCTGGCGCCACATTTTTTGGAGAAATGTGCTTTACTGCAGCCTCCTAATACGGTTCGGAAGCTCCAGTCTTTGTTGGGGTTTCTGAATTTTGGCAGAACTTACATTCCTGATTATGCTACACGTATAAAACCCTTATATGAACTGATTCGCCCGAATTTTTCAAGTATATTTTGGACGATTGAGCATACACACATACTGCGAGAGCGGCAGAATGATCTCTTAGCGGTTAAACATTTACACACACAGGACAATAAAACTCATTTGGTCATCAGGGTGATTCCTGGGGCTGTTGGATTTACGTATGTCACCTTTAATGAAGGGGAGACAGTCCCGATAGCATACAAGTCCCACTTGTATTCTGCTGCAGAACAACGTTTTGCACAGACTGAGAAAATTCTCACTGCAGTACAGATGGCTGTGATCAAAGAAAGACCGCTAGCCCAGGGCCAACGCATTATTGTCGTTTCCCCAATTCCGGCCTTAGAGGCTGTTACAAAAGCGAGTGTTCCTAATTCGAAAGCTTTACACCCGCGGTGGATACAATGGGCTACGTCTTTGACGGCCACTGATGTGGATTACATATTTGACCCTAAGCTGCAGACTCAAGAATTTCTTCAATATGAAATAGAGTACCCGGTTCCTGCTGGCACATTGCCTATTGACCAATATGAAGTGGTCATGTATACCGATGGCTCTGCGCAACCGGCGGTTGGGACTAAACAACAGTATTCTGCTGCATGTGCGGTGGTGAGCGGGACTATGGAGGGGGGAGTCTTCTGCCCCCGACATACTTATACTGAAACCTTGGGAGATTGCACGGCGCAGCTGGCTGAGCTCAATGCTCTTTTGTTAGCGTTGGAGCATGCAGAGCCGGCGATATTGACCTTGCTGGTCTGTAACTGCCAAGGTGTCTGTCGCCTAATGGGTTCAATTTAAGTGAGGAAATGAACACCCACCTTGGCAGTTAATCTGATTCTGATTCCAGTAATGTTTTAGTCTTCGAGCTTCTATGTTGATGTTTTTACACTTTTTTAAGGGTTATGTAGTTACGAGTGTCCAATCAGGATAAAGTTAGTAGGATTAGGCGGAAACATGAAATGCAGACTGTATTACCAGTTATATAATTAACATTACATCGAATATATAACTTTGAACTCATGGTATGTATTCATGTTTATATATAAGCTGAATTAACATGATGTGTTAAATTCATATGTATTGGTTAAATAATAGCTCTCACACGTATATAATTTTTTCTTGGTATGCATCTCGCTTTATATACCTCTACAAGATGGCACTCATGTTTTCCTAGAAGGACCTGTATTTATACTTTGTGACTAGTCCTTCTTTTGTGTTTATGAATATGTATTTATACCTGTTGTTTGTTACACACCCCCAGCCGTGAATAAGGCTACGGCTGAAACGAGTTGGGAGGAACACCATTTCTTTCTTTTTTTCAATATATTTTGGAACTATTTGTTTGGTGTCTTGATCTCTCGTTTGATTGAATGAGTGAACTTACAAATATTTTATGGGATACCCGATCCCACATCAAGACCGCCATAACAGAGCCTTGGCAAGTCGGGTGTTCATTTTCTTTGACTATTAATTGTTTTGCCAAAGGCTCCCACACACCGCTTTTAAGGTTTGACTCTTAGACCCCCTGTGGAACGGTAATTTGACTTTATTTGGATGAGTACATTTGGCTCCGACTGATCCGATCGCCATTTTGATGGTACTGTTTACCTGGGATTGCTGAGTGTTCTGTGCTGTGAATATCGAGACTCAGGACCGTGGCCTCGCCGCTGGAGCCGAGGCACACACTGTCCCTAGAGACTGTGGGCGAGTACGAGCCCGCGTCGCTTCAGGAGGCGTGCGGCTGTGGGCTGCAACTCGTTGCGGCTCCGTGCCGCTGTCTCTATACCGCCGGCGAAGGACGATCCCGCTGGGCGGCATTGAGCTTTGAAAGCGTGGCCCCGTTTCCAAAGCCAGGGCGCTTTCTGCTACCTGTGACCGCGGGCTGGGCGACCCGGCGCCGCTTCCGGATTCCGGGAAGCGTGCGGCTGTGATTTTACCAGTGGATACATCGCCCTCATTCCACCATCGGCAAATACGAAGTTTTTGCCGTTTTTTTCTTCAATTATTACAAACGCAACAGGAGACCTGTTAACCCAGTAAAGCAGGTATTTCATAAACTGAGATAATTTACTCTACATATAGGATATAAGTAGTTTTACTAATAACGAATAATTGCCGTTTCCTCAGGGTTGGTTATTATTGATTATGGAGCCCATTTGATTTCTGTGCACACATTGAAATTTAGAGATGACTTTAACTCAATCATGTCTGACTAAGACTTGGGCAATTTGATTTGACTACATCTGTGTGTACATGAGAGGGTGTCTGGTATGGAGTGGGCCCATTTAAGTATAATACTTGATTTGGAGTAGTGCCCACAATACGGATAGCTCCACTAGTGTTAAATTTTGGTCTATTTTAAAAAGAAGGAATGGCTTCCTCATTAGAAGCTCGAAGAAAAGAAAAATCCAATAAGCTTTTCTTTACCCAACAGACTCGTGACAGAGATGTAACACAAGGGGGATCTAACATTGGTTCTGGTTTGCAAGTACAATTTATGTACGATAAGTTAGAGAAACTTATGAGAAAAGAACTTTCAAAATGGTGGGAGATCGAATCTCTTCAACAATATATTGAGGTGGAACGTGTTCCGAGGGGTTTACGTATATATACAATCCCTTCATACGAAGACCCTGACCCGGAATTATTGGAGGAATGGGCTGAAAATTCTAAGACCAGCTCCCTCAATATGATGAGGATCTTGATTAAATATGCGTCGAAAGAACGTATAAAAATTGTTGAGGAGATTGATAAAACTACTAAATTGATTCTCACTCTAGTATCACAAAATACATTTGATGAAGTTAAGGATAACCTGGATAAAAAGCTCTCCAAATTTGAGGAAGAGATTACTGTGAAAAAACTAAGAAAGTTTATACGTGATTATAAAGATTACCAATCAGGAAGGATCCTTACCTTTCACCATAAATACGACCATATGTATACAGAGGGTTATAAGGAGCCAATACTCTCAAGTGATAACCAAAGTTCTGGCGTTAATCTGGGACTAACAGAGGAAAGTGATGTGTCAGACGGAAATCTTTCGGATGCACCTGAGATTACAGCCGAACAAATCAGGGATGTGGATGCTAGTGTCAACAGATCCAATTTTTTAAAACAGTTTCGTCTCCTAAACCAAGGGAGGACAGAACAGAGAAAAGATTTCCAGTCCAGAGGCAGAGGTCGAGGACAGAGAGGAAGAGGACGAGGAACCGGTCAGCGAAGGCAAGCAGAAAGAAAAGAGGTTCCTATGACAATGGCAATGACTACAAGAGCACGCAAAAGTCCACAATGACTGTAATTAATTTGTCTGAGAGACGTTTGACTAAGGAGGAAGAAAGTTTATTAGCTCTAGGTTTATCTTTCTGCCCCACCAATAATTTTGACTATGTACAAGCCCGGATTGATCTTTTTCATTTTACACGCAAACTGAAGTTGAAAAAATTGTATAAAACCAAGGTAACGGTAAATAGGGGTAGTGAAAAACCCGATAACATCAGTAAATTATGTATTTCGGATGTGGATCTATTACACACATTATCAGTATTGGATGCTGACATGAGTGCGCATGATGATCCATATGTAAATTTATTTAATTTGGGTATAGAAACTGAGTTACCCTGCCCGAGCCCCTTTAAACCAAAATCAACTTTTCTGCCAGCTATTCAAAGTGAAGCCATCTATGTGTTTGAAAAAGATATGATTAATCAATTTAAAAAAATGAGATATGGCACTAGAAATGTTAAATATGATAATCTTACTAAGAAACAAAAAATGGCTCTGGAGAATTTGAACAAAGACCCTGATATTGTAATTCGTGAATCAGACAAGGGGGGCAATGTAGTCGTCCTAAATAAGACACAATATATAGGGGAAGGACTACGTCAGCTAAGTGACCGCAAATGCTATATCTCTGCTAATCAGGCTGAGTTAAAAAAGTCCAGTCTCCAATACCTTGGGATGTTGGTTGACTGGAGAGATAGGGGTTTATTGGAATGGGATGAGTATTTGTTTTTGAAATGTGACCACCCCAGAACACCAGTGTTGTATCTCTTGCCCAAAGTACATAAGGACAGACTGAACCCCCCAGGTAGACCGATTGTGTCAGCCATGGATTCGTTACTTGAGAACACCTCGCGATATATAGATTTTTATCTCAGACCCTTTGTGGAATGCTTACCCTCCTATGTCAAGGATACCACACAATTTGTAAGAATGATGGATGGCTTGGGCTGGGAAGATGATTTTTTATTTCTGACCCTAGATGTCACCATCCTTTATACCTGTATCCAGCATGAACTGGGTCTTAAAGCAGTTAGACACTACCTAAGAGCTAGATCTTTATCATACTTGATGCATACTGAGATGGTCTGCGACATGATTTGGTACTGCCTTACCAACAATTTTTTCCTATTTGATGGCCAAATATACAAGCAGGCTCAGGGTACCGCGATGGGTACATGCTTCGCCCCCAGCTACGCAAATTTATTTATGGGCTGGTGGGAGGAGCAAGTAGCATCCAATGTAAGCAACTATGAGGATAGTGTGGTACTTTGGTGCCGTTATATAGATGATATTTTTATCATCTGGAAGGGGGGGATTGATTCAGCACTTTATTTTGTTACAACTCTAAATGATAATCAATGTAACCTCAAGTTCAGTGAGCAGTACAGCAGAACATCCATTCAGTTTTTGGATGTTGAACTAAATGTTGAGAACAACATGGTACACACTAAGCTTTATAGGAAAAGTACGGCAGGCAATAGCCTATTGAATGCCAAGAGTGCACATCCCCCGAATTTGATTATAAGCATTCCATACGGTGAACTCTTAAGAGCAAGACGTATTTGTAGTACCAATGAGAAATACCAGCAAGAATGTTTGACCATGTGCATGAGATTCAGCGAAAGGGGATATAGTGCAGATGTTATACGTCAGGCGGTAGAAAAAGTTGAGGAAGTGACGAGGTCAGAAATATTATATCGTACACAGCACCGCACTACCAAGAATGAGAAGATTAGGTTTATTACGACCTACTCCAACCAAACATTCAATCTAAGGAAAGCACTCACTAGGAGTTGGCATATCCTTCAGACAGATCCTGACTTACATGAGGTTGTGGGCAACAACCCAGCATTAACCTTTCGTAGAGGCAGATCGCTCAGGGATAGCATCAGTCCCAACATAGTGTTGAGCAGCATTCAATCTGAGAGTGAGAGATCTGATATCTTGTTTTTTTTTTGCTGCCACCAATGCAAAGCATGTAGATACAGCAAAGACTGCAAAAATGTAACATGGGGTGGTGGGCAGAACCAATATGCTATAAAGGGATTCTTTACATGCAACACTGAATTTTGTGTATACTGCCTACGATGCCCATGTGATAAGATATATGTGGGTAGCACAATCCACAAGGCGAAAAAGAGAATGCTGGAGCACGTAAGAGCTATTCGTAACTTTGATCGTAATTACCTTGTGGCACGCCATTTTCATGAAGTACATCAAGGCGATGAAAAACAACTTACATATGTGGTTTGTGATCAAATTAAATCTAACTTAAGAGGTGGAGATAGACAAAAAATGCTACGTGCCCTTGAATCTAAATACATTATTAAATTCATGACTCTGTCGCCTAATGGGGTAAATTTAAGTGAGGAAATGAACACCCACCTTGGCAGTTAATCTGATTCTGATTCCAGTAATGTTTTAGTCTTCGAGCTTCTATGTTGATGTTTTTACACTTTTTTAAGGGTTATGTAGTTACGAGTGTCCAATCAGGATAAAGTTAGTAGGATTAGGCGGAAACATGAAATGCAGACTGTGTTACCAGTTATATAATTAACATTACATCGAATATATAACTTTGAACTCATGGTATGTATTCATGTTTATATATAAGCTGAATTAACATGATGTGTTAAATTCATATGTATTGGTTAAATAATAGCTCTCACACGTATATAATTTTTTCTTGGTATGCATCTCGCTTTATATACCTCTACAAGATGGCACTCATGTTTTCCTAGAAGGACCTGTATTTATACTTTGTGACTAGTCCTTCTTTTGTGTTTATGAATATGTATTTATACCTGTTGTTTGTTACACACCCCCACCCGTGAATAAGGCTACGGCTGAAACGCGTTGGGAGGAACACCATTTCTTTCTTTTTTTCAATATATTTTGGAACTATTCGTTTGGTGTCTTGATCTCTCGTTTGATTGAATGAGTGAACTTACAAATATTTTATGGGATACCCCGATCCCACATCAAGACCGCCATAACAGAGCCTTGGCAAGTCGGGTGTTCGTTTTCTTTGAATATATATATATATATATATATATCTACACAATATTCAGGCTTTCAGTGCTTATGTGATGGTTTACCATTGTCAGTGGCAGGCCGCTTAACACTCACTAAAATCGTGATGTTACCTCCCATCCTTTATCATTTTGTGAACTTACCAGTGGTGGTTCCCACCCACATTTTTCAATCTCTACATACACTTCTTGTAGAATTGGTGTGGGGTAATGGTAGACGTAGGCTGAGCCTTGTCAAACTAGAGTTACCCTCAAAGAGGGGAGGTCTGGGGGCCCAAGACTTTAAAGCTTATTGTTTGGTGGGTCAGTTGAATGGCTGTCCTACTTACTGTCTGGGCAGAACCTACATGAGATCAGCTACACACAGACTATGTTGAACAGGGGTAAACTCCACAGCATGGTCTTCCCTGGTTATCCCGCACCCAGCATAGCTCCCATACTGCTGCGTGTCGCCCATATGTATTTGAAACTGCCCATGCTCTACACTGCATCGATAACACCATATGCTCCAAATATACACCTCTTGGGTCTTCCCACACAGCAGAGGATGCTCACAAGTTCCAGATTGTGGTCTTGAGAAAGGGGTGGAGTTACAAACGTTGGAGGCCTGTTTGTAGATAACACCCTCCTAAGTCACGCAGATTTTGTAAATGTGCAGAATATAACAACTGTTAGACCTGACAGCCTTAGGGTGGTAACTCCTAACTTTTTGCCTGCCTCCCTCCACTTTTTAGATACTATTTTTGCTGGTTGTAAGACTCTGTGCACGTTACCACTGCTAACTAGTGCTAAAGTGCATATGCGCTCTCCTTTTAAGCATGATAACATTGGATCATACCCAACTGGATTATTTAATTTACTTATAAGTCCCTAGTTAAGTGCACCTATTTGTGCCCAGGGCCTGTAGGTTAAATTTTACTATTGGGCCTGCAGCACTGATTGTGCCACCCAATGTAGAAGCTCCTTAGCCTTGTCTCAGGCCTGCCACTGCAAGGCCTGTGTGTGCAGTTTCACTGCCAGTTTGACTTGCCAATTGAAAGTACTTGCCAAGCCTAAACCCCCCCTTTTTCTACATATAAGTCAGCCCTAAGGTATGCCCTAGGTAACCCATAAGGCAGGGTGCTGTGTAGGCAAAAGGCAGGACATGTACCTGTGTCGTTTACATGTCCTGGTAGTGTAAAATTTCTAAATTCGTTTTTACACTGCTTTGAGGCCTGCTCCCTTCATAGGCTAACATTGGGGCTACCCTCATATACTGTTTGAGTGGTAGCTGCTGATCTGGAAGGATTAGGAAGGTCATATTTAGTATGGCCAGAATGGTGATATAAAATCCTACTGACTGGTGAAGTTGGATTTAATATTACTATTTTAGAAAGGCCACTTTTTAGAAAGTGAGCATTTGTCTGCACTTAAACCCTTCGGTACCTTACAATCTACGTCTGGCTGGGTTCATTTGACAGCTCCCTTGTGCATTCAGTCAGACACACCACAAACACAGGATGCTCAGCCTCACTTGCATACATCTGCATTTTGAATGGGTCTTCCTGGGCTGCGAGGGTGGAGGCCCTGACAATTACTTGTCAAAGTACAGAAGCCTGCCTTCACACAAAGGACAGCCACATCCCCTACTGGGACCCTGGCAGACAGGATTGAACTGAAAGGGGACCTTGTGCACTTCTAAGCCACTCTTTGAAGTCTCCTCCAGTTCAAAGGCACATTTGGGTATTTAAACAGGGCCTCTCCCCCTACCAACTCAGACACTTTCTGGAGAAGAGAACCTGAACCAGAACATTCCAACATTAAGGCGATATTGTTATACACGAACAGAACCCAGAACCCTGAATGACACGGTAAACTGAGAGAGAGTCTATGAAGGAGATGTTTAGTGTCAGGGAGGACGGGGTTTTTAAGTTGTGTTAATTACAAGATTTAATAAATGAACATAGAGTGTGATACGGAGAAGCAGTGTTTCTTACCTTAATAATTCCTCCACGTTTGAAGTATGCAAATATATATATTTGTTAACGTAATGATGCTGTGGGGTTCTTTTTAACAGTGTTGTTCATTCCAGCATGAGAGAATGTCTGTATCACGCTGCTCACATGTATACAAAAATGTAATAACATTTGTTGGGAAAAAAGTCCTTATTTAATGGATGCACTTCGTTATGTATCGATAAATGTCACCTGAAATTAGGTGTAATTCATTCATATTACATTCTCAGTAAAAACCTTCACAGTTTCAAAATATGCAAAAAATAACTTTCATGCTGCAGGTGTGTGTGTTCAAATTATTCATTTTACTTGGAAAATAAATGGCGGCAGCAGAAGAGTTACTAGCGCAGGTAGCATGAAGCAGTTTTCTTGCACTTGGTCCAACAGTGTTGGACCCTGTGGTATTGTGGAGTTTCCGGCTCTATAGCAGTGCCACGGCCATGGTGAAGTCTGCCCCTTTACTGGTGGGTGCGCTTAATACATCATACACAGCAATAAAGCAAATAAAGCATTACAAATTAAAGTTGGATGCGGGGATTCATTAAGTAAATTAATAATAGGACTTAAGCATTACTAGCTTGATACCCAGAAATGAGACGATGAGACAATGAGGAGTTTGCCTACCTACAGGCTGCATTCCTTCTTCACTTCTGAAACTAGTCGAAAGCCGGATGTTTAAGGGACATCTTGCATTTTAACTAATAGTCATAATTTTTCAAAATACGTCCCTCCTTATCCTGCTTTCCATGCTTTCAACAGATGTATCGTGCACCCCACCTCCTTTTCACCCTCTTGTGCTGCTGGAGCTTTACATTGTATGTGCATACATATGATGTACACAAGTGGTGGGCACAGGGCCAGCTTTAGGACTGGTTGCGCCCTGTGCGACTGTTTATTGTGGCGCCTCCCATCCCATGACCTCCTCGATTTCATTCACTACAACCCGGCAAATGTGCCCCTCATCTCTCCATCGCTCCCTTTTCATATACAGTCGTGTTTTAAAGCACTTTGAAAGGCTGTCTTCACTAATCTACTCAACTAGCCACATAAAATATAGTGGCATATTTAAGAGCCCCTAGCGCCATTCTAACACTACAGTAGTGTCATTTTTTTATGCTAATGTGGTGTTAGAAGGCCACAAACGCTGTGCCATATTTACAAAGTTGCACAATGCGTGCATTGTGCCACTTTGAATCCCTTTGCACTATATTATGTCTACTCCAGTCATAATGCATGCAAAGGTGGCAATCCTCCGTTGGGGGGCAAAAAAAATGGCCAGATTTCTTTGCGTCATTTGTTTCTGGCACTTTTAACCCCTGCTCAGAGCAGGCGTTAAAAGGAGGTTTCTGTTGATTACAATGGGCGTCTGGGTGCTTTGCAGGATTAGAACCAACATTTTTTATGCTGATCCTGCAAAGCGCCGGACTAGTGTAAAAAATTCTGATACTATTCCGCTAACTACCGCCATGTTGCACCATATTTTAAATACTTCGCACACATGGTGGCATTAGGGAAGCGCTTAGGGGCGCAAGAAAAGTGGTGCAGCACTGTGTGCAGCGCCACTTTTTCAAATATGCCCCATAGGGGCATATTTAACAGTCCCAAGTGCCATTCTAACACCACATTAGTGTAATTTTCTTTAAGCTAATGTGGCGTTAGAAGGCCAAAAATGATGCACAATATTTACAAAGTGGCGCACTGCATGCATTGTGCCACTTTGTAACCCTTTGCGCTACATTATGCCTGCGCCAGGCATAATGTATGCAAAGGGGGCATCCTCCCATTAGGGGGGCCATAAAAATGGCACAAAGAAATCTTACAGATTTCTTTGCATCATTTTTTTCCTGCACTTTTAACAACTGCTCAGAAAAGGCATTAAAAGGAGGCTTCCATTGGTTACAATTTGCCTCTGGGTGCTTTGCAGGATTAGAGTCAACATTTTGGACACTAATCCTGCAAAGCACCGGACTAGCATAACAAAAACTGACATTAGTCCCATAACCACTGCCATGGTAAATATAACGCACACATGGTGGCGTTGGGGGGGCACAAGAAAAGTGGTGCAGCACTGTGTGCACCGCCACTTTTTTCAAATATGTCCCATATGTGGGCAGTGCTAAATTTGTAAATAAAAAGGTGCCGGAGCCCAAAACCCCCTCTTAAATATGCGGCTGCTACAATTAAACGTGTGAACACAGAATACAGAAGCAGAGTAATCCTGAAACCATCTCAGGCCACTTCAGTCCATTTACAGGCACTCCCTGACCCTTCAGCTCACTCTTGCGTATTTCTGCTTTTTCCCCATTGTGACGCTTTTTCATTTTTGGTTCCTCTGTCTTTCCCATATGTGTCTTTTTATAAGCGTCGGCCCTAAAAAATAAGTGCCGGTGCTCTGCACCGGAAACAAGCACAAATTAAGCACTGTCATAGGGACATATTTAAGAGCCCCTAGTGCCAGTCTAACACCACATTAGTGTCATCTTTTACACTAATGTGGCATTAGAAGGTCAAAAACGCTGCTCCATAATACAAGAGGTGCAATGCATGCATTGTGCCACTTTGTAACCCTTTGCGCTACATTATGCCTGTGTCAGGCATAATGTATGCAAAGGGGGCATCCCCCCGTTAGGGGGGCCAAAACAATGACGCAAACAAATCTGTCAGATTTCTTTGCATAATTTTTTTCCGGCACTTTTAATGCCTGCTCAGAGCAGGCATTAAAAGGAGGCTTCCTTTGGTTAGAATGGGCCTCTCGGTGCTTTGCAAGATTAGCGTTAACATTTCTGACGCCAATCCTGCTAAGCACCGGACTGCCGTAAAAAATTCTGATGCTAGTCCCCTAACTACCGCCATGGTGCACCGTATTTTAAATATGACGCACACATGGTGGCATTGGGGGGGACGCTAAGGGGTGCAAGAAAAGTGTGCAGAGCCACTTTTCTTAAATGTGCTCCATAGTTCTGTTTTTGCAGCAGGCTGATTAACCGTCTATGCTACTTTATGTTGAGTCAAAGCTGCCACTAGGCAAAACTCCCATCTCTCTCTCTAGCAGGAACATTAGTCACAAGAGGTATCTTGATATTTTAATTGCTTCTTGAAGGCTAAACGCACAAGGAACTTTTCAGCAGGTGCTTTTAAATTGTAAGTTTCGGAAGTTATTGCTAAACACAGCGCCCCCCTGCGGTCGCACCGGCCAACAGCAGGCGCTGGGTGGGCATCTTGGAATGGTAAATAGTCACCTTTCACCATCCCAAAGTGTCCACACATGTTACTACACAATTGTGTGGCCATTTTGGAATGGTGAAAAAACACTTTTCGCTATTTTAAGATGGCCCTTCTTCCATGTGTGTGTGAATACGTCGAATCATTCTCACAGCCATTTGGTCATTCTTAATTTACCATTCTAACATGGCGTCTGGGTAATTGTTTCAGTAAGGCAGTGAGGAAGTGCTGCAAAAAAGTGGTGGAGAACTGCAAGAAAACAGCTATATGGTAGTAGATTTTTTTCCAACCACGGACTACTGCACAGGCTAAATCTGACACATCCACCACCACCTCCTCAGAACAATCCTGGACCTGGGAAGAGTACATCTGAAGAAGAAAGTCCTGCTGGAGAAAGACTACTGCTGAAAGAAGAGGGCTCACACAAGGACTCCTATGTCCTGATGGCACTCAGAGACTGGAACTCTACTCCAAGGATCAAGTTGGCAGCCTTCTGTTTTCGTGCTTCAGAGCCACAAAATGTAGAAGGCCTCCAGAACCTAAGAAGAAACAGATGTACACTGAGGACGGCACCTTGCCGGAAAACTGTCTGCAGAGAGACCTGGTGCCTAGAAGCCTGCCTGAGGAGCTGGGTGCTGCAGGCCTGAGCAGGAGGAACTTTCCCAGAACACCGAAAAAGTTGGGGTTTAGACACTTTTTTGATCCCCGGAGTACCAATTCAAGGTGCTTAAGTGCGCCCAGGGTGGCCACACACACTGTGAGCAAGACAGTCAAGTTCTTCCTACTCTGAGCTTTTTGCCACACTGAAAACTAGATCAGTGAGCTCTCGTAGTAAAGGATACAGCCTCTTGGCACTCTGCCTGGCTACAGGTTTCAGCTTTTCCCAGTTGAAGGGTTTTCCTAAAAAGCGATTGAGTCCAAAAATAAAATTTAGGATGGCAAGCTAATCTGCCCCGCTAAGCAATCTCCCCGGCTATGAAACCAAGGTTGCCTCACTTAAAGTTTTCAGCATTGAAAACAACAGCTTCAGCAGGAGCTTGATGATAACGTATCTGACTTTGAGGTGCCCTCGATATCCAGAGCCTTGAATTTTGAAGCTGCTGGAAGAGTTTGATATCCATAAACAAGACTAGGCCAATGAGTAAAAAAGATGACCCACTCTATGTATCCAGTGTGGTAGGCCTAAAATCGCACTTAGGTCCCGGTGATACAATAACACTGACTTTTGATTAGTGCTTTACTTTTCTTGTGGTGCTTTGACCCTAATACTTTAAAAGTCATATCTCCTGTTCCACTTAACCTACTTTGATGATCTTAATGTCTTTTTGCTAAAAAAAGCTTTTTTCTTTTTTGCTAAATAGGGTTGGGGATATTATTGTGTTGGTTTCCTTACTTCAAAAGTGTTTGTACTGCTTGAACCTAGCACACAATTCTCTGGAGATTTTCTGCTTCTTGTGCCATAACTACCAGGGGTTGAGCAGAGATATTCTCCGAACTTTGGACCTAACCAGGTTGGGTTTATTGAATTGGTAGGGGTACCTCCTCCCTAAGGAATAACCCAATTCCTGATAGAGTACACAATCACTGGTGCTTAAGCTGTAGGCAGATTGATAATAAGATTTATGAGGTTATTTTCTATTTCCCAAGGTAGTGATGTTTCTTGCTATTTTCACGACCACCAGCCAAATATTATGTAATCACTGCTATTGAGCCAGAATGTAGGTAAGAAGCAGATAAACCTCACTAAGTACATCATGTCTGGCTAAAATAGTACCAATCTGAAAATGCTCCCTGCATCAGCCTACATCTAGGTAACAGTCGCAGTGATCACTTTTGCCATGACTGTCACCAAACCTCTTGCTTGCGCTTTTTAGAATTAATTAACAAGAAGACAAATAATCAATGCCTTCCCACCTTACCAAGACATCAAAATTAGTTTGTCAAATACCTTTATTTTATCCAGATTCAGCATCAAGGATTTATGAACTCTGAACTTGTAATGTCTAAAAAATAAATCCAGTATTCATGCTTTTAAATGCAGATTCTGGACAAAAGACAGTACGTGTGATTACTGCTCAGTCGTAATTGTAGACATATTAGTAACTTGTTTGAAGAAGCAAAATGAATGAGATGTGCTTTCTATTCAGGTCCTGAAGGAGCAGCCACTATATTTCCATATGGGTAGGCATTGGAGGAGTAAAATGTTAGGATCACAGAAGTGCATTGTTAATTGAACATCATAGATATCACCCAGGGCCGTTTCTGTAGTTCAGGAATAATATTTGTACTTTTACACTCAATAGCTTGTTAAGGTCATGTTTGAATCCTTTCCAACAGGCTCCAAGCAATCTTACATGGGTGCTATTTTAGCAGGTAACTGAAGGCTCGCTAATTTGAACTAATCGTTATGATGATGTATTATTGATATTAAGTGTTTCAGGTCTAATTTTAACTTGTTACCTGTTGCTTTTAATGTTTATCACCTTACACTGGCAAACTTAAGTCTGTAGTCTCATTTTATGCAGAAATGTATAACTATGCACATTGCGCAGAAATCTATAGCTCCTACCTCGGTTTTTCTCTCCTTGCTCCCTGATGGTTAGTAAAGGAAGTGGAGGACGGCTTTCCTTATACCTTAACATGCTGATACCTACCAAATACTGGAACATTCAACTAACAAGTCAGCACAGAAGAGGTGGCTGCCAGTACATTCTCACTGAATAAAAATGAGCCTTTGGGGCAGGCTATATAGCCGTTCAGTGCAGCTCTCCATCAACATGAAAAACCAAAGAGGTGCCAAATGGGCTGGGCTAGTTACCAAAATTGGACCTGTAATTTCAAACCACAGAAGCCACCACGCACAGTTGATAACGAGAGATAATGAAGCTCCCAGGCAGTGGGGCTAAAGGTGCTATACTTGCTAGCCATGGCACAATGGTAAAAGAGTCTTAGGGGCATCTTTACAAGCCTCGTGGTGCCGGAGGATCACTGTTTGTGACTCTCCAGAAGCTCAGGGTGCAGAACCATATCTACGAGGCCACGCTAAGCCACTTTGCATGGCTTTTCATGGCCTCGTAGATATGGAGTAAGGCAAGGCAGCACAAGTTGCTGGGTTGTCTTACTCTGCGTCAGGAAGGCATTCCATGGGCATTTTGGTGGGTTTCCCACACAACCCCTGGATTTTTACACATTCCTAGATTTACAAGACTCTGTAAACCTGGGAGTGAGTAAAAACTATTAAACAATCAATCAATCAATCAGTGTTTGTTAAGCGCAACTACTCATCCTTGAGGGTCTCAAGGCGCTGAGGGGGGAATGGAGCATCTGTCAGTGCGGTGGTTTTTCAAATAGCCATGTCTTCAGCTCTTTTGCGAAGTTGAGGTGGGGTGTAGTCTGTCTGAGGTTGGGCAGTAGGGCGTTCCAGGCTGTAGTGGAGTGGAAGGATATTGTCATCCGTTGCGGCTAGGAGGCTGTTTCGGTGCTGTGTTTTTTTCTGAAGCCAGATTGGGAAGCGTCAAGTATATTGTGGTCTTCAATGAAAGTGGCGAGTTGGCTGTTGATGGCTTTCTCTATGACTTTCACTGGAAAAGGGAGCAGGGAGATGGGCCTGTAGTTCTTGAGGTCGGTGGGGTCCACCGAGGGTTTCTTGAGGAGAGGGTTGAGCTCGGCGTGTTTCCCATCATCGGGGAAGGAGGCATCTGCTAGCGAGCGGTTGATGGTGAGGCGGAGCCTGGGGGAGATGGTGAGGTGGCTCTGTTGAAGATGTAGTCTGGGCCCTGGAGTGTATGGTCCTCATTGTCTGCAGTGTATCTTCGGTGGTGAGGGGGGTCCAGTTGGTGATGGTTGTTTTTTTGGTGTCAGGTTCCAGTGGAGGGGGTTCTGCACATAGGTTGTCCTCGCTGAAGTTGTCGTAGATGGTCTTGATTTTGTGGTGGAAGTATGTGTTGAGTTTGTGGCAGAGATCTTGTGAGGGTAAGATGTCCGTTGCTTTGCGGTTGGGTTGGGTGACCTCCTTTATAATGCTGAAGAGTTCCTTGCTGTTCTGTGCGTGTGAGGAGATTCTTTCTTGTATTGCTTTCTTTCTGGTGCTTTTGCTGAGATGGTGGTGTGTGGTGGTGGCGGCTCTGAAGTTGATTTGAGCTTCTGTAGATTTGGTGTTTCTCCAGATTTTCTCGAGGTGTCGACATGTGCGTCTGGATTCTCAGAGTTCTGCGGTGAACCATCTGGCTTTCTTGGCGTGAGTGCTGTTGTTCTTTTATGAGGGGAGGCTATGGTGTTGGTGCAGTCGGTGATCCATTTGTGAAAGATGCGGGCTGCGATGTTCCGGTCATCGTTGTGTGCGATGGGCGGGCAGATTTGGCGAGGGTAGTGGTGAGCTGGTCGTCGGTGATTCTTGCCCAGCTTCTACGAGATGGTTGGTGTTGGGGTCTGAGGATGGTCGGTGTGTTGAGGGTGAAATGGATGTAGCGATGGTCTGTCCATGGAAGTTCAGAGGTGTTTCGCTGAAGGTGACGGAGGTTCCTGTTGTGAAGATGGGGTTGAGGGTGTGTCTTGCTGTCGGAGCCCTATGTTGTAGAGGTTGTCTAGGAGGGATGCGGTGTTGGGGTCTTGTAGGTTGTCGAGGTGGAAGTGGAGGTCTCCCAGCAGGGTGTAGTTGGAGGCTGAGATGGCTTGCACGGTGATACTGTCTGTGATGGAGTCAGAGAAAGGTGCGCAGGGCCAGGGTGGGCGGTAGATGAGGGTTCCCCTGAGGGTGGATGTTGGAATTGTCTGCAGTTTGCAGTGAAGGTGTTCCATCAGGCTTGTGGGCTGGAGAATGTACTCAGTCGGATGTTAGACTTGTGGACGATGGCGCTTCCCCCCCTCCTCCCCTGGGGTGGTTGGGGTGGTCTTTCCGGGTGATCTTGTATCCTTGGGGAATGGCGATGGCAATGTCCAGGCCAGAGGTGGTGTTGGTCCAGGTTTCAGTGAGGAATGCGATGTCCGAGGTGGTGCTGTCAAGGAGGTCACAGATTTCAGTACCGTGTTTGTGGAGGGAGCGGACGTTGAGGAGGATGCATTTCAGGATCTTCGGTGTGGATGTGTTGTTGCAGATGGTTTGTGCCGGGTCAAAGGTCTTGGTGGTGGTGGTGGTGTAGGATTGGCGGCAGCGGAGGCAGCTGAAGGGTCCGTGGGTGTCGGCCGGTGCTGTTGTTGCGTCCTGGGTTGAGTGCATGGAGTGCTGCTGGCATGTAGAGGTGGCAGGTGGGAGGTACAGGGGTCCTGGCACTGTTCACAGTTGAGTCGCGGACGGGCGCAGACGGGGTTGCCTTAGGCATGCCAGCGGTGCGCCAGTGGGGCACCCGCTGCGTACATCCGCTGGGAGGCTTAATATGGAGAAATAGCTTTATTTCTCTTCATTTTTCCACTTTCAATGGAGGCTGCATTCTGCAGCAAACTCTTTCTATGTGTGAATCATTCTGTAGCACACATAGAAAGAGAAAAATGTGCCCATGGATTGTTTTTGTGCAGGAAGGTATCCCTTCCTGCACAAAAAAACAATCCTACATGCAACACAGGCACTCTTGAACCACACTTAAGACTATATCTAAGGCCTGTTTAAAATCTGGGTTGACTACTAGTTCCTGAATTTTAGGATTATTTGTACATCGAACTAGTTGGTCTTGTTCGAGGAAGTCAATTAGTGTGTCAAAGCCACAAGTGTTTTCTAGATCTCTCAGGGCAGCATTGTACATGTTAACCTTTTCAGATCTTCCTTGAGTTCTCACAATGACCCTGTGCCTCTTCTTAGCGACATTTATTTTCTTCCAAAGATTTGGTTCCAAATGGGGAAGAATTCTCTGGTACACATCCACTTCCTCAACTCTTTCCTCATCAACATTGTCTTCTTATAATGTCTCAGAAATGTCATCATATGTTTTTCTCCCCCCCAACATCTAACTTATAAAGGAATATGTGCTGCTTTGGCAGGGATGTAAACTTTTCACCCCAGTTTCAATGAGGCAGGATTCAAATAGTCTCTTCCATTGCTTCCATTCAAGAATGGATGTGGTTGTGACATACCTGCTGCAGACATTTTGGAAAAGGAAGGTCATTCTAGATGTTAGAGGAATGGATGAAAGGCAGAAAATTGTAAGGCTGTTTGATAACCTTTAGTTTTCCTGGTATGCAGTCAATAGAGGTGTAGGAAGTTGGCTCTGTATGCACTATTTCAAAGTAAGGAATAGTATGCACAGAGTCCAAGGGTTCCCCTTAGAGGTAAGATAGTGGCAAAAAGAGATAATACTAATGCTCTATTTTGTGGTAGTGTGGTCGAGCAGTAGGCTTATCAAAGGAGTAGTGTTAAGCATTTGTTGGACACACACAGGCAATAAATGAGGAACACACACTCAGAGACAATTCCTGGCCAATAGGTTTTTGTATATAAAAATATATTTTCTTAGTTTATTTTAAGAACCACAGGTTCAAATTTTACATGTAATACTTCAAATGAAAGGTATTGCAGGTAGATACTTTAGGAACTTTGAATAATCAAAATAGAATACACAGTTTTCAAATAAATCACATATAGCTATTTTAAAACTAGACACAATGCAATTTTCAACAGTTCCTGGGGTGAGTAAGAGTTAGTTAGTTTTTGCAGGTAAGTAAACCACCTATGGGGTTCAGGTTTGGGTCCAAGGTAGTCCACCGTTGGGGGTTCAGGGCAACCCCAAAGTTACCACACCAGCAGCTCAGGGCCGGTCAGGTGCACAGGTCAAAGTGGTGCCCAAAACGCATAGGCTTCAATGGAGAAGGGGGTGCCCCGGTTCCAGTCTGCCAGCAGGTAAGTACCCGCGTCTTCGGAGGGCAGACAAATGAGATGATTGCAACAAGTGTAATCATTGAAAAATCAGATAGGCCAAAATTAAAATCATCAGTATATACAAATATGTACACCAACTACACAAGTCCGGATAGTAATGAAATCATTGTCCGTGGACCAGTGGTCCCAAAATGCATGTGCGAAGCTTACACATGATACCTGACTCGAAACGGAGAGAACACTGCTGGGATATCAGATCGAAAATAAACAGGCACCTCAGGGGGAGAGGCGGGGGCACCTAAGCCGGATGAATGGACGACACCACTGCTCCATGAGGGGGCTCCATGCCCACAGTTTGGTCCTGGGGAGTGCAAAGCCACAGTTTCTCAAGTCTCTCCAGTGGGTGGTTTGCCCACTGCTGTATCCTGGGGAGTGCAAAGCCACAGTCTCTCTAGTCTCTCCAGTGGGTGGTTTGCCCACTGCTTTATCCTGGGGAGTGCAAAGCCACAGTCTCTCAAGTCTCTCCAGTGGGTGGTTTGCCCACTGTTTTATCCTGGGGTGTGCAAAGCCACAGCCTCTCAAATCTCTCCAGTGGGTGGTTTGCCCACAGCTTTATCCTGGGGAGTGCAAAGCCACAGTCTCTCAAGTGGATGTCAGTCTCCACTAGTTTTGGAGGGGGCATTGGGCCCAGAGTGCTTCATCCTGCCAAGGACTGGGGTAGTGGATGCTTTTCTCCACTGGTTCTGTTGGGGGCATTTTGCCCAGAGTGCTTCATCCTACCTAGGATGGGGTAGTGGATGCTTTTCTCCACTGGTTCTGTTGGGGGCATTGTGCCCAGAGTGCTTCATCCTTTCCAAGGACTGGGGTAGGGGATGCTTTTCTCCACTGGTTCTGGAGGGGGCATTGTGCCCAGAGTGCTTGATCCTGCCAAGTCCTGGGGTAGTGGATGCTTTTCTCCACTGGGTCTTGAGGGAGCATTGTGCCCAGAGTGCCTCATCATGCCAAGGACTGGGGTAGTGGATGCTTTTCTCCACTGGTTCTGGAGGGGGCATCGTGCCCAGAGTGCTTCATGCTGCCAAGGATAGGGTGAGTGGATGCTTTTCTCCACTGGTTCTGGGGAGGGCATTGTGCCCAGAGTGCTTCATCCTGCCAAGGACTGGGGTAGTGGAAGCTTTTCTCCACTGGTCCTGGAGGGGGCATTGTGCCCAGAGTGCTTCATCCTGCCAAGGACTGATAGTAGATGCTTTTCTCCTCTGGTTCTGGAGGGGGGCATTGTGCCCAGAGTGCTTCATCGTGCCAAGGATAGGGTGAGTGGATGCTTTTCTCCACTGGTTCTGGAGGGGGCATTGTGCCCAGAGTGCTTCACATGTAGTGTGGCAGGTCCCATTCCCTCACCTGGGTGTGTGTGCCACGAGATTGCCTGGGAACAGATAGCATGAACTCCATTGAGGCAGAGACACACTCCACCCTGCTGCGACTTTGCCTGCCACCTGCAAGTACAAACAGTGCTTTTTGTCGTGCCTCATGTACGCTGTGCAGGGTGCAGGATGTCTCCTGCAGCCTCGGACAGCTGGCCACTGGGGATGATAGCCATGTCAGCTGTGTTGGCACTGTCAGAGCATGTCGCGGGGCTGGTGGCGATGGTTGCGGCGGTGTCTGTGGTGGAGATGCTGGCGGTGGTGAATGTGTTAGCACCTGTGGAGGGATACAGCAGGACGGCTCCTGCAGCCTCGGACGGCTACCCTCTGGGGATGAACCTGGGGACTGTTGCTGAGGCAGCAGACGTGCAGGTGGCGGTGCAGGTGGCAGTGCTGGTGGTGGTGTCCACCGCCATACAGGTTGCTGTACTGGTTGCCAGAAGGGGTGACTAGTCCCTCAGCCAGAGGCTCCGTGATCTGTCCAGACTTGCCCTTCGCCTTGTGTCCCTTCCCCACCTTTGATGTCGCTGCTGGTCCCTTGGCACTGTCCCCTTTTGGCTTGGAGGAGCCCTTGCTGGGTGGTTGGCGTGGCTTCTCCCTACGGCATGTGGGTACCTTCTTCACCTTGGCAGGTGGTGGAATGGGCTGATCCTTGGCCTCGCTAGGTGGCACACTGGCAGCCCTGATGGGTGCCGCCCGCGATGTGACAGGACTTGCTGAGACCACAGTGCTGGAGGATTTGGTGGCTGAGGTGCTGGGCTGGGACCTGGACATCCTGGCCCTAGGGGAAAAAGAAGGAGAAGGTGTAGGGAAGAGGACAATGTTAGCCAGGAAGAGTTTCTTAGACACACTGGGACGGGAAGATGGAGGGGGTTTGGGAGTGGAGGAAGAGGTAGTGGTTGTAGGAGGTGTACGTCTGCTGAATTTGGGTAAAGGTGCATGGGCGGGAGACTGTTGTGAGGTGGATGGCTGTTGGGTGGGTGTGTGCCTGCGTTTGTGTACTTTGGGAGGAGGGCTCACAGATACACTGGGAGAGGACACAGGGGATGTGTGAATGGTAGTGGGGGTGGTGATTGCACGTGAGCGGTTTGTGGTGATGGGCGTGCTGGTGATGGAGGTAGTGGATGAAGATGTAATGCATGCAGGTGTGAGTGGAGACGAGACAGGGAGGGAGGAGGAGGACGTGGAAGAGGAGGACACAGTGGAGGCAGTGGATGTTGGTGTGTCTGCATGGGGATGGTGCTTGTGTGAGGGCCTGTGGGATGTGTGGTGCTTATGTTTGCCATGTCCACTCTTGTGTGTTGATGAGTGTGCATGCTGGTCTGATGGTGTGCTTGGGATAGGCTGAGGTACAGGGGATGGTGTCTTGGCAGAGGAAATTGGAGTGGGGAGGCTGGACACAGGGACAATTGCTGCCATCAGTGCTGAGGCCAGAGCTTGAAATGCTCTCTGTTGGGCCACCACGCCAGAATGAATGCCCTCCAGGTATGCATTTGTTTGCTGCAAATGCCTCTCAACACCCTGGATGGCATTCAAAATGGTTGATTGCCCAACAGTGTGGGATCTCAGGAGGTCAATAGCCTCCACACTGAGTGCAGCAGGGCTGACTGGGGCAGGGCCTGAGGTGCCTGGGGCGAAGGAGATGCCCACCCTCCTGGGTGAGCGGGCAAAGGAAACTCGATGAGGGTCTGCTGGGAGGGCGGTGCGGGTGGGGGTGTGGTGGCTGCACCTGTTGTTGCGGTGGGCACAGAGGTGCCCGCCACCGCAAGGGAGCTCCCATCAGAGGAGGAGTCGCTGTCGCTGGTGTCTGCTCCTGTCCCCGTCGTGGAGCTCCCCTCGCCCTCCGTCCTACTGGTGCCTTCTGACTCCGTGAATTCACCCTCCAGGTCCATGTGGGTTGCAGCTCCCTCCTGCTCCGGTGCCAATGCTCCTCCGCTAGATGATGCTAATGCACACAAGGACAGGGTGACAAAACAAAAAGGGGGGGAAAGACAGAGGAGACACATGGTCAATGCCTGCAACACCACTACCGTTGGCAGACACAACACATAGGGAGCAGCCCTATGCACTAAGCCATGCACTAACAGTACAGGGGAAACGCACATGCCCATGGGGGACTCTGTCTAGACCCATTTCATGCACAGCTGGAACCCATAAGAGCCTGACTAGGTGTAGAGGGTAAAACCACCTTTGGGGTTGGAGTGGGACTGAGCCTGCAAATCATTGGATCTACCTTTGTGCGTCTGCCCTCACCTGGGGGAACCCACAGAAAGACACCTCGTCAAGCGTGCAGAGTCAGCTGAATGAGAGTGTACTCACCCCCTTGTGGCTGCTGTGATTCCCTCAAGCGCCCATCCAACTCAGGATATGCCACCGCCAGGATCCGGTACATCAGGGGGGTCATGGTGTGGCGGGCACCCCTTCCACGTTGGGAGGCCATCCCCAGCTGGGCCTCCGCCGTCTTCTTGCTCCAGCGGCGCAGGTCCTCCCATCTTTTCCGGCAGTGAGTGCTCCGTCTATGGTAGGCCCCCAGGGTCCGCACTCCCTTGGCAATGGCACACCAAATACCCTTCTTCTGGTGGGCGCTGACCTAGAGGAATAGAGAAGTAAAAATGGATGTTATTCCCCTTACTGTTCTTCTCACACATTGGCCACAAACCTCCCACCCTGTCCCAGAAAAACATGCACCCCCTGTCTCTTCCATCCACAACACTCCATACAGTCATGTCCCATCCACCATGCACATGGTTCATTAACCTGTTTGTCTGGAGGACAGTAGAGTAGCGTGTACTGGGGGAGGACCCCATCCACCAGTTTCTCCAACTCCTCCGCAGTGAAGCCAGGGGCCCTTTCCCCAGACACTGTAGCCATTGTTGCTTCCAGATGCAGGTCACAGCAGCACTTGCAGTGTAGGTCCTCTCCTGTTGAAGGTCAGGTACCAAGTGAGTGAACAGATAGAAAATGGCGGTCTCGTCCGCGGCGGTGCGTACCGTCACCGCCGGCGTACATTGTCATTGGCTCCTGGAACTCATAGGGTCCAATGATAACTAATGCCTACCTACCGCGACGCTGCACAACGGCCCTCCTTACAGGTCAGGCAGCCGCCATTTCAGGGGGCCACATGGCAGGTCAACTAACTGCGTCACAGCTATTTTGGCCAGGAATACAGACAGACAAAGGCACACAGAGATAATTTCACGATTGTGTTAAACAGCCTTGTGAAACCTATGTGATGTATGACCCTCTGCTCACCCTTCTCCTCCGTACGGCACGTCCGCTGGGGCAGGTGATGAGATGGCGGCATACTCCAGTGTACAGACCACTGGTGGACCTGTCGACAATGGAAGACAGACACATCATTATCACTTACAGACTTGATCGTTTCACAATCCAGGAACTGTGTGCTCAGTTGGAGCCAGACCTGATGTCAGCTATCCACCATCCCACAGGAATCCCCCCTCTAGTGCAGGTCCTGTCAGTGCTCCATTTCCTGGCAAGTGGGTCCTTTCAAACAACAGTGGCCATGGCATCAGGGATGTCACAGCCAATGTTCTCTAACGTGCCATCCAGAGGGTTATCTGCCCTGCTGAAACACATGCACAGCTACATTGTTTTCCCTCAGTTGGAGGATTTGCCCACAGTGAAAGGTGACTTTTATGCCCTGGGACATATCCCCAACATCATTGGTGCCATTGATGGTACACATGTGGCATTTGTCCCTCCCCACCAGAATGAACAGGTGTACAGAAACCGGAAAATCTACACTTCTGTGAATGTGCAGATGGTGTGTTTGGCAGACCAGTACATCTCCCATGTGAATACCAAGTATCCTGGCTCAGTGCATGATGCTTACATTTTGAGGAATAGCAGCATCTCTTATGTGATGGGGCAACTCCAGAGGGCACGTGTGTGGCTAATAGGTGAGCCCAAGGTCCCCACACAGTTTAAATAGGTATCTTGGTATGGGAGATTCCATACTGTTTGGAGGATGTCTAACAGTTGTCCCTCGATATTTTCAGGTGACTCTGGTTACCCCAACCTGTCATGGCTACTGACCCCAGTGAGGAATCCCAGGACAAGGGCAGAGAAACACTACAATGAGGCACATGGGCGAACTAGGAGGATAATAGAGCGCACCTTTGGCCTCCTGAATGCCAGATTCCGGTGCCTCCATCTGACAGGTGGCTCCCTATACTACTCACGAAGAAGGTGTGCCAGATAATCGTGGCATGCTGTATGTTGCACAACCTGGCTTTGCAACGCCAGGTGCCTTTTCTACAGCAGGATGGACCTGATGCTGGTCTTGTGGCAGCTGTGGCGCCTGTGGACAGTGAAGAACAGGAGGCAGAAGAAGAAGATATAGACAACCGAAACAACATCATCATGCAATACTTCCAGTGAGACACAGGTAAGAGGATGGCACTGCTTCACACATCTCATACTACTGTAGGACATAGAATAAATCTGCCTTTTTACCTCTGTGTATGGACACTGACATGTCACTTTGCCTTTCCATTTCACAGATCTGGGTCCAAATTTGTGCCCTCTGCTATGCTTACTGCTGCCCAACAACTGTGTAACATTGGTATGTGAACATGAACATTGATATTGCTACATTTCAGAGAGGTTGCAATTACACATTCATGAAAGTACAGACTGACTCCAGATTGAGGGTGTTCCTTTCTGTGCTAATAAGTGGAGGGGTGTGTGCAATGGGCTGGGGTGATGGTGGAGGAATGTCCATGGTAGAGTTCAGTTTCTTGGTCCCACAGGTACATTGTCCATGGGGGCATAGGAAGTGGAGCAATGGTAGTTTAAGGTGGACAGGGTGACAAAGTGGGACAGAAGGGTGACAATAAGGAGAGTCCTATTTCCTGGTGGGGGTCTTGTCAATGTCCTCTGTCATGTTCCTGGATCTCAGGGACCGCTTGTGAGGTGGTTCTCCTTCTGCAGGGGGTCGGGTGCTGGTGGCCTGTTGTTCCTGTGGCGGTGCCTCCTGTCCACTAGCGCCGGCAGAGGTGGACGGCTGTTCATCGTCCAGGCTAGTGTCACGGGCCCATTTGTGTGCCACTGTGTCCCTCATGGTGGTGGCCAGGTCTGCCAGCACCCCTGCAGTGGTGACCAGGGTGGTGTTAATGGACTTCAAGTCCTCCCTGATCCCAAGGTAGTGTTCCTCCTGCAGCCGCTGGGTCTCCTGAAACTTGGCCAGTATCATGCACATGGTCTCCTGGGAATGGTGGTATGCTCCCATGAGTGCCTCGTGGAGAGTGGGTTCCCTGGGCCTGTCCTCCCCCTGTCACACAGCAGTCCTCCCAGCTTCCCTGTTATCCTGTGCCTCTGTCCCCTGAACCATGTGCCCACTGCCACTGACCCCAGGTCCCTGATTGTCTTGGGTTGGTGGGTTTGCCTGGGGTCCCTGTAGCGGTGGACAGACTGCTGATTGACGTGTCCTGGGGACAGTGGCATGGGCCCACTGGGTGGGTGCTGTGGTGGTGTTTCCTGAGGGGGGAGAGTCTGTGGTGGCTTGTGACTGTGGCAGGGGAACCGACTGTCCAGAGGTCCCTGATGGGCCTGGCTGGTATCATCTTGATCCAGGCGTGCAGAGCTGCTGTCATCACTGTGGGCCTCTTCTGTGGGGGGACTGGATATGTCTGGCACCTCCTGTCCGGTGACATTGAGTATGGGTCCTGTTGGGGTGTAAATGCAGAGTTTTAGTATCTGTGTGTGCCATCTTGTACATTGGGTGAGTTACCCTCTACTCCTGTGCTTGCATTATTGTGTTTGCCCTTGTGTGATTAGTCTTTTGGGGTCTGTGTGGGTATCTGTACTGGACATGCTTTGCCAATGGGTGTCCATGCTTTGGTGTTGCATGCAGGGCTTGGTATTGGGATGTGTGGGTTGTGATAGTGGGGCATAAGTGAGGTGTTGGAGTGATGGGGTGAGGGGGTGGGTGGGGGTATGTGATGGCATGCAGGTAGGGTGTGGGGGTTATAGTATTAAAGATTTGACTAACCAGAGTCCAGCCCTCCTGCTACTCCTGCCAGGCCCTGAGGATGCAGTATTGCCAAGACTTACTCCTCCCATGTTGTTAGTTGTGGGGGAGGAGGTGGGGGGTCCACCGCCAGTCCTCTGTACAGCAATCTGGTGTCTGGATACCACTGAACGCACCTTCCCCCATAGGTCATTCCACCTCTTCCTGATGACATCCCGTGTTCTTGGATGCTGTCCCACTGCGTTGACCCTGTCGACGATTCTCCGCCAGCGCTCCATCTTCCTAGCAATGGAGTTGTGCTGCACCTGTGATCCGAATAGCTGTGGCTCTTTGAGGTGGCATAGTGTGGTGTGGGTGATGTGTGAGGTGATGTTGGGGTGTGTTGTTTGAGGTGCGTGGATGTTGTATGAGTGATGTTGTGGTGTGCCTGTGGATGCTGGTGTTGTGTTTGCTATTCTCTCTCTCTGCTTTTTCAAAAAAATGTCATTGTAAGGGTTTGTGGGTAATGTGGGTGGGTGTTTTATAGTGGTGTGAGTGTGTGGGTGTGGTGTGTGTATGTGTATCAGGTGTGTGTATTTCGAATTGTCCAATGTTGTTGTGTTTTGTAAGTGTGTGTGTATTTTGAGAGCGTGGCAGTGTGTACTGCCAATGGATTACCGCGGTTGAAAGACCGCCGCTTTGATTCGTGGGTCGTGATATTGTGGGCGTATTCTTGTTGGCGTGATGGAGTAGGTTTTGCTATCGCCAGTTTATCACTTACCTTTGGTGTGGCGGAGTTGTGTGGGTGTCTGTATTGTGGCGGATACTGAGATGTGGGTCGTAATACCTGTAGCGGGTTTCCGCCACCGCCACGATATGTTGGCGTCCTTCAGCATGGCGGTAAGCGGGATTTACCGCCAGGGTTGTAATGAGGGCCATAGTTTGTCTGATATATCAATGCTGATCTTGTGTGGAATTATCCATTCCAAGATGGCGATGAGTTAAATAGGGAATCTGATTTAGATATGTGTGATTGCAGTGTGAGTGTTTTCGTGGATTTATGTTACATGTAGGTATTTGGAATTTGGTAATTTATTTTTATTCATTGTTCTGGCATTTGAAAACATAAGGTTTGTTTGATACTTTAATGTTGATGTGAGATGGCGATGACTAAAACAGTGAATTTGATGCAGATATGTGCAACCGCTGTAGGTGTGTTTATGTGGATTTATGTTGTAGATAGGGATTTGTAATTGGGCAATTTGTGGTGTTGGTCTACTGTAATACAATATATTAACATTGGAAGGTTTTTTAGATATGTCAGAGTATGGTGCACGTGTTTCTGTGTTTGAGAAATCTTTTTTAATTGGTGTTGTGTGATTGGTGTAGGGGGGTCAGTGGGCATTTGCTATTTATGCTCTAGTGAAGACATTTCCACTGTAGCATCACCGCACCATTGGAGACGGCTTTTGAACTCTCTCTGCCACTCTCAGAAAATAACCTGTTCAGGAGGTGTGGTTCATCCTAAGCAGTAAGCGAAGGCCATGGCTGTAGTTAAGCTCTATAGCAATCATCATGTGGGACTTAAATAAGCATTCAGCTAGGCCTGGAGAGGTGTTCTAAATGTGAGAGGCCTAAGTTCATTCTGACGCAAGTTCTGCATGAGGACTGCAGCGTGTCTTGCATGAACGTATTGTGCACATGCAGCCTTGCCCTGCATTCAGCACTGGCAGAACTCATTCTTTCACTTCTATGAGAGTTCATTGTATATGCACCAGCAACCCTCCTCCCAGCACCAGCAAGGAAGTTGGCAGATATTTGATTTGGGAAAGGATATTCGAACTCACTCAGCCTCTGTAGAGGAACGGGCAGACATTTTGCTTTGGGAAATAAATATTTTGGCAGTTGAGACAGTACTAAGGTATAACTTGCCAAATAAAACTATTTCTAATTCTGTGGTATAGTCATTTAGCCACATTATATCACCATATTGAAGGAAAACACCTATGTACAAATTTAATTTGGCAAATGAGACTATTTTAAGGCAATAATTTGCAATGGTCAATTTTTCTACATATATCTAAGAGCGAAAGTATGCAGAATTTTACCGCTCCGCCTTTTTTCATGCCCTTCCCTGGTGATCCCATTCTTAAGTAGAAGGATTGGGAAATCATTTTTTAGTGACTATATGAGAGTTTGTGGTGCAAATCTAAGTGCAGAAAGAAAACTTACTCTGTTGTTACACTGTTTTGGGGCAGAGAGGCAAAAAGTACTGGAGACTTTACCAACATTAACTGCAAGTGAGATGCGTGATTTGAATGAATATGAGGTTGCAGTTGCCAAATTAGACCTGCATTATGTGGCAAGATTGAGCACGATACTGGGAAGGTATCATTTTGGCCTACGGTGTCAATATAAAGAAGAATCTGTGGAAGCATTTGTCACCAGTTAGAACTTGGTCAGGAATCACAAGATCTCACAGCTTTGGGACACCCATAGGAGTTTATTGAATTAAGAGAATGCCATTTAGTCTAATAGCAAACAAACACAAATGATGGATGGGGTGAATGTTTGATTTGTTCTGAATTCCATCCATCATCCATTGTTTTGCATTTGTCGCCCTAAATGGGAAGAGTATGCCCAGACGTGGGTCTCATGCTTGCTATGCCACCAGATTCAAGCTAGTCTGGAGGATGAAGGGTGATACCCTAAAACCGGTCTCAGGATGCTTGTTTCTGGTCCAGGGAAGACCTGGCCTGGCAGTTCGGGCAGGGCTGTTCCTATGGGGAACAGGGTCAAGACCGATTTGCATATGGCTGGGTTCAAACTAGAATGGCATGGCAAGCAAAAAAACGGATGGATTAAACCCAGATCTGTGACTGGGGTGAATGTTTAATTTGTTCTGCATTCCGTCCATCATTTGTTGTGTTTGCATTAGACTAATATCAGCGGAGGCAGTGCTTTAATGGGCAATAATGTTCAGTTTAGAATGTGTGTCTGGAGTAAAATGTTACCAAGATGACATTTTAATTTTTGGCACTACGGTTCATGAGCATGATGAAAGGCAATGAACAAAGGGTTTCTGTTGAGGGGAACAAGATTGATCCCTCCTAGTAGTATCCATCCCAAAATTTTGCAGTTAGCACATGAGGGACACATGGGAATAGTGAAGACTAAAGGGAGAATGCAGAGTGATTTTTGGTGGTCAGCAATGGACCATGTTGAAGAATGCATGGTTTGGGACGGTATCGCATGTCCAATGAGTGACAAAGGTTTAAGAACAAGTACCATTCCCATGGTGTGCAGAGAGTTGCCCTCATATCCATGGGAAGAAGTTGCCATGGACATTTTGTGTCTATTGAACATACCACGCCATATGGACTTGTAATCAAGATAGGTGGAAGTGTCATGTGTGCAAGATATATCCGCTTTTGCT
Source organism: Pleurodeles waltl (assembly GCF_031143425.1). NCBI lineage: Eukaryota > Metazoa > Chordata > Amphibia > Caudata > Salamandridae > Pleurodeles > Pleurodeles waltl. Next base: position 894,464,460 of record NC_090448.1, on the reverse strand, counting down.
GTAAAAAGATTTTTGGAAAACGTATTCAAGAGAGAGAGCTATCCTCATTTCTTGCCCACAGATAAAGGGGTTCAGTTTTAATTCTCAAGAAAGTGTGGGGTACAATACAAGACTTCAGCTTTCTATCACCCACAAACCAATGGCGCAGTTGAGCGGATGATAAAAGCATTGAAGGGGAGGATACAAGTGGTCAGAGCGAATGGCATTGACTGGAACAAGGAATTGTCTCAGAAGATAGACGGATATCGCATGTCTCCCCAATTCACCCCAGGAAAGTCTCAGTTTGAGCTGCTTAAAAGCAGAGCTCTTAACACTAAGCTGTGTCTTGGTTGGATGTTTTGGGATATAGGTTGTGTGAGAAATGCTTTGTTTTGGGAGATTGGAGAGAAAAAGAGATACGTTTGCAAAAGAGAAGAAAGGAAGGTCCTGACAAGCAGAGGAATGTGAAAGATGTGGTGGTCCAAGTGGTTGATGTTGTAAAGATAAGAGCACCTAAAGGATGTGCTGATTGGTCCCATTTTACAAGGAACTTGTGAGTAGTTAAAATGTTTAAGAATGCATTGAAAACACAGCATGGCAGAATCTGGAATAAAAACAAACTGATAGTTATGCGAAATGTTTCTGTAGAAGATATGGAAAAGGAACCAGATGACTCTATTAAAACCAACAGGGACCTGGTTTGGCCAAAGGTAATGGGCAGTGAATAAAACATCCAAAGCAATGTACCTCAGAAGAAAGAGTGGAAGAAGAAGCAAGAAACCATCATATTTGAGAGATTTTGTTGAAAAATATTCATTTTATTACTATATACTTTAGATTTAGATGATTAACAGTGGTGAACTATTTCTCCTCTGTTATATATTTTATTTTTATGCTGTGTTTCTTGTAATATTGTAATACGTCTAGTACCTATATAAGCATGTGTTCATCTAGGAAGGGGAAAATGTAGGATGTTATGTATTTTTACTATTTGCATTATTGTGGGGAGGGAGAAGTGTGGCATATCAAACATGAGCCACAGGCACATGAAACATTGGTCAGTGGAATTAGAATGCTTCAGAGAAGAATGTATTGAGGGAATAGGTATGGAATCTAACAGAAAGGAGAAAAACGTTGGAGGAGGTCTGAGATTGAGGTGTCTGTAAATAAAGTACTCACTTGAATGCAACTCTCTGTGTCTTTGGTCTGGAGAACTCTCTCGTTGGAGATATGAAATGAAACTCCATAAGGATAGTTGGAGTTCAATGCAGGATTGGTGGAACTAGACTTTTTTTTAATAATAAACCACATACATACAAAGACATGGTGTTTCTATCCCTTTTGAATGGCGGTCTTTGTTATGTTTTTGGTAGACTTGAACGCAGCAGGTACCAGGGTGGATGAAGAGAGGGTAGCGTCTTCAGCATCCTTCAAGTAGTAAATGGCAGCATTCATAGTGTGCTCTGCCCTTCACCCCAGGTGCTTGCATTCTGCTTGGAATTAAGGGTTTATTTATCCAGTTCTCACTGTCATTAATTAGTTAATCTAGCCTGATGCCATGTCTTGTTCATAACGGCACTGACTGGGATGGAAGCGGCGTTATTCACCTGACATAGAAATGCAGCGTTCTTAATAATGTTTAATCCATCATCGATAAAATGAGTTATAATACAAAAGTACTTTAGTACCATGACTAAACGAATTAATATTGCCAAAGAATGACTGTTTTTTGCTTTAAAATGTGCAAAGCTCTCTAGCCTATTTTAATCATCATGAGTGCTTGTTTTCGCATGAAACTAAACACTGTTCATTTCTTGGCTTAGTTTAAAGGATATCAGCTTGCAAATCAAGCCCTGCCCACCAAAAGTCTTACTGTACTCTGGAATAAATGTTCTGCTGCTCACTGACTGCTGCTGACCACAAAGCCCTTTAACATTGATCCTATCTAGTGGTGGCAATGATATAATTTTGTAATGTTTAGTGCTCCCAGTGACCTGTGGTAACATGTACGACGTTTTTTTTTTCTGTTTTTTTAATGAACGGAAATGTTTGTGGATGTTGTGTGACTATGGTTAAACAAGCTTCGCAAACATCACAATGTGTATATGTTGAAAGGTGATCACGATCATCTCCAGTACACATTTTGTTAGAGTTATCCCTAGTTGATGGTGAACATCTCTGTGTAAGTCGTGTGTGCAAAATGGAAGAGAGATTCTGCTCACAGAAATGACAGAGACAGATTATCCACCTAGGGGCATATTTATACTTCTTTTGCACCAAATTTGCATCATTTGTTTTTACGCTAATTCAGTGCAAAACTAACTCCATATTTATACTTTGGCGCTAGAACCATCTAGCACCAAAGTTATGGAGTTAAAGTCATTTTTTGGACTTGGAAACCTACCTTGCGTCAATCAGATGCACAGTAGGCGTTCCTGTGCAAAAAATTACCCTATGGCCTTAGCGCCATATTTATCCCTGTGCTGAAATCACGCATGGGGTATGAGGGGTCAGATAATGGTGCAAAGCTTGCTTTGCACCATTATTTAATGCCTGGGTCAGGGCAGGCGTTAGGGGACCTGTGGGACTATTTCCGTGGTGGAACACCATGGACTAAGCGCACAGGTGCCCTCCCCAGGGCCCAGGGACACCCCTACTCACACCAGACGAACAGCGGAGGATGGGGGACCCCATCCCAGGTAAGTATAGGTAAGTATATTTTTTAAAGTGCCATTGGGGCCCTGAAATGGGGCCCCCTACATGGCACTGGGTGCAATGACCATGCCCAGGGGACCCAAGCCCCCTGTGCTGGTCATTGGGGTGGTGGGCATGACTCCAGTCTTTTCTAAGAGAGGAGCCATGTAGTATGGATGGATTTGCATCAGAAAATGACGCTTGGCTGGTTAGAGTAATTTTTTTTACTCTAACCTGCCTAACGTCATTTTTTGGTGCAAAACCTCCTTCTCCCATACCGCCACTCCCACCCGGCTAATGTAATTACTTTTACGTTAGCCTACTGTTTGCGCCGGCTTGCACCATTCCATAAATATGGTGCCCGGCTGGCGCTCAAGAATGGTGCAAGCCGGTGCAAAACTTTTTGATGCAAAACTGCATTAGTGCAGTTTTGCATCAGAAAGTAAAAATATGCCCCAAAGTCTTTTTTCCCAGAACTTCTCTGAATGTGACACACAAGGTTTCCTGGTAGTGCAGAACTTTGTGCTGTAGCAAAGATGTCAAACCACAACCCACTGCAATACTTCCAGAGTACAGGGCAATACTGCATAATGTAGCCTCCTCTGTGAGGGGAAAAAACTTGTATGAAACTTTGCCCCAACCTGACTGGTTTGATTTTTAAACTGTAACATTGAACCTGAATACACAAAATGCAAAGGACTGTGGATAGCTTAAGCTCTACTCGTCTTGAATGGCTAATTTACACTGACCAGTGGTAAATCTGATACGGTCAATTCAGCACAGGGACGACTGCAGGTGAGCTGAGTGATGGCTATGCCAAGCGAGATAACTCCGCCTGGACCATGTTTTGCTTGCTTGTGCGTGCTCCCTCACTTTTCTCATTTCCAATAGCTCATTTGCTATATCATTCAATTTTGTATCCAGTTTATAATTTCTGTCAATGTTGTTGTATTTCGTCTTCAAGGTTGTAGTACTCCTTGTACTTAGGAATATATAATGGAGATGGGAAAGCAGAGCTTGAAGAACAATTCTTGACATAGGCCTGAGTGAGAGCTCTATACAATGGAGATCACTGGACAAAATATAAGGTTCTACTGTTTCATAAAACTTAGGACTAGATCTACTGTTTGATGGATGGTACTTAGTCCATCAGGGTTGCAGTGGACTTTACATCCACCTCCCTTACCGAATACTTCCTGCCAAATTTAGAGACCACTGTTGGACCAGTGGGTGACTGGAACCGCAATGACTATAAAATGCTTGGTGGATGGCCACTGTCGGTTTTGCCGGTCGTACACCAAACTTTAATGCACTTTTTGTTTTTCAAAATCATACACACAGGGAGTTCTTTCTGAGATGGGGTGGGTGTTATCATTTGGTTTATTTTCTGTCCATTACCACTAGGGTTTGCCTGGCGGTGATAGACGTAAAACAACAACATCACACCATGCACATGGTGTAATGCTCTACATCTGATGACTCCTCTCCGTCTGCCTGTTTGAGGAAGTTTTCTATCAATGAAGCCAATAGGGGCTGTGTCTATAGAACAATGACTGTGGTCCTGACCCTACACAGAGCGGGTGGTCTGTGATTTTGTGGACACAGCACACTGTTGCCTTTGCGCTGGAGTACCCTGGCTGCCAAATTATAACTTACCCCCTTAGTTTGCAACATAAACAGCACTACAAAGTATGCTCACAACAATTGCAATAAGCTTAATGAGAAAATTCAGCAGTGTTTTACAAAGCTTCAGTTTCATTTTGGGAACATGAACCCCAACATTCTGGAGATCATTACACTTTTTGATAGCTAGTGTTTTAACTTGTTGGAAGTAAATAAAACCCTTAACAAAAAATGGAAGAGGTGAAAGGTTGAATTATCTTAAATAATATTTTTTCAGATCTGATAGTTAGACAGACAGTAGAACAGTCAATGAGTTCAGTAAGAATCCCATTTTAGGAACAGGGAACAGTGTGAGAATCGTGGGCACACAATAGAGAAAGACTGCTGTCAGTTTGAAAATATTCAGACGATGAAGAACTGATATTTTAAACACAATGTGTCAAATTTGTGAAGATTTATTTGCTCTTTCCATACCTAAAATAACGAGTTCTAATGACATATTAGTGCTGTGTATCTAGCCCCGAGGTGGTTTCTGGCAGTAACAGTGCCCTAGTCTACATCCACCGGAGGCAGCCATGCTTTGTGGTACAGTGCACTCCTCATCTCTTCACCTGGGCATCACATGGCAGTGGCTATATTGAGAGAAACAATGGCTTTCCGCCCAATTACTACTAGTAAAAAAATTACACAAGATCTAGAAGGAAGGCCAAACCTGCAAACACACTAAGACCCTCACTACGACATTGGCGGAAAGTACCGTTTACCGCCATGCTGACTGCTGCCAACATACCGCCGCCACAGCGGATTACCGCCACCCATATTATGAGGCACATATAGCAATCCGTCAAATACATCCACACACACAGGTCTGCCAGCCTAAAGGTCAGTGATAAACTGGTGGTAGCCAAACCCACACCGTTACGCCAACAGAACTACGCCCACAGCATTATGACCCACGAATCACTGTGGCGGACATTTAATGGCGGGAAACCATTGGCGCTACATACTGCCGCGCTCAAAATAAACACAACCTAACAAAACAACATCACATTGGACAATTTGAATAACACACACCTGACACACATAAACCCACCACACCCACACCACTATAAAACACACACCCACATTACCCACAACCCTTTACCAATACAAACAATTGCCATAAGACAGACACCACGACCACAGACAAGACCACAGCCACACACCACCATCACCTACACCATCCACGCACCTTACATCACACACCCCAACACAGCACCCCACACACCCTCACTCACTCCACTCACACTACACCCATGGCATCACAACGACACCCCAGGTTCTTAGAGGAGGAGCTAAGGGTCATGGTGGAGGAAATCATCCAGGTAGACCCCAGCTATTCAGATCACAGGTGCAGCAGACATCCATTGCTAGGAAGATGGAGTTATGGTGGATAATCGTGGACAGGGTCAACGCCGTGGGTCAGCACTCAAGAACAAGGGATGACATCAGGAAGAGGTGGAACGACCTATGGGGGAAGGTGCGTTCCACAGCAGCAAGACACCAAATGGCTGTACAGAGGACTGGCGGTGGACCCCCACCTCCTCCCCCACAACTAACAACAAGGGAGGAGCAAGTTTTGGCAATCATGTATCCTGAGGGCCTGGCAGAATTAGGAGGAGGATTGGACTCTGGTAAGTCAAATTTCTGTTACTATCCCCCCCTACCTGCATGCCATCACAAACCTCACCCTTACCTTCACTCCCATCACTCCACCGCCTCACACACACCCCACCATCACAACCCACCCCTCCCAATACCAAGTCCTGCATGTAACACCAATGCATGGACCCCCATCACAGACCTGCATGGACACCCATCACTAAAGCATGCACACTAGAGAGAATCACTTAGCCCTCCAAATAACAACTCACAGAGGCAAAGCTAACATGGCAATAACAACCATAGAGGGGAACACACCCATGCACAAGATGACACACACAGAAACAATAACACTGCATTTACATCCTCACAGGTCCCCCTCCAACGTCACCGGAGAGGAGGTGCCAGCAACATCAAGTTCACCACCAAAAGAGGCACACAGTGATGACAGCAGCTCTGGACACCTGGATCTGGGTGACCAACCTAGCCCACCAGGGATCTCCAGACAGTCAGTAACCCAGGCACAGTTCCATACCACCACAGAGCCTCCCCCCTCAGGAAACACCAGCACAGTACCCACCCAGCAGGCCCATACCTTTGTCCCCAGGACACGTCAATCAGCAGTGTGTCCACCAGGGACCCCAGGGCACCCCACAAACACAGGATGATCAGGGACCTGGGGTCAGTGGCAACGGGCACACGGTTCAGGGGACAGAGGCACAGGTCAACAGGGAAGCTGGGAGGACTGCTGTGCGACAGGGCGAGGACAGGCCCAGGGAACCGACTCTCCAGGAGGCACTCACCAACATCCTGTGAGCATACCAACATTCCCAGGAGACGATGGACAAGTTGCAAGAGACCCAGGGGCTGCAGGAGGGACAGTAACTGGGGATCAGGGATGTCTTGAAGGACATCAACACCACCCTGGTCACCATTGCAGGGGTGCTGGCAGACATGGCCAAAACCATGAGGGAGGCAGTGGCACACCAGTGGGCCCCTGACACTAGCTAAACCGATGAACAGCGTTCCACCCCCGCTGCCGCTAGTGGACAGGAAGCCCCGCCACAGGAACAACAGGCCACCAGCACCCCACCCCCTGCAGAAGGAGAACCACCCCGCAAACGGTCCCTGCAATCCAGGCAGAAGCCAGAGACTATTGTCAAGACCCCCGCCAAGAAATAAGACTCTCCTGATTGTCACCCTTGTGTCACACTCTGTCACCCTGTCCATCTTGAACTGCCATTGTTCCACTTCCTATGCCCCCTTGGACAATGCACCTGTGATACAAATAGACTGGACTCTATCCTGGACATTCCTCCACCATCACCCCAGCCCATTGCACATCCCCCTCTACTTATTAGCACTTAAATAAACACCATTTGAATAAATACAAGTATGGCATCTGTCAAATGATTGTACTATGTATTTGTTTAACAAGCTTTAAACACTGCAATACAACTGTACAGTTATATATACATAGGAATGATCTGTAGTTGGCTGCAGTCAACACACCAGGAGCGATAGTGGGGCACAAATATCTGAAAATAGAGATGCCAAGGGTAGAGTAAGTGGCCATAGAAGTGGGAAAATCAGCTTGCCAGTGATAATGTCAAACAAAAAACTGTCAATGTAAAGTGAAATTACAGTGTCTTACCTGTGGGTCATTTGAAGTATTGTCGTATTATTGCACTTCTGTTGTCCTCATCCTCATCCTCTGACTCTTCATCTTCACTGTCCACAGCGTCCACTGCTTCCACACGCCCATCTCCATCCTCATCCTCCTGCAGAAAAAGCACCTGGCGACGTAAAACAAGGTTGTGCCACATACAGCATGCCACGATAATGTGTCACATCTTCTTGGTTGAGTACTACATTGATCCACCTGTTAGATGTAGGCAACGAAACCTGGCCTTTAGGTGGCCGAATGTCCTTTCTATTATTCTTCTTGTTCGCCAATGTGCCTCATTGTAATGTTCCTCTGCCCATGTCCTGGGATTCCTAACAGGTGTCAGTAGCCATGAGAGGTTGGGGTAACCATAGTCACCTGCAAATATCGAGGGGCAACTGTTAGCCACACACTAACGCTTAGGACCCACACCATACCCATACACCAACACCTACTGGGTGGGAACCAGGGCTCACCTATTAGCCACACCCGGTGCCTCTGGAGTTGAGCCATCACATATGGGATGCTGCTATTCCTCAGGATAAAGGCAACATGCACAGTCCCAGGATACTTTGCATTGACATGGGAGATGTACTGGTCTGCCAGGCACACTATCTGCACATTCATGGAGTGAAAGCTCTTTCGATTTCTAAACACCTGTTCATTTCTTGGGGGGGACAAATGCAATATGTGTACTGTCTATTGCCCTTATAATGTTGGGTATATGTCCCATAGCATAGAAATCTGCTTTTACTGTGGCCAAATCCTCCACCGGGGGGAAAAGAATGTAGCTGCGCATGTGTTTAATCAGGGCAGACAACACTCTGGTCAGCACTATTGAGACCATTGGCTGAGACATTCCTGCTGCCAAGCCCACTGTCACTTGGAAGGAGCCAGTTGCCAGGAAATGGAGCACTGATAGGACTTGCACAAGAGGGGGGATCCCGGTGGGCTGACGGATAGCAGATTTCAGGTCAGGTCCCAATTGGGCACACAGCTCTGTGATTATGGCCCTGTCCAGTCTATAGGTGAGGCTAATGTGCCTGTCCTCCATTGTTGCCAAGTCCACCAGGGGCCTGTACATGGGGGGATGTCTCCATCCCCTTTTCATCCACCGCGGTTTCAATTTAGGGGGCAAAAGGTGAGCAGCTGGTCAGTATTCCATATTTCCGAACACTACACTGCATTGCATGTTGTGACTCTAACAGTATATTGTTAGATAGGCCCAAATGATGCCTATGTATACTGTGATGCAGTTAGATGCCATGGCCTGTCCCCCCCCTGAAATGGCGTCCGCCTGTCCAGTATTGACGGACACTTGGAAGTGAGGTAATTCTGCTGACGTTGTGTGCTGTTGCAGGAGGCGTTCGAGAACCACTGTGCAACTCCTCATTGGATACCATTGGGCCCTATGGGTTACAGTGGCCAATGGTGATGTACGCCGGCGGTGACGGTACACCCAGCTGCGGACGTGACCACCATTTTCTATCTGTTCACTCACTTGCTACCTGTCCTTCAACAGGAGAGGACCTACACTGCAAGTGCTGCTGTGACCTGTGTCTGGACAGACTATGGCTTGTGTCGCTGGGAAAAGGGCCCCTTCCTTCACCCCTGCGGAGTTATAGAGACTGGTGGATGGGGTCCTACCCCAGTACCGAATGCTGTATGGGCCTCCAGACCAACACGTGAGCACACTCTGAGGACAATGCATGGGGCATGAATGCCCTTTGTGATGTCCTGGGGAGTGCAAGGCCACAGTCTCTCTAGTGGGTGGTTTGCCCACTGCTTGGTCCCGGGGAGTACAAGGCCACAGTCTCTCTAGTGGGTGGTTTGCCCACTGCTTGGTCCTGGGGAGTGCAAGACCACAGGTTCTCTAGTGGGTGGCTCTTCCACTGGTTCTGGAGGGGGCATTGTGCCCAGTGTGCTTTATCCTGGGAAGGATGGGGTGAGTGGATGACTGCTTCCACTGGTTCTGGAGGGGACCTTGTGCCCGGTGTGCTTCATCCTGGGAAGGATGGGTGAATGAATGGCTTCTTCCACTGGTTCCGGAGGGGGCCTTGTGCCCAGTGTGCTTCATCCTGGGAAGGATGGGGTGAGTGGATGGCTTCTTCCACTTGTTCTGGAGGGGGCATTGTGCCCTGTGCTGCAGATCTTGGGGAGTGCAAGGTCACAGTCTCTCACCTGGGTGTCAGACCCACAGGACGGCTGAACCACCATGGTTGGTGGTGGGGGCTCCGAATGAGTCCCAGCACCAGGCCTCCAGTCCTTCCTGCCTGCTGGTGCTGGTGCAGGCCCCTTGCCTTTCCTGGCAGCAGCCGGGGATTGCCCCTTGCCCTTCCCTCCTGCAGCTGGTGGTGCCTCCTTGCGCTTCCTGGATGCTGCTGGTGGTGCCTCCATGCCCTTCTTGATGCACTTGGTGCAGGCACCCTGTCAGTGTTGCTGCCTGGTGCCCAGGATCCTCTCCCACCTGCAGTAGCTGTCAACCCAACTGTGGCCGTGGACTGGTTGGCTGAGGTGCTCGACTGGGTTCTGACCACCCTGGACCGACGAGAAGGACGGGGTGGGGTAGTGGTAGGTAAGAGGTCAAGGGTTGAGAAGAAAATCTTCTTAGGGACATTGGGGTGGGAAAAGGGTGAAGATTTGGTAGTGGAGGAAGAGGAAGTGGTTGTAGGAGGTGTCTGTCTGCTGTGTTTGGGTGCAGGTGCATGGGCTGGATGCTGTTGTGAGGTGGATGGCTGTTGGGTGTCTGAGTGTTTGCATTTGTGTACTTTGGGAGGAGGGGGAACAGAAACAGTGGGAGAGGACACAGGGGATGTGTGCATGGATGTGGGGTGGGGACTGCCAGTGAGGGGCGTGTACTGATAGGCGTGTAGTGATGGTGGTAGTGGATGAGGATGTAGTGCATGACGGTGTGAGTGTAGACGCTGCTGGGAGGGAGGTGGATGACGAGGAAGAGGGGGACACAGTGGAGGCAGTGGATGTTGGTATGTCTGCATCTGGATGGTGTTTGTGTGAGTGCCTGTGGGATGATGTGTGGTGCTTGTGTTTGCCTGAACCATTCCTGTGTGTTGTCTTGTGTGCATGCTGGTCTCCCTGTGTGCTTGGGATAGGTTGGGGTTGAGGGGAATGGGATTGGGCAGAGGAGGTTGGAGGGGGGAGGCTAGAAACAAGGACAATGGCTGCCATCAGGGAGGAGGCCAGAGCCTGGATTGATCTCTGTTGGGCCGCCATGCCAGAGTGAATGCCCTCCAGAAATGCATTTGTTTGTTGCAAATGGGCTGCCAGCCCCTGGATGGCATTCACAATGGTTGACTGCCCAACAGAGAAGTGTTGCAGGAGGTCAATAGCCTACTCACTCAGGGCAGCAGTGCTAACTGGGGCAGGGCCTGAGGTGCCTGGGGTGGAGGAGATGCCCACCCTCTTGGGGGAGCAGGCACGGGAAACATGCTGAGGGGCTGCTGGGAGGGCGGTGCTGGTACGGGGGTGGCAACTGTACCTGTAGTTGGGGTGGGCACAGAGGTAATTGCCACCACCAGGAAGCTTCCATCAGAGAAGGTATCACTGTCAGAACTGTCCCCTCCTGTGTCCGCCATGGTGCTCCCCTCACCCTCTGTCCCACTGGTGTCCTCACCATCGGTGGCTTCGGCCTCCTGGGCCCTGTGGGATGCAGCTCTCCCAGTCGCCGGTGCCTCTGCACCTCTGCCAGATGATGCTAATGCACATAAGGGCAGGGTGACAAAACAAAAAGGGAGGGGAGAGACAAAGGATACCCTTGGTCAATGGCGGCAACAACACCACCGTTGGCGTACACAGCACACACACACACAGGGAACATCCCTACGCACTAGGCAATGCACTAACAGACACAATGCTAGTAACCAGCCCATTGACAGGGATACCTAACGCCAATTGCAGCATACCTGAGACCCACAGACACCTGCCCAGTAGTGGATGCCTACTAGCTTGGTTGGAGGAGATTGACATCAGACCCTGCCCAACATGGGCCCTATCCTGAAATGTCCGGCCTGGCATAGGGGCACCCACAGGCCCACATCCCCCACCCGGATGCAACCCCACCACGCGCAAGTAGTATATTGGGGCACTGTACTCACCCCCCTTGTGGCTGCTGTGATGTCCCCAAGCGCCCATCCAGCTCCGGATAGGCCTCCGTCGGTATGCAGACCATCAGGGGGGTCAGGGTTCGAAGGGCACCCCTTCCTCATTGGGAGGCCATCCCTGTAGGAAAGTACCATCTTGCCTGGCATGTTACCCCCATTTTTACACTGGGATCCTGCTAGCCAGGACCCCAGTCCTCATAGTTTGTGGCCTGAATGTGTGTACCTGTGTAGTGCCTAACTGTGTCACTGAGGCTCTGCTAACCAGAACCTCAGTGCTTATGCTCTCTCTGCCTTTAAAATGGTCACTATAGGCTAGTGACCATTTTTACCAATTCTAACTGGCACACTGGAACACCCATATAATTCCCTAGTATATGGTACCTAGCTACCCAGGGTATTTGGTTTCTAGGAGATCCCTATGGGCTCGAATGTGGTCATGTAACATGTCCAAGATCATGTAATTATCTCCCCATTCCAAAACTGGTATTGGGGTGCCAATCCCATGCATCCCCGGGGCTCCACTATGACCCCTGGTACTGCCAAACCAGCTCTCTGGGATTTTCTCTGCAGCTACCGCTGCTGCCAACCCTCAGACAGGTTTCTGCCCTCCTGGGGTCTAGGTAGCTCAGTCCCAGGTAGGCAGAACAAAGGATTTCCTCTGAGAGAGGGTGTCTGTAGGAAGTTGGCTCTGTATGCACTATTTCAAAGTAAGAAATAGTGTGCACAGAGTCCAAGGGTTCCCTTTAGAGGTAAGATAGAGGCAAAAATAGATAATTCTAATGCTCTATTTTGTGGTAGTGTGGTCAAGCAGTAGGCTTATCAGAAGGCAGTGTTAAGCATTTGTTGTACACACACAGGCAATAAATTAGGAACACACACTCAAAGACTTACTCAAGGCCAATAGGTTTTTATATTGAAAAATATATTTTCTTAGTTTATTTTAAGAACCACAGGTTCAAGGTTTACAAGTAATAATTTAAATGTAAGTTACTTCACTTAGATACTTTGGGAACTTTGAATAAAAGCAATATCATATACAGTCTTTGTAAAAATGGCAATAAGCTATTTTCAAAGTGGACACTTCAAATATCAACAGTTCCTGGGGGAGGTAAGTAAAGGTTAGGTTTGCAGGTAAGTAAAACACTTACAAGTCTCAAGGTTGGGGACAAGGTAGCCCACCGTTGGGGGTTCAAGGCAACCCCATATTTACCACACCAGCAGCTCAGGGCCGGTCAGGTGCAGAGGTCAAAGAGGTGCCCAAAACATATAGGCTTCAATGGAGAACAAGGGTACCCCTGGTCCAGTCTGCCAGCGGGTGACTACCCGCGTCCTTGGGGGGCAGACCAGGGGGGGTTTTGTAGGGCACTGGGGGGGGCACAAGAAAGCACGGAAAGTACACCCTCAGCGGCACACGGGCAGCCGTGTGCAGTGTGCAAACAGGCGTCGGGTTTTAGATAGGAAATAATTGAGGGACCCAGGGGTCACTTCAACGATGCAGGCAGGCACAGGGGGGGCTCCTTGGGGCAGCCACCACCTGGGCTAAGCAGAGGGTCACCTGGGGGTCGCTCCTGCACTGGAGTTCGGTTCCTTCAGGTCCTGGGGGCTGCGGGTGCAGTGTTGGTTCCAGGCGTCGGGTCCCTTGTTACAGGCAGTCGCGGTCAGGGGGCGCCTCTGGATTCTCTCTGAAGGTGTCGCTGTGGGGGCTCAGGGGGGGTCGTCTCTGGTTACTCACGGGCTCGCAGTCGCCAGGGAATCCTCCCTGTGGTGCTTGTTTACTGCAGGTCGAGCTGGGGGCATCGGGTGCAGAGTGGAAAGTCTCATGTTTCCGGCGGGAAACGTGAAGTCTTTAAAGTTGCTTCTTTGTTGCAAAGAAGTTGCAGGATTTTGAACAGAGCCGCTGTTCACGGGAGTTTCTTGGTCCTTGGGTGCAGGGCAGTCCTCTGAGGCTTCAGAGGTCGCTGGTCCCTGTTGGATGCGTCGCTGTTGCAGTTTTCTTCGAAGTTGGGAGACAGGCCGGTAGGCCGGTAGGGCTGGGGCCAAAGCAGTTGTCGCCTCCGTCTTCTCTGCAGGACTTCAGGTCAGCAGTCCTTCTTCTTGTTAAGGTTGCAGGAATCTAGTTTCCTAGGTTCTGGGGTGCCCCTAAATACTGAATTTAGGGGTGTGTTTAGGTCTGGGAGGGCAGTAGCCAATGGCTACTGTCCTTGAGGGTGGCTACACTCTCTTTGTGCCTCCTCCCTGTGGGGAGGGCGGCACAGCCCTAATCCTATTGGGGGAATTCTCCACTCTGCAGATGGAGGATTTTTCAAGGCAGGGATCACCGCAGCTCAGGACACCTTAGGGGCTGTCCTGACTGGTGGGTGACTCCTCCTTGTTTTTCTCATTATCTCCTCCAGCCTTGCCGCCAAAAGTGGGGGCAGTGGCCGGAGGGGCGGGCATCTCCACAAGCTGGGATGCCCTGTGGCGCTGTAACAAAAGGGGTGAGCCTTTGAGGCTCACCGCCAGGTGTTACTGTTCCTGCAGGGGGAGGTGTGAAGCACCTCCACCCAGTACAGGCTTTGTTCCCGGCCACAGAGTGACAAAGGCACTCTCCCCATGTGGCCAGCAACATGTATGGTGTGTAGCAGGCTGGCAGAAACTGGTCAGCCTACACTGGAAGTCGGGTATGTTTTCAGGGGGCATCTCTAAGATGCCCTCTGGGTGTATTTTACAATAAATTGTACACTGGCATCAGTGTGCATTTATTGTGCTGAGAAGTTTGATACCAAACTTCCCAGTTTTCAGTGTAGCCATTATGGTACTGTGGAATTCGTGTTTGACAAACTCCCAGACCATATACTCTTATGGCTACCCTGCACTTACAATGTCAAAGATTTTGCTTAGACACTGTAGGGGCATAGTGCTCATGCACCTATGCCCTCACCTGTGGTATAGTGCACCCTGCCTTAGGGCTGTAAGGCCTGCTTTAGGGGTGACTTACCTATGCCACAGGCAGAGTGAGGTTGGCATGGCACTCTGAGGGGAGTGCCATGTCGACTTAGTCATTTTCTCCCCGCCAGCACACACAAGCTGAGAGGCCGTGTGCATGTGCTGAGTGAGGGGTCCCTAGGGTGGCATAAGACATGCTGCAGCCCTTAGAGACCTTCCCTGGCATCAGGGCCCTTGGTACCAGTGGTACCAGTTACAAGGGACTTACCTGGGTGCCAGGGTTGTGCCAATTGTGGAGACAAGAGTACAGTTTAGGGAAAGAACACTGGTGCTGGGACCTGGTTAGCAGGGTCCCAGCACACTTTCAAATCAAAACTTAGCATCAGCAAAGGCAAAAAGTCAGGGGGGTAACCATGCCAAGGAGGCATTTCCTTACTCAACCCCCCCAAACGAAAGAGGATGAGACTAACCTTTCCCAAGAGAGTCTTCATTTTTTAAGTGGAAGAACCTGGAAAGGCCAGCTGCATTGGCATGGGCAGTCCCAGGTCTGTGTTGCACTATAAAGTCCATTCCCTGTAGGTATATGAACCACCTCAACAGTTTAGGGTTTTCTCCTTTCATTTGCATGAGCCATCTGAGAGGTCTGTGGTCAGTCTGAACTATGAAGTGAGTACCAAAAAGGTATGGTCTCAACTTCTTCAGGGACCAGACCACAGCAAAGGCCTCCCTTCATATGGCACTCCAACGCTGCTCCCTGGGGAGTAACCTCCTGCTAATGAAAGCAACAGGCTGGTCAAGGCCATCATCATTTGTTTGGGACAGGACTGCTCATATCCCATGTTCAGAGGCATCTGTCTGCACAATGAACTGCTTAGAGTAATCTGGAGCTTTTAGAACTGGTGCTGTGCACATAGCTTGTTTCAGGGTGTCAAAGGCTTGTTGGGCATTTTCTTGGAGGTAAGTTCTGTGAGGGGTGTCACTATTGATCCATATCCCTTCACAAACCTCCTATAGTACCAAGGAGGCATTTCCATACAGTATCACACCCTCTCCCTTTGGAAATAGGTGTTAAGGGCTAGGAGGAGTAGCCTCCCCCAGACTCTGGAAATGCTTTGAATGGCACAGATTGTGCCATCCTTGCATAAGCCATTCTACACCGGTTCAGGGATCCCCCAGCCCCTGGACAAAGGAAAGGGGAGTGACCACTCCCCTGTCCATCACCACCCCAGGGGTGGTGCCCAGAGCTCCTCCAGTGTGTCCCAGACCTCTGCCATCTTGA
Source organism: Pleurodeles waltl (assembly GCF_031143425.1). Lineage (NCBI taxonomy): Eukaryota > Metazoa > Chordata > Amphibia > Caudata > Salamandridae > Pleurodeles > Pleurodeles waltl. Next base: position 894,448,535 of record NC_090448.1, on the reverse strand, counting down.
ATGCAGAGGTGTGAGGGCACAATGGAGATCTCTGAGTGGCCAGTGCCAGCAGGTGACGTCAGAGACCCCTCCTGATAGGCTCTTACCTGGTTAGGTAGCCAATCCTCCTCTGAGGGCTATTTAGGGTCTCTCCTGTGGGTTTCTCATCAGATAACTAATGCAGGAGCTCATCAGAGTTCCTCTGCATCTCCCCCTTTGACTTCTGCCAAGGATTGACCACTGACTGCTCCAGGACGCCTGCAAAACCACAACAAAGTAAAAAGACGACTACCAGCAACATTGCAGCGCTTAATCCTGCCGGATTTCTCGACTGTTTCCTGGTGGTGCATGCTCTGAGGGCTGTCTGCCTTCACCCTGCACTGGAAGCCAAGAAGAAATCTCCTGTGGGTCAACGGAATCTTCCCCCTGCTAAAGCAATCACCAAACTTCTGCATCACCAGTCCGCTGGGTCCACTCTCATCTTGACGAGCGTGGTCCCTGGAACACAGGAGCAGGATCCAAGTGACCCCGACAGTCCAGTGGTCCTTCTGTCAAAATTTGGTGGAGGTAAGTCCTTGCCTCCCCACGCCAGACAGTAATCCTGTGTACTGCGTGAAGTGCAGCTGCTAGGGCTTCTGTGCACTTTTGCAAGGATTCCTTCGTGCACAGCATAGCCCAGGTCCCCAGCACTCCGTCCTTCATTGCTCAACTCGCTGAATTGACCACCGGCTTCATGGGACCCTCTTTTGTTGTGTTGAGAGGACTGCCGTGCACAGATTTTTTTTGAACGCCTGTTCAAGTGCTTCTGCGGGTGCTGCCTGCTTCTGCGTGTGATCTCTCTGTTGCTGAGTGCCCCCTCTGTTTCCTCCTCCAAGGGGCGACCTCCTGGTCCTTCCTGGGCCCGGGCAGCACCCATTATCTTCAAACAAGACTCTTGCAGCTAGCAAGGCTTGTTTGCAGTCTTTCTGCGTGGAAATAACTCTGCATCCTCCAGCACGCTGTGGGACATCATCTGACCAAGGGAGAAGTTCCTGCCACCTTCCATTGTTGCAGAATCTTCAGCTTCTTCCACCCAGAGGCAGCGCTTTTGCACCTTCATCCGGGGTTTAGTGGGCTCCTTCCCCCCGGACACTTGCGTGACTCTTGGACTTGGTCCCCTTCCTTTACAGGTCCTCAGGTCCAGGAATCCGTCTTTAGTGCTTTGCAGTCAGTTGTTGCCTTTGCAGAATCCCCTATCTCGACTTTACCGTCTTTCTGGGGTAGTAGGGTAACTTTACTCCTACTTTTCAGGGTCTTGGGGTGGGGTATCTTGGACACCCTTAGTGTTTTCTTACACTCCCAGCGACCCTCTACACACTACACTAGGCCTGGGGTCCATTTGTGGTTTGCATTCCACTTTTGGAGTATATGGTTTGTGTTGCCCCTAGGCCTATTGTCTCCTATTGCATTCTATTGTGTTCTACAGTGTTTGCACTACTTTTCTAACTGTTTACTTACCTGATTTTGGTTTGTGTGTATATTTTGTGTATTTTACTTACCTCCTAAGGGAGTATATACTCTGAGATAATTTTGGCATATTGTCACTAAAATAAAGTACTTTTATTTTTAGTAACTCCGCGTATTGTTTTTTATGATATAGTGCTATATCATATAAGTGGTATAGTAGGAGCTTTGCATGTCTCCTAATTCAGCCAAAGCTGCTCTGCTATAGCTACCTTTATCAGCCTAAGCTGCTCAAACACTACTAATCTACTAATAAGGGATAAGTGGACCTGGCACAAGGTGTTAGTACCATCAGGTACCCACTATAAGCCTGGCCAGCCTCCTACAATCCCCAGCTGGGCCTCCACCGTCTTTCTTTCCCAGCATCTCCAGTCCTCCCACCGTTAGCGACAGTGGGTGCTCTGCCTGCCGAAGACCCCTAGGGTCCGCACGTCCTTGGTGATGGCACACCATATACTCTTTTCTGATGGGTGCTGACCTGCAGAGAAATACATATAGGAAAAGGTATCAGTCCGACCGTCCTGCCTGTTACACTCATGGCTCCCCATAGCCCTCACACCCCCTTACGCACAGACATTGCCCAACATACATGCAGCACGCTGCCCGGGGCCCTTCCACCAACCCCCCCCACACGAGGACCTCACACACAGCACTCCATGCATTCATGCCCCATGCTTCGTGCTCACAGTGTACTCACCTGTTGGTCTGGAGGCCCGTACAGCATTCAGTACTGGGGTAGGACCCCATCCACCAGTCTCTCCACCTCAGCAGCGGTGAAGGCAGGGGCCATTTCCCCAGTGACACAAGCCATGGCCGGTTCCAGACACAGGTCACAGCAGCGCTTGCACTGTAGGTCCTCTCCTGTTGAAGGTCAGGTAGCAAGTGAGTGAACAGATAGAAAATGGCGTCACGTCCGCGGCGGTGCGTACCTTCACCGCTGACACATATCACCATTGGCCACCATACCCCATAGGGCCCAATGATATCCAATGAGGAGTTGCACAGCGGTTCTCGACCGCCTCCCGAAACGGCGCACAGCATCAAGTAATTACCTCACTTCGACCTGTCCCTCCATACTGGACAGGCGGATGCCATTTCAGGGGGGAGACAGGCCATGGCATCTAACTGCGTCACAGTACACACAGGCACCATTTGGGCCTCTCCAACAATATACTGTCAGAGTCACAACATGCAATGCAGTGTAGTGTTTGTAAATATGGAATACTGACCAGCTGCTCACCTTTTGCTCCCTAGATTGCAACTGCTGCGGATGAATAGGAGATGGAGGTATCCCCCGTGTACAGGCCTCTAGTGGACTTTGCAACATTGGAGGACAGGCACATTATCCTCACCTGTAGACTGGACAGGGCCACAATCACAGAGTTGTGTGCCCAATTGGGATCTAACCTGATATCTGCTATCCGTCAGCCCACCAGGATCCCCCTTCTTGTGCAAGCCCTATCAGTGCTCCATTTCCTGGCAACTGGCTCCTTCCAAGTGACAGTGGGCTTGGCAGCAGGAATGTCTCAGCCAATGTTCTCAATAGTGCTGACCAGAGTGTTGTCTGTCCTGATTGAAAACATGCGCACCTACATAGTTTTCCCCCAGGTGGAAGATTTGGCCACAGTGAAAGCTGATTTCTATGCTATGGGACATATACCCAACATTATTGGGGCAATAGATGGTACACATATTACATTTGTCCCCCCCAGGAGAAATGTACAGGTGTTCAGAAATCGAAAGAGCTTTCACTCCATGAATGTGCAGATAGTGTGCCTGGCGGACCAGTACATCTCCCATGTCAATGCAAAGTATCCTGGGTGTTAGAAATGGGGTTTTTGGTTGGCAGTCAGGTTACCCCCTGTCCAAGCAAAAGCCCTCACTCTAGTCAGGGTAAGTCACACACAATCCAAGATTATCCTGTGCCCACCCTCTGGTAGCTTGGCACGAGCAGTCAGGCTTAACTTAGAAGGCAATGTGTAAAGTATTTGTGCACTAAATCATACAATACCACCATATAGCACCACAAAAATACACCACAGAGTGTTTAGAAAAATATATAATATTTATCTGGATAATTGTAGGTCAAAAAGAATAAAGTTTGCAATGGGAAATTGTAGGGATATCACTGAAAAGTGATATACAGTGTCTTAAGTCTTTAGAATATAAACAAAGTCTCTTTCAAGCACAAGTACCTGGTTTGGAGTGGAAAAATCTCCTCAGAGGGCCACAAAAGAAGAGGTGCGTGGAAAAAGGGTGTGTGCGTCGATTTCTCCCCAGTACACACGGACTTGCGTCGTTATTTTCCACGTGGCGAAGTCGTACGTCGTTTTCCGGCGCGCGGACAGTCTCTTTTCGTGGATCGCGGGGATTACCAGATGTCCCGGGTCTGTGCGTGGATTTTCCTGCTTGTTTTCCGGCTGCGCGTCGTTCTGCGGGGCTGCGCGTCAAAATTACGATCTCACGGCAGGCGTTGCGTCGATTTCTCCTCTAGAGGTCGGGCGGCGTTGTCCTTGCAAAGCCGTGCGTCGGATTTTCGGTCGTCCCAAGAGCGTCGCGTCGATCAGCGTCGGTGTGCAGCGTTTTTCTCGCCGCGGAACAAGCTGTGCGTCGAAATTTTCAGCGCACGGAGCGTCCAAGTGAAAGAGAGAAGTCTTTTTGGTCCTGAGACTTCAGGGAACAGGAGGCAAGCTCTATCCAAGCCCTTGGAGAGCACTTTCACAGCCAGACAAGAGTTCAGCAAGGCAGCAGGCCAACAGCAAGGCAGCAGTCCTTTGTAGAAAGCAGACAGGTGAGTCCTTTGAGCAGCCAGGCAGTTCTTCTTGGCAGGATGTAGTTTCTGGTTCAGGTTTCTTCTCCAGCAAGTGTCTGATGAGGTAGGGCAGAGGCCCTGTTTTATACCCAAATGTGCCTTTGAAGTGGGGGAGACTTCAAAGAGTGGCTAAGAAGTGCACCAGGTCCCCTTTCAGTTCAATCCTGTTTGCCAGGGTCCCAGTAGGGGGTGTGGCAGTCCTTTGTGTGAGAGCAGGCCCTCCACCCTCCCAGCCCAGGAAGACCCATTCAAAATGCAGATGTATGCAAGTGAGGCTGAGTACCCTGTGTTTGGGGTGTGTCTGAGTGAATGCACAAGGAGCTGTCAACCAAGCCCAGCCAGACGTGGATTGTAAGGCACAGAAGGATTTAAGTGCAAAGAAATGCTCACTTTCTAAAAGTGGCATTTTTAGAATAGTAATATTAAATTCGACTTCACCAGTCAGCAGGATTTTGTATTACCATTCTGGCCATACTAAATATGACCTTCCTGCTCCTTTCAGATCAGCAGCTGCCACTTCAACAGTGTATGAGGGCAGCCCCAATGTTAGCCTATGAAGGGAGCAGGCCTCACAGTAGTGTAAAAACAAATTTAGGAGTTTTACACTACCAGGACGTATAACTACACAGGTACATGTCCTGCCTTTTACCTACACAGCACCCTGCTCTAGGGGTTACCTAGGGCACACATTAAGGGTGACTTATATGTAGAAAAAGGGGAGTTCTAGGCTTGACAAGTACTTTTAAATGCCAAGTCGAGGTGGCAGTGAAACTGCACACACAGGCCTTGCAATGGCAGGCCTAAGACAAGGAAAAGGGGCTACTTAAGTGGGTGGCACAACCAGTGCTGCTGGCCCACTAATAGCATTTAATTTACCAGCCCTATGCACATAAAGTGCACCTTACTAGGGACTTATAAGTAAATTAATAGTCCAATCAAGTATGATTCAAGGTTACCATGTTTTAAGGGAGAGAGCATATGCACTTTAGCACTGGTTAGCAGTTGTAAAGTGCGCAGAGTCTAAAAACCAGCAAAAACAGTGTCCACAAAGTGGAGGGAGGCAGGCAAAAAGTTAGGGGTGACCACCCTAAGGCTGTCAGGTCTAACATGTGTGTCCCCCAGCTGAAAGTGGGGAGAGCTACCCGACCTCCTGGGAGCTCTCATCGCTAAGGTGGAAGTACCTGGAGAGACCATCAGCATTGGCGTGGTCAACACCTGGGCGATGTTCCACCGTAAAGTCCATCCCCTGTAGGGAAATGGACCACCTCAAGAGTTTTGGATTCTCACCCCTCATCTGCATGAGCCATCTGAGGGGCCTGTGGTCTGTCTGAACCCGGAAGTGAGTCCCAAACAGGTAGGGTCTTAGCTTCTTCAGTGCCCAGACCACAGCAAAAGCTTCTCTCTCAATAGCACTCCACCTCTGTTCCCGTGGTAATAGCCTTCAGCTAATAAAGACTACCGGTTGATCTCGGCCCTCCTCATTTAGCTGTGCTAGGACTGCCCCTATGCCATGCTCTGAAGCGTCTGTCTGCACGATAAATTCCTGGGAGTAGTCAGGGGCCTTGAGCACGGGGGCCGTGCACATGGCTTCCTTCAGGGCGTCAAAGGCTTTCCGACAAGCCTCTGTCCAATTCACCAACCTAGGTTGTTTCTTGGAAGTGAGTTCTGTCAAGGGTGATACAATGGTACCATAGCCCTTGACAAATCTGCGGTAGTATCCTGTGAGGCCTAAAAAGGCTCTCACCTCAGTCTGCGTTCGGGGTGGTTGCCAGGCCTTGATAGTTTCAATCTTGGCCTGGAGTGGCTGCACCTTGCCACGACCCACTAGGTGTCCCAAGTACACCACTGAACCCTGCCCAATCTGGCACTTACTAGCCTTGATGGTCAGGCCTGCCTGTTGCAGGGCCTGAAGCACCTCCTTGAGGTGAAGCAGGTGTTCCTCCCAGCTGGAAATGTAGATAGCTATGTCATCCAGGTAGGCTGCACAGAAGGCATCCTTTCCAGCTAGGACCCCGTTAACCAACCGTTGGAAGGTAGCGGGGGCATTTTTCAATCCAAACGGCATCACCCGGAACTGGTAATGGCCATCAGGAGTTGAAAATGCGGATCTTTCCTTAGCCCCCTCAGTCAGGGCGATCTGCCAGTACCCTGAAGTAAGATCAAAGGTACTCAGGAACTTGGCAGCGCCCAGCCTGTCAACAAGCTCATCAGCTCGGGGGATGGGGTGAGCATCAGTCCGTGTGACTGAGTTGAGACCCCGGTAGTCCACACAGAACCGGAGTTCTGGCTTCGCACCTGGGGCAGTAGCCTTAGGGACCAACACCACTGGGCTGGCCCAGGGACTACTGGATTTCTCGATAACCCCTAGAGTCAACATCTTGGAGAACTCCTCCTTGATGCTGGCCTTCACCTTATCCGACAACCTGTAAATTTTGTTCTTCACAGGGAGACTGTCACCGGTGTCAATATCATGAACACAGAGGTGGGTCAGTCCAGGAGTAAGGGAGAACAGGGGGGAGAACTGCTCCAACAGCTCATAGCAGTCTCCTTTCTGGTTTAGAGTCAGGGAGTCAGAAAGAAGGACCCCGCTTACTGACCCATCACCTTCTTGGGCAGATAGGAGGTCGGGGAGAGGTTCACTCTCCTCTTCCATTCCTTCATCTGTGACCAGAAGCATGTTGATCTCCGACCTCTCAAAATGAGCCTTTAGTCGGTTCACATGGAGCACCCTTAGGGGATTCCTAGGGGTTTGGAGGTCCACTAGGTAAGTGGCCTCCCCTTTCCGCTCCTTGATTTCAAATGGGCCAGACCAGCGGTCCTGGAGAGCTCTAGGCTCTACTGGCTCCATTACCCACACCTTGTCTCCAGGTTGAAACTCTACCAGGGTGGCCTTCTGGTCATACCAGTGTTTCATTACCTCTTGACTGGCCTCAAGGTTACTTTGGGCCTCTTTCCAGAAGCGGGTCATCTGGTTGCGGAGGGCCAACATGTAGCTGACCACGTCCTGAGGGGGTGCCTTTGGAGCTTTCTCCAATCCCTCCTTGACAATGCTTAAGGGTCCCCTGACAGGGTACCCATAGAGAAGCTCAAAGGGACTGAACCCTACCCCCCTCTGGGGGACCTCTCTGTAAGCAAAGAGAAGGCATGGTAAGAGGACGTCCCACTTACGCCTCATGGCCTCAGGGAGGCCACCAATCATGCCTTTCAGGGTCTTGTGGAATCTCTCCACAAGACCATTAGACTGGGGGTGATAGGGTGTGGTGAACTTGTAGGTTACACCACACGCATCCCACAGAGACTTCATGTATGCAGACATGAAGTTAGTGCCTCTGTCAGACACTATCTCCTTGGGGAATCCCACACAGGTAAATATCCCCATCAGAGTTCTGGTCACCACCGGTGCAGTTACGGTCCTCAGAGGGATTGCCTCTGGGTAACGGGTGGCATGGTCCACCAAAACCAGGATGAACCTGTTGCCTAAGGCAGTTTTGGGGTCCAAGGGACCAACAATGTCGATGCCCACCCTTTCAAAGGGGGTGCCAATGACAGGAAGTGGAATCAGGGGGCTTTTAACCCTTTTTCCTGCTTTACCACTGGCCTGGCAGGTAGGACAAGATCTGCAGAATTTATCTGAGTGTGTCCTCATTTTGGGCCAATAAAAGTGGGTGACAAGCCTGTCAAAGGTCTTGCCTTGCCCCAAATGTCCTGCCAGGGGAATGTCGTGAGCCAGACCCAGTAGGAAGGTTCGGTAACATTGGGGGACCACCAGCATACGTGCTGCCCCAAAGGCCGGAACCTTAAGCTCACTGTAGAGGAGATCATTCTCCCAATATAGGTGGTGATCGCCAGAGGTGTCACCTGCCGCCTGGTTTGAGGCTTGTTTCCTCAGACCTTCTAGAGTGGGACACTCTTTCTGCGCCTTGCAGAATTCCTCCATGGTGGGTCCACCCTCAACTTGCCAGCCAGCAAGCTCAGGTAAGTCACCTAGGGTGGCAATGTCTTCCCCAGTTGGCTCGGGAGCCTCCTCCTCAGGAGCCCCGTCAGCCACTGCGGGAACTTCTGGGGCCGGTTTCCCGTGCCCCTGGTCCCTCCTCTTGGCAGCTCTCTGGGCCATCGTTCCAGGCTCCAGACGCCCTTGACTTCCCTCTCGGTCAGCCATGGACCGTGTGGTCATGCAGACCCACTCAGGTAACCCTAACATCTCCAGGTGAGACTTGAGCTCCACTTCTTTCCAAGCAGTATGCTCAAGATCATTGCCTAACAGACAATCTACAGGCATGGCAGGACTCACAGCTACTTTCAGAGTACCAGAGACCCCCCCCCCCCCACTCAAAGGGAACCAAAGCCACCGATAGGTGACTCTCGCGATTGTCAGCGACTATGACCTGGTGGAATGTATTAGGTACTATCTGCTCTGTTGACACCAGCTGACTCTTGATAGTAGTCATACTGGCTCCTGTGTCACGCAGAGCCTCCACCTTCTGCCCATCAATGGTGACCCACTGCCGGTACTTGGAAGTATTTTTGGGCATGTGGACCTTGGGCACCATTTCTCCTTCTCCCAGGGACACTAGGGAAATCTCTACCTGTTCCCCAAAGCTATCTGGGTCCATCTCCCCCCCAAGCGCTACACTAGTCAACCCAGGTGCCTGTCCGGTAGTGGACGGTGCCCTCTTGGGGCACTGGGGATCGCCTTTATAGTGACCATACTGGTAACACTCCATGCATTTGGGGTTAGGTTTCCCTGACCTGTCATATGTCCCTGGCTTTTTCCCAAATTTGGAAAAGGAAGGGTTGCCACCCCCTCCCTGGGAATTCTTTTGGGGGCCTTTGGAGAGTTCCTTATCTGCAAGTTTATCTCCCCCCTCTTTCTTCTGTTGGGAACCCTGACCACCTTTGTGGGAGTCCCCCCAGGTACCTTCTTGGACACTCTGGTGCTAACCCAGAGGTCCGCCTCCTCAGCAAGCTTCCTGGGATCAGTCAGCTTGCTATCCACTAAGTGCTGGCGCAACTCTGTATAAGTAGTATTAAGCCTATGCTCTCTTAGAATCAAGTCATATAAACCTTTATAATCAGCTACTTTGTTGCCCCGCACCCATCCATTCAGTGCCTTACTGGAGAAGTCAAAGAAATCTACCCATGTTTGTGTGGTTTGTTTGGTGCTGTCCCTGAACCTCTGACGGTATCCCTCAGGGGTCAGCCCAAACTTGGCAAGTAAAGTGGCTTTCTGAAGTGGGTATGTGTTTTGATCAGGTTGATCCAATGTGAGGAGTGTATCCCTCCCCAATGGCGGTACATAACCCCACATAGCTACCCCCCATTGCCCTTCAGGAACCTCATGAGCCCTTAGTGCAACTTCATAAGCAGCTAACCATTTATCTATGTCATCTCCCACCACAAAACTGGGCACCACATTTTTGGGTATACGAACCTTCTTTTCTCCAACAGGTCCTGTCAGTATGCTGCCACCATTATTGCTGGATTCAGACTGTCTTGCCTTGATCTCCAGCTCCTTGAGACTCAGTTCATGAGCCAACAATAGTTTCTTTTCAGCCAAAGCTCTCTCAACCTGTTTGGTTTCTCTTTCGGCTTCAATTTGTTTGGCTGCTCTTTCAGCCTCAGCTTGCTTGGCTTCTCTTTCTGCCCTTCTCTCCTCCTGTTGAGCCTCAATTTTCAGTTTTGCCATTTGCAATTGGAACTCCCTTTCTTCTCTCCTTTCCTCTGCGGTCAGGCTTTGCACAGAGACACTGCTCCCTGGTCCGGAAGGGGGCACAATTGCAGTGGTAACACCATCCACAGATAGTGAAAATTCCTCTGAGGGGCAATTTTCTGGCTCCTCTTCCTCATCATCCTCTAAATGGGCTTCTGCCCAGGCCCTCAGCGCCACTTGAAAGTCCTCCTTTCTGGGGGCCCCTTGGGTGGGTACCCTCAATGCCTTGCAGAATCCTCTTAGTTGTTTGACCGTATATGTATCCAACTGGACTAGGTCAAAGTCCCCTGTCTGAGACCCAGTCAGAGACATGTTGAGTGAGGATTTAGTTTTTGAAAATTGTCAGGAAAAAAAACGGATTTGCAAAAAGAGATAAAAACCAAGTTGACCTTCAACTGTGGGTAGGTAGTGAAATACTTAGCTACTGTATGTCACTGCACAAATACAAGTCCTATCCTCACCGCTGATCACCAATGTTAGAAATGGGGTTTTTGGTTGGCAGTCAGGTTACCCCCTGTCCAAGCAAAAGCCCTCACTCTAGTCAGGGTAAGTCACACACAATCCAAGATTATCCTGTGCCCACCCTCTGGTAGCTTGGCACGAGCAGTCAGGCTTAACTTAGAAGGCAATGTGTAAAGTATTTGTGCACTAAATCATACAATACCACCATATAGCACCACAAAAATACACCACACAATGTTTAGAAAAATATATAATATTTATCTGGATAATTGTAGGTCAAAAAGAATAAAGTTTGCAATGGGAAATTGTAGGGATATCACTGAAAAGTGATATACAGTGTCTTAAGTCTTTAGAATATAAACAAAGTCTCTTTCAAGCACAAGTACCTGGTTTGGAGTGGAAAAATCTCCTCAGGGGGCCACAAAAGAAGAGGTGCGTGGAAAAAGGGTGTGTGCGTCGATTTCTCCCCAGCACACACGGACTTGCGTCGTTATTTTCCACGCGGCGAAGTCGTACGTCGTTTTCCGGCGCGCGGACAGTCTCTTTTCGTGGATCGCGGGGATTACCAGATGTCCCGGGTCTGTGCGTGGATTTTCCTGCTTGTTTTCTGGCTGCGTGTCGTTCTGCGGGGCTGCGCGTCGAAATTACGATCTCACGGCAGGCGTCGCGTCGATTTCTCCTCTAGAGGTCGGGCGGCGTTGTCCTTGCGAAGCCGTGCGTCGGATTTTCGGTCGTCCCAAGAGCGTCGCGTCGATCAGCGTCGGTGTGCGGCGTTTTTCTCACCGCGGAACAAGCTGTGCGTCAAAATTTTCAGCGCACGGAGCGTCCAAGTGAAAGAGAGAAGTCTTTTTGGTCCTGAGACTTCAGGGAACAGGAGGCAAGCTCTATCCAAGCCCTTGGAGAGCACTTTCACAGCCAGACAAGAGTTCAGCAAGGCAGCAGACCAACAGCAAGGCAGCAATCCTTTGTAGAAAGCAGACAGGTGAGTCCTTTGAGCAGCCAGGCAGTTCTTCTTGGCAGGATGTAGTTTCTGGTTCAGGTTTCTTCTCCAGCAAGTGTCTGATGAGGTAGGGCAGAGGCCCTGTTTTATACCCAAATGTGCCTTTGAAGTGGGGGAGACTTCAAAGAGTGGCTAAGAAGTGCACCAGGTCCCCTTTCAGTTCAATCCTGTCTGCCAGGGTCCCAGTAGGGTGTGTGGCAGTCCTTTGTGTGAGAGCAGGCCCTCCACCCTCCCAGCCCAGGAAGACCCATTCAAAATGCAGATGTATGCAAGTGAGGCTGAGTACCCTGTGTTTGGGGTGTGTCTGAGTGAATGCACAAGGAGCTGTCAACCAAGCCCAGCCAGACGTGGATTGTAAGGCACAGAAGGATTTAAGTGCAAAGAAATGCTCACTTTCTAAAAGTGGCATTTTTAGAATAATAATATTAAATCCGACTTCACCAGACAGCAGGATTTTGTATTACCATTCTGGCCATACTAAATATGACCTTCCTGCTCCTTTCAGATCAGCAGCTGCCACTTCAACAGTGTATGAGGGCAGCCCCAATGTTAGCCTATGAAGGGAGCAGGCCTCACAGTAGTGTACAAATGAATTTAGGAGTTTTACACTACCAGGACGTATAACTACACAGGTACATATCCTGCCTTTTACCTACACAGCACCCTGCTCTAGGGGTTACCTAGGGCACACATTAAGGGTGACTTATATGTAGAAAAAGGGGAGTTCTAGGCTTGGCAAGTACTTTTAAATGCCAAGTCGAGGTGGCAGTGAAACTGCACACACAGGCCTTGCAATGGCAGGCCTGAGACAAGGAAAAGGGGCTACTTAAGTGGGTGGCACAACCAGTGCTGCTGGCCCACTAATAGCATTTAATTTACCAGCCCTATGCACATAAAGTGCACCTTACTAGGGACTTATAAGTAAATTAATAGTCCAATCAGGTATGATTCAAGGTTACCATGTTTTAAGGGAGAGAGCATATGCACTTTAGCACTGGTTAGCAGTGGTAAAGTGCGCAGAGTCTAAAAACCAGCAAAAACAGTGTCCACAAAGTGGAGGGAGGCAGGCAAAAAGTTAGGGGTGACTACCCTAAGGCTGTCAGGTCTAACACTGGGTCTGTGCATGAAGCCTTTATCCTGAGGAATAGCAGCATCCCATATGTGATGGCTCAACTCCATAGGCACCGAGTGTGGCTAATAGGTGAGCCCTGGTTCCCACCCAGTAGGTGTTGGTGTATGGGTATGGTGTAGGCCCTAAGGGTTAGTGTGTGGCTAACAGTTGTCCCTCGATATTTGCAGGTGGCTCTGGTTACCCCAACCTCTCATGGCTACTGACCCCTGTGAGAAATCCCAGGACCAGGGCACAGGAACGTTACAATGAGGCACATGGGCGAACAAGAATAATAATAGTGAAGATGAGGAGGCAGAGGATGAGGATGAGGATAACAGAAGTGCAATAACACAACAATACTTCCAATGACACACAGGTAAGCCACTGTAATTTCACTTTACATTGACAGTTTTGTGTTTGACATTGTCACTGGCAGGCTGATTTTCCCACTTCTATGGCCACTTACTGTACCCTTTGGCATCTCCATTTTCAGATATTTGTGCCCCACTATCACTCCTGGTGTGTTTACTGCAGCCAACTGCAGGTCATTCCTATGTATACATAACTGTACAGTTGTATTGTGGTGTTTAAAGCTTGTTAAACAAATACATAGTTCAATTATTTGACAGACTCCATACTTGTATTTATTCAAATGATGTTTATTTAAGTGCTAATAAGTAGAGGGGGATGTGCAATGGGCTGGGGTGATGCTGGAGGAATGTCCAGGATAGAGTCCAGTCTATTTGTATCACAGGTGCATTGTCCAAGGGGGGATAGGAAGTGGAGCAATGTCAGTTCAAGGTGGACCGGGTGACAGAATGGGACACAAGGGTGACAATCAGGAGAGTCTTATTTCCTGGCGGGGGTCTTGGCAATAGTCTCTGGCTTCTGCCTGGATTGCACGGACGGTTTGCAGGGTGGTTCTCCTAATGCAGGGGGTGGGGTGCTGGTGGCCTGTTGTTCCTGTGGCGGGGCCTCCTGTCCAAAGGTGGAAGGCTGTTCATCGGTTTGGCTGGTGTCAGGGGCCCGCTGGTGTGCCACTGCCTCCCTTATGGCGTTGGCCATGTCTGCCAGCACCCCTGCAATGGTGACCAGGGTGGTGTTGATGTCCTTCAAGTCCTCCCTGATCCCTTGGTACTGTCCCTCCTGCAGCCACTGGGTCTCCTGCAACTTGTCCAGTATCTGGCCCATCGTCTCCTGGGAAAGGTAGTATGCTCCCAGGATGTTGGTGAGTACCGCCTGGAGAGTCGGTTCCCTTGGCCTGTCCTCCCCCTGTCGCACAACAGTCCTCCCAGCTTCCCTATTGTCCTGTGCCTCCGTCCCCTGAACCGTGTGCCCACTGCCACTGACCCCAGGTCCCTGATCATCCTATGTTTGTGGGGTGCCCTGGGGTCCCTGTAGTGCTGAACACACTGCTGTGTTGAAGATGCTGAGGAAGATTTTCAAATGGTTCCTTATCAGCACCCAGAAAACCATCACACACACCCTCAACACAGGCAAGCTGGACTAATGGAACACCCATTATGCTGAGATCAATAAAAAAAACTCACCAGTAGGCTGCAGACCATTCAGACCTCTACGGCAAGAATCATCCTTAACCACTCATGTTGCACTCACCTCACACCACACCTGAAAAAGCTCCATTAGCTCCCCAGGCACAAAGGAGCACATTACAAACTCCTCACTCAAAACACTACATAACACTGGCACAGAATACCTCAACGGTTGCATCTGCTTTCACAAACCTAATAGACTCCTCCGCTCATCCAGACTTCTAAATGCACACATCCAACACGTATGGAAAATCTACATCCAGCAATACAGCCTTCTCCTACATTGTTCTGAAAGAGTGGAAGGACATGCCACTACACATAAGAGCCTCCTCCTCGCCTCTTTAATTCTGCAAGAAGCTGAAGACCTAACTTTTCGAGTAGTCCATCAAGGCCCACACCTTCTCAGTGCCAGGATAGTGCGAGATAGCTCTACAAATCCACGCAACTTAATATAACATTACACAACATAACATAACATGCAATATTATGGTAGTAACATTTGCTCTGTGCACGTTGCCAGTGGATTATGGGTCCAGGTATATATATAGAGGAGGACCATAAGTTAATTTGACATTGTCCCACATAGGCCAGACCTATGGTTACGTAGATTTTTGTGTTGACATAGAGCTGCCCTCTTCGGTAATTACTGGGACAAGGCAGTTGCGGGTTGTGGTAATTTATCTCCAAAACTCCATCCTCCAGTCATGCTTTCTTTGATATATTTCCATATAAACCCATTAGAAAGGGTTTTACCAAGCAAACTCGAATTAGGTTTATTAGCATTTTGCCTTACAATAGAGTACGTTTTACTTTAACCTATTGATGTAGGTTTTGAACTCTAACAAAATCACGATATTTTGGTCGTGTACCTAGCTGGAAACTAAATGCGTTTTTGCCCCCACCGAAATAGCAACTTAAGTAGTGCTTAAAGTTATTCTCGAAGCTCCTTCTCTAGCTTCATAGGCTCTAATGCTTACTGACTCATGCGTTTTAATATCTGTAGAGGCGAACCTTTTGTCAGAAGCGTAAATTAGCTGCAATGTGCCAATTTCAATGAAACTGCAGCTGTGTTCTAATCCTAGCAGATTGCTAAGGTTACCAAGGAAACAAAAACAGGGACTCACGTGGAGTGGTGTCCTCGAATCGTTTTACTTTCCTGAATATAATAATCATGTTGTTGCTAAATATGTGTGTGAAAGTGTGCGTGTCTAAACAGATATTGCTCTAGTCACACTAATGTGTGGAGAAGCGGCTGTGACCGAGAAGGAAAGAAACAGAAGACCTTGATTCTACCCAGCCCTTTTTCATTTCAGAAATGTTCAGCTCCCGATGTCTTTGAACATCCCCCATCCTCCCAGTGTCACAAAATTGTAAGATGTGAACTCGTGGATTACAGGTTGTAGATGTGCCTAGGGCCTGTGCCCCAATAATTTATGTTAGGACCCTAAGTGTCAGGCAGGAACCTTTCAGTAAGTCAGAACTGTTGTCCGGCCCCATGGTGACTTGTTTATGTCAAAGGGGATTGTGTGTGCAGCTAAGGTGCCCTGCCACCACCCGTACAGGTACATATTGTTAAGAGGATGCACCAGTGGATGGAAATGTAAAACAACAAACCAAATAGCTTCAACCATGCAGATTAGGTGGAATCCTGGTTGACGCCTCTGAATGTTTGTTAGATGAAATGAGATAGACAATAATTAAGATATATTCCGGCCATACCACCAATCCCTTCTTCAGACCATTCAGTTATCTTGCCAATGATCACTAGGGCTAAGGCATAGAAAGATGAAATAAATTATGCAGAAAAAACGGTTCTGCGCTTAAAGAAGGAGGTAAATTAAGCAGTATCGAAAACATGAGCCTAGCACTATTTTATAGAATCAGTGAGTTAAGGCCTCTCTCATAGTCCCAAACACAGATACCATCCCTAACTAATGAAACAAATAAGAAGCAGGCACTTAGATTTTCAAATCTACAAAAAACAAGCATGCAAGAAGCATTGTGATGATGGCAGTCAGCAGGCAATCCAGGCAGGCAAGTACGGGGACTAGACTAGACTAGACTACACAATAATACTGTTCAGTTGCAAAGCAGTCATTGTTTTTGTACACTGATTGCTTTCCAAACGTACTTGAGGATTGACCTGCCACTGCATCACTAATTAGAGTGTAAAATCACTGTTTTCATGGAGTCTAAAAAAATGTTGCATCGTTAATATGCGTGTGGCAAGATTGCATTGCAACTCCCTGTAAATGGCTGGGAATGCAGAATCGGAGGCGTACAAGCGGCAGCAGACCTTCATCTGGTCCTTACATTCATTGTATGGCAACATTTAAAAAAAAACGCTTTGAAATATAAAAGTCATTGTTCAAAGAATAACATCTGAGGAAGCATACAATTGTTCCCTCTGAATGCCGAAACGTGGCAGGAAGCAGTCAATCCCGCAGTTTTCACTTCGACAATGGCTACCACCTGCTTTTATAGGTTAGCATTCCAAAAATGGTCTGTGACAGCAAATGAGGTCGCAAACCGTTGATACATATTGTTATGAATGAAGGTATAGAGAATGAAACTAAAGTGAGATACTGTGGTGTAGATGGGTGCCAATCTCAGAACAGAGTCTCTGGAATCATCAGGATATTGTGGGATGTCCCCTGGGCTGCAGCAGGGTGGACAGCCATGCTCACAGTACTATACACAATCCACACTCCAGATTCAGAAGCCAGCACTGAGGAACTCAAAAAATGATTTTTTGGATCCCCCATTTCTTTGGAACCCTTCCAAACCAGCACAGACTCCAGACGCCAGGAGCAAAGACTGCAGTAACTCAGAGCAGGAGATGCCTTGGGATGGTAGCAGCACAAGGGGTGGGAGCCATGCTCCTGGGGACGACAAGAGAGGGTCCTGACTCCGGAGAAGATGGAAGCAGGAAATAGATGTCCTCATGTACTGTCAGCTGCAGAGGAATATGGTTTGAACAGTAGACGACAGGAGAGAAACCTTTCATTTCGAGGACGATGCCTTGCCAGGTGCCATCTGCAGGAATTTCTACAGCTATTATATAATGTTGTCACCATGGTCACAGGTTCTGATCTCCCGACACCAGGACCAAAACCTGTAGGTAGATTGGAGATGGTAGCCGAGGGTCGTATCTTGTAGTAAGCGGTTAAGTACAAGAGTGGATTAACAACAGGTGTTACTGGCAAGATGGAGAGAAGGGGAGAAAGAACCCTTTGGGGGTGCTGGAGGCACAAAGAGCATTGCCTGTCAAGAAGACTTTTTTTTTAACATGTTCTGAAAAGGAAGGGTCTGTACGAGGAAGGTTGGGTTCCGATGGTGAAAAAGCAGTTTCCTATGGAGACTTTAAGCAACACCTCCCATCTGTTCCTTCACAATTTCAAGGTTGTACTATTTTCACTTTTGGGAGCTTAGAATGGGTTTGGCACAAGTAAATTAAAGAGAGGATGACGGGAGATGTAAGTCCTGCCAAGGGAGTTGACATGCCAGTACATTTAGATTTTACTGTTGAGGGTGCCTAAAAGGAGGTTTGCCAGGGGAATTCCATTCTTCTACAGGCTGCTTTCAGCACAAATGTCAGCAGTATTGATATGGTTCCTGACAGACTCTTTGTTAATGATGCCTAAATGGGGGGATATCACACAATTTCTCATTTTGCTGATCCGTGTGGTGGCCTCACAGATGTTTCAATGTATATTATAAGGCTATGGGAAGTCAATAAGAGATGAATAGGCTGTGCTTTCTTGCAATTAAAGTAGACACTTTCTGCCCACAGGAATGTGGTCTACTTTTCCAGAGGTATTATGGTGATCTAAGAATCTAGTGACATCACAACAATGGCATCGCATTTTATTCAGTGGGCACAATACAGGCTTCCCTTCAAGGGGTGGAGAACCTTGCATTACTTTGGGTTCTGGGCAAAGGGTACCCATGAGAAGGTTCTTGATACTTGAAGGTACCTCAACACCATTAAGTCTCCTAAGGATGGAAGTACAGGAGCTAGACTGAACACAAGCACTAGTCTCTTCAGGGAAAATGAGGTAGATTTTAGACTCCCAGATATGTACAGACAGTTTCACAGGGAAGATCTGGGTTTTACATGGTTCTGGCCTGGATTAAGGAAACTTTCTCACCTGAATTAGGTATTTACTTGCTGGGATTTCTAGGGATATACAGATGTGCTCTTCCCTGACTACCATATACTTAGAGCCTCTGACCATAAGGATGGGACATGGTCCTTTTCTAGTATGGTCTGGAAATTGAATGTAGTCTTCCTAGATTATGCCATGGTAAGGCAGGAATATGAAAGATGGTAAAGGCTTTGAGATCCCTGCACTGCTTCTTCGACTCCTTTATTAGAAGCCTCTTTAAAACCTTTTTCTCTGCTGTTGGGAGGAAGGGCAGTAGCTTGCAGGGAGCAGATTCTTCAGGTGAGTCTGCAAATGCATTATCTTTTTATGCACTGGGAGCAGATGTGGTATCTGAGATCCAGGAAGGCTCAAAGGAATTAAATACAATTTTTAAGGACAGGAGACGGCAACAAGTGCACCAGGTACTTCTTTAAGAATGCTGGATCTCATGAAGGTGGTGGAAAAGAAGCAAGACAAGAATGGGTATGTCTTTGAACTGAGTTGTTTTCTGAACTTGAAGTACTTGGTAGTAAGTTGGAGGAGTCTCTTGCTGGCTTGCAGGACCAGATAGTGTTATCCCAGAAGGAGCTGTTAGTAGCTGACCTTTTATGCTCAAACCTGATTATGTCTTGGGAAAGTTCCAGAATGGTAAGGTTCTGGGACCTGTTGAGCTCCCAAGAATGTTTTCCATGCCTTCCATCCCTTGTTCATAGAAGAACTGTTAGAAGAGGTCAGAGAACTACTGATACTGGTGGATTGCATTGCAACATTAGGAGAGAGGATACCCTTTCTTCTCTTCAAAAAGGTGCTATGTGATTTTATAAACTGGTTCCTATTACACCACTAAACATGAACTATAAGGTCTATACCCGTGCATGAGGAGGGTGTCGGACAGCCTCCTCTTGGTTTGTGATGTGTATTACTAACAGGGGTTTGACTCCTGGAATCCTCAGCCTGGATTTCGAGAAACAATATGACTACCCGTCCCACCAGTTTGTGGTGAGGGTATCCTTTGCCCTTGTCTATTGGTGGCATTTCTGCACAGGGTGGCAGAGATGTATCATTCAGTCTAGAGAAGAGTTTTAATCAATGGTTTATTTTCCGGGGACAATTGTGGCTGGCATATATTTAGAGTGGTGGGGCGGGCAAAATACAGGTGATATTAAAATAATAAAAAATGCCACTTACCTTTCAGACTTGCCGCACAACATCCTCCTCCCTTGGGTGTCTTCTCTCCTCAAAGCTCAGACCCAGGAAACTGCATGCCCAATCCTGGCGTTGCTCTAGTGCTGTTAAGCAGCATGAGAGCAGCACCTGGATTGGGGGCAGCGGCTTCTCTCAGCACTCTCAAGAGTGCTGGAGGCCTGTGCTTTCTCTAACCTAGCTGTCTAGGACAGCTAGGTTACAGAAGTTTAAAATGTGCAGGTACCAAGATGGCTACCCAAAGAGACATGTGCACTTTAAACATAAGTGCACAGCTCCCTGTTGCCACTTAGCAGCAATTGCCCACCCCATCCTGACACTCGGTTCAGGACAGGTTGTTGAAAAATAAAATGGTAATAAATAAACTTTATTACCATTTTATTTTTGAGCTGCTTTGGGGCATTTTTTCAGCGGGGTGACACTCCTCTACTCTCACAGAGGAGCCACTCCTGTCCAGAGTACTGCCTGCATACAGTTTAGTGAGTGTGTCAAGGGTGTCCTCTTGCAGCACTCCTTTTCATCTGCTAAATTGATGTGCTTAGCGTCCTTTCTGAAAAGGATTGGGCAGGTCAAGGGGTGCACATCACAGGACGTGGTAACCTTCACTGTAGGGCCCTATTCTATATGGGCAATGCATTGG
This sequence comes from Pleurodeles waltl, assembly GCF_031143425.1. Lineage (NCBI taxonomy): Eukaryota > Metazoa > Chordata > Amphibia > Caudata > Salamandridae > Pleurodeles > Pleurodeles waltl. The sequence continues at coordinate 894,428,414 of NC_090448.1, read as the reverse complement.
TATTTTGTCCAGATGAGTGCTCTTTGCAAAAAGCTTTGTTCTTCATTAACATCAATAGCCATGCCACAGGGTCACAAAGGTGATACTGTCTGGACCTTGGAACCAAAACCCTTGCCTACAGTTTTGCATTGTAACGGACACTGTATTTGTCCTTGGTGCATGTTTTGATTCTCTGGATCAAGGGACCTACAATTGTCGATGGAAGGTAATGCAGTAGGCCATTTACTGTGTTTTGTGGAGTATAAGGCACCTCATACTCCTCAGGGTTAGTTATTTATCAACCATACCATTTGTGTTCCCTCCTCCCTGGAGGAACCTCTAATATTTGTCATACCACTTTGCAGCTTTTTCAGCAAAGGTTCTCTGGAGAAGCTTGCAAAGGATGCCGCCTAGAGGCCTACCGACTGCAAGAGGCTGTCTCACATTTCAATTTGTTTTTTCCTTCACAGCCAAACTTTTCTTTTTCATTTAGTATTATTTGCAGGGAATGTTGAGGACAATGAAAATGTGGATTACTCCTTTAACAGTCCCCTTATCCTGTTTCTCTTTGGTTTGCCTTTGTGCACTCCTTTCTCATTTCTCACGATTTGGCTGATTTGAAACCTGTCATTGTGATGGGATGGACATGAAAGGCCTGTCCATGAACTGGGTGCATCTCACCGGGACAGTCCTAGCACACCTGGTGCTTTGGAATCATTCACACTGGCAAGCTATCCATGAACTTCATGTGGTCCAATCTGAGATGTATCAGATATCCCTGGCACAATAACATTTTTGTCTTCAAGAGCCTTATATGAGACTGGGCGAGTCATCTGCCCATATGTTATGATAAAGCACATTTGCAGAGGAGGGATTTTGGAGAAACAAGCCTTAGTTGGATGTAAGTTCCTTCGGCCAATGTTACAATGACCTTGGTACTATATGAAGTGACCTGGGCCCTCAGAGGTTAGACTCAGATAGTTTTTAGAACATTGTGGCATGCATGTAGTGTGTTATAGAGGGCCTGAAACATCATGACAAAATGTCCAGCCCTCTACAGCTGCTTTGTGGTGAGAAATAACAGATGTACAGAATTACTTCCAATGTGACATCTGGCACCTAAGACAGGCAAAGGGTCGACAGATTCAGGTTTTCAGCTGCCACGAATCTCAACGGTACAGCAAGGAACTATGTTGAGTCTGCTGTAAGCCCTAGCAGTGTCATCAGAGGGTAGAAAATGAATTCTATGCTAGTTTGGTGGCAAAGGGTTGCTGGTTCCAGCTCATTGCTGATGAGCTGGGGCAGGCATGAGGTCTCAGAACATTTCCCTGAACACCTCTGTTATACATCATGGGTACATGTGTGTACCCAGCTGCTAAAAAACTTAACAAACACACTGGAAGTCTGGGAGGTGAAACATTCCATGGAAATGTGAAAACTCTTTGCTGAGTGAGCCAATATCGAGAGGAGCCGCAAATCTGTTTGTCTTCTTTTTTCCCCAACTGATTTTCAATGTTTTGCTCTTTTCATTAATTTTCTGTTTTCCTTTAATTTTTCATTCCTTTAAAGAATCCCTGATATTTTACTGTAAGGACATGGACCAAGTTTGTGAGAGAGAGCATTTTGTGTTTCCTAATGTTAATTCAGGTTATTTGACAACAGATGAGGGTGTGGCCAGGTACCACAAGATGGTGACACGTCTCCTTGAGGCTCCAGATTGGGGATGTACAGTGTGGTGGGGTCACAGCACATCAGGTAAAGTTCCTCTATTGAGTACTGGATACAACATGACCTGCAGGCATAAAACTCCCGCTCCAACTGTCCCTCCCCACATTCCAATCCCCTGTTCATGACAGCATTTCTTCTCCATGGCTATGCAGATAAAAACAACTGAGAGGTACAACCCAACACATCATTCCCCATACAACACTCTACTATATAATAGGAGATGACATTTTAATATGCACATCTATATATACAAAAGAAGATTAATATGATTATATATTTTTCATATATTCTAATAATAAATAAATAAAATTGTAACATGATTACATTGTAAGAGATTGGATACGTAAACATTCAAATCTCTTGCATTTCATGTGTAATGAAACATCAAACTTGAATGTAACACTCAACCAAGAATATATCCATGAAATGTATGTGGCAGTCTCTTTTCTCTTGTAGACTTCTCACACACTGAACCCCCTCCGTTCAAACTCTCACCATTCTTACTATGTGCCTCTCCATTCTTGTTCAACTTATTCTCATTTTCCCCTCACGTCATGAGCCACAGCCAATTTTTCCACCACTTGCCATCCTCTAGTTTCAATACACTCTTTCTCACTTCCAACACTCTTTTAGGAGCTGACAATTTGGACTGCCCCTTTGGTATGATCCTTGAGATTTTGATTCTCACATAATCACCTACTTCAACTCTTGTCATTCTTGGGTGTTTGTCCATATACTTGTTTTGAGTTTCTATTCCTTTTCTGCCAACATCTTCTTCCATGTGCTTCAGTATAGGAAATTCTCCCATCCACTGTCTTGTCAGTTCCGGTGTGGAGATCCTCCCTCTCAACAATAGAAAAGGTGATACACCAGTGTCTGCATTAGGAGTAGTACAGACCAATCAGAGTAACTCCAGTAATTCTACTTTACAGTTTAGTCAATTTCCTCCGGCCAACTGGCTAACTGTACGTTTTCCTTATAACTCCATTATTAAATCTCTCAACAAGACCATTACTTCTGGGGTGATATAAAAAAGTGTTTGCATGTTTGATTCCCAATTTTTTTTTAATTCTGTAAATTGCACTGAATTGAATAGACAACCATTATCTGTTAGGATTTTGTCTGGAATGCTTTCCTTATCAAAAATGGATTCCAAAAAGTCCATGCCTTTTAAGCTGTTAAGAACCTTCACAAATTTTGCTTCAGACTAGCAACTATAAATCTCCACTTCTATATCCATACGTTCAGATACACCACCTGAAACAACCATAGGTCAAATTATACCAATTGCTAATTTACTCCAAGCCTCATTAGGTATCATTTTAGCTTCTACAGAACTAGGAAGAGTGACTTGATATTTTTTAATAACTGCACAACTCATACACCACCTTACATAATGCTCTATACTCTTGTCCTGGCCACCAATTCTGATGAATTATCCTTTTCATTGCTCGTATTCCTATTTGTCCTTCATGGCCCAAGGCTAATACCTGTTCCTCATTTCCTTACATACCACTAGAACATTGAACAATGTACAATCCCATTGACAATAGATAGTTCTTTGAAAACTTGTTTGTATACTCAATTTCTCCTTGGAATTCCACTGTGACCATCATCCAAGGATGCCTTCCTTCACCTCAATGAACTGTTCATCAGCATCAGATTCAACTTTCTATGCTTCCTTTGATGAAGCACCCTCAGAATGTCTTTCGACCATGCAAATCAACAGTGCATCATCCTCATTCAATTCAATTCCCTCAACCTCCTGATCCTGAGATGGAAGACAAGCAAGGCAATCAGGCAGTAAATTCCTTGCACCAAGAACATATTTCACTCTATAATCATATTCCTGAAGCCTATACTGCCATTGGCAGTTCAGGAGTGGCTTGTTCTCCCCATTTAGTGGTAAATATTGTACACATGGTTTGTGGTCTACATGCACTGTGAATCGTTTGCCCCACAAATAAGGATTAAAATGAAAAATACCCCACCAGCACACCAAAACCTCATTTTCTATTACACAATAACATGCATTAAAACGTTTCACGCTTCACGAAGCAAAAGCAATTACTTCATCCTTGCCTTGCCTGCGCTGCATAAGGGCAGCACCTACTCCCCTTTGACTGGCATCCATCATGATGATGCTTTCATCGTGAGTGTCAAATGATTTAAAAGGAATGGCATTCATCACCTCCCTTTTAATTGATTTGAACTCACAATTACAAATCTCACTCCATTCAAATTTAACATGCTTTTTTATGGGATTCCTCATACTGTATAATTTTTCACCACACTTAGGAATAAACCTAGTGTTGAAGGACCGTAATCCTTATTTTGCGGTGAATAGAAATCCTCAATTGCTTTGACTAAGTTAGATTTAGGTTCAATTCCCTAGGCTGAAAATTTGTAACCCAAGTAATCAATACACAGCACATTAAATTTACAATGTTTAGCAATGAGTGTGACCCCACTCTCGTTCGCAATGGACAAACCTTGGTGAAATTTGGTGTCATGTTGTTCTTGGTTTTCTTAATAAATTAAAACATTGCCCTGGAATGGTACAATACTTTCCAGACCTTTAAATAAACTTTCTACTAATCTTTGAAACACAGCTGAAGTTAGCCCAAAACGTATACACTTGAATTGGAATAAACCCTCAGGAGTTGCCTGAAATCTGGATGTAGATTAATTTGGTGATCAGCCTTCAAGGTGGACAACATTTCTGTAATGTTGGGAAGGGGGTGGCAATCTATCCATATCTGATTATTTTGATCTCTCAAAGTGACACACATACACATTTTTCCATTTTTCTTGTGAGCAATTACAATATGTGCAATCCAATCAGAAAACTCAATAGATTCAATTACATCTTGTTCACACAATTTGTCCAGTTCTTTTTTTAACTCAGAAAGTAAGGCCTAAGATACTCTACAAACCTTGTGCTCTACAGGACATGCATTATTCAACCACTTTTATCTTGTGGATGAAGCCCTTAAATATGCCTAGATCTTTAGGAAATACCCCTGGATAAAGTTTCTCCCATGCATTTTGTTCTGTTGAAAGAACTTGCATATATTTTGATCATGCTACACCAGTAAATAAGCATAATCTTTTGCTATATATACAATTCCTTGCTATATACTGTCTTAGAAATTAAATTCAGGCTTAAATTCTCCTATTATTTCAATGCTTATCCCCATAGCCCACAGGGTGAATCACTGAATCTTTTAGCAGAATTTCACTGAAAGCCTCCTCCTACTCTGTGTCACTCAACAGAGTAAAGGGAGATTCTGAGTCAGCCATGACCTTGACTTCCTGACCATTGATGATCACATTGTAAAGGGGTCTTTTTACCATGTTCAAAGATAGCCCCATAATATATATTTTTCATCTTTTGTCATGGACTTATCCTTAACTATGAACACCTTGTTTTCATCACTAGAAGACACATCATCCTCCTTCTTGCATGTTTTGTTCAGTTCCACTCTGTTAACCTTGTTGGGTTGCAATTTACCAGAGCATTTGCAAACTCTTGCAAAGTGTCCTTTTTTTATGCATTTGGAACACGATCGATCTGTGGCAGGGCACAGACTGGAATTACCCAAATGAAATGTGCTACCACATCTGCAACACTCGAACTGTTTAAAGACTTGTTTTTTTACTTTATCTACATGTTTCTCGTTTTCTACCTTCTTTTTACCCTTCTTATGTTTATTGTTCATAGCTAACACATTGGGTAATTGAGTTTTCACATCTGACACAGTCATTTGGTCTATGTATGAAGTGGTACTTTCAATTCCGGTTGCTATTTCCACTGCTTTTTCTAAGGTTAAATTAGGTGTAGATAATACAGCTTCTTGAACCTTTTTGTTGTTAGTTTCCTCGACCAATTGACCCCTGATGATTACTTCTTCAAAAGGTTGTATAGTCACAGGATACAGCCAGAATCTATAAAGCACCTACAAAACTTGATGCTAATTCTCCACTTATTCGTACTCTTATAAAACGTGTGGCTTTCCTTGAGGACATTTTGCATGCCTTAAATCTTGAATCAAGAGATTTCATGGTTGATGCATATTCATCAATACCACTGTCGCCTTTCCCATTGCCAATTGCACTACCTCTTTTGGAATGTGTTTCAGTATTTTACAACCTACAGAATCTAGACAATGTCATAAAATGGCAAACGTCTGCTTGTGTGTAAAGGTCTCACGGTCCGAAGCATCAAGATATGCTTCAAAACCTTCTTTCCAAAGTTCCCATTCCATTTCTGGAGCTGTGGGAATCTGAGAAAAGGCTGGAAGTGGAATAATTGTATGTTGCATCTTAAAAGTTGAGTATTAACCCTTAGAGTAACTTTAATAATTGTGAAAACAAAATTGGATCTGTAACCATCTAAGCTATGTTTTTATGTTATACTGTTATGATGTGTCTGTCTGTGAGTGCAGGCTCTATAATAATAAGCATTGATCCAAAAAGTACTTGTATTATGGTGCACCTATCACCGATTGGAAAGCACTAGTTAAAAATAACTTGACCTAGGAGCCTGGCATCGATTGATAATGCTCCTTAACATGTGCTGACACGCACCACGCATAGCGTTGTTTCTAGGAGACGGCCAGTAGTGCAAATGCGCAATTAATATTCAACACACTTGTTTAATATACTACCTCAATGCACTGCTCAAGCAGTTCCAAAATCAATGGTGTGCGCGTCACTGCGCTTATACAACATTGCCTCCGCACACAGACCCCGTTGCTAAGGAATGTTTGGATGGTTGCATTGTGTTCATGTAACTCCACGCGCTGGTAGCCTTACGTTTCTCCAACACAGCGTGTTTTTACTTCCAGGCCAACCAATACTCAATCCTTGGAATAGCGATTGCTTATTGAATAGCATGCACAAAGTGAAAGGCACGCGGGGAGCGCTATCCTCTCCTTGCCGCAAGGTCAATGCCCTTCTAAAGCGAAGGTGGCCTCCAGGCTTAGACACCTCCAATCAGCTAAAGAATACAGCAAGGCATGTGGGAATAGGTCGTCCTGCTGCATGTACCCCTTTTTAACAATACGGAGTTGCCGGGTCACAACACATCTGGTAAAATGTGTTTATTAAGTACTGGATACAACAGGACATGTAGGCATTAACTTCTTGCTATCGCATCGTCTCCCAACTGTCCCTCCCCACATTCCAATCCTCTGTTTATGACAACATTCCTTCTCCATCGCTACTCAGAAAAAAGCAATTGAGAGTTAGAATCCAACAAAGCATCAAAATCCACTATTATTGGGCTTATCCTGAGGCTGGAAGGGGCCTGCAGACACATAATTGGGAGTCTCTGTGAGCGTTGACGACCTAGGCAGGACCTGTGGACTCCTGCTGTCAAGTGAGCAAAGCTCCCAAAAAACCACGGTGGTACAGCTCTGACAGCGAGGCTTCTGCGGTCTTCAGATTGTGCGGAGGTTGAAGCAAGACATTCCTGGTGAGGACAGGAGCTCCCTTGCCCATGTGCCTCGATGCCCCAAGAGGCGGCTATGGGGTCTTCCGTTGCAGGCCAACTGGGCGATTGAAGGTATTGGGAGGAGTGGCCTTGTGATGGAGGAGGGTCCCCTTGGAGCTCTGGCTGGCTCGGAAAGGGCCTTGGGGCTCCTGCTGCTGACTGTGTAGACTGCCTGGAGGCTGTGGCATTAAGGATCTGAGGATGGGGCCTCTGAGCTCATTGGAGCATGGCAAGGCCTAGAAAGTGCATTGCCGGCATGGGTAGAGGGCCCCTTGTGTGCCTGGATGCCCCAGGGGAGGGCTCCCATCGTCGACCGGGCAGTGGTACTGGTTCTCCCCCATGTGGGCTAAAAAAGGTGAGTGGGGGAACCTTGTGACATAGGGTCACCCTCCCCTGGAGATCTGGATGACTAATGAGGGACCTGGAGGGTTCTCATTCCTGCACACGCAGACCTGAGGTCCATGTGGAGAACCATGCCAGGGAGGTGATGGCAAGGGGGATTTGGAGCTGCGGTAGTGGGAGAGATGGACTCCTGAATTGCTAGCCTCCTTCTTATGACTTTGTTCTCCTTCCTCTTTTCTATCCCCCTGAGCACTGGGAGTGGGGATGGGCAAAGGATTTGAACCGCTGCCCCTTCACGTTTCTGCCTCTCCTCGGGTGTGTTCAGCCCAGGTCATTGCTGGGCTTCACAGTGCAAGGGGTTCCTCCTCCCCTACGAGGGACTGGTGGCTTTGTAATGCAGACAGGCTACACAAGCCACCCGAGCGTTGCTCAGCCCAGTAAGCAGTGTCGGGGAATGAAGGGTCTGACTGTCATCTTGCATCCCTCCTTTTATGAGGTACTTGTAATTGAGGGGAGGCCCCCCTCCCTCATTGTGGGAAGGAACACCATGGGGGTGGTGGCCATGGTGTGACAGCGGGCAAGAAAGTCCCTCTTGATGCACCCACTGAGGGGACCTTGATTGTGAGGGGTGTCACCTTCTGCACTCCCAGGGAAACAGCCATGGCTGGATACAAAGCCATTGACTGCAAAGCTTGTCACCATCCTAAACACGATCACGGCAATCTGGTTCGACCTGCAGGAAAGAGGTAATGCTGTGGTGTGATGATGTTGAACTGGGAATTTTGCGTGAGGCCCAGAGGAAGATCTCAGACAGAGTAAAGGGGGTGGAATCTGCCATTTCTGAGCTGCAGTCCCAAATCCACTCCCTGGCTTAGCAAGCTGGTGATCTTACTGCTCGGCTTCAGCAGCTGGAGAGAATACCGGACAATCTGGAGGGCTGCCCTAGGCATTATAACAGTTGCATCATTGGTTACCCAGAGGGTACGGAGGGAAGTGATTCTACAGCATTCTTTGAAGCCTGGCTCTCAATGACTATTGCGCTGGAGCGACCCTCCCCCCACTTTATGGTTGAACATGCTCACAGAGTGCCTGTTCTTTGTGCCCCACCTGGAGTCCCTCTGAGATCTGTGGTGGCTAAAATGTTGAACTTCAGGGACCTCGACACAGTGTAGCAAACCGCTCAGTACATGGCTGGTATTACATTTGGCAATGCATCAATCCTCCTTTTCCAGATTACACACTGGCAGTACAGCTGCAGACAGAGTATCTTTCACAGGTGTGAAGCACAAGCTAGGAGAGGTGGGGCTGTAAAACTCTCTATTGCTCCCTGCTGAACTTCAAGTGATGGTGAATGGCAAAACATACTTCTTCATAGAGCTAGAGGATGCATGGGACTGTGTCAAAAATCAGCAGAACACTTCCCCTGACACTGGTGATCCAATACTGCCCAGGTCACATTTGGGTCACCCTTGACTGGGGGTGGAGACTGAGGCAGGAGAGAACAGCTCGTGCGGCTAGTGCTGGCGTCCCCAGGGCACCATTGCCTGCTGAGGGTCTTGGCTCTCGCTGAGGTGTCACATCTTCAAGAACTTGCAGTGACCTGTGCCATGAAGTGGTCGTAGGAGGGCTCCTCTGATGGGGCTATGCGTTTTCCCAGGTGAATACATCACCTACTGCTCTCCCTTCTGTTGTGCCACAAATGGCTGATGATTTGCTGTGATTATCTGCAGAGCTGCCTCTCACCAGCTGTCGACCATTTCGACTTTAATGATTAACTCTTCTCCCTGCTGTCAGACTCGAGACAGTCATGGGCATTGAAACCGAAGTTGGGCTCTCATCCTGACTGCCTGGGTATAGCATAGCAGGCATCACTCCGCTTTGGCAGGTTTGTTTGCACCCACTGCATCAGAAACCCTGCAGATTTGGACTACTTTCTTGCAGTGTGAACTCACTGTGTTCTGTTAACTGTTTGGGCAGCCAGATGCTGCTCTGCTGCCATGGGGTGAGTAGGTCAGGACTTTGTTTCGTTACTCTAGTTAAGCCTCATTGTACCCTCCATACACAATGCCTGGGAGTTCCCCATCAGGGGGCTACTCTCCCCCTTTTGCATTCTGCTATTGGCCGCCAGAGGATGAATCTTGCAGTTCTTACTTGGAATATCATCGGACTGGGAACCGGTAGAAGGCCACACGCTGTTCATCAATATCTTTGATGATAAGGGGAACATTTGGCATTTCTGCAGGAGACTCACCTGGTAAAACGGGAAGGCCTGAAACTGCAGAAACACTGGAGTGGAAAATGTTATAGCACAAACTATTCATTGGATGCTAGGGGGGTGCTGATATGGGTGTGGCCAGCAGTGCCCTGAACTAGCACTCCTGCGGTGCTACTTCACTGCTAAGCATCAGCTATTCCTTGAACTATTTTTGCCCGCTGCTTCCTTGATTCCTGCACTGGCACTCCTTGTGCTTCCTTGAAGTCTCTCCTTTTCCCAGTTTTTGCCTTTTATCTAATTTCTTTGTCAAGTTCCTAGTTTGCTGTTTTCCTGCTGTCTTGCTCCTATTTTCCTTGTATGTTTGTTACTTGCTTTCTGCCAAGTATGCCCTTTGTTTTACCTTCTTTCCAGTTAAGCACTCCTTGCTGGATCCTTGTCTATTGTGGTTGTATTTAGTTCTACACCCTTGCTGTTACCACCTTGCGTGTTCCTGTTCGATTGCCAGGATCCGTGGGCTCAGCTGACGACCTAGGTGGTGTTTCTTGTCCACTGCTCCACAGACCCTACCTTTGCCTGTATATCCAAAATATGGGTATTAGAAGTCAGACTCTGTAATATCAATTGTGGGTGAGGAACTTATTCAGCTTCAGTCTTAGGGTGTTGAGCTCCCGAGTGCTTTACCCCACATTCCCTTTATTGTTTATGCTGTATATATATATATATATATATATATATATATATATATATATTGCACATTCATCCTGGGGTGTTAGTTTGGGTGCTGCATTGTTTCTTGAATCCCTTTTCTTTCTGAGTCTTTTCTCTTATTCCCTTGAATAGAGCTTCCTTTTTGGATCCCCTCTCTCCCCTGACTCTCTGTGTGATCTAGGGCAGCTCTATACCAGTCCTGCCTCTTTTCTCTTCCCTGCCACCATCTAGCCAGCACCCCCGGTAGTTCCTGACACCTACCTGAAAGGTTCCAGGATTGGATGGATTACCTATACAATTTTATAAAACATTCAACACCCTATTGGCCCCATAGCTGGTCGAAATATATGTGGGCACCCTTTCAGCTGGTCATCTCCCACCAATTATGCAAGCGCCCTTGCTGCTGTTCTTCCCAAAGCCAGGTAGGGGCCTGTTGGATGTTTCATCCTACAGACCTTAGTCAATGTTGGGTTGTGACTATCTGATCCTACATAAAGTACTGGTGAGGTGTGTGTTGGAGCACATGCCGACGCTGCTCCACCCTGACCCGTACAGTTTTTTATCGGGCAGATCTATGTCCCTCAACCCTCGCAGATTGCCTAGCAGTTTTTTTAGAGGCCCCAGCATGCTGGCTATATTCTGCCTCTCTGGTCCTATACTTGGGGAAGGCATTTGATATCATGAACTGGGAACATATGTTCCCAGTCTTGAGGAAAATCAGCATCTGGGATAGACTGTGTTAATGATCAAGCTGTTATACATTGACCTTGTTGCGAGGGTTAAACTTGGTTGCAGAATTTCCAACTCCTTCCCCATTGGTAGGGGCATGCGCCAGGGTTGCCCCCTCCCTCCTCTACTATTCACCTTGGCGATGGAGCCTTTATCGCAGTGCCTTCTGCAATCTGGCATGGATTGATAGTGAGACCCAGGCTGTCTCACTGTACACAGATGATGTCCTTGTGCACATAATGGATATTCAGCACCACATGGGTGAGATCGCTTGCATCGTGGCCGACTTCAGGGCCATCTCAGGCTTGGGGGACAACTGTACCAAAATTGTTTGTTTCCCCTTCCCCCAGGCTTTCCAGCTCACACTGTTGCTGTCAGAGCCCATACCTTGCCCTGGGAGCCACTCACTATTCGGTATTTGGGCATTAAGATTTACCATGCAACTTGAGATTTTATTGATGGCAAAGGCTATCTCTTCCCTATGACCCCACAGTGCCTTTTGGTGCTCCCTCCCCCTTACATTGCAGGGTCGAGTGCCCCTCCCCAGGATGGTCATATTGTCAAAGCTTTTATACTTTTTCGCCAATCTACTGATCAGCATCACCTTTCAGACACTGAATGCTATGCTGCAGGCTTTGTGTGGAACAATGGAAGGAGAACAGTGACTCTGTCCAAATTCTAGCAGCCAACAGAGAGCAGCGGACTTCCCGCTTCAGTGTCCGAGCATTATTTGGCGGCACAGCTCCAATGGCTGACACAGTAGCTAGCTGGGCGGCACTTATCAGAGGTCTGATCTGTGTGGGAGACGAGGGGGATCAGCTTGGTCCTGGCTCAGTGTTGCTGGTGCCTTCTAACAGCCTCCTTCAGGTGGCATATGAGTGCCATCGGCGGGTGATGCAGTTAATGCCCAGTACAACGTTGTATACACCTGAAATTCTTTTGTGCTCTATTCGAGTCTTGTGTTCTATTCGAGTCTTTAGGGAAGCCTCCAGCCAAGAAGGGTTGGAGGAACAAGACGTGGCATGGGTCAGAGCCTTGGATAACCTATTCCAGAATGAAGTGCTCATCGCATTTGACTCGTTAGAGCAATCAGGGCTCCTGGAAGGCCAGTTCCTGATGCACTGACACCTGACCGTTGCGGTAGAGCAAACTTGGGACCCTATTGACAATGAGCCTGCATTACAGCCTCTGACGCATGCCCTCTACACAATAGGCAGTGGGCGTCATTTGATATCTTGGCCTTCGAAGGCCCTCTCTCATGCAACTCTGGACCCACTGGCACTCTAATGATGGCACTGAGAATGTGACAATGGGCATGACCTGTCACAAAAGGAGTTGGATGGGGTCCTCAGGTACCCATGAAAAGCCTCTCATAATGCACGATTCCAGTACATTCAGTTCAATGCATTGTATCATGCCTACCTCACTCCAGCCGGGCTGCATAGTATATATTCCACAGCATCCCGATTGCCCTCTATGTCATACCACGGCAGCGGGCATGCTGCATATGTTCTGGTTGTGTCCGAGAGCTTGCATGCTTTGGGCAAATGTATGCACTACCATAACACATGTTATGGGCTGCTGAGGATTGGATGGGGCAGATGCTTGGCTATTGGGCCTCTATAAGCACTGATGGGTGAGTGAGGCCACAAACTGCTTCATCGATTTGGTGATGCTGTTGGGTAGATGGCTGACAGTGATGCACTGGAATGCCACTGTGCTCCTGAGTGATGAGTGCTTATGTGCGGTGCTTATTAATTGGGGAATGGCAGGGGGCAGGGTGATTCGATGAGAAGAGGCTAGGGGCCTGAGGAAGAGACCCATAGCAGCAGCATTGGATGAAATATTGTCCACTCTTCAGGAGCACCTAACAACAAGGAGGTCTACGATTAGCTCTCCTCAGCAATCCCTTGTGATGGTAGCACCTCCTCCAACCTGACATAGTCCTCCTCCACCGCCTCCTGGAAGGATAGTCTCATAATGGGTATATGACTCTACTGCCCTCCCCCATGCCTAATGTGTCACCCCCCCCTTACACTCAACAACCCCCAATACAGGGTCGGGAAGTACTTCACTCGTTTCTATAATGTGCCTCAGTTTGGTTTTTTTTGGGTCTTGACATGGTGAACTGAGGTTATAGGCTCATGTTATTTTTTTGATTGGGTTATTGACGTTTGAAATGTCATGGCATGAGACGATGTGCTGTGGACACATTTGCACCACTCTATTGAATATGTACTGTATGACCGTATACCAAGATATGAATGCTGCTGTTGATGCTATAAAACTTCAATAAAGATGGGTTTAAAAAATAGACAACAGGTGAAGGATTGTTATTTAATAGAAGAGCCTGACAGAACTGTCTCGTAATACTACTGTATCCTGTAGTAACACAGTAAGTGACGTATGTAGAAGGGGCACTGTTATTATTTCTTATTTGGTCTAGTGTACCAAGTTAAGTTAGCTATTTATAGAGATCACTGCATAACAACATTAGTAATTTTTCATCATGTACTTTTGAAGGCTTGTACCCATTTAATTTGCATCTCTCGGGAGGGAGTACATTTCAAGAATAATGGTGTTTAGAATTTGTAATTTTGCATGACTAGTATTTCTCATTTGATACTGCATAAGGATAAGTATTTTGTTAACTTTTTTGCAAATTTTATTTTCTTATGTTTTGTACATTAAAAAATACATTCTTTGTAAATGATGTATTTTTGTGGAAAATGTAATGTATACATGAATATAGTTTAGGCATATTTTCAACCTTAATCAGGTGTTTTTCAGGATGATCATGTTTCTTACATTTGGTAACATCCTATGGGAGATTAGTTTTGTAGCCCCCTTATGGGAACAGGGTTTTTGTTTTAAGTGCTTTTCTGTGCCTTTGTTTACTGTCACCTTGAATTAACCTACTTTTCAAAGGTGTTTTTTTCCCCTCTTTTTGGGTGTACTTTTGCATCTTATTTTTTAATACATTGTTCTTTTTTCAAGACGTGCAAAATATTGCATTTTTCACTTTGCACTATGATATGTTGACAACTGAAATCAAAACAGTGGTTTTCTTTTGTCATATCCAAGTATCTTGGAACCAATTTTTCACGTGGAGAAGAGATCCTTGCATCTCTATTTTTTTAATGATGTTTTCATTTTTTTCGTTTTTGTACAGCACTGCATTTTTAATTGGAGTATTATGAGAGAGTATTTAGGAAAAGTATATTTGAGATGGGTCGTTACAGTTCACAATGAAAATGCTATTACTGTTTAACTTGTAATGCTTTTGTATGTATTTGAAAAACCAATGAAGTCATGGCAAAATTTCCCTTTGATTCATTGACTTTGTGTGTGACTCTGGTTACTAGGCAGCAATATTTAATGGTAGAAACGGGACTTTCAGAGAAATGTTAACTTTTTTGTAGTATAGATTATGGAATGGATGTTAAAGCCCTTAGGGATGACTTAATTTATACTGGAAGAAAAAAATGTCCATCTCCGTGGTAACTTTCAGAAATGTTTCATATCTGTGACATGTACTGCTGCCTTATATTCTGCTGTTGATTAAATGGTGTTGTGAGATTATATAGCCAGTAGGTCTGATTTCGTTTTTTTAAGGTACTGCTTATCACGTTTGCTTAAGGCATATATGGGGACATTGTAGTTTTAAGAGTTAGGGTTTACTGGCATATAGAGCATAGTTTGTATTCAGGTGGTTATTTGGAGAGTATGATCTTTCCTCTTTCCCGTGTGTTTAAAAAAAAGTCCTTTAGAGAGCTCCCATTGGTATTTCCACCTGCTTGCCTATATATACGTATATATGTGTGTGTGTGTGTGTGTGTGTTTGTGTGATCTTATGTGTAGTAATTAGCTTTATGTGTATTCAAGCATCTTTCTTTTTTAAAGAAAAAGCAGTGACAAGATGTTGGTTTATTGAGTGCTATTTGTTCCCTTGTTGAGTTTCTATCCCACAGCACCGCCCTAAGCAAGGCTTGGACTGTTTTGCCTCACTTTCCTAAGAATCAGTTGCTACAATGAGTACTTGGTTCCCAGACTTATAGACAGCAGTACGGTGGCTCCAGGACAGCAAATGTGAATAACCCTGATATTAAATTTAGGGCCCTAATTTCAGATCACCCTAGGACCCTACAACACAGATTTCACACATGGACCTACGTCAAAGAAGTGAGAAGTAGCATAAGGAGGTAATTAATGAAAGTCTGACATTTGTTCAAAGACTTGCTATTATGACCAGCTATTAGAAACTGATGATTGCAAGTGTGACAACAAGAAACTATTTTATTCAAGATCTTAGAAATACAATTAAAAACAGTTAGTCCGCATGTAATTAAAAACCTCTTGGTCCCCATGTATAAAGGAGTCAAACTTGAATACTGTTTTAAAACCTAGCATCACTTTAGATGAACAAAGGCAACCCCATTTCAACTATCCACATTTCTGGCAAACAATAATATCACACAATTCCTTCCTTATGATCATATGCTATTATAGTAACTTCAGTCAGAATCATTTGTGGACAGTGAGCTAAAACCATGTACATATATTAATAGTAAACATTGGTTCACCAACTAGTTTCTAACTTTTTGTAGTGTTGAAGATACAGGGCTATTGCCTCATTTTCCAACAAGTCATTTTGCCACAGTGGAACCTGAGGGATATCTATTTGCATCAAAGTAGCGTGATCCAAAGTGTTGACAAAAGATGAGCTAATGCACAAATGTCCACAGCAGAGCATTGGTTATATTATTTTTCACATTTGTGCAACTTAGCTCAGAGCTACCTCACTATTGGACATGAGATCTGCAATTTAGTGAATCAAACGTTGCTCACAAAAATGCACTGTTCATCAGCAGGTTCATATCATGTGGGTCTAGTTTCCTACAAGACCAGAATGGCATGGGCAGTTCCCAGGCCAAGGTAATGAATTTCTGCAGTCTACATTGGACAACAGAGACCCTTTGTAGCCTCCTCTAACCTGACATAGTCCTCCTCCACCGCCTCCTGCAAGGATAGTCTCATAATGGGTATATGGCTCTGCTGCCCTCCCCCATGCCTAATGTGTCACCCTCCCCTTACACTCAACACCCCCCAACACAGGGTCGGGAAGTACTTCACTTGTTTCTATCATGTGCCTCAGTTTTTTTTTTTTGGGGGGTCTTGACATGGTGAACTGAGGTTATATGCTCATGTTATGTTTTTTGATTGGGTTATTGAAGGTTGAAATGTCACAGCATAAGACGAAGTGCTGTAGACACATTTGCACCACTCTATTGAATATGTAATGTATGACCGTATATCAAGATTTGAATGCTGCTGTTGATGCTATAAAACTTCAAAAAAGATGGGTTTAAAAAATAGACAACAGGTGAAGGATTGTTATTTAATAGAAGAGCCTGACAGAACTGTCTCGTAATACTACTGTATCCTGTAGTTACACAGTAACCAGCTTTCCTTTCAAGGGCCCAGGGACTGGATAGGGCACCACTTGTCAGAGCAGGAGACTCCCCAGAGACTCCAGGTGTTGGCAGAGAGAAGTATTTGCTGTCCCTGAGAATTCAAACAACACAAGGCAAACTCTAAATCAAGCTCTTGGAGATTTCTTCACAAGATAGAAGGCACACAATGTCCAATCTTTGCCCTTTTACTCTGGCAGAAGCTGCAACTGCAGGATAGCTCCACAAAGCACAGTCACAGGTGGGGCAGCTCTTCTTCTTCAGCTCTTAAGCTCTTCTCCAGGCAGAGGTTCCTCTTGGTTCCAGAAGTGTTCTAAAGTCTGTGGTTTTGGGTGCCCTTCTTATACCCAATTTCTCCTTTGAAGTAGGCCTACTTCAAAGTAAAGTCACTTTTGAATGTGAAACCTGCCTTGCCCAGGCCGGGCCCCAGACACTTACCAGGGGGTCGGACACTGCGTTGTATGAGGACGGGCACAGCTCTTTCAGGTGTATGTGACCACCACCCCCCCTCCTTCCTAGCACAGATGGCTCATCAAGAAATGCAGACTACACCCCAGCTCCTTTTGTGTCACTGTCTAGTGTGAGGTGCAACCAGCCCAACTGTCAAACTGGCCCAGACACGGAATCCACAAACAGGCAGAGTCACAGAAATGGTATAAGCAAGAAAATGCTCACTTTCTAAAAGTGGCATTTTCAAACACACAATATTAAAATCAACTTTACTAAAAGATGTATTTTTAAATTGTGAGCTCAGAGTCCCCAAACTCCACATGTCCATCCGCTCCCAAAGGGAATCTACACTTTAATCAGATTTAAAGGTAGCCCCCATGTTAACCTATAAGAGGGACAGGCCTTGCAACAGTAAAAAAAGCATTTAGCACTATTTCACTGTCAGGACATATAAAACACAATACTATGGCCCTCATTCTGACCTTGGCGGGCGGCGGAGGCCGCCCGCCAAAGTCCCGCCGTCAGGTTACCGTTCCGCGGTCGAAAGACCGCGGCGGTAATTCTGACTTTCCCGCTGGGCTGGCGGGCGGTCGCCTTCAGACCGCCCGCCAGCCCAGCGGGAAAGAGGCTTCCACGATGAAGCCGGCTCGGAATCGAGCCGGCGGAGTGGAAGCTGTGCGACGGGTGCAGTTGCACCCGTCGCGTATTTCACTGTCTGCGCAGCAGACAGTGAAATACATGTAGGGGCCCTCTTACGGGGGCCCCTGCAATGCCCATGCTAGTGGCATGGGCACTGCAGGGGCCCCCAGGGGCCCCGCGACCCCCCCTACCGCCATCCGGATCCCGGCGGTCGGACCGCCGGGATCTGGATGGCGGTAGGGGGGGTCGGAATCCCCGCGGCGGTGCAGCAAGCTGCGCCGCCGTGGAGGATTCAATGGGGCGGCGGTACACTGGCGGGAGCCCGCCAGTGGTGCCGGTCCGACCGCGGCTTTACCGCCGCGGTCGGAATCCCCATTGGAGCACCGCCGGCCTGTCGGCGGTGCTCCCGCGGTCCTCCGCCCTGGCGGTCTTTGACCGCCAGGGTCAGAATGAGGGCCTATATGTCCTGCCTTAATCATACACTGCACCCTGCTCTTGGGGCTACCTAGGGCCTACCTTAGGGGTGTCTGACATGTAAGAAAAGGGAAGGTTTAGGCCTGGCAAGTGGGTACACTTGCCAAGTCAAATTTACAGTTAAAACCGCACACACAGACATTGCAATGGCAGGTCTGAGACATGATTACAGAACTACTTATGTGGGTGGCACAACCAGTGCTTCAGGCCCACTAGTAGCATTTGATTTACAGGTCCTGGCACCTCCAGTGCACTTTACTAGGGACTTACTAGTAAATCAAATATGCAAATCATGGATAAACCAATCAACAATACAATTTACACAGAGAGAATATGCACTTTAGCACTGGTTAGCAGTGGTAAAGTGCTCAGAGTTCAAAAACCAACAGCAATATGTCAGAAAAATAGGATGCAGGAGGCAAAAAGATTGGGGATGATCCTGCATAAGCAAAAAAGTCCAACAGTAATTTTATATATTTTTTTATAAATATGATACATCATGAAATAATGTTTTATCAAACAAGATGTGTGAAGTAACGATTCTCCCTAGGGTTGTATCCAAATGAATAACATAATAAACTAACTTTGCATTTGCAAATATAGGGCCAGATGTATGAAGAAACCACTTTGTGATTCTCTAGAAGTGATTTCTAAGAAATCGTTATTTCTGATGCGCAAAATGGTATGTATCATATTTGCGATTCGGTAATAGCGATTTCTTAAAAAATCGCAAATGCTATTACGGAATCGCAAATAGCGATTCTGGGTCCATTCGCACCTTTGGGTCTGTAGGCCCATAGCTGAGAATTTTTTGCATGTCCCAAATTGCGGATTAGTAACTGCACCTCTGCTGCACCCCAAAAAATATTTCAGGACTTTTAAGGCGCACACATGCCAAAGGAGTATGTGTGCGTTACATGTAAATTTTTAAAAAGCATTTTTAATGCATTTTTTAAATTTGCACATGGTTACCACCAAGTTTTACTTGGTGGTAATTGCGATTCCTTAATGCCCAATTCACATTAAGGAAAATCTTGATACATGTGCTTAAGAAATTGCAAATAAGGATTCCTTATTTGCGATTTCTTATTCAGAGAATCGCAATTTGCGATTCTCTAAACGGGCTCTCAATTTAAAGGAATCGCTATTTTAGCGATTCCTTAGAATTGCATAGCGAATGCCTTTCATACATAACGAAAGGCAATTTTGCATTTGCAAACGGCCATTCGCACCGTTTGCGAATGCAAAAACGCTTGATACATGTGGCCCATAGTGTTTGTTACAGATTACAATGTGTTATCAGTATTTCTGAATGTATGCGTCCTGGAATATCCATAATACTAACTGATGCTGAAGAATGACAGACTTAAAACAATAGGGTTCCGATATAACAATAGTATGCAAAGTGGAGTAAATGTATTGGCTGACTACCTGGGAAGGGATGGGGAGAAATAATGCTTTGGAGGCTTAGATATTGTGGTTTCCGTGTGTTCTCTTTTTATTTTAACAGAAAAAAAGTATTTTTTTTCCAGGCAAAAAAAATATTCGGCAATGGGGTTTCAATCCTGGAAGTACAGTGTATGGTGTTAATGATCTCCTTCTCCCCTATCTTGCAGAGTCTTTGTGGTTTGACCACTGATGTCCCCTTAAGTGAATGGGAAAAGTGCCTAGGTGAGTATAGGTTTCACATGCAATCCATTTATTTTCTATCGCTTTCCCCTTACTGGTTGATTTTACTCTTCTTGGTCTCTTTTAATTTCATGGGTAATCTCTGCCAGAAAAAAACTCTTCCAAACAAAGAGTCCACCTGGACTATGGCAGGATGAATAGCACTTACTGGTGTAGTCCACTATTCCTCAAACCATGAGTATTCCTCTATCTCTTCCTCAGTGTTTTCAGCAGTTTCTGCCACTTCATGGTCTATTGAGTCAGTGACTCTTCTCATGCTCCTGCCTGTTGCTTGCTCTTCAGTCCCCTCCTTGGGTCTTTCCCCTTCCTCTCTCTTCCTCTTATTGTCACTCCTGTCTTTCACCTCCTATTCTTCTGTGTCCATTCCATTTTGAGGCCCATCCCATTCCTGCTGAAATTGTTCTTTTTTCAGTCTTGGCAGTGCTCTTTGTGCTTGTCTCTGCCCCCTTCTCCTGCCTCTCAGCTCTCTTCCCTGTTATTCACTTGAACTTTTTTTTCCTACTTGGGGGACCTGTCTCTTTACTGATAGATGTCGCAAGTTTGATGCCATCCCTACCTGGTGAGTTTTCCTTTTCTTTTTCTCCTTGTTCCCGACACTGCCATGATGGTAAATAAGAATTACTGGGTTTTGCGGGGCAGTCGACTAGAGGGAGGTCTGCCCCCTGGGATGATTAGGGAAATGGTTTAGCCTAGGCTGCAGGTGGGTGATATAATCTGGCTTCCCCCTGTGTCATCATAGCACACATATCAAGTTTGCCATTTCGTGTCTCTCGTCCTCTTTCTCTGTGGAGAGGTGTCCCCAGTAATCATAGTCAGTAAACGTGGTGTAATTTTATTATAGGAATTAAAAAACAAAGTTAAGCGATCGGTTAGCCTACCTCACGATGGAGGACAACCGTGTGCGACACAACAGGCCATGCACCTCTTAGAGAAGACCGGATCTGGTGGCGCCGGGCACATTTGGCACAGTACACCAGGCCTGGCGTGCGGCTGATAGGGTTGCCACAGCAGTTGTAACTTGTTCTCTAGCACAAGGCACCTGGAAGTCCATAATGACTTAGGTAGGAGGCAGGGGCTGCTCTCATGCTAGGGGAGCAGTCCCCTGACCTGTGTGCGGTGCATGCAAAGCCCGAAGTTCTGGGCAACACCTCGCACTGGAAATTCTGAAAGGGAGGAAGTAGGAGAAAGCAGGCTGCACCCGTAACGAAGCAGGTGGTCCTGCGGCTGTGTACAAGCGCTGCGGGACTGCATTCAGTTTGTCACACACAGGAGGTACACGGAAGAGGTGAGGATGAGGCAATGAGAATTAAGCCGGAGGCCTCCTTTCTGACTTCTGATAAGTATTGTGCTGCGGAAAAAGGGGGTTCTAGGACCTTATGGAGCTAGGGTAGGTTGCCAAAGTGTTGGGATTAAGCAATGAGGCAGGCCACGCTGTGAGGGAGAACACAGAGGAGACGGGAGACACGTGGGGGGCACTACAGAGGCGGGAGGGGGAAAGGAGGAGGGCATGCATCAGGTTTTGATGGGCTCACCTCAGGAGGATCTGGGCCACAATGGGATGGGGTCTTTTCCTGTCTCCGGTGAAGGGGATAGTAATCAAGTCCATCCTGCAGCTGGGGGGACTAGCTTGGGTTGGCATGGCTTGGTAATTGACCCCCTGGTCCCTGCCACCGGTATCTTTGGAAGGGGGTGGGTCATTTGACAGATCTCCGAAGGGTATCATGGCTCATTGGTCTGAGGAGTCAGGTTGGGGGCACAGGAGCTCGCCAGACATGCATTTGTGTTATAGTGGTAGTCTCAGCTCAGAAGGAAAGGTCAAGAATCAAAGCTGAGGCAGAGGTGCTGTGGCAAGGGTGTATGTGGGGGCTGGAGCAAGACATCATAAGGGTGTACATGCGCTCTTCTTCAGTTTGAGGCATTGGGCAGCACATCGGGAGGGGACACATCGCAGGTACACCCAGGGCAGGATGGATGCCGTGGTGATGGGAACTATGCTAGCCCCATCTCGACTGGGGGTAGGGGATGGGTGAGAGGCAGAAAAGTGGGGCAGTTGGGGACAGTGGTTGTCGGTGCCTGATACTGCGAGGGACTCTGAAGTTAGCGTAACTAACTCTCGCACACAGTCGCTCCTATTTCTCTGCAGGATTGGTGGTTACGAGTACAGGCAGACTCCAGAGAGCTTTGTACGGCTCAATGGCCCCTAGGTGAAGTGATGGCAAGGCGTAGTGCTAGCAGCCAGACCATGACATGGGACGTACATGACGCTGCCACAAGGTCTGAGGTGGCCTCGGCTGTGCATCAAATCGGACAATACAGTGTTACACTTGTACACACAAGCGCAAAGCAATTCAGGACACAGAGGGGTTGCAAGGATGGTACATTATGGTCCCGTGGCAAACTGCGGATGGCAAGCTTGTACAACTGTGTGAAACTGCTTTACCGGAGAAAGGCGGGGTTGCTTACTCTTGGTGAGGACTTGCAGTTGGATTATGAAGAAGGGAGCCTTGAAGAAGGCAAAGTGGCTGATGATGATGCTATAATGGTGGAGGAGCACAGTTGGTGGCAGAGCAAGGCTTGCAGTCCAAGCAGAGACAGATAATGTGGTTGTCGTAGTGTTTTGTAGGAGGTACCTAGAGCTCAGAAGAAGCGTATCACGGATGGCATTCAGGGTGGATCTTCATGTCTGGTTAGGTGGCTGGCTCCAGAAAGAAGGCCATCCTTGACACCACGTGAGGTTAGCAGGAGCAGCAGGGGGCAGCATGACAATGTTATCTACTGATGTAGATGCCGGAGGGGACTGGGGCGGCAGGAAGCTGCGGTTGAGCAAGTGTTATATTATGTTATGGGCTTTTATAAAGCGCATGGCTGCCTGAAGGCCTCCCAGCGCTGGTAGCAGACCTTTACAAAGTGATCTGAGGGTTATACTCTGAATAGCCAGGTTTTAAGTGCTTGCCGAAAGGAAAGCTCATGGCTTGTCAGGCAA
Organism: Pleurodeles waltl; assembly: GCF_031143425.1. Classification (NCBI taxonomy): domain Eukaryota; kingdom Metazoa; phylum Chordata; class Amphibia; order Caudata; family Salamandridae; genus Pleurodeles; species Pleurodeles waltl. The sequence continues at coordinate 894,405,510 of NC_090448.1, read as the reverse complement.
AGGTTAAGAGGCAGTGAGTTCTGTAGTTTGGCTCCAAGATAAGCAGTGGAACTTCCACCCCATGTAGATTTTTTTACTCTGGGTATTGAGGCTAAAGCTGCCGACAAGGCCCTGAGCTGTCTAGCAGGCATATGGAAAGAGGCTAATGACCTTAACAAGGAGGACCTCTATTGTGTAGAGACCTGTGGACACAACACAAGGTTTTGAACTTTATGCGTTGTTCCGCTGGGAGCCAATGAAGAGAAGAGATAGCCGCTTTGGCCGATACATGTCTCTGTATATTTAAGGGAAGACTGGCAGAAGCATTCTGCACCACTTGCACATTTCTGATCACGTATTCCGTGAAGTTAAGGTACAATCTGTTGACGTAGTCTAGCCGGGAAATGATAAGCGCCTGGACAATAAGTCTTTTCACAACAATTGGAAGAATTTAAAAAACCTTCCTCAGGAGCCTAAGCAAACCGAAACATGTAGAGGAAATCTTTTTAACATGGTGATCCATGGTAAGCTGCGCGTCAAGCCAGACTTTTCCTTAGGGGTAGGCAAAATTCCTAACGATTCCAGAATGAGAGGATTGAATCCCGACCGAGGGCTAGCTCCTAATATCATTATATCGGTCTTATTTCCATTAAGCTTAAGCTTACATTCAGACATCCATACAGACACAGCCTGCAGGCAAGCGGCAAGCGATGAACAGTTAGTGGTGGAGTTGGTGGACAATGAAACTACCAGCTTAGTGTTGTCTGCATAAAAAAACAGAGAGAGGCCGTAAGGCTTCACTATCTCTGCCAGAGGGGACATGTAAATGTTAAATAGCGTAGGACTAAGAGAGGAGCCCTGAGACACTCCACAGTTGCTCGTGACACGACTAGAGAGAAAAGACCGGTCCAGTAACTGAAACGATCTCCCTCCAAAAAAGAGGAGAGCCATTTCAGAGCGCTGCCCGTAATTCCGACCTCCCTCATTCTAAGAAGTAACGTATGATGATCAACAGTGTCAAAGGCAGCACTAAGGTCAAGAAGAATAATAGCCGTCACAAACCCCTGACCAAGATGTCTTCTAGCCTCTTCAATGACCACGATTAAAGCAGATTCTGTTCTATGAAGGGGTCTGAGGCCCATTTGAGTGGGATGGAGGATGTTATTATCTTCAAAAACCCTTGAAACGTCGGAATTAACAGGCTTTTCAATTATTTTGGATAAGGCTGGCAGCATGGAAATAGGCCTATGGATATTAAGCAGAGCTGCATCGAGATTAGGCTTTTTCAACAAAGGTTTGACGATGGCATGCTTCCACTGGTCCGGAATAAAACCCATAGAAAGTGAGGAGAAGAGCTGGTACTATGGCGGAGGCACCTAGGGCCAAAACATGAGGGGGGGCTGGGAAGAGCGGGGACCCCGATTTCAGAGTAACAAGTCATTTAGAGACTGAGGGGGTGATTTTAACCTTGGCGGACGGCAGAGGCCGTCCGCCAAGGTACCGCCGTGAAATGACCGCACCGCGGTCAAAAGACCGCGGCGGCCATTTAAACATTTCCGCTGGGCCGGCGGGCGCTCTCCGAAAGAGCGCCCGCCGGCCCAGCAGAAATGCCCCTGCAACGAGGACGCCGGCTCAGAACTGAGCCGGCGTAGTTGCAGGGGTGCGACGGGTGCAGTTGCACCCGTCGCGTATTTCAGTGTCTGCAAAGCAGACACTGAAATACTTTGCGGGGCCCTCTTACGGGGGCCCCTGCAGTGCCCATGCCATTGGCATGGGCACTGCAGGGGCCCCCACGGGCCCCGCGGCACCCCCTACCGCCATCCTGTTCATGGCGGGTTTCCCGCCATGAACAGGATGGCGGTAGGGGGTGTCTGAATCCCCATGGCGGCGGAGCGCGCTCCGCCGCCATGGAGGATTCAATGGGGCAGCGGTAAACCGGCGGGAGACCGCCGGTTTACCCTTTCTGACCGCGGCTGAACCACCGCGGTCAGAATGCCCTCGGGAGCACCGCCAGCCTGTTGGCGGTGCTCCCGTGGTCGGTGACCCTGGCGGTCACCGGCCGCCAGGGTCAGAATGACCCCCTGAGTCCTTGGTGAGGGGGGAAAATTGAGAAAAGGAAATGGGATGTAAAATATGCTGACCTATAAAGTCAAAGGGCTGAAGGGGCTTTCCTGAAAAAGCCAAATAATTATCTGTTATCATTTGTTGAATAAAAAGCGCCAGGTTATTACTGTGTCCTTGGGAAGCGGCAACAAGTTCACTATGAGTATGTGGCTGTGCAATTTCTTTAAGTATTTGAAAAATCTCATTTGGGGAACTTGATGTCTGCTCAATTCTAGTGGCATGGTAGATAGATTGGGCTGATTAACTCAGAGATATGATTTGGAATGGATTGTAGAAAGATTTCTGAAGGGCTGGGTGGGTGTTAGACCAAGGCTTCTGAAAATGTGAACTGGGGATTTAGTGCAATAGAAAATTACATACTTTCACATCCAGGTACCTGGAGATGCTGAGAGTTGAGCTTAACTGATTCCCTATAAATAATAGCGATTCCCCCACCTCTTAAAGTGCCTCTATCAAGCCTGCTTATCAAGTAGCCTTGGGGAAGCGCCAAGGCTACATCTTGGGGTGAACCATCGTGAAGCCAAGTCTCAGTGAGAAACAGAGCTGTCGGAGAGAGATCTCTCAGGAGCAGGCGTTTATCAAGTTTATGGGCTGCCAAGGACTGACAATTAGCCAAAAGAAAAACACTAGTTGGACCATCCTGAGTCGATGGCCTTATCCCAGGTTCATGCTGGGGGGACCAGTGGCAGGTCTTACAGGACCAAATTAGATTAATGGGGTCTAAACGGCAATGACATGCTTCCAGATGAGCAGGCATGAGAGACCCCAGAGAGACTGAAGAGTAAGTGACTACTTCACTTCTAGTTGTGCTAAGGATTCTAGCCCCTGGGCCCATCCAGGCACATACGGGCGCAGATGGGCTTGACTTAGGCGCGTCAGTTGTGCGCCTGCTGCTGCTGCATCGTGCCCCTTTTATGGGGGTCTAGAAGCAGAAAAGACAGCAGCTGGACCGCTAACTTAAAATGCCAGCTGAAAGTGGACCCAGGGGGTGAAAAAAGATGGCGTCTCAGCGAGCGCTAGTCGAGATGCAGCACTCACCCTCGAGGAGCAGCAGAGAAAATAGCAGGTAGAGGGAAGGGTGCGCAGCACAAAAGTTACTAGAGAGGTGCAAATTGAGGAGGAGTCCCCACAGACTAACTAGCGTGGTACACCACCAGAGGCCACTAAACACGGACCTGAGGGGGGTAAGAGGAGGAGTTAAAGACCTCAATGGGCTGAAACAAAGTTACATTTGAAATTACACTGATAGAAAAGCACAATTGTATAAAAAAACTGTCAATAAAACAGTATGAAAACGAATAAAAATCCAGGAGAGTTCATTCACCTGCAGACTTATTCAAAAAGGTCAGCTGCGCGTCTGCTGCACCGCGCCCCTTTTATGGGTTTCAAGAAGCAGAAAAGACGGCAGCTGGACCGCTAACTTAAAATGGCAGCTGAAAGTGGGCCCTGGGGTGAAAAAAGGAGTCTCAGCGAGTGCTAGCCGAGATGCAGCACTCGCCCTCGAGGAGCAGAGGAGAAAATAGCAGGTAGAGGGAAGGAAGCGCAGCACAGAAATTACTAGATAGGTGTAAATTGAGGAGGAGTCCCCACAGACTAACTAGCATGCAACAGCACCAGAGAGCACTGAACACGGGGCTGAGGGGATTAAGGGGAAGGGTTAAAAACCTCAATAGAGTCGAACAAAGTTACATATGAAAGTACACAAATAGAAAAGCACAATTGAATAACAAAACACTTAATAAAACAGTATAAAAATGAATACAAATCGGAGAGAGTTCAATCAGTTGCAGACTTATTCAAAAAGGTCTGCTGCAACGTGTCCCTTTCATGCGGGTCGAGAAGCAGAAAAGATGGCAGCTAGAACGCTAACTTAAAATGGCGGCTGAAAGTGGGCCCCGGGGGTGAAAAAAGATGGCGTCTCAGCGAGCACTAGCCAAGGTGCAGCACTTTCCCTCGAGCAGCAGCAGAGAAAATACCAGGTGGGTGGAGGGGGTGCAGCATAGAAGTTACTAGAGGTGTGCAAATTGAGGAGGAGTCCCCATGGACTAACTAGCGTGGTACACTACCAGAGGCTACTGAACACGGGCCTGAGGGGGCTAAGAGGATGTGTTAAAAACCTCAATGGGGTCAAACAAAGTTACATATGAAAGTACACTGATAGAAAAGCACAATTGAATTAAAAAAAACATAATAAAACGGTATAAAAACAAATAAAAATCAGAGAAAGTGCAGTCACCTGCAGACATTTTCAAAAAGGTCGGCTGACCGTCTGCCTGTTCGCACCCCTTTTATGGGGGTCGAGAAGCAGAAAAGACGGCAGCTGGACAGCTAAATGGAAGCTGAAAGTGGGCCCGGGGGTGAAAAAAGATGGAGTTTCAGCGAGCGCTAGCCGAGATGCAGCACTCGCCCTCGAGGAGCAGCATAGAAAATAGCAGGTATGGGGGAGGGGGCGCAGCACAGAAGTTACTAGAGAGGTGAAAATTGAGGAGGAGTCCACACGGACTAACTAGCATGGTACACCACCAGAGGCCACTGAACACGGGCCTGAGGGGAGGAAGGGGAGGGGTTAAAAACCTCAATGGGGTCAAACAAAGTTACATATAAAAGTATACTGATAGAAAAGCACAATTGAATAAAAGCACAGTATAAAAACAAATAAAAATCTGAGAGAGTTCAATCACCTGCAGATAAATTAAAAAAAGGTCAGCTGCACGTCCGCTGCATTGCACCCCTTTTATGGGGGTCGAGGAACAGAAAAGATGGCAGCTGGACCGCTAACTTATAATGGCGGCTGAAAGTGGGCCCAGGGAGTGAAAAAAGATGGTGTCTCAGCAAGCGTTAGCCGAGATGCAGCATTCGCCCTCGAGGAGCGGCAGAAAAAATAGCAGGTAGGGGGCGCAGCACAGAAGTTACTAGAGAGGTGCAAATTGAGGAGGAGTCCCTACGGACTAACTAGCATGGAACACCATCAAAGGTCACTGAACACGGGTCTGAGGGGGAGTAAGGGGGGGGTTAAAAACCTCAATGGGGTGAAACAAAATTGCATATGAAAGTACACTGATAGAAAAGCACAATTGAATAAAAAAACACTTAATAAAGCAGTATAAAAATGAATAAAAAGATGGCGGAGCGCTAACACGTTCCTGCTAGCGCTCTTCCGCCTCGACCCGAGAAAGTGCCCTGCGGCCAGCTTGGGGGAAGCCTGGAGGCTTTCCCTGCATTGCAAGGCTCCCCCCGGGTGTTCTGGGCTGCTCGGCTTCGGTCGGGGCCAAGTTGCGCCGCTCCGGCGGGAGGAGCAGGGCTCGGCCCAGGAGTCGGGGCGCGGCCGCGGAGCGGCGCTAGGCGCGGGCTGGGCCGCAGGACGGGCCTTTCCCTCAGCGGCCCTTGCAGATGAGGCGCCGGGGGATTGAGGGCCGAGGGGCTCACCCTGTGCCCCTTAATAGCCACAGACCGCCGCAGGACCCGGTGCCTGGTGGTTGGAGCGCCTGAAGGGAGAGGGGTGCTCCCACATGCCCTGTTGGACCCGGGGCTGCTGACGGGGCTTCCTCGCCCTGGCGCCATGGAGCAGGGCCGGTGAGGTGCGGGCCCCAGTGGAGAGTGGGGGCTCAGCTACCTGGCCTCCGGACGGCACTACCCCAGCATTTGAACTTTTAAGCAGCCTGGCCCTGCAGTCTTGCGAAAAGGCTCAAGGAGCGGACCGTTGTAAGTGGTGGCGGCTGGGAGCTGGACCTGGGCGCGGTTCCGGACAGAGAAGCGTATACTGACCGGCCTCAGAAAGTGACCTTGGAGGACCTGCGGAACTGAGCCGGTGAGGTGTGATCAGGCCGGTGCGCCATGGCGACATCAAAGTCCAAACGCGAGCGCTCAGTGAGGGACATGTTGGCAGGGGCGTGCTTTACACCTGGGACTGTGACGGAGGACTTACCTGAGACGAGGGCCTTGGAGAGTCGGGTTGAGACGGATCCAGAGGAGAGTTCTTCCGTTACGAAGGGCTTTTTGACCTCCCTGTTTGAGTCGCTCTGGGGCGATATCCAAGAGCTGCGTAGGGACATCTCACGGGAGGTGAAGGAGCTACGAGGAGAGGTTACCTCCTTGGGTGAACGTGTATCGCAGCTAGAGGACAGTGAGATCCCTCGCGGTGAAGAGGTCGCGGGCCTGCAACATGAAGTAGTCCACCTCCGAGAGCAACAGGACCTTCTACAGATGGCGGTCGAAGACTTGGAAAATCGCTTGAGGAGACAAAATATTCGTATACGATGGGCCCCGGTTGGCGCTGAAAAAGAGGACATTGGGGGCTACGTGGTGGATTTGTTTTGCTCCTTGCTTGGCACAGAAGAGACACAGGAGGTAGTCCTGGACCGGGTGCACCGAGTTGGGTGCGCTGGGGCCCATTGAGACCGCCCCCCAGACATTTTAGCCTGTCTCCACAATTTTGTCCTTAAAGAAAAGATTCTACAGCGGGCCCGCAACCTCCAGAGTGTACTCTTTCAAGGGCATGAACTCCAGCTCGTTCATGATTTATCTGTGCGGACTTTGCAGAGATGGAGAGAGTTCCGGCCGATCACGGATCACTTGAGGGCGCACAATGTGTCCTATTCTTGGGGCCATCCGTTCCGCCTGGTCTTCTGCTGAGAGGAACAGCTTCGGCAGGTGAAATCCGTTATGGAGGCTGGCCGCGTCCTGGGCCTTGAGAATATAGGCCGGGAGGCGATCGAGGGGGCGGCTCTACCAGCGGGGGGCCCTCCTCGGTGGCGGAGAAAAGAGAAGAAAAGGAAGCTGCAGTGCCCGACAGCCTCGGAGCTGAGATCGGAGAGAGAAGCCGCTTTGAACAGCGTGGCCGCCGGTACTTCAGCCTAGTTTGGACACCCGGAGGCGCCCGGGATTACTACAGGCCGCAGTCTTAATAATATGTTGGTTGTTGCAGAGGGTCGAGGCGGCGGGGGCAATGGACCGAGTCATTGATATGATGGGATATACTGCCCCGTGGAGACTTTACCTCGCGATGATGGACGATCGAGGACTTTTGTGTCATATGCACCTGTTGTGCTTTTTGGTTGTTTGCTGTTGGATTTCCCTGCGATGCTGGTTCTTTGAGAAGGCATCCTCAGGCCTGAGTACTCTAGGCGGTCTAGATAATATTGTGGGTGGTAGTCCTATGTTGTGCTCTTGTCTCCTCTGCTTGCTTTCTTCAGTATAGGCTATGACCATCAAATGTATAAGCTTAAATGTTAGTGGGCTAAATAACCATACTAAGAGGCTAGCCATCCTCTCAGCTTTAGAGAGATCCGGGAGTCATGTATGTCTTTTGCAGGAGACGCACCTTGTCCTTAAAGATACCTACTGCATGCGCTCTAAGTGGTTTCCCAGGCAGTTCTGGTCCTCGCTACCGTCAAAGCATGCAGGGGTGGCGATACTTTTATCACGCTCATTCCTGGGGGAAGTGATATCCAAATTGCATGAGGTTCCGGGGAGGCTCTTGGCCATGAGGATTCAATTGGGGGGTTTCTCCTTCACGATCGCTTCCCTACATGCACCCAATTCCCAACAAGAAGCCTTCTTGAGACAGTCTCTGACTCTGCTGCTCCAATCCCCTGATGGTGCTGTATTGCTGGGGGGTGATTTTAATTTGGTGATGGATGGGGACCTGGATCGCTCAGGCCAACTGTATGGTCAGACTGGGTCTTTGTCGGATGCAGGGCGGCAGTGGCTGAGTGAGTGTGGTCTGGTGGATGTGTGGAGGAGTGCCCACCGGACGTTGAGGGACTACTCCTTTTACTCATCAGCAACCAAAACATACTCTAGATTGGACCTTTTTCTGGCATCCCAGGAGCTTCACCCCAGGGTTAGAGACTCGGCGATTGAGCCGCGGGCCTTGTCGGATCATGCTCCGGTAATAGTTGAGATTCACATGGACATGGAGAGGGTCAGTCCATCTGGATGGCGATTTAGGGACTCGATGCTTCAGAACGGTGCAACGGTAGAGGCGATCCGAAGGGCAATAATAGATTACCTTAGCTTTAACGACAATGGGACAACAAGCATTGCAACACTGTGGGAGGCACTGAAGGCTGTCTTGAGGGGTGAGGTGATGTCGCTTTCTTCTAGGGACAATAAGTCGAGGACTCGACTCAGGGGGGACTTGGAGCAGCGAGTGAGGGTGTTAGAGCGCTCACATAAACACACCGGTGCTCCTAGAATATGGCGAGAGCTCGAGAAGGTCCGAAAGCAGCTGAGGAGGTTGGACTGGGACAGGGCAGAGTATGCGGTAGTCCGCCTCAAACAAAAGTATTATGTAGGAAGTAATAAGTGCGGCAAGCTACTGGCGCATAGGTTGAGAGCACAGCGTGCAGCGTCACTGATAAAAATGGTACGATTCCCCTCTGGGGCAGAGGCACGCACGAGCGACCAAATAGCGCAGGCTTTTGCGGAATTCTATCGAAATCTGTACATGGCTGAGAAGCCCGGTGACTTAGCCCCAGATTCCTTCTTAGAAGACATAGCAATCACTCCTTTGTCTGTGACAGAATCAGCCTCGTTAGACCAACCTATAAGGGCTGAGGAGGTTATATCTGCGATTGCTCGGTTGCAGACCGGGAAGTCACCTGGCCCGATGGTTTCTCTGTGCTTTTTTATAAATCCTTCTGTGCGGAACTTGTTCCCGTTCTTGTGCGACTTTTCAACTCCTTTCGTCAAACGGGTGTGCTTTCGCCTAGTATGTTAGACGCTACTATCGTTGTTATCCCGAAACCGGGGAAGGACCCAGAGGAATGCGCCTCATACAGGCCGATCTCCCTCCTGAATATTGATGCCAAACTGTTCACTGGCATTTTGGCACACCGTCTCAACTATTATATGCTGGGGCTTGTGGACCCTGACCAGTCGGGATTTATACCTCATAGACAGTGTAGCGATAATACCAAGCAATTGCTCCATCTCTTGGACAAATCTGAACGTTCCCGTAGGGCGGCGCTCTTCCTGTCTATTGACGCTGAGAAGGCCTTTGATAGGGTTCACTGGCCATACCTGTTCAGGGTGCTCGAACGCTTTGGACTGGGTTCAGGCTTTATGACATGGATTTGAAGCATTTATCAAAAGCCTCGGGCAGCGGTCCGGGTTAATGGGACGCTCTCTTTGCCATTCGCCGTCCAAAGAGGTACCAGGCAGGGGTGTTCACTTTCGCCCCTCCTGTTCGCGCTTTACATGGAGCCTCTGGGGCAGAGGCTCAGGGACAACCGTCAGATCACGGGTGTGAGGTTTGGGGGAATAAGAAACTCATTTCGCTATGCGCGGATGAAGTCATCCTTACTTTGGCGGAGCCCATGACCTCACTACCGGTCCTAATGGGTGTTATAGAGGAATTTGGGCAGGTTTCGGGGTTCCGAATGAACATGCTTAAATCGCAGGCTCTGGGCAAGTTTATCACTGCAGAGCATGAAAAGGACCTGAAGGCCCGTTTCCACGTTACATGGTCCTCTTCGGAGCTCCCATATTTGGGGATTGAGCTGGGCTCCACAGTCGCCAGTACAGCGAAGTTGAACTATTCGAAACTAACTCGAGAGGTGCAACGCGACTTAGAGTCATGGGAGGCTTAAATTGTCCTGGCTGGGCAGGGTTGCGGCGGTGAAAATGACCATCCTACCACGTATACTTTATCTGTTCTAGGTGCTCCCGCTGGAACCCCGCGAACGATAGCGTCCTTCCAAACGGCGGTCTTAAGATTTATATGGGAAGGGAAGGCGGCGCGGATATCACGGCAGGTCCTGTATCGTCATAAGAGGGAGGGGGGGCTGGCGGTCCCCTGCCTCCTTCGATACTTTCAGGCAGAACAGTTGCATTTCCTTTTGGAATGGAGCCGACCGTCTTCTGAGAAGCATTGGTGTTTCATGGACCAGGCAGTGGCTGGCTCTCACATATGTAAGGAACCCTGGCTTAGGCGCCGTCACAGGGCGCAGGGGTTGTATATGTCGGTTACGGAGGTTACGATGAGAGCGTGGGATCGGGTGGCCGGCAGGGTGGGTTTGACGACCTTCCCGTCCCCAATGACTCCACTGGGCGCGAACCCCGATTTTGGCCCTGGCCTACAGCCTGAAGCACTGCGTCGGTGGTACGAGAGGGGCTGCAAAAGGGTGGGATACTTATTTGATGAGCAGGGGGTTATCCCCTTCGACCAGCTGAGGGAGCAATATGGCCTAACCGAGGCCGACAGGATGATGTACTATCAAATAAGACACTGGGCCCTGCTTCCAGCCAATAGGATATTAATTGATAGGCTGTTAACCCCGTTTGAAAAATAGATTCTAATGAAAAAGGGTGATAAGCGTGTGGTTTCTGAACTCTATGTCCTCTTGCGGGGGTAGGCCTGTTCAACCAAGACTAAGGGTCAATTGAGATGGGAGAAGGAACTAGAGAGGGAGCTATCGGAAGATGAGTGGGAGAGTGTTTTTTATAGGGCACACCACACAGCTTATAACTCAGCAGGTACAGAGACAGCCTATAAAGTAGCCTCCTCCTGGTATTACACCCCAAACAGGATCCATGCTTGGAATCATGACAAATCTAGTCTTTGCTGGAGGGGCTGCGGGGGTGGGGGCTCGCTTGTGCATTTACTATGGCATTGTCCCAAACTACACCAGTACTGGAAGGACATAATAGACACTGTGGACATGGCCTTTGACACTCAGATCCCTAGATTTCTTGCGTATACTTTGCTGGGTCTCCCCAACCCGCTCACTTTCCCCTAAGATCTTTGAAGGGTTGGCAGATGGCCTTAGCCTTTAATGCTGCTGTACAGCTGTTGCTATCAGTGTGGGGGACAGAGCAGATCCCGTCAACAGTCTCTTGGCTGCACAAGCTCTGGTTTATCCTCGCTATGGAAAAGCTTATCCTGACTTCACAGCAGCGGAGTGGGGACTTTAGGGAACTTTGGCAACCGTTTTTACGTATTCTATCTAGGGAGTTTTCAGAGCTGACATGTCCAACTTATCTGAGGGTTCTGAATCTGAATTGATTGCCGGGGAGGTCGCCTACAAGGGGATGTTTATTCTGGACTAGAACTATATGGTAATAAACCCTGAGATCGTCTGATTAATGCATTGTCAACCAGCAGTGGGGAAACATAGTTGTGTTAAATATTTAATCTTCTTCTTTTTTATTGTTTCGCATGGAATAAGCTAACTACGTGCCTTTTGGCAATACTGTGATGTAGTACATGTGCGATGTTCTATAACTGAAAAATTTAATAAACAGATTTGATCCATAAAAATGAATAAAAACCCGAGAGAGTTCAATTGCCTGTAGACTTCTTCAAAAAGTCCCACAGGTTTGTATGTCAAGGACACTGGGGTAGGCACAGAGGAGCTGTGGTAGGAAGAAAATTGCACACATGCCTCTACATACTCGACTAGGGTGGTAGGGCAAGGCAAGACGGAGGTCACATCCGGGCCGTTGAGTTGGGGCAGAGGAGCAGGACTGTACCCCTCAGGAGAGTAAGAAGCTGAATTCAAAACATTGCCATATGGAAGGTGAAAAAACCCCTTGGTGCCTTTTTGATGTTATCTACAAAGGAGAAAATTTGGAAAGGATAGTACGTGGAGATGTTTAAGCTTCTACATAGGAGTTTTAGGGCAAAGGAAGGGTCAAAGGGGGAGAAATATGAGCTGTCAATACACCCCAAGTTGCCCATGACCATTGAAAATTGGACAGCAGCGTTGTCCGTAGCCCTGTTCAAATATATGGATGTGATCAGAAAAACACAGATCACGTACGAGTCTGTGTTTTTCTGATCACATCCTTATATGACATTCGTGCCCAAAACTCATCATCATATTGAGCTCACATGTCAACTGACTTGGGCGTTCCAAGTTCCTAGGTTTGTGGCTAGCCCAATGCCCTGACAAGGAAAACACTAAATTGTTATGCAAGGGATTTCACTGAGGGCTTAAGCTGGATTATGAAGGCCCACTGGTGGACAGGTAGGCAGAGGATTTGAAGTCTGTTTAGTCACATAAAGAGGTGGTAGTTCTTGAATTGCAAAGATTCAAGACAGGTGTATGGCAGGTCCTTTTGATGAATGTCCAAAGCATGACCTGATCGCATCACCAATTGGGATGGCTCCCAAGAAATAAAAGAGTCAATTTGGGCTCACCCAACACCTGTCCTGGCCAGAGGGACATTCAGTGAATTACTTCATAGGAAAAGAGATTGCTTCAGTGTAGACAGGAACCAGGAGTGAACAATGACTTTGAAGATGCTTTTGCAGTGGGAGAGGTTCCATATGCTCGCCAGGCGAGGGGACAGGTGCATGACCCCTGTGCTGGTGGTAATGTGGAAGATAGGAGAAAAAGGATGCTCCAGTTGGTGGTAGGGTTTTTGGCAGAGTCCAAAAGGTGTTCCTATGCACAGGCATGGGAGGAATTTATCCATAATGGGGCTTGGTAGAGGTCGGCTGGCTGTAGTAGGAAGGAGGACATGGTCCGGTTCATAACTCTGGATAAACCCTTCTCAATCATTGCCAGTATGATCACATGGAAACTGGCAAGGATCAAAGTCATGGGTAAGCTGGGACACCATCCACGTGGAGGCTGGGATGGAAGATGCTGGAGGGTTGGGCCATGGAGAGGGGCAGTTGGGGTAGGAGGAGAAGAACACTGACAAGGGGTTTGTTTGGGAAAGTTCTGGAACTTCTTGCCGGCAATGTGATGGGGCAGAAGAGATTATCTTGTTCACACAATATTGTGGATGTTTTTCAGGGCCTTTCGTGTGTCAGAATTGCTGGGTGGTAGGGGTGAACTAGGAATCAGTGGGATTAGGTCTCCAGCAATGGGTTGGGGGTGGTACTCCCCTTGCACAAATCCAAAATGATCAGAGATACCTAGGGAAGATGGTGGTATTGCAGGGTTTTCCAGTTCAAGAACTCTGTCACGTTTTGTTGGGAGAGCGGTTGCAGAGAATCTCAGGGGACATAAGCGGGGAGCTTTCTGCCATGCTAGCGGGCACGGACGACATTGTTTCAGCTCTTGCCGATATTGTGCAAGGCCTTGGCTCATGTTGGGGAGGACCCAGGGGCTTTCAGAATGCACTCCTTCAGCATTCGGAGAAGGATGGAGCAGAGATAAGATCATGAGTTTGGGGAGATGGTCTTTCGATTGCTATCACCAATATGTGCGTTTGGTGGGGGTGGGGTGGGTCTTTTTTGGTGTCACCCATGTTTTATTTTTGCAGATGCTGTTGATGGCCCAGAGGCTGTTGATTTAGAATGTAGGACATTCACTTATCAAATGGGCTGAGGGGCACGAGGCTAGGAGGGGGTCACATATCGAATTTAGGCATTGATGACAAACCGTGTACTGTGAAATGGCACAGTAGAGGAGATGGAAAGAATGAGATGGAAAGAATTGTTGGAATGTTTAAATGGCTTGTTGAGCTGACATAGATGTGCAAATGTTTCGTTGATTCACCTCAGGGAGAATAACATGATGGTGTGCAAAGGGTTAGCAGTGCTCAAAGATGAAAAATAATCTGAAGGAGATAAAGCAGCAGTGGTTAGGGTGTCACGTCAAATGATCAGAGTTTGTTCTACAGAGGGAATGGAGGGGTGTAAAGCATCCCTCTGCAATTGACAAGACTAGGAGGAAGATAAACAAAGGTGTGTTCCTTTTGCAGAGACAAAGATTTCAGCAGAGTGGAGTATCCTGAGTTGAGGTACAACACAGTTGAATTATGTCAGAGTGGTGGGGTGCATTTATCTCGCTTTGGGATGGAATTGTACCTTATACAACTATGGGAAGCACGTGATAAGACATTGTATTTGCACAGGTGAAAGGAGCGTTCCTAGTGGGGGTGGAGGAGAACTGTGTGGGGGGGTCTGAGTGGAGGTGGGTAATCAAGTTGGCATTATTCTGGAACAAGGTTGTTGTTCTCATAGGTGAACAGTAGAATTTGGGGGTCAACACAACAGTTAAACCTGAATGGAACAACGAATAAAATGTTACGCTGTAGGAATGTGGATAGTTAGATCTTAATAGATGTAGGTTAAGTGGAAGGAGAATGAAAGGTTAAACTATCAACAGCAGGGTAGGAGTTTTGAGGAAGTTGTAGGTATAAACATGTGAAGGGGCGGGTACTTTAGGATTGGGGAATCAGTAATGGTAGGTGGTTTTGTGTATGGTGAGGGTTCGTTTTGTAAAGGCAAAGGCCTAAGATTTTATTCTGTGATGCACATGTTTTCAATAAAGTGGTCTTTTCCACACCAAACATCTGTCTCTGTGATCTGTGCTGCTTATTTCACCCAATGGGATTTGGGAGGCAGCCAACTAGAGGGATGTCTGACCCCAGGATGATTGGGGGATATTAGCCCAGGCTGCAGGTGGGCTGTTTGGGCTTTTCCATTGTGTCATCATATATCACACATACAAAGTCAGACATTTTGTAGCTATTATCCTATTTCTCTTTGGAGAGTTGTCCCTGTTGGTGCACAATGAGCCCTACCCTGTTCTAGTCATTTCGGTTACATTCTTTTTTTCATATCTGTTTGGGTAGCTTCAAGTAATTTCAGGTGCACAGGGGGCTGGGATTATTATGTGTTGTCCCTTGAAGCAGGTGTAAGGCGGCGGGTTGTCAAGTTGGCATGATTCTGGAGCAAGGTTATTGTTGTTGCCATAGGTAAACATGAGTATTGGGGGGTGTCAGCAAAGTTAAACCTTGATGGAACAAGGAATACAATTGAATGCTGCATGAATTCAGATGCCTAGATCTTAACAAATCTAGGTTAAGTGGTAGGAGAATTAAAGGTTAAAAGATCAACAGCAAGGTAGGAGTTAGCAAGTTGTAGGTTAAATACCTGAAGGGGCAGGTAGTTTAGGGGTGGGGGAATCGTGATGGTAGATTTGTGTCTAGCGAGGTTTGGTTATGTAAAGGCAAAGGCCGAAGGTTTTATTCTGTGATGCACACCTGTTTTCAACAAAGCTGCCTTTTCTAAACCAAAAATACATCTCTGTGATCTGTGCTGTCCCTTTTCACCCAGTCGACATCGAAGCAGACGTTATGCCCTCAAGATTGATATATCTTGTTTGCAAAGCGTTATGGCACTGGGCAATGCCCATTTCATGCGAAGTACATTAAAAAATGAAGGATTGATTGATCAAGGTTTTCAAGTGACTGAATTTAGGAGATTAGAAAAAATGGTCCCTGGCGTCTGTATGTGGTGATAGGAAGGAGTGGGAGACATTTTTGCTGAGAACCTTCTTTTGAGATTGGAGCTTGGCTATGACATCAAGGTAAATGGCCACAAAGACCCTAGGCTTACACGCAGCCTAAATAAATCAATATTAATCGTATGACTCGGTGCCACGAAACTGCACAAATAAGCATAGAGGGCTTACCCTCTCGGAACACCAACTCCAGTGACTGTATAAAGGATTCACTGGACATACTAGTTTCTATGAAACTGCAAAAAAGTAGCTGACCAGTGGGTTTGTTCCCCTTGGTTCTCTGCACAATTCGCCAAATTAAAAAAGAATGCAAAAAATTGAAAGGGAGTGGAGGAAAAGCTATGATGCTACCATCAAGCTATATTATAAAAAAAGCAAGGAGTATCAGTATGCCATAAAAGAAGCACAAATATCCTATCTTAATACTAGGATTGAAAATGAACCAAATTCATCAGAGGAACTATATAAGATAGAAAACTATTTTATGAAACGAGCCAGTATGTTTCCAGTCCCCTGCCTTCTCAGTCTCGCTGCAATATGTTAGTTAATTACTTTCTTGGAAAAGTTAACAGTATTTACGCTACTTTGGCACGGGACTCAGTACCCACAATGATGTTAAAAATATGCCCCATGATGGGCTGGGAAGAGACAAGCTAGGAAGAATTAAAAAAACTTATAAAAACAGTAAAATCCAGAGCCCCGTTTGATCTGGCACCTCTTGGCATACTGACGAGAGGTCAAAATGTAATCTTCCCAGAACTGATGGACTTTTTTAAACACTCACTCGAGAGCAGTAATGTCCCAGATACTGGGAAACATGCATTTGTTAGACCATCCATATCCTTGGATTCTATGCAGGTGGAAAATCACAGGAAAATCCCTGGTGTTAGCAAATAACTGGAGAAATGTGTCAATGAACATGACTCCTCATTTGTGGAGCATCACGGAATACTACATTTTGCCTAAACAGATTTCTGTCCCGCAGTTACCAAAGAAACAGCATTATTAGAGGTCACAGAAGAACTGAAAAAAAATCCTTGATCAAGGCGGCTCAGCAGCAGTTATACTGTTAGACCTACGTGCAGCCTGTGACACGGTATCCCATCTAATCTTAATTCGGAGACTAAAAGATACCGGAATTACTGACGCAGCCCTAAAATGGTTTGCCCCATTTCTGAACAAAAGAAGCGTTCAAATTTGTAAGGGACCTTTCTACTCAGCTTCCCCCCTATTAAAATGTGGGGTCCCACAGGGCTTATCACTGAGCCCCACTCTTTTTAATCTTTATGTCCGCCTACTTTCAGAGATCATATGCTCCCATGAACTTTCAATGGTGTCATATGCAGGTGACAAGCAGATTGCTACTCATGCCTGACACAGCAGCAATGTCTTGTCAACTCAATTCATATTTAAGGCAACTTGCAAACTGAATGTCTTACAGCATGGCAACAAAATGGAAATACAAGTTGTTGGCAACAATCCTTCTATTTGAAAGGAAATATGTTGGCCTAATTCATTCGGGGAACATCTTTCTCCTAAATCTGGAATAAAAACTCTGGGGGATCTAATCAATAATAACCTCACTAAGGAGGATCCATGCCAGAATACTAGCTTCAAGCTGTTTTGAACTATTGAGAACCCACAGGAAAATGATGGGCTGGTTACCATGCCCCACTTGGAGAGTGGTTCCTAGACTATGGTAATTATGTATATATCAGAAGTCCCTGAGCTGTGATTAAAAAAAAAAAACTCCAAATGACCCAAAAGCCAGCGGACAGGACTCTTTTGGAAATACTGAAACAACACTGTTGCACCCTCATTAGTCTCCTTACACTGGCTGCCGGCATACAAAAGGACACAGGTCAAAACATTATGCGTAGCACATCGGGAGGTGAATATGAAGAGGCCACAACTTTTAAAACCTCTCATATGTCCCTACTGTCCTAGTCACACATTACCATCCATTAATCTAGAAATACTCACTGTTCGCAGATCAAGAAAGCAGGTGCGGAGGATTCTCTTTCTCATATCTTGCACCCAAACTGTGGAATACTCTACCAGAAGCACTCAAGAAGAACAAGGACGAACTTAGTTTCATGAGACAGCTTGAGACATTTATGTTAATCTAATATACAACAATTGTGAGTCTGGTAAGATCCAGAGTGTGAGAGGCCCGTTGGGTAGCTAAGTAATTTAGAAGTGCTGAGAATAGAATAGATCAGAACAATGGTGAGGACCCTACGATGTGAGTTCCATAGTAAAACACCCAATGAGTACACAGAGTGATGCTGAAGAATGAATCCTATGGCACTCATGAAATTAAGATGGAATAGAACCAAGATGGGTGAGAAGAGACCTGCTTTGGAGTTGCCTTGCCATGGGATGACAGGGAATGATGGTGGCACTATAGGCATGATTCAGAGTTTGAGACGGTATTCTGTTGCAAGCCCAATGGACCAACAGTATGTTGACAACAGAACCTAATGCTGCGTGGGCATTGACATACTCCTCAGACATTGGAGGTATGCCACCCTACTGTCCACTCGATTTAGAGTGGGCTGGGTGGTGTTTTTTTGCTGTTTGTCACTGCCATGCAACAGTAAAAATAAAATAATGACCATCACACAATGAGAGAACTCCCATGGTGTGAAGGACATTAGTTTAGATTTTTTTTCTTAAAAAGTCCCACTTTTGGAGTATGTTTTTGAAAAAGTTAAAAATTTGGAAAATATTGATGGCTGGCTGTCATCTTTTGACAGAGCCATCCTAAAACTTTTCCAACATTTACAGGAACTCCTCTGAGCTGTATTCCAGAGTGTAGATGGTGCTCCCACTTGCTGTAGTGGTGGAGAAACAGAAGAGAAGCCTGCTTGAGAGGGCCGTGAGCTGGCCTAACAGGTCAGGAATGGTGGGGTGTTGACATGGCCAGGGCTGGTTTCCATAGGTTATCAGAGGACTCCCGAAGCAGACAACAAAAGGTGAACATAGCAAGCATGCTAAACAATTGGAACATGGTATGAATCAATACTAATTAAGCCACTGGGTGCAAAGACATGACTCGGAGCTGATAGACAAAGTGGACAGGTTCCATTGAAGAAAAGAGAGTGCAGCGACCTCTACAAAACAAAACATTGTTTGTGGCTCAACAGCCACAAGCGAGGAAAAGAGAAACACTGCACAGTGACCCCTATGAAGTGGTTTCATAAGGAGCAGGTGCTTACCAGGCAAATAATCTGAGTAGATCCATCTCTCACTGCCAGCCTGGTAAGGAAAGGAGAGTGCAGCAAGATGCAATAGACCTAGACAAAGTCCCAATAACACAAACAGATACGAGTTCGGAGTGTAAAGTCATTCCTTGAGACACTGACAGATGGTCTGTAGCCAACTTCTCCTTTTATCAAAGAAAATTATATGGAAAAGCAGATATGAGGGTTTGGGGTGAGATAGAGCACTAAGCCTGTCCATAAATGAGAACACAACACGACGCAAAGAAAAACATTGTCCATACCAGAAAATCCATGAAAGAGAATGATATTAAGACATGTACAGGCTACATGTAACATATTTGGGGATGGCTACCATTCAGTGAGAAGATATAAAGCACACAACCAACAACACATGCCTCCTAAGAGACAAATACAAAAAAGTCTTCAATTTTTCAGTACAAAGTACAACAGCAGTAGTGCATAAAATCTACAACAGCAACTTCTGCACTCCCTGTTCATCCTGCAACAAGATATGGTACTCACATAAGCAGACCTACTATCAAGCCGTGAAAAATTTAAAAATGAAATGATAAATGAGTTAAAACCAGATCTAGTCAAGAGAAGTACTGACCTCAAAACAGAACTCACCAGTAACATCAAAACCTGAGAGCAGGCAAGCGAATTCTTGATATAGAAGTGAAAATAGAAATTATTGAACCTACAGATAGATACCTATGAGCACAACGTGAAGACATTGCAAATGCAAAATGAATGGTTAACATTCAAGTGAAAAGTCATTGAAAGTTAAGCACGGTTGATTGTGTGTGTTGGAGTATCAGTTATACCTGGCTTTACTTTCCTGTATGATGCATGTAAAACTCAATAAAAAATGTGAGTAAAAATACTTCAGAAGTTATCACTTTCTCTTAAATGCTTTCTCTAAAAAGCTTAAGAAGACAATGAAAGATTTAGGCTTACATTACTCAAGAAGGGAATTATACAGCATCAAGTGAGATGCTAAGAGGGGAATCGTGTTAGGACGTCCAACCTTATTAAGTGAACTTACAAGGGAGACGCGTATAGGCCAATAGACCTTTTGACTGCGCTTCGAGTTGTTCCACCATATAATCACGTAACTATACAAATCCATAGCAAATAGCAATCATTGACATCAATAATCAATAAGAGTCAGTAATTTGCACACACCATGAACTTGCAGTCATGAATAACCACACCTTTATGTAAAAGTTAGAATGTTTATTTCCCTATATTAACAATGCTAATGTCACGTAACTTAATCTCAAAATCAAATGATAAACATACAGAAACAATACTGGCTGACCAAAGGGGCGAAATAATTGCAATCTAATCAAAGCTTGAGCTACTACACATTGTAAGGTTACAGTACAATAATACGAATAGCTGCGCAAATGAACTAGCATACATTTAGATTCAGCAAAGAAAAGACATCAACTTTTATTACACATAGCGAACTTCAGCAGTGAGGACCCTAACTACCATCAGATTAGAATAGCATGTCTGGGCATCATGAAAAACAATTTAGTCAACACAAATTTGGAAGAACATCTAAATACGGCTCTATCAAAATAGCGGTTGGTAGCTAGAAACAAAAGCAATTATATATAATAATCAGTAACATTGTCTTATACCTTGCCTCAATATGGTTCAGCAAGCTGTGACAATCTTCATCAATAGGACATCAGTTCTGTCAGCAAGACATCAGGATTCAGCATCAAAGTTCAGAAAAGCAACGTCTCTTCATATAGTTTGGAAAAGAATTACAACTAAGCGTTCAGAAAGTAAGGGGAAAATGGCCTCCCTAGACAGTTCGAAAGAATAGAGCTGATGGCGTATCCTCTCCCGGTGCAGTCCGCCTAAGTTAGATTCCCTAAAACTACGTCCCACATCCCTAGTGGTCAAAGAATCACATGTTTACATTTAGTCCAATGAAATTAAAACCCCCTATCTAAAGTTTTACTACGGCATGGTTTAAATGTCGATGATCGGCTTCTCTTCTCTTGTTCCCATCGTTCGGGTTGTCAGGTATCAATATTGTTGCAACTTATACTCCAGTCATTGCATTCATGATCTTTTCCTGGGAAGGTCATTCTTACACATAGTACGCTATACAATGTTTCCCTAGCTATTACCACATCTTCTAGTAATCGGTTTCTCATGAGAACGAACTTCAGCTACAAGCACATGGTCAGTACAGTGGAAAATCACAATTTAATTCTCTAAACAGCCATTTTATAAGTCGCCTAAGAAATGTGGCTTGATATGAGACCGCGCAACTAGGCCCAAGACCTCGCTAAGTTAAGGCCTAAGATTACTAAAGCAAATACATAATACATAAGTCTTAATGTGACATATTACTACATTAATCAAACATAAGCTCAACATGTCATATTAATAAACCATTAATTAGTACACTTTGTGAATATTGGGGGACACTCACGTGGGTGCAACATCAAATAAGTGCATTACTTTTCTCTACATTAATACATTTTCTACTCAAATTCAACACTCAGAATACATGAATATTCAATAATAAAATTCAGTGTTAACAATCCCTCCTCTGATGACTATATGTGTCAACATACTAAGGCCCTCATTATGACATTGGCAGTAAAGCCCGCTTACCGCCACACTGGCGGCTGCCAACATACCGCCACAGTGACACACACACACCAATCTACAGAATACAGCCACATACACAAATCCGCCATACCAAAGGTCAGTGATAAACTGGTGGTCCCAAAACCCATACCGTTACGCCAGCAAAATAACGCCCACCACATTATGACCCACGAATCACCACGGCGGACATTCAACGCCAGTAAGCCATTGGCAGTACAGAATGGACACCCACATACAAAACAAAAATTTGCCAATACCAAATACACACACCTGACACCCATACACACACCACACCCACACACCCACACCACTATAAAACATACACCCATATTACCCACAACCCCTTACAAACACTAATTGCCACCAGGTGTTACGACTCTGTCGTCACATCTCTCGGGGACGCTGTCAAGGGTCTATCGGTAGCCTGGAAATCACCTTGAGCACTTATCTAGCGTCCCTTGCTGACTCCCGTTTGTTTTTCTTTTCGCTATGGTATGCTTTTGTAGAATTACATTTGCTTCCTAGGACTGCAAATCTGATAATGCACAGCCTGGTAGTCAGGAAAGTCTGGATTCTGTTATGCATTGTTTTCTATGGGAGAAGTCCAGTCGCTCCTTTTCACCTGATCCTCTCCTCCAGGACTTTGCGAGTGTCTGAAACTACACACACCTGAGACCTCTCCTGTGCAGCCCAGTCATGTGATTCCACCTGGGGTTTGCTGCAGCTTGGAACTGCTTATAAGCAGCCATTTCCTCAAGATCCTCATTGTGCATTGGAGTTCGATTCCTTTGTGTTCCAGACCCCTTATCAGATGGTGTTCCAGTCTTGTTCCTGTTCTGTTCCAGCTTGAACCTGTTTCCTGTTTCTCTGCCCTGCTCCTGATTG
Source organism: Pleurodeles waltl (assembly GCF_031143425.1). Taxonomy (NCBI): domain Eukaryota; kingdom Metazoa; phylum Chordata; class Amphibia; order Caudata; family Salamandridae; genus Pleurodeles; species Pleurodeles waltl. The sequence continues at coordinate 894,383,447 of NC_090448.1, read as the reverse complement.
TTCCAGCCAGAGTCTGCTCCCTATTTGTTAGCCTTGTACCTGTTTGTTTCTTCCAGAGCCTGCTCCCTGTTTCTCTGTCCTGTTCCTCCCTTGTTTCAGCCTGAACTTGCTCTCTGTTTCCCAGTCCTGTTTGCTGCTTATTCCTACTCCTTGTATTTCAGCCCTGTCCTTGTGTGTTCCAGCCAGAGCCTGCTGTCTGTTTCCCATTCCTGTTTCTGTTTGTTCCAGCCAGAGCTTGTGCCCTGTTTTCTAGTCCTATTCCTGCCTTTTCTTCAGCCTCAATCTGTTCCCAGTTCTTGCCTCTACCTCTTACTTTGTTCCTTCTGTTTCCGTTTCCTCTTGGGTATTTGTGTCTGGTAAGTGTTCTATCAGTCTTCACCAGTGTATAAGTGTTTTCCTTTGCTCTGGGATTGCCTCCTGGGTTCCAGGAGGCAGTTTCAGCCCCCATCCTTTGTCTAGTGTTATACGTTGTCTTTAGTGCCTAACAGTGACAGTGTGCTATTGCTGTTTTTCCAGGAATTGACACTGTGTTTCCAGCTGGACCCACAAGAGCTTGTCTTGTGTATGTAAGTACTATCCTTGTTTGTGCTCTAAGGGTCCAGAGACAGAATCACTTCTGCTGCCTCCTTTCTATGGGGCTTACGGGGTGACTATCTGTAAGAGAAATCTGCAAAGAGGCATTGACATTCCCTGTTGCTGTGGGAAGTTCTGAGCCCTACCCTTTGTACAACCTTAGTGGTAACCCCAGTGTGTTTGCCCATTAGTAATCCGTTTCCTGTTTGTTCACACTAAGGTTGCTGGGCTTTTACTTTCCTGTTTTCCTGTGCCTGCCAATAGCTGTCCTTTCCCGTGTATGCCTTTAGCTGCTCTTCTGCTCCAGTACACTACGTCTTTGGGATATTCTGTTACCTCAAGGTGTGTCCTGATCAGACCTGCCGGAATCCGTGACACCAGGAGACTGAGAAGAAGAGCACAGGGACAACTACACACACACACCACTTACACCCATACACCCCTCACGCACTCCACATCACACACCCCACCACATTACCCAACACACCCTCACCAACACACATCAAACAACACCCATGGCACCACAAAGGCATCTCCGTTTCACTGAGGAGGAGTTAGGGGTCATGGTGGAGGAAACTGTCAGGGTAGAGCCACAGCTCTTTGGAGCACAGATACAGCAGATATCCATTGCAAGGAAGATGGAACTATGGCGAAGAATCGTGGACAGGGTGAACGCCGTGGGGCAGCACCCAAGAACAAGGGACAACATCAGGAAGAGGTTGAACGACCTACAGGGGAAGTACCATACTATTCCATAGCAGCAAGGCACCGGCTGGCCATACAGAGGACTGGCGGTGGACCCCCAGCTCCTCCCCCACAGCTCACAGCATGGGAGGAGCAAGTACTGGCATTACTGCATCCTGAGGGACTCGCTGGAGTAGCCGGAGGACTGGACACTGGTAAGTCAACATTTAGCAATCATCACCCTCCCCCCCAAAAACCTGCATGCCATCTCACACCCTCACTCCTATTACTCCACTCCAACCCACACACTGCACCTACACATATGACTAACCACAATGCCAACCCCTGCATGCCATACCAATGCATGGACAGCCCTCCCAGCCCTGCATGGACACGCATCACAAAAGCATGCACAGAATAGGGAAACTTACAATCCCACAATACATCACCATACACAAGCAAAAGCTGGCAGGGCAACACCAACCATAGAGGGGAAGCTAGGGATGTTCAAATGTCATACACATGAAGCATAATACATCACTTACATTCCCACAGGTACCCCTGCCAATGTCAGTGGAGAGGAGGTGCCACCACTACCCAGTCCCCCAACAGAAGAGGCCCCCAGTGATGACAGTAACTCTGGACTTCTGGATCTGGAGGACCTACCTGGCCCATCAGGGGCCACTGGACAGCCGGTCACCCAAACACAGTCACAGACCATCACAGAGCCTCCCCATCAGGATCCAACACCATAGCACCCACCCAGCGTCCCCACACCTCTGTCCCCAGGACACGTCAATCAGCAGTGTGCAGGGACCCCAGGCCACACCTCACCCCCAAGACAATGAGGGACCTGGGTCAGTGGCAGTGGGCACACCATTCAGAGGACAGGGGCACAGGCCAAAAGGAAACTGGGAGGACTGCTGTGCGCCAGGGGGAGGACAGGACCAGGGAACAGACTCTCCAGGAGGCACTTTCCGAGATCCTGGGAGCCTACCAACATTCCCAGGACACAATGGGCCAGATCCTAGACAATGTGCAGGAGAACAGGCAGCTGCAGGAGGGACAGTATCAGAGGATCAGGGAGGACTTGCTGGCCATTAACAGCATCCTGATCTCCATAGCAGGGGTGCTGGCAGACATGGCCAAAATCATGAGGGAGGCAACAGCACACCAGCGGGCCTTACCACTAGCAAGCCCATTGACCAGCCCTCCACTTCCCCTGCCGCTAGTGGCCAGGAGGCCCCGCCACAGGACCCACAGGACACCAGCACCCCTCTCCCTGCAGAAGGTGAACCACCCCGCAAACTTTCCCTGCGACCCAGACAGAAGCCAGAGACATTTGCCAAGACCACAGCCAGGAAATGAGACTCTCCTTATTGTCCCCCTTGTGTCCCACTCAGTCACCTTGTCCACCTTGAACTGCCATTGCTCCCCTTCATATGGCCCCTTGGATATTGCACCTATGCTACAAACAGACAGGAACAATACTGTGGACTTTCCTCCATTATCACCCCATTATATTGCACTTTACCCTCTATTTATTAGCATTACAATAAACGCATTGGAAACACTTGACTACTAGTAATTCATGTAGTGAAACTTTGTATTGATGGAAACATCTACATCATTGCATATGAACTGTACATAGTGAGAGCATAGAAATAATAACCTGTAGCTGGCTGTAGTGATCACATCAGGACATTGTTGTCATATCTGCATGTTAGACGTGGCACCCTTGGTGTGGTCTCCCCTAACTTTTTGCCTCTGCTTCCCTGGTTGTTGATGTGTGCTGGACTCTGTTTTTGCTGTTTTTGGTACTCTGGGCACTTTACCACTGCTATCTAGTGCTGAAGTGCAAGTGCTCCTATGTAAAATGTATGAGTAATTGGATTTCCATGACTGGCATATTTGATTTACTGGTAAGTCCCTAGAACAGTGCACTAGAGGTACCCAGGGCCTGTAAATCAAATGCTACTAGTGGACCTGCAGCACTGGTTGTGCCACCCACATTAGTAGTCCTGTAATCATGTCCCAGACCTGCCACTGCAATGTCTGTGTGTGTAGTTTTAGAGTGCCAAATCGACTTGGCAAGTGTACCCACTTGCCAGGCCTAAACCTTCCCTTTTCTTACATGTAAGACACGCCTAAGGTAGGCCCTAGGTAGCCCCATGGGCAGGGTGCAGTGTATGTTTAAGGTAGGACATATACTAATGTGTTTTATGTGTCCTGACAGTGAAATACTGCCAAATTCGGTTTTCACTGTTTCAAGGCCTATCCCTCTCATAGGTTAACATGGGGGCTGCCTTTATACATGATTAAAGCATAGATTCCCTTTGGGAGCGGATGGACATGTGGAGTTTGGGATCTCTGAACTCACAATTTAAAAATACATCTTGTAGTAAAGTTTTTTTTTTAGATTAAGGCCCTCATTATAACATTGGCGGTATTGACCGCCTACCACCGCAGCGATGGTAGTCAAAACACCGTCGCCTCAGCTACCTACCATCTGCCATATTATGACCGTAGCCAGAATTCAGCCAGAAGGATGGCAGAAATACGGCAGACGACAGTAAGGTGGCGCTGCTGCCAGCAGCACTGCCACGCTAGTAGACTGCCGCAGACCGTATCATGACACATGATACGGCCTGGCGGTGTTCTGCCGGCGGATGCTGCTGCTGGCAGCAGCGCCCCTTCCCGTCTCCTCCCGGAGAACCCCCTCACATAAGGTAAGTCCGGTGCTCCGACAGGGGAGAGGGGGTGTTGTGTGTGGGGGTCTGTTTGTGGGTGCGTTCATGCGGGTGTGTGGCATGTGGAATGTGTGCGGTGCATGCATGGTTGTGAGTGTGCGTGGATGTTGTGTTGTGTGAATGAATGGGTGCTTGTATGTAAGTGTGTGTGGATGGGTGTGTGAATGGATGTATGCATGCGTGGGTGAATGTGGGTATGTGTGTATGCATGTGTATGATGGTGCGTGAATGTGCATGCCTGTCGTGGGGGGTCTCGAGTGGAAGGGGGATGGCGGGGGAGGACTCTGGGGAGGGGGAGGTGGGTGGGGGAGACCTCTATCAGTGACAGGGAACGGATTCCCTGTCACTGATAGTGCCTACCGCCACAGTTTTCGTGGCCGTAATGAAGCCATGAAAACCATGGGGGTAGGTGGGGTCATAATCCCACGGGTGGGACAGTGATGGCCGCCTGGCTGGAGGCTGAAGTCTCAAGCCAAACCGCCAATGTCATATTTTGGGGAAGAGTATTGCCAGCCTGTTGGCAGTATTCTTCTCCAAAATACCACCGTCCGCCAGGGTCATAATGAGGGCCTGTGTGTTTGAAAATGCCACTTTTAGAAAGTAGACATTTTCTTGCTTAAACCGTTCTGTGACTCTGCCTGTTTGTGGATTCCCTGTCTGGGTTAGTTTGATAGTTGGGCTGTTTGCACCTCTCTCTAGACAGTGACACAAAGGGAGCTGGGGTGTAGCCTGCATATCCTGATGAGCCATCTGTGCTACGAGGGAGGGGAGGAGTGGTCAATTACACCTGAAAGGGCTGTGCCTGTCCTCACACAATGCAGTCTCCAAACGCCTGGTGTGTGTCTGGGGCCTGGTCAGGGCAAGGCAGGATTTCACAAACAAGAGAGACTTTCCTTTGAAGTAGGCCTACTTCAAAGTCCAAAATGGGTATAAGAAGAGCACCCAAACCCCTGAAAAATTAGATCACTTCTGGACTTCAAGAGGAATCTCTGTCTGGAGAAGAGCTGAAGAGCTGAGGAGAAGTGCTGCCCTGCCTGTGACTGTGCTTTGTGGAGCTATCCTGCAGTTGCTGCTTCTGCCTGTGCAAGGGGACAAAGACTGGACTTTGTTGTGCGTTCCTGCTTGTGAAGAAATTTCGAAGGGCTTGTCCTGAGCTTGCTTCCTGTTGTTGAAGTCTAAGGGCCATCAAAGACTTCTCCTGCCAGCACCTGGACTCTCTGGACCTGCCTGGCCAAGTGGTGCCCTATCCAGTTCCTGGGGCCTTGGAAGGTGAAGATGCGGCTGAAAAACAACGCGACACCGGCGTTGCGTCTGTAATCAAAGCTCCCCCTGCATTGCGGCTGGAAGATCGATGCACGCAGCTGGAGAAACGACGCGCAACACCCGCTGACGGAGGCTGATAACGTTGTTGCCCACACAGCGCAGTTTTCCTTATACCGTGCGGATGGATTTTCAACGAAACATCTCTGGGCGCAGAAAAACGACGTATCGCTCTCCTGCGGTCTCGCTTGTGGGTGAGAAATCGATGCATCACTAGCCTTTTCCGCCTCACACTCACCCGTGCGTGTTATTTTGATGCTACCCAGGTACTTTTTAACGCTAACAGTGTTTTTACTGTTCTCTCAAGGATTTAAGACTGTTTTTGCTTTTTAATTCCTAACTTCAGTTGTGTATGGGGGATTTTTGTTGTTTTGGTCTTGTTCCGTTTAGATACATATTTTCGATTTTTCTAAACCTGTGTTGTGTCATTTTGTAGTGTTTTCTCTAAGTTACTCTGTGTGTTGGTACAAATAGTTTACACCTACACTCTGAAGTTAAGCCTGCCTGCTCGTGCCAAGCTACCAAGGGGTGAGCAGGGGTTAGCTGAGGGTGATTCTCCTTTACCCTGACTAGAGTCAAGTTCCTTGCTTGGACAGGGGATAACCTGACTGCCAACCAAAGACCCCATTTCTAACACACCAACATCTGTAAAATGATAATCCATAGGTGACAGTAAATAGAGGTAAAAAGTGGGAAATGTCATAATGCCACAGCCACACAGAATACACCAATAGTCATAGAAATGTGAAGTTGCAATGTATCACCTATGTGTTATTGGAAGTACTGACGTATAAACTGATGTTCACATCCTCATCCTCTGCCTCCTCATCCTCACTGTCCTCAGGGTCTACTGCTGCCACATGGGCATCTCCAGTCTCCTCCTCCTCCACATACAGACGAGCATGCACACAAGGCAACACACAAGAGTGGCACAGGCAAACACAAGCACCACACTTCATCCCACAGGCACTCACACAAACACCATACAGTTGCAGACATGACAACATCCACAGCCTCCACTGCCTCCCCCTCTTCCTCCTCCTCCACCTCCCTCCCAGTCACGTCCACACTCACACCTGCATGCACTACATCTACATCCACTATCCGCATCACCACACCAAGCAGAACACACACCTCACTGGCAGACACCTCCACAACAACCATGCACGTGTTCCCTGTGTCCTCTCCCACTGTGTCTATCCCCCCGTCCTAAGGGACACAGACGCAAGCATTCACACACCCAACAGCCACCCACCTCACATCAGCATACAGCCCATGCACCTGCACCCAAATCCAGCAGACATAAACCTCCAACAACCACTCCCTCATCCTCCTTTCCCATTACTCCTTCCTCCTCCCGCCCCACCGTCCCTAAAAAGCTTTTCCTTTCCCAATTTGACCTCTTCCCTACCCCCTGTCCTGCACGTATGGGCAGGGTACCAAGGACACAGCCCAGCACCTCAGCCAAACAGTCTACGGGGACAGTGGTAGCACCACCTACTCGTGGTGGGAAGGATACCAGACCTACAACACAGAAGTGGAAGGAGCCAGCACCACCAGGGAAGAAGGGTAAAGGGCCTGCACCACCAGGGAAGAGTGTGAAGAGTCCTGCACCATCAGGGAAGAGTGTGAAGAGACCTGCACCACCAGGGATGAGTGAGAAGGAGCCTGCACCACCTGTGAAGAAAGGGAAGAGGCCTGCACCAGCTGTGAAGAAGGTGAAGGAGCCTGCACCACCAGGCAGAGAGGGGAAGAGCCCATCCACCCCTGCCAGGAAGGGTAAGGGACCCACGACCCACAGACAGGAGGAGAGGAGGCACTCTACGCCAGCGGAAGCTGTCAGGCTAACACCGCAACCACCACCACCACCAGCTGCACGGGGCCCCCACCGCCAGCTGTGTAAGTGCAGGCATCAGGGAGTGCAGGGGCTGCCCAGGAGGCTTCTCCAGCCACCACCACAGCGCAGCCCTGGGACAGTGCAGGGGCTGCCCAGGAGGCTCCTCCAACCACCACCACAGTGCAGCCGTCACCGCCAGCGGACGCCATGTAGGCCACACTCCAGGGGCTGCTGTGAGAGTTTGCCCCCTCCAGAACCAGAGGGCAAGTCGCCCACTCCAGAGACTGTGGCCTTGCACTCCCCAGGAGAAAGTAATGGGCTTGTTGCCCCCTCCAGAACCAGTGGGCAAGTCACCCACTCCAGAGACTGTGGGCTTGCACTCCCCAGGACAAATCAATAGGCATGTTGCCCCCTCCAGAACCAGTGGGGACGTTCCCGTATTCGGATGAGGTGCCCCCCCTTTCTGCATAGGTACCTTTCCACTTGCAAAATGATGCCCCTGCAGTGTTCTCTACGGCTGGGTCAGGAAACAGGTTGGGCCTTGGACTGTGCACTGTGGCCTTGTGTGCCCTCATGACTTTGGAATTGGAATGGGCATTGGCCCTTTATGGACATTTGTATATATTTGGATTGTGTGGTGGATTTTGCTATGCTAATACATTGTCGTTACTCCAGCATTATGGTTCGTGTTTTATTATGCTGTGTGTTGTGTGCCATTGGTTTACGTGTGCAGCTGGTGCTCTATATGGTGTGTGTGTTGTGTGTGTGTGTGTGTCACTCTTGTTTTCCTCCCACCCTCCCTTGTGTGCTACGTGGCTGTACTCACCGTTGTCGTCTTCGTCGGTGATGGTGTTCCAGATGGAGCATGATGTAGAAGATCATCGGGAAGACTTGCAGTTTGGGTTCCATGGCGGCCTGGTTCTTCCCTGTATCTCCAATGGTGAGTCCTTTCACTTCTAAGCTCTGTTTCTGACAGGCTTTTGATGGCATTGGTACCCCCCAAAAAAGGTGCGGGTTGGCAGTGTCATAATATGGTGGGCGGTACTTTGTCTTCCGCCTGGCTGTAAGTGGCTACTGCCGTGGTGAGTGTTGTTTCCGCCATGGCAGTTGGTGTGGTACATTGGCTGTCTATGGGAGTTATCACCGCCATGGTCATAATTTGGTGGTACTTCCCGCCAGCCTCTTGGCGGTATTACCGCCACTTTAACACTCACCGCCAGGGTCATAATGAGGGCCTAAATCTTCTCCCAAAATTTGTTCTTTTGCTTTAGCTTAAAATTTTGCCATCTCTATCTCCTTAAATCTTCATTCCCTTTTTGAATTTTCCCTAAACAAATTTTCCCTTTTCATTTCTTCCCACCTCTGATCATTTTTCATTTTCTTCAGTTAAATCATTCTACATAATTTACATATCCCCCATGCTCCAATTATGCAAATCACAATAATCAATATTCCTTGTATTATTTTCAATATTATCCCTTTCCCAGTGTTGCTGAGCCAATTTCGCACTGAAGCAACTCCTTTCCCAACTTTTCACCAAACACCTGGTTCTTTCTAAATCAGCACTTTCATTAGTCAGATTAGAAAGTAAGCTTCTAATTTCTTTACTATTGTCAGGAATATATGAGCAGCAATGCCTCGAATTAAGCATTTTGCAAACTCTGCCTTCTTTTGCTAAATGAATGTCTAAAGCAAGGTGGTTCTGAAGAGTAATAGATCTTAACACAGGCACTTCTGTATCCATTAGGATCATGGCTCCTGAAAATGTTGTCAACGTGTTATCCACAATAGTACACAACTTTTGAATCTTTATAGAATTCTGAACAACTCCTACTGAAGGAATTATTGCTCCAAATATATCTCCCACTGTACCATAAGGAGACTCTCTCTTTTCTCTACTATGATGTAATCTGTCAATTTCGGTAATCTTTTCAAGTCATCAAGTTGGAATATCTTCAGGAAACTATCCCCAAGTAACATGTGCCATACCATCGTCTTGGAAAACGATAATAAGCATTAGGTCCACAAATGTAATATATACCAGAAATTGCTGGATCCTGACTGTTAGACTTGGCATCCTTGGCGTGGGTCTCCTAACATTTTGCCTCTGTTTCCCAGGTTGTTGATGTGTGCTGGACTCTGTTTTTGCTGTTTTTGTTACTCTGGGCACTTTACCACTGCTATCAATTGCTAATTTGCAAATGCTCCTATATAAAATGTGTATGTAATTGCATCTCCATGATCAGCATATTTGATTTACTGGTAAGTCTCTAGTACAGTGCACTAGAGGTCCCCCTGGCCTGTAAATCAAATGCTACTAGTGGGCCTGCAGCACTGGTTGTGCCACTCACATTAGTGGCTCTGTAATCATGTCTCAGACCTGCCACTGCAGTGTCCGTGTGTGCAGTTTCTAACTGCCAATTCGACTTGGCAAGTGTACCCACTTGCCAGGCCTAAACCTTCCCTTTTCTTACATGTAAGGCACCCCTAAGGAAGGCCCTAGGTAGCCCCATGGGCAGGGTGCAGTGTATGTTTAAGGTAGAGCATATACTAAAGTGTTTTATATGTCCTAACAGTGAAATACTGCCAAATTCGGTTTTCACTGTTGCAAGGCCTAGCCCTCTCATAACATGGCGGCTGCCTTTAAATATGATTAAAGCATAGATTCCCTTTGGGAGCGGATAGATGTGGAGTTTGGGGTCTCTGAGCTCACAATTTAAAAATATATCTTTTAGAAAAGTTGATTTTGAGATTGTGTGTTTGAAAATGCCACTTTTAGAAAGTGAGCATTTTCTAGCTTACACCATTCTGTGACTCTGCCTGTTTGTGGATTCCCTGTCTGGGTCAGTTTGACAGTTGGGCTGTTTGCACCTCTCTCTAGACAGTGACACAAAGGGAGCTGGGATGTAGCCTGCATATCCTGATGAGCAATCTGTGCTAGGACGGAGGGGAGGAGTGGTCACTTACACCTGAAAGGGCTGTGCTGTCCCTCACACAATGCAGTCTCCAACCTCCTGGTGTGTGTCTGGGGCCTTGCCTGGGAAAGGCATGATTTCACATACAAGAGACTTTCCTTCGAAGTAAGCCTACAGCAAGGGCCAAAATGAGTATAAGAAGGGCACCCACAACCGCAGACTTTAGATCACCTCTGGAAATCAAGAGGAACCTCTGACTGAGACTCCTGCTCTGCCAAGTTGTGCCCTATCCAGTTCCTGGGGCCTTGACAGGTGAATCTGGCAGACCAAGATTGAAAATCCACACACAGGTTGCCGTGTGGGGAAATTTCCAATGCAACCTCCGAGACGCGGCTACAGAAACGACGCGCTGCCTGCCCCGCTGCTGAAATCGCCACACCACCTGCTGCGTGGCTGGAAGATCGACGCACGCAGCTGGAGAAACAACACGCCACACCGCTAACGGAGGTGGTAACATCGTAACCCACACAGCGCGGTTTTGCTGATAACGTGTGGCAGGATTTTCTACGCAAACCTTGCTGGGCGTGAAAAAATGAAGCAACGCCTGCCCGCACCCGAGTGCTGCCCGGATCGACACATCGCTCTCCTGTGAAGAGGAAAACCGACACACGCCGACCCGACCGGAGAAGGAGAAACAACGCACGATCTCGCTTGCGAGTGAGAAATCGACGCACTGCTTACCTTTTTTGATGCACACTCGCCCGTGCGAGTTAATTTAATCCTACCCAGGTACTTTTCAACGCTAACAGTGTTTTACCTGTTTACAAAAGGATTTAAGACTCATTTGCTTTTAAAATTAATAACTTGACTTGTGGATGTTGGATTTTTGTCATTTTGGTCTTGTTTAGTTTAGATAAATATTTTCAATTTTTCTAAACCTGTGTTGTGTCATTTTGTAGTGTTATTATTAAGTTACTGTGTGTGTTGGTGGAAATACTTTACACCTAGAACTCTGAAGTTAAGTCTGCCTGCTCGTGCCAAGCTACCAAGGTGGTGAGCAGGGGTTAACTGAGGGTGATTCTCCTGTAACCTGACTAGAGTGAGGGTCCTTGCTTGGACATGGGGTAACCTGACTGTCAACTAAAGACCCCATTTCTAACACTGTCAATTCAACATTAATATACATTTACTCTGAAACAAAAACACAGTCCTAAATTCACTAATTCACACAAACAAAGTGTGATTTAGGTCTATATACACAAAGCTTCCCTACGTGTTGCGCATCTAAAGCTAATTTCCCTCGTGTCTTTATTTCACTAGAAGCATCATCATTTCTAAAAGTCCTTTTCTCTAAACTCTTTTCTAACTTCTCCTTTAATGCCTTTCTCTTGTCATTTGTTTGATCTAAGAAGCTCTTTTCTAGTGGTGTAAGCAAGCATGTCAGATTATTCTTGTGCGCATATGCAATACCAAAAGTTAATGGAGGCTCAAAGAAACTCCCTACTAACACTATGGCCCTCATTCTGACCCTGGCGGTTGGTGATAAAGCGGCGGCCAAGCCGCCAACAGGCCGGCGGTCTAAAATATGCAATTCTGACCCTGGCGGGAACCGCCAACACAGCCCGCCAACTTAACACTCCGCCCGCCACAGCGGTACAAACAAACAGCGCGGCGGTTCCCGCCAACAGCCAGGCGGCAGACAATGTACCGCCCACCCTATTACGACCCACCAATCTGCCACCTTTTCCGGGGCGGGAGCACCGCCGATAAGAACACGGCGGAAACAGACTACGAACGGGAAAACGCTCACCTCTACGCACTCCACGCGAGATTCCGGCAGCATGGAACCAGAGTTGCAGGTCATCCCCGCACTCCTATTCCTGCTCATATACCAGGAGCACGCCCGGCGGCGCGGAAGACATCGGTGAGTACTGCACCTACGACACAGGGGAGGGAAAAGATTACCGGCACACACCCACCCACCCACACCCACTACAACACACACATCAATGCATTCCCACAGATCACTGTCACAACCCACAAACCACCCCCCTCCGAAATAATGCAAAGACCAAAAGAAGAGATCATAAACGGGCAGATATATTGAAATATGGACACCAGTAATCGCAATAAATAAATAAACTATATACAAAATATATACAGCTACTAAATGTAGTCCAACCACTGTCCGTGGATCACAGGGGTCCTGTGCAAAGGGGCAAGGCCCAGTCCCACGACAAGAACTCCACGGAGAGAACACTGCAGGGGCATCAGAAAGAAAATAGGACAGGCACCTCAGGGGGAAGGGAAGGGGGGGCACCTCAGCCACTTGAGTACACGACGCCAGATCCACGAGGGGACTCCATGACCACTGGCCCATCCTGGGGAGAGCAAAGCCACAGTCCAAACAGTCCATACAGTGGGTGGCCTGCCCACTGGGCCATCCTGGGGAGAGCAAAGCCACAGTCCAAACAGTCCATACAGTGGGTGGCCTGCCCACTGGGCCATCCTGGGGAGAGCAAAGCCACAGTCCATACAGTCCATACAGTGGGTGGCCTGCCCACTGGGCCATCCTGGGGAGAGCAAAGCCACAGTCCAAACAGTCCATACAGTGGGTGGCCTGCCCACTGGGCCATCCTGGGGAGAGCAAAGCCACAGTCCATACAGTCCATACAGTGGGTGGCCTGCCCACTGGGCCATCCTGGGGAGAGCAAAGCCACAGTCCAAACAGTCCATACAGTGGGTGGCCTGCCCACTGGGCCATCCTGGGGAGAGCAAAGCCACAGTCCATACAGTCCATACAGTGGGTGGCCTGCCCACTGGGCCATCCTGGGGAAAGCAAAGCCACAGTCCATACAGTCCATAACAGACCCCACTGCCACTGGAGGAGGCAAGTTGGCCAGAGGACATCCTGCAGCCCTGCCCGAGATAGATCCTGCCCTGCCACGTCTGCCAAAGGGCCAGCGGTTCTTGCCTTGAAGGGCCCAGTTCAGCGGTTCCTGAGACGGCGGGGCCCAGTTCAGCGGTCCTTGCCCTGAAGGGCCCAGTTCAGCGGTGCTTGAGACGGCGGGGCCCAGTTCAGTGGTCCTTGCCCTGAAGGGCCCAGTTCAGCGGTTCTTGAGACGGCGGGGCCCAGTTCAGCGCTCCTTGCCTTGAAGGGCCCAGTTCAGCGGTGCTTGAGACGGCGGGGGCCCAGTTCAGCGCTCCTTGCCTTGAAGGGCCCAGTTCAGCGGTGCTTGAGACGGCGGGGCCCAGCGGAGCGGTTCTTGAGACGGCTGGGCCCAGCGGAGCGGTGCTTGAGACGGCGGGGCCCAGTTCAGCGCTCCTTGCCTTGAAGGGCCCAGTTCAGCGGTGCTTGAGACGGCGGGGCCCAGCGGAGCGGTTCTTGAGACGGCGGGGCCCAGTTCAGCGGTGCTTGAGACGGCGGGGCCCAGTTCAGCGCTCCTTGCCTTGAAGGGCCCAGTTCAGCGGTGCTTGAGACGGCGGGGCCCAGTTCAGCGGTCCTTGCCCTGAAGGGCCCAGTTCAGCGGTTCCTGAGACGGCGGGGCCCAGTTCAGCGGTCCTTGCCTTGAAGGGCCCAGTTCAGCGGTTCTTGAGACGGCGGACGGTCTATGGCCAACTGCTAATTGCCTGGTGGTGCCCTCCTGGGTAGCGGGGATGGTGCTCCTTCACTGCCCACCTGGGCTGTGGGTGGTGGGGCCCTCCTGGCCAGCTGGGCTGGGTCCTCCCTGGGCAGCGGCTATGGGGGTGGTGGGCTCTCCCGGGGCAGCTGTGCCGGTTCCTCCCGGGGCAGCGGCTATGGGGGTTGTGGGCTCCTCCTGGGCAGCAGGCCTGCTGCCTGACCTCTCCGACTTGCTGCCCTTGCCCTCCTTAGTCGTCGGCCTGTGGCCCTTTCCTCCCTTTGGAGCTGTGGCTGGTGACTGTCTCTGGGTGGTGTCCGGGGGGGATGTAGAAGGCGGGCTCCTGCGGCGCCCCTTCCGCCTTCTGCTCCTCTTCCCAGGGGGTGGGCTGGCTGTCCCCTTGCTGCTGGGCGAAGATCCAGACATGCGGGCTGGCGGGCTCCAATACCCCTGCACCCTTGTCAAGGGGGCTGCAGGGCTGGTGGTGGCTGAGGTGCTCTTCTTACCCCGACGAGAAGGAGGGGGGGGCTCAGGGTCAGGAAAGAAGTTAGTAGTGGCGAGGAAGAGCTTCTTGGGACAATGGAGAGTGGTAGGGACAGTGGGAATGGGAGTGGAGGGAGAGGATGTGGTTGTAGGTGAGTCACGTTTGCTGTCTTTGGGTGCAGGTGCAGGAGGGATAGGCTGTCGTGAGGTGGATGGCTGTTGGGTGGGTGGGTGGCTGCGTTTGTGTGGTGTGGAAGAGGGGGTGACAGACACAGTGGGAGAGGACACAGGGGACGTGTAAATGGCAGTGGGGGTGGTGACTGCACGTGTGCGGACTGGAGTGGAGGGTGTGCTGGTGATGGAAACACTGGCTGATGGTGAGGTGAATGGAGGTGTGAGTGTAGACGTCACAGGGAGGGAGGAGGGAGACGAGGAGGTGGGGGTCACAGAGGTGGTAGTGACTGTTGGCATGTCTGCATCGGAATGTTGCGTGTGTGAATGTCTGCGTGATCTGTGGTGCTTATGTTTGGATGAGCTTCTCTTGGGTGTTGAGGTGTGTGCAGGCTGGTCTGATGGTGTGGGTGGGACAGGCAGAGGAACAGGAGACTGGGAGGAGGGAGTTAGTAGAGGCAGGCAGGAGACAGGGACAATGGCTGCCGTCAGTGCTGAGGCCAGAGCCTGGAACGATCGCTGATGGGCAGCCTGACCCGAATGAATGCCCTCCAGGTACGCATTGCTGCGATGAACCTCCCTCTCCACCCCCTGGATGGCATTCAAAAGGGTAGTCTGCCCAACAATGAGCGTTCGGAGGAGGTCAATGACCTCCTCACTGAGGGCAGCGGGGGTAACAGGGGCAGGGCCTGAGGTGCCTGGGGCGAAGGAGATGCCCGGCTTCCTGGCAGAGCGGGCACGGGGCGAACGCTGAGGGGCTGCTGGGAGGGCGGAGATGGTGCGCTGGGTGGCGGCTGTACCTGTAATGGCGGGGGGCACGGATGGTGCCACCCCCGCAAGGGAGCCCCCTTCCGAGGACGTGTCCGTGTCGCTGCAGGGTCCAGTCGTCCCCGTCGTGGAGCTCCCCTCGCCCTCCGTCTCACTGGTCCAGTCTGACTCTGTGGCATGGCCCTCCTGGGCCATGTGAGATGCAGCTCCCTCCTGCCCCGATGCCACTTCTCCTCCGCCTGATGATGCTGATGCACACAAGCACAGAAAGACAAACAAAAAGGGGGGGGGAGAGAGAAATAAAGGGATATTGAGTACATGGATCTCCGGTACAGTTAGCGGACATGACAGACACAGATGCCCCCTGCACTAAGTTGCGCACTTGGGGTCCGCTACGCATTCCGTGGAACATGCCCTACACGCCTAGAGTTGACAACTGCACCCATGGATGACACGGCCCAGGGATGGCTGTACTGACAAACTACTGAGGGTGGTGGCTGGGGACACAGGGGCTTACGGGGGTGCCCAGCCTACAGATATCGCCCTGGCCTAGGGGGACCCCCAGCCATCCTCCCCCAACCAGACACCTCCACTGCGCGACAACAGAGTAGATAATGCTTGTACTCACCCCCTTGTGTCTGCTGTGCTGCCCTCACGTGCCCATCCAATTCAGGGTAGGCCACCGCCAGGATCCGGAACATCAGGGGGCTCAGTTGACGGCAGGCACCCCGCCTACGTTGGGAGGCCATCCCCAGCAGAGACTCGGCGGTCTTCTTGGTCCCGCGGCGGATGTCCTCCCACCTCTTGCGGCAGTGGGTGCCCCGTCGATGGTGGACCCCCAGGGTCCGGACTTCCTTGGCGATGGCACGCCAAATCCCGATCTTCTCATGGGCGCGGACCTATGTGACACGTACAGGGAGGGAGAAATACCACGTTCAAGTTTGTCAGCATTTTCCTTTCCAGTGGCCCAACGCCCCCCATCCCCGCCAGGCCCCCCGCCATGCCCAACATGCCCCCCATCCCCGCCAGGCCCCCCGCCATGCCCCCCGCCAGGCCCAACATGCCCCCCATCCCCGCCAGGCCCCCCGCCAGGCCCAACATGCCCCCCATCCCCGCCAGGCCCCCCGCCATGCCCCCCGCCATGCCCAACATGCCCCCCATCCCCGCCAGGCCCCCCGCCAGGCCCAACATGCCCCCCATCCCCGCCATGCCCCCCGCCAGGCCCAACATGCCCCCCATCCCCGCCAGGCCCCCCGCCAGGCCCCCAAGCCAGCCAGTGTCCCCAAATCCAGATTGAATTAAACTCACTTGTTGGTCTGGAGGACCGTAGAGTAGCGCATACTGGGGGAGGACCCCATCCACGAGTTTCTCCAACTCCTCTCCAGTGAAGGCAGGGGCCCTTTCCCCAGGTGCAGCAGCCATTGTCCCTTCCAGACCGAGGTCACAGCAACACTTGCAGTATAGGTCCTCTCCTGTGAAAGTTCAAGTCGCAAGTGGATAAGTAGATAGAAAATGGCGGTCACGTCCGCGGCGGTGCGTACCGCGGCGGTGCGTACCGCGGCGGTGCGTACCGCGGCGGTGCGTCCCGCCACCGCCGGCGCCCTTCGCCATTGGCTCCTGAAACCCATAGGCTTCAATGTTAACCAATGCGGCTTTGCGCCGCAGTCTTCGCCCGCCGCCCGCCGCGGTGTGCCACGCCAGCGCATTGACCTCACATCCCATTGTCACACTTCACAGGTCAGGCAGCCGCCATTTCCAGGGCCCACATGGCTCAATTTCAACTGCGTCACACAGGCCTAGGCCTTGCATAGCCACTCAGACACGCCATTCACTGCATAGAGAATCGTATACTGTGCTAGCTGTGAGTACGTACCTGTGGGTTGCTTGACTGTGTGCTCCATGTTGTCCTTCCTAGGCACCGTCCGCTGGGTTGGGCGAGGAGACGGATGAATCCTCCCGTGTACCGACCGCTGGTGGACCTGTCGACAATGGAAGAACGCCACATTATCCTGACCTACCGTCTTAACCGTGCCACTATCCATGAACTGTGTGCCCAGCTGGAGCCCGACCTGATGTCCCCCATCCGCCAACCCACAGGGATTCCCCCTCTGGTGCAGGTCATGTCAGTACTCCATTTCTTGGCAAGTGGGTCATTTCAGACAACCGTGGGAATTGCTTCTGGGATGTCTCAGCCCATGTTTTCGAAGGTGTTATCCAGAGTGTTGTCTGCCCTGATGAAATCCGTGAGGAGCTACATCATTTTCCCTGAGGTGGGCGAATTGGCTACAGTGAAGGGTGATTTCTACACCCTTGGACATATTCCCAACGTAATTGGTGCCATTGATGGGACCCATGTGGCTTTGGTTCCCCCAAGAGACAGGGAGCAGGTGTACAGGAACAGAAAAAATTACCATTCAATGAACATCCAGGTGGTGTGTTTGGCTGACCAGTACATCTCGCATGTAAATGCCAAATTCCCAGGGTCAGTGCATGACGCCTACATCCTAAGGAATAGCAGCATCCCTTACGTGATGGAACAGCTACAGAGACACCGTGTATGGCTAGTGGGGGACTCTGGGTACCCCAACCTGTCGTGGCTACTGACCCCAGTAAGGAATCCCCGGACCAGGGCAGAGGAACGGTACAATGAGGCCCATGGGCGTACTAGGAGGGTGATCGAACGCACCTTTGGCCTCCTAAAGGCCAGGTTTAGGTGCCTGCATATGACAGGTGGATCCCTAATGTACTCACCTAAGAAGGTGTGTCACATCATCGTGGCCTGCTGCATGCTTCACAACCTGGCTTTGCGCCGCCAGGTGCCTTTCCTGCAGGAGGATGGTCGAGACGGTGGTGTTGTGGCAGCGGTGGAACCTGAGGAGAGTGACGAGGAGGAAGACGACGGGGCTGAAACAGACAACAGGGACAGAATCATTGAACAGTACTTCCAATAGGACACAGGTAACATTTCAAAGATAATTTAGTAAATGTTAACTACTCTCCAGCATCTCTGCTGCCTGTCTATTTGCCCCAGTGTATGATGACTGAGTTTTGGCTTTTCCCTCCCTATTTCAGATCTGGGGTCCCCACTACGAGTCCTGTGCTTCGTTTCCCCATGGACTACAGCTTTGTGGCAGCTGTTTGTTGACTTCACCATGTACAAGGACATATTTGCACTGTCATGTCAATTACAATCTATTGAAATCACAGCCAGACTCCAGATATTTTGGTGCAAAATAGGTGTTTATTGAAGTGCTCAAAATGGGATGGGTGGTTTCAAGTGGGTGGGGGCTATGGTGAAGGAATGTCCATGGCAGAGTCCAGAGTAACAGTCACACAGGTGCATTGTCCAGAGGCCTGTGGAGAGATGGAGCATGGGCAGTTCAAGGATGGACAGGGTGACAATGTGGGACAGTGGGATGACATCAGGTGGTATCCATTGCTGGCGGGGGTCTTGACATCCTACTCTGTCTTCTTGCGAGATCTCAGGGCCCTCTTGGGGGTGGTTCTTCTCCTGCAGGAGGTGGGGGTCTGGTGGGCTGCTGCTGTGCGGGGGCCTCCTGTCCACTAGCGCCGGCGGAGGTGGTTGGCTGTTCTTGGTCCAGGCTAGTGGCAGGGGCCCTTGGGTGTTGTTCAGTGTCCGCCCTGGTGTTTACGAGGTCCTGCAGCAGCCCTACCATGGTAACCAGGGTGGTGTTGATGGCTCTGATGTCCTCCCTGTACCCCCGATAGTGTTCCTCCTGCAGTGCCTGGATCTCCTGGAACCGGGCCAGTACCGTCGCCATCGTCTCCTGGGAGCGGTTGTATGCTCCCATGATGGTGGTGAGGACCTCGTGGAGAGTGGGTTCCCTGGGCCTCTCCTCCCCCCCCTGTCGCACAGCTGCCCTCCGAGTTCCCCTGTTTCCCTGGGCCTCTGCCCCCTGGCCGGTGTGCCCACTACCACTGCCCCCAGGTCCCTGTTGTTGTTGGGGTGGTGGGTTATCCTGGGTGCCCTGTAGTGGTAGACACACCGCAGATTGACGCGCCCTGGAGACAGAGGCATG
The DNA here is from genome assembly GCF_031143425.1 of Pleurodeles waltl. Lineage (NCBI taxonomy): Eukaryota > Metazoa > Chordata > Amphibia > Caudata > Salamandridae > Pleurodeles > Pleurodeles waltl. Next base: position 894,364,286 of record NC_090448.1, on the reverse strand, counting down.
GGCCCGCTGGGTGGGAGCTGTGCTGGTGTTCCCAGAGGGGTTAGGGTCTGTAGTGGCCTGGGCCTGTGTGAGGGGAACCGACTGTCCAGAGGTCCCCGATGGTCCGGGCTGGTCATCGGTGTCCAGGTCGACAGAGCTGCTGTCATCGCTGACGGCCTCTTGGGTGGGGGGTGTGGAGAATTCTGGCCCCTCCGCCGCGGTGTGTTGACGGTCGGGTCCTGCAGGGGTATAGAGGTATGGTTATAGTTTCAATGAGTGGCATATGGGTGTATCTGTGGGTTCTCGTGTCCCCAAGTGCTGGCATTCGTGTGTGGGGGCTTTGGTGAGGGTGGCTTGTGGGGGGGATGTGTATATGCATTGGGCATGCTTTGGTGATGGGTGTCCATGCTTAGTGGACGCATGCAGGCCTAGGTTTTGGGATGTGTGGGTTGTGATGGTGAGACATTGGCGGGGAATAGGTGTGCTGGGGGTGGGGGTGAGGATGGTGGTGGGGGTGAGGATGGTGGTGGGGGTGAGGGTGGGGGTGAGGATGGGGGTGGGGGTGAGGGTGGGGTTCGAGGATGGGGGTGAGGGTTGGGGTCTGATTTGGCATGCAGGTGGGGGGGAAGCAGTATTGAAGCTTCAACTTACCAGTATCCATTCCTCCGCCGACTCCTGCGAGGCCGTCAGGATGCAGGATGTTCAAGACTTCCTCCTCCCATGATGTGAATTGTGGGGGTTGAGGTGGGGGTCCTCCGCCAGTCTTCTGCACGGCGATGTTGTGCCTGGATACCATGGAACGCACCTTCCCCCGTAGGTCGTTCCATCGCTTCCTGATGTCTTCCCGATTTCTGGGGTGCTGTCCCACTGCGTTCACCCTGTCGACAATCCTCTGCCATAGCTTCGTCCTCCGGGCAATGCTGGTGTATTGTATCTGTGTGCCGAACAGCTGGGGCTCTACCCGAACGATTTCCTCCACCATAACCCTGAGTTCTTCGTCTGTGAAGCGGGGTTGTCTTTGGGGTGCCATGGGGTGGTGTGTATGATGTGTGGGGTGGAGTATGTGTATTTAAGTGAGTTGAGTGTGGTGGTGTGTGTTGTTTTGTGTGTGGATAGTGTGTGGGTGATGGTGTTGAGTGGCTGTGGCTGTTATTTTTTGGATGCTGGTGTCTCGCTCTTGCCTTCTTTACGAATTTTTTAGCGTAGGGGTTTGTGGGTGATGTGGGTGTGTGTTTTATATTGTATTGTGTGTGTGGGAGTGGTGTGTGTATGTGTATCAGGTGTGTGGGATTCAAATCGTCCAATGTGGCTGAGTTTTGTTCGTTTGTGTGTATTCTGACCGCGGCGGTGTGTCCCGCCAATGGAATACCGCGTTTGAATGACCGCCGCGTGGATTCGTGGGTCGTAATGGCATGGGCGTATTTCTGTTGGCGTGACAGTGGAGGTTTTGTCACCTCCACCTTTCCGCCGACCGCTGGTCTGGCGGTCTGTTGTGGCGGTCGGATTTTCGGAGGTTTGCCTTCTGCGGGTCAGAATGACCGTGGCGGGTTTCCGCGACCGCGGCGGGATTATGGAGGATTTCTGACCGGCGGTAGGCGCCTTTTACCGCTGAGGTCAGAATGACCCCCTATATGTCATTGTCCTTAGCTACTCTACTCAGGTATCTAAATATGGGGACAAATGAAAATACTATACCGTAGTTTGAATAGAAATATTGAATGTACTCCTGGTTATAGAATCTTGTTAGTAACAGACTACAACTCATCCCATAAGTAAGAGGCAAACTATGGTAGGTAACTCACTCATTGACTGATGAAGGAATCTGCGTACACACAAAACAATTCCTCGCACCCATCGTCTCAACATACTCACTCAATAAGCGATAGAAGACATTAGAAGAAAGTTCCCCTTGTGCATTGTCTAAGTGCAGATACTTCTCATCCAACCTAAACTTCTCTATCGCTGTTAGTGCAGTAGTCGTCTCTAAAGCTGAAAGTATGTTTGGTATACTCTTGTCAAGAACAGTCATACCCACAATCAATATCACAAACAATATCACACATACAAATGCCAAACCAATACTCATGTATTTACAGCACCTGTTCTTCCTACTCTGCTGGCTAATGTTACCCATGATATATATAAAATCAGAAAGTAGAAGAGAAACATTTAGTAACTATGCAGCAGAGTCAAAAACAAAACTTTTCAGTCTTCTGTCTGCAGTTATTTGCAGCTTTCAGTCTCACTTCCAGGATTCTTTTTCTCAAAAATCAGTCTAGCAGCTTGTCAGATTGTTATCTGGTCAAATCAGGTCTTCAAAAGTTTTTTCTGGTGACTCTCAACAGTCTCTTTCTCTTTGTACTTTTCTCAATTTGTCTCAACAGTTCAGTTTGTTAGCTTCTTTCAAGTGCCAAAATATTGACCTGGAATGTCTCAATCAAAACAAAAAGACAAAAACTCTCTTTGCCGTTCACTCGTTGTTGCATATACCCATTCAGGACCTGCGTACCTTCGACTTGCCTTGCTCTTTCTTTTCAACTTTCGATCTCCATTCAATTCTCCTTCACTTAGGTCTTCTCTTCTAGTCGTATCTACTTCTTCCTTGATTGTTGTCACAACAAATTCTTCCTTTCTCTTTGTTTGTGATTCTGGCCACTTAACTACTTTCAGTGGACCCTTGGTGCTCTTTTCAGTGTTGAACTTGTAACTTCTTCTTGCTCTGCAGGATTTTCTCTTGACGGACCTGCAAATGGTTCAGGAGGAGTCAGACCACATTGGCTTTGATCCGTCTCAACATCTTCCCCCTCGGGTCTAGCATTTGCTCCCTTTGTCTCTCTCCTTCATCTACTTCTGGGAAAGCCCTCCTCTGACCAGGCTCTCCTGCTGCCTCAATCGATATTGGCTCACTGTCACTCTCCTGGATGACTTTTCCTTTGTCTCTCGCAGGAGTGACTGAATCATTCTCAGCTTGCTCAGATCCAGTCTCAGTTCCTCTTTCTTCTCTTTCCGGCTCTGAGGCTTGTCTGGTTGTTGTTGGTACTCTCAACAACTCCTCTTCGTTGTCCAAAGGACATGCCACTTCTCTTGTGTGGCTGGTGGGTATCCAGTATGAAACTCCAGTGCACTTCACAGCTGTGGTAGTGATCAAAACTACCTGGAAAGGGCCTTTACACCGAGGTTCCAAACACTTCTTCCTCACATGGTTTCGGACCACAACCCAGTCACCAGCTCTTAGGTTGTGGCATTGATCTTGTGACGGTTGCAGTGTGGTGGCTTCGACCTGCTGAGAGAAAGAGCTAACCACATCAGCCAGACCTTTGCAGTAGTCCAACAACATATCATCTGTTATGTTCACAAAATCATTTGCAGGAACTGCAGGCAACCTCATTGCTCTGCCCATGAGGATCTCGTGCGGTGACAATCCTGTCTTTCTGTCGGGTGTGTTTCTCTGTGTCATCAGAACTAACAGCAGTGCGTCAGGCCATTTCAGATTAGTGGATGCACACATTTTCACCATCCTTGATTTCAAGGTGCCATTCATCTGTTCCACTAGTACTGATTCTTAAGGGCGGTAACAACAATGCAACTTCTGCTCAATGTTCAATGCTTCACATACCAATTTAATCACTTCATTGTTGAAGTGACTTCCTCTATCTGATAGTAAAGAGATCTGTTCTGCTTTCCTGCTCTTATCTCATAACCGAGATTACAGAACCTCTCTGGAATGCACTTCTGAATTTAAAGAAGACATTTAGGCCCATATTTATACTTTTTGACGCACAACTGCGCCAACGCAGTTGTGCGTCAACATTTTTACCGCCGGCTAACGCCATTCCAAAGCACCATGCGGGTGCCTTATTTATTGAATGACGTTAGCCGGAGCTGTGGACTGGTGGGCGTCAATAAAAATGACTCACACCAGGCAGCGCCGGCGTAGGGGAAAATGGAGGTTGGGCGTAAAAAAATGGGGCAAGTCAGGTCTGAGGCAAAATTCAGGCCTAAACCCGATTTGCGCCATTTTTTTTTAAGCCCACCTCCATTGACATGACTCCTGTCTTAGCAAAGACAGGAGTCATGCCCCCTTGCCCAATGGCCATGCCCAGGGGACTTATGTCCCCTGGGCATGGTAACTGGGCATAATGCCACAAAAAAAAAATATATACTTACCCCAACTTACCTCAACTTCCCTGGAATGGGTCCCTCCATCCTTGGGGGTCCTCCTGGGGTGGGCAAGGGTGGCAGGGGGTGTCCCTGGGGGCATGGGAGGGCACCTCTGGGCTCCTTCTGAGCCCACAGGTCCCTTAACGCCTGCCCTGACCCAGGCGTTAAAAAACGGCGCCCATCAGGCTGGGCGCCGTTTTTTAAGGCCTGCCCCCTCCTGTGTGTCAAAATGACGTCAGAGTATAAATATGGGGCACAGTCCTTAAAGTCATTTTTTGGAAGGGAACGCCTACCCTGCATATAATTAACACAAGGCTGGTTCCCCCTTCCAAAAAATGACGCACATGGTGGAACTTTGACGCCCGCGGGGTCGGACGTCAAAGTATAAATATGGGGCAGGGTTTGCGCCGATTGTGCGTCAAAAATTTTGATGCTCATTCGGCGCAAACAGAGTATAAATATGCCCCTTATTGTTAATATTACTTCATTACGAGGTTCCTGAGATCCGAAATTAGTAGGTTGGAAGCACACGTTCAAAAGTAGTCGCAGCAATGAAAGCAAAATATATCAAAGTACTTCTCAGTTGCAATGTACACAGCAAATACATAGCATAACTTCAAAGCAAAGCATAAAAGTCAAAATTACATCACCGTAGGGCAAGGCTGTAGGGCCTGAAACTCAGCTTCATCTTTCTGGGACCTGCAAGTTGATGACTCCGTTTAACTGCGAGAAAGAGATTTTCTACCCAAACGGGAGACAGGCAACTGACGTCTCCGTTCCTGTCTGAAGTCAAGCAGATTCAATCTAACCCTGCTCTAGTCCAGAGTCATCTTTAAAAGTAAACTCAGTGTGAGAACCGAAGAAACTTGGAGAGTGGCCAATTCTCCCGAGCCTCACTCATTCTCAGACTGGATTGAGAGGTAAACACAAAATCTAAGTGCTCATATCAGCTAAGGTCTGGTGTGAAAAACACAGCTTGGTCTACCATGTGGAAAAACACAGCTTGGAAAAACACAGCTCATCTGCAATGTCTCAACTGCAATGTCTAACCCCACGTCAAAGCCAATAGGCAGCTAACCTAAATATCAAATGTAATGTCTAATGCCATGTCAAAGCCAATAGGCAGCTAAACTGAGTACAAAATGTAATGGCTAACTCCATGTTAAAGCCAATAGGCAGCTAAACTGAACACAACATATAGGTGGTCATTACAACCCTGGCGGACGGTGTTAAAGCGGCGGTAAGACCGCCAACAGGTCGGCGGTAAAAAAAATGGAATTACGACCGTGGCGGAAACCGCCAACAAAGACAGCCACTTTAACACTCTGACCGCCACGGCGGTACAAACAAACAGTTTGGCGGTCACCGCCAACAGACAGGCGGAGGACAATGTACCAGCCACAGTATCACAACCGACCAATCCGCCACCTTTTCCAGGGCGGATTCACCGCTGACAAAAACACGGCAGAAACAGGACTCCAAAGGGAAAACGCTCACCTCTACACACCCCACGAGGAATCCGGACGCCATGGAACACGAGCTCCACATCCTGCCAGCCCTCATCTTCTTGCTCCTCTACCAGGAGCACGAACGCCGGCGGCGAAGACAACGGTGAGTACTGCACCTACAACACAGGGGAGGGGGAGGGAAAAAACAGGGACACACACGCGCAACACCGCCACCCCCAGCCTCACCCACTACAACACACACACTAATACAGCATCATACAATACAGTTACACCCCCCAAACCCCCTGGAAGAATGCAAAGACCAAAGCAAATGAGTGTAACCAATGTAATCTATTAAACTCCAGGATGCAAAAATATATATACACCATTAACAAATATTTACACCAAGAATAGTAGTCCAGATAGTGCTCTATTGAAGTCCGTGGAACACTGGGCCCACACGGCATGGGCGAGGCCCACACTCAATCCCCGACCATGACGGAGAGAACACTGCAGGGGCATCAGATAGCAATAAAACAGGCACCTCAGGGGGAAGGGAAAGGTGGGACACCTCAGCCGGTTGAGTGCACGACGCCAAATCCACGAGGGGGCCACATGCCCACTGTTCAATCCTGGGAGTGCAAAGCCACAGTCTCTCAAGTCTCTACAGTGGTTGGGTTGCCCACTGCCAAATTCTGGGGAGTGTAAAGCCACAATCTCTCAAGTCTCTACAGTGGGTGGGTTGCCCACTGCCATATCCTGGGGAGTGCAAAGCCACAGTCTCTCAGGTGGATGCCTTTCTCCACTGGTTCTGGAGGGGGCTTTGTGCCCAGAGTGCTTCATCCTGCCAAAGACAACGGTAGTGGATGTATCTCTCCACTGGTTCTGGAGGGGGCCTTGTGCCCAGAGTGCTTCATCCTGCCAAGGAAAGAGGTAGTGGATGTATCTCTCCCCTGGTTCTGGAGGGGGCCTTGTGCCCAGAGTGCTTCATCCTGCCAAGGAAAGAGGTAGTGGATGCCTTTCTCCACTGGTTCTGGAGGGGGATTTGTGCCCAGAGTGCTTCATCCTGCCAAGGACAGAGGTAGTGGATGCCTTTCTCCACTGGTTCTGGAGGGGGCTTTGTGCCCAGAGTGCTTCATCCTGCCAAGGACAGCGGTAGTGGATGTATCTCTCCACTGGTTCTGGAGGGGGCCTTGTGCCCAGAGTGCTCCATCCTGCCAAGGACAGAGGTAGTGGATGTATCTCTCCACTGGTTCTGGAGGGGGCCTTGTGCCCAGAGTGCTTCATCCTGCCAAGGACAGAGGTAGTGGATGCCTTTCTCCACTAGTTCTGGAGGGGGCTTTGTGCCCAGAGTGCTTCATCCTGCTCGCGACGGACTCAGTAGCGTTAGTGCCCTTGGCGCTCATGGGCCAGCGGTGCTTGTTGCGGCGGTGTCCTTGGCAGCGGTGCTTGTTGCGGCGGTGTCCTGTTCAGCGGTGCTTGTTGCGGCGGTGTCCTGTTCAGCGGTGCTTGTGGCGGCCGTGTCCTGTTCAGCTGTGGCAGCAGTGTCCTGTTCAGCAGTGCTTGTGGCAGCGGTGTACTGTTCAGCGGTGCTTGTGGCAGCGGTGTCCTTGCCAGTGACTCAGCTGCTGGCGGTCCTTCATGGCCCATCGGGTCTGGTGCTGGTGGTCCTGTTTATCCCAGCGGGTCTGGTGCTGGCGGTCCTGTCTGTCCCAGCGGGTGTCTGGTGCTGGCGGTCCTGTCTGTCCCAGCGGGGCTGGTGCTGGCGGTGGCCTCCTGGGCAGCAGGGCTGGTGCTGGCGGTGGCCTCCTGGGCAGCAGGGCTGGTGCTGGCGGTGGCCTCCTGGGCTGCAGGGCTGGTGCTGGGGTGGCCTCCTGGGCAGCAGGGCTGGTGCTGGTGGTGGCCTCCTGGGCAGCTGGGCTGGGGCTGGTGGTGGCCTGCTGGGCAGCAGGGCTGGTGCTGACGTTGGCCTCCTGGGCAGCGGGGATGATGGCAGTGGCCTCCTGAGCAGCGGGGATGATGGCGATGGCCTCCTGGGCAGCGGGGATGATGGCGGTCTTCTCCGCCGTGCTGCTCTTCCCAGACTTGCAGACTTTATTGTGGCCCTTCCCCTCCTTGGAAGGTGTCGCAGCTGACTCCACACTCCCACCTGTACCCCTGGGAGCAGCTTTGGTGGCTGGAGTCTTCCCCCTCTCCCGCCGGGCACTGGCCAACTTTTGATGTTTGACAGGTGGGGGACTGTCCGTGCTGGCTGCCCTGGTGGCCGGTGCACTCCAGATTCCGGTGACTACAGGCACCACTGGTCCCAGAGATGTTATGGCTGAGGTGCTAGCTTGGGACCTGGAGAGTCGGGCCCTAGGAGACTGGCGGGGTGGGGGAGGTGAGGGAAAGAGGTCAAGGTGGGAAAGGAAAAGTTTCTTCGGGACACTGGGACGGGTAGCTTGAGGGGGTTTGGGAGTGGAGGAAGAGGTAGTGGTTGTAGGAGGTGTTCGTTTAGTGACTTTGGGTGAAGGTGAGGTGGATGGCTGTTGGGTGGGTGTGTGCCTGCGTTTGTGTATCTTGGGAGGTGGTGTCACAGACACACAGGGAGAGGATACAGGGGATGTGTGAATGGCAGTGGGGGTGGTGACTGCACGTGAGCAGGGTGTGGTGGTGTGTGTGCTGGTGATGGAAGTAGGGGCGGTAAATGTAGTGCATGCAGGTGGGAGTGTAGATGAGACTGGGAGGGAGGAGGGAGACGAGGAGGAGGGGGACACAGTGGAGGCAGTGGATGTTGGTGTGTCTGCATGTGTGTGATGCTTGCGTGAGTGCCTGTGGGATGTGTGGTGCTTATGTTCGCCAGAGCTTCCCTTGTGTGTTGAGGTGTGTGCATGCTGGTCTGAAGGTGTGCTTGGGATAGGCTGAGGTAGAGGGACTTGGGTCTGAGTGGAGGAAGTTGGAGGGGGGAGGCTAGACACAGGGACAATGGCTGCCATCAGTGCTGAGGCTAGAGTCTGAAAAGCTCGCTGAAGGGCCACCTGACCAGAATGAATGCCCTCCAGGAATGCATTTGTTTGTTGCAACTGCCTCTCTACACCCTGGATGGCATTCAAAATGGTAGACTGCCCAACAGTGAGGGACCTGAGGAGGTCAATGGCCTCCTCACTGAGGGCAGCAGGGGTGACTAGGGCAGGGCCTGAGGTGCCTGAGGTGCCTGGGGCGAAGGTGATGCCCACCCTCCTGGGTGAGCGGCACGGGGCAAAGGCTGAGGGGCTGCTGGGAGGGCGGTGCTGGTAGGGGGACAAGGGAGCTCCCATCAGAGGATGAGTCCGTATCACCGGTCTCAGCTCCTGTCCCTGCTGTGGAGCTCCCCTCGCCCTCCGTCCCACTGGTGAACTCCAAGTCCGTTGTATCTCCCTCCAGGGCCATGTGGGATGCAGCTCCCTCCTGCTCCGGCGCCACTGATCCTCCGCCTGATGATGCTAATGCAAACAAGAACAGGAAGACCACAAAAAGGGGGGTATGACAGAAGAAAGACATGTTGCGTGCATGCATTACCGCTACAGTTGACGGACACGACAGACACAGAAGCCCCCTGCACTACGCCGCGCACTTGGAGTCCACTGTTCAATCCCTGGGACATGGCCTACAAGGCTATGGCCGACATCTGCACACATGGATGACACAGGAGCCTGACTAGGTGTACTTGGCACTGTACACAGGTGGGGTGCGGTGCGGTGCCACAGGGTCTGCCAGAAGAAGGGGACCTAACTAGCACACTCGCCCTGGCCTAGGGAAAGCCACAGCCCACCTCCCCCATCCAGACACCTCCACTGTGCACAAAATCAGCAGAATGAGAGTGTACTCACCCTTTGTGGCTGCTGTGATGCCCTTAAGCACACATCCAACTCCGGGTACGCCACCGCCAGGATCCTGAACATCAGGGGGGTCATGGTGAGACGGGTACCCCTCCCACGTTGGGGGGCCATCCCCAGCTGGGCCTCCGCCGTCTTCTTGCTCCAGCGGCGAATGTCCTCCCATCTCTTACGGCAGTGGATGCTCCATCTGTGGTAGACCCTCAGGGTCCTGACGTCCATGGCGATGGCTCGCCAAATATCCTTTTTCTGGTGGGCGCTGACCTACATGAATTGTACTGGGCGAAAAGAAAAGTTATTACCAACTGCACCGTCACAGTCATTGGCCCCCATCCCTACCCTTGCCATGTGGCACATGCACTCACTGTCGTTTCATGCACGCCTCAATCTCCCCCCCCAACTTTTATCCACCCCACTCCACCCACACAGGCATAGCCCATACAGCATGCTGCCAGTGTACTTACCTGTTTGTCTGGAGGACCGTAGAGTAGCGTGTACTGGTGGATGACCCCATCCACAAGTTTCTCCAACTCCTCCGATGTGAAGGCAGGGGCCCTTTCCCCAGACGCACAAGCCATTGTCTCTTCCAGACTGAGGTCACAGCAGCACTTGCAGTTGTAGGTCCTCTCCTGTCGAAGATCAGGTATCGAGTGATTGAACAGATAGAAAATGGCGGTCACGTCCGCGGCGGTGCGTACCGTCACCGCCGGCGTACATTCTCATTGGCCCCTGGGACCCGTAGGGTCCAATGTTAACCAATGCAGAATTGCGCTGCGGTCTGCGACCGCCTACCGCGATGGTGTACAACGCCAGCGCAGTTACCTCACATCCCATTGTCCCACTTTACAGGTCAGGCAGCCGCCATTTCAGGGGCCCACATGGCTTAATTTTTAACTGCGTCACACATACCTAGGCCTTGCCTCAACCCTCATACAGAGCACATTTCTGATTAGGATTCGTGTTCTGTGTAAGCTGTGGGTACGTACCTCTGAGTTGGTTGACTCTGTGCTCGCTGTTGTCCTTCATAGGCACCGTCCGCTGGGACATGTGAGGCGATGGCGGCATCCTCCGGTGTACAGACCGCTGGTGGACCTGTCGACAATGGAGGAAAGACATGTGATCATCACCTACAGGCTTGATCGTGCCACAATCCAGGAACTGTGTGCCCAGCTGGAGCCTGACCTGATGTCAGCTACCCGCCATCCCACAGGAATTCCCCCTCTAATGCAGGTCCTGTCTGTACTCCATTTCCTGGCAAGTGGGTATTTTCAAACAACAGTGGCCATAGCATCAGGGATGTCCCAGCCTATGTTTTCCAATGTGTTGTCCAGAGTGTTGTCTGACCTGCTGAAACACATGCGGAGCTACATCGTTTTCCCTCAGGTGGAGGATTTGCCTACAGTGAAAGGTGACTTCTATGCCCTGGGACATATCCCCGACATCATAGGTGCCATTGATGGGACCCATGTGGCCTTGGTCCCCCCGCAGGAGTGAACATGTGTACAGAAACCAGAAGAGTCATCATTCGATGAATGTGCAGATGGTGTGTTTGGCCGAATAGTACATCTCCCATGTGAATGCCAAATTCCCTGGCTCAGTGCATGACACTTACATCCTGCGGAATAGCAGCATCCCTTATGTGATGGGTCAACTCCAGAGGCACTGTGTGTGGCTATTAGGTGAGCACCTGGAAGCAAGTCAGTGGGAATGGTTGTCTGGGTATATCCCTACAGGTTAGTGTGTGTCTAACCGTTGTCCCTCGACATTTGCAGGTGACTCTGTTTACCCCAACCTGTCATGGCTACTGACCCCAGTGAGGATCCCAGGACAAGAGCAGAGGAACGCTACAATGAGGCCCATGGGCGTACTCGGCGGATTATAGAGCGCACTTCAGCCTCCTGAAGGCCAGGTTCAGGTGCCTCCATATGATAGGTGGATCCCTATTCTACTCACCAAAGAAGGTGTGCCAGATCATCGTGGCCTGCTGTATGCTTCACAACTTAGCTTTGCGACAACAGGTGCCTTTTCTGCAGGAGGATGGTCCAGATGGCGGTGTTGTTGCAGCTGTGGAGCCTGTGGACAGTGAAGACGAGGAAGCAGAAGAAGAGGACATGGACAACAGGAACTCGGTGATCCTGCAATATTTCCAGTGAGACACAGGTAAGAATACAAACATGCTTACTACATGTACTTTAACACTACTCCCTTTGTACTGTCTGTCGTTTTCACCCAGTGTATGGTCACTGAGTTGTCACTTTCCCTTACGATTTCACAGATGTGGGTCCCACTGTGTGACATCTGCTTTGTTTCCTCATTGACTAGAGCTGTGTGACATAGGTATGTTGACATTATATTTGAAAGAGCATTTTGACACTGTAATTGCTAACACACAATTTCGAAATCACAGACTGACTCCAGATTGTTTTGTGCTTCAAGGGTGTTTATTTAAGTGCTCAATATTGGAGGGAGTTGTAAAATGGTGAGGGGTGATGGCGGAGAAATGTCCATGGCAGAGTCCAGTCTATTAGTCTCACAGGTGCATTGCCCAAATGGGAATAGGAAGTGGAGCTGGGGCATTTTGAGGATGGACAGGGTGACAAAGTGGGACAGAAGGATGACATTCAGGGTGGTCTCATTTCTTGGAAGGGGTGTTAGCATCGTTCTCTGTCTTTGTCCTGGATCTCGTTTGCGGGGTGGTTCACCCTCTGCAGGGGGTGGGGTGCTGGTGTGGTGGTCCTGTGGCGGTGCCTCCTGTCCACTAGCGCCGGCGGAGGTGGTGGGCAGTTCATCGTCCAGGCTAGTGTTAGGGGCCCCTTGTTGTGCCACAGTGTCTCTCCTGGTGTTGAGTACTTTCTTCAGCACCCCTACGATGGTGCCCAGGGTGGAATTGATGGATCTGAGTTCCTCCTTGAAGCCCAAATACTGTTCCTCCTGCAGGCACTGGGTCTCCTGAAATTTGGCCAGTACCGCTGCCATCGTCTCCTGGGAATGGTGGTAGGCTCCCATGATGTTGGAGAGGGCCTCGTGGAGAGTGGGTTCCCTTGGCCTGTCCTCCCCCTGTCGCACAGCAGCCCTCCCAGTTCCCCTGTATTCTTGGGCCTCCGTCCCCTGGACCGCGTGCCCACTGCCACTGCCCCCAGGTCCCTGTTGTTGTTGGGGTGGTGGGTTAGCCTGGGTTCCCTGTAGTGGTGGACACACTGCTGATTGACGTGTCCTGGGGACGGAGGTCTGGGCCGCTGGGTGGGTGCTGTGCTGGTGTTTCCAGAGGGGGGAAGTTCTGTGGTGGCCTGTGACTGTGTCAGGGGAACCGACTGTCCAGAGGTCCCTGATGGGCCGGGCTGGTCATCTAGATCCAGTTGGACAGAGCTGCTGTCATCACTGTGGGCCTCTTCTGTTGGTGGTGTGGACATGTGTGGACCCTCCTGTCCGGTGACGTTGGGTAGGGGTCCTGCAGGGGTATAATGGATGTTTATTACATCTGTGTGTGGCATGGTGTGCAATGGGTGAGTGACCGTGTACCCCAGTGCTTGCATTCTTGTGTGGGACCTTGTGTGATAATTTTTTAGGTGTGTGTGTGGGTATGTGCAGTGGCCATGCATTGGTGATGGGTGTCCATGCTTTGTAGTTGCATGCAGGGCTTGGTGTTGGGATGGGTGGGTTGTGATAGTGTGACATTTGTGAGGAGTTGGAGTGATGGGGGTGAGGGCGAGGGTGGGGGTATGTGATGGCATGCAGGTAGGGTGGGGGATATAGTATTAAAGCATTGCCTTACCAGAGTCCATTCCTCCATCTACTCCTGCGAGGCCCTCAGGATGCAGAATCGCCAAGACCTGCTCCTCCCATGTTGTTAGTTGTGGGGGAGGAGGTGGGGGTCTGCCGCCAGTCCGCTGAATCGCAATGTGGTGTCTTGAGACCACGGAACGCACCTTCCCCCGTAGGTCGTTCCACCTCTTCCTGATGTCATCCCTATTTCTTGGGTGCTGTCCCACTGCATTGACCCTGTCCACTATTCTTCGCCATAGCTCCATCTTCCTAGCTATAGAGGTGTGCTGCACCTGTGATCCGAATAGCTGTGGCTCTACCCGGGTGATTTCCTCCACCATGACCCTGAGCTCCTCCTCCGAGAACCTGGGGTGTCTTTGCCATGCCATGGGGTGGTGTGGGTGATGTGTGGGGTGGTGTGTGTAGTGATAGGCGGGGTGATATGTAGTGGTGTGTTGTGTGAGGTGTGTGGAAGTTATGTGGGTGATGGTATTGTGTGCCTGTGGATGCTATTGTTCTTTCTGGTGGTGTCTCTCTCTGGCCTTCTGTCGCAATTGTTGACATAAGGGTTTGTGGGTGATGTGGGTGTGTGTTTTATAGTGGTGTGAGTGTGTGGGTGTGGTGTGTGTATGTGTATCAGGTGTGTGTATTTCGAATTGTCCAATGTGGTGGTTTTTTGGAGATGTATGTGTATTTTGAGTGCGGCAGTGTGTACCGCCAATGGAAAGAGCGCCGCGTGGATTCTTGGGTCGTGATAGTGTGGGCGTATTTCTGTTGGCGTGACGGTGGAGGTTTTGTTTTCGCCAGTTTATCACTGACCTCTGGTGTGGCGGACTTGTGTGGGTGTCTGAATTTTGGCAGATTCCGAGCAGTGGGTCATAATGACCGTGGCGAAATTCCGTTGCTGCGGCGGTGTGTTGGCGGTCTTCTGCACGGCGGTAAGCGGCTTTTACCGCCAATGTTGTAATGAGGGCCATAATGTGCTACTGGTGAACATTGAGCAACTAATATGCGCAGTGGTGAAACACAAAGTCATTGGTCAAACACAATTAATAGCATCACAAGATGGGAAACCCAAAACGTGGTATCAGTTCCGTAAGCAGTAGTTACGTTACTGTGAAGCTGTCATTTCTTCATGTGGGGTACGTATCAATCCAATGACCAAAGATGCAAACAATCACTTACACATATCTCAAACCTCCACTCACAGGAATCTCAATAAAATCCATTTGCTTTCTGCTGAATGGACCTCCTGCTCTTCCAAAGTGGCTCAAATTGACCACTGTCCCTTTTCCCACATTCATTTGTTGACAAATGACGCAACAATGGTAAACTGCTTCAGCAACTTGTCTAAACCTTGGCTTGAACCAATTCTGTTTAAAAATGCGAATCATGGTGTCCTTGAGACTTGATCCGCATATCCATTTTCCATCGACACAAAATCTTGTGATTTCAGATGTGCACTGCATTTCACCACGGCAATCCTTTCAGGCATTTGGATAGCTTGCAACAAATCTCGAATTTCTCACCATTTCTCACTGGTGAACCAGAAGAGGTCATGAAACCTCTCTGTGACCACAACTAGCAAAAGCCATGGACTATGTCAAATCCATACTGGCTATCCATATAGATAGTAACTTTAAGCTGAGCAGAAACATGGCATGCTCTAGTAAGGGCTACCAGTTCTGCTACTTGTGCAGAATATACTCCTCGATACCAAGACGCTTCCAGTATACCAGTAATTGTGCACACTGCATATCTTACTCTCAGTACTCCTGTATTGCCTCTTAGACATGACCATCAAAAGAGATAATTTGCTAATTTTCTTCCAATCGGGTGTCTCTAATATCAGGTCTCGGTTTTGTGCACAGATCAGTTACCTCAAGACAGTCATGCTCAATGTCTTCCAACTTTTCAATTTCAACATTTTCATTCGGAAGCAAGGTTGCCGGGTTAAGGACTGTACATCTTTTCAATGACACATTTGGTGACCCTAGAATACTCATCTCATATCTGGTTGATCTGGCACCTGTCAGGTTTTGGTTTGG
This sequence comes from Pleurodeles waltl, assembly GCF_031143425.1. Taxonomy (NCBI): domain Eukaryota; kingdom Metazoa; phylum Chordata; class Amphibia; order Caudata; family Salamandridae; genus Pleurodeles; species Pleurodeles waltl. Next base: position 894,349,034 of record NC_090448.1, on the reverse strand, counting down.
GTAAGTAAAACTTCAACTGAGTGAGCGACCATTATTCTTAGGGGATGTCTCATCACAGTGCCGTCACACTGAGTGAGCCTCTGTCCAACTGCTGCAACTGCACACAAACAGCCTGGTAGAGCTGTTGCGACTGGGTCCAAGGTAACTGAAAAATAGGCTACTGGGCGGTTTACACCTCCATGGACCTGCGTCAAGATAGACAAAGACAAGCATCACGCTCATGACAAAACAATATGAAGGACTTAGTGTAGTCAGGCATACCCAGAGCCAGAGCTTTGCACAAACTCTCTCTCAGTTCAGAAAACGTTCTCCTGCAAGCCTGAGCTAGCATTAGGGGATCAGGGACTTCTTTATGAGTCAGCTTCTGCAATGTTTTGGAAATTACTGAAAAACTGGAAATCCACTGGTGACAATAGCCTACCGTCCCCAGAAACAGCCTGACATCTCTCTGTGTGGCTGGGGGATTCATCTGCAATATGGCTGTGACCTTTTCTCGCAATCTGGTGACCCAAGTATTTCACTTCTTTCTGACAGTATTGTAACTTAAGTGGAGACACTTTATGACCATTCTTTCCAAAATGGTTCAGCAAGGCAATTGTGTCATACTTGCACTCATCCCTTGTTTTGGATGCAATCAACAAATCATCAATGTACTGTACCAATGTCGATTGGAAAGGCAATTCCAACGACTCCAGATTATTTTTGAAGATCTGATTGAATATGGAAGGTGATTCTGGAAACCCTTGAGGAATTCGACACCAACAGTAAACTTGGTCTAAAAATTTGAAACAAAAGAGAATTTGGTTATCCTCGTGAAGAGGTGCAGAAAAGAAGGCTTTTGACAAGTCTATAACGGTGAACCATTCAGCATCACATGGAATCTGGAGCAGAATCACAGCTGGATATGGCACCACGGGGCAACATTTGATCACAATGTCATTTATTTTTCTCAAATCCTGGACAATTCGAACTTTCCCACAGGGCTTTTTCAATCCCATTATCGGTGAATTACATGGGCTGTTCAACACGTCTTTCAAGACACCTTGTTTTACAAACTCTGCAATAATGTGAGCAACCTTTATAAGGATATCCTGTGGCATGTAATATTGGCGAATCTGAGGAAAAATTGCATTCAGCTTAACAGGAACTTTAACTGGCTCAACTCCCTTTATCAGACCTATCTCTTTCCTTGTCAGATCCCACGCTTTCTCTTTAACCGTTCCGTGTAAATCAGGAGGACGTTCCTTCACATTGAACACTGGAAAGAAATTACTCAGGGGGTACTCCTCATTTATGGTCTCACAGTCGATCTCTGGAGCTGGGTCATCTTGATCATCCCTATTCATCTGTATCTCGATTCCATCATTTGAACATGTAATCGAGCACCTGGTTTTACACAGCAAGTCTCTTCACAGTAGGGATACCGGACTTGAATCACAGGCTACGAATTTGTGCAATCCTTTAAAGTTGCTAATTTTAACCTGCACTGGTTCTGTAATTGGGATGGTCAAATACTGATTTGCAACTCGTACAATCTGGACTGTCTTTCCTGAAAGGGGCAAGTTGGGAACTTCTGCAGTTCTTACTGTAGAGCGTATAGCTCCTGTGTCAACCAAGAATGAAACTCTGTGACTCATCACCTTTCCCTTCACATATGGGCCTTTCTGATCTACTTCTAAAGAAGCTTCAAGCACACATTCCTCTTCTTCCGAACTCTCGCTCACGCAATCATCGTTTATTCCATTCTCACTGTGTATCAGGAATTGGTGAACTGTGTTATTACTCTGGTTGGACCTCTGACCTGTGACCTGTTGAGGAAGCACCTTGATGTAAAAGTTAGAATGTTTATTTCCCTATATGAACAATGCTAAGGTGACGTAACCTAATCTCAAAATCAAATGATAAACATACAGAACAATACTGTCTGACCAAAGCGGCGAAAGAATCGCAATCTAATCAAAGCTTGAGCTACTACACATTCTAAGGTTACAGTACAAATGAATACCATGAATAGCTGCGCAAACAAAATAGTGTACATTTAGATTCAGCAAAGAAAAGACATCAACTGTTATTACATATAGCGAACTTCACCAGTGAGGACCCTAACTAACATCATATTAGAATAGCATGTTTGGGCTTTATTCAAAACAATTTAGTCAACGCAAATTTGGAAAAAACATCTAACTATGGCTCTATCAAAATAGCGTTGGTACCTCGAAACAAAACCAAATATACATAACAATCAGTAACATCGTCTTATACCTTGCCTCAATATGGTTCAGCAAGCTGTGACAGTCTTCGTCAATAGGACATCAGTTCGATCAGCGAGACATCAGGATTCAGCATCAAAGTTCAGAAAAGCAAAGTCTCTTCATGCAGTTCGGAAAAGAATTATAACTAAACATTCAGAAAGTAAGGTGAGAATGGCCTCCCTAGACAGTTCAAAAGAATAGAGCTAATGGCATATCTTCTCCCGGTGCAGGCCGGCTAAGTTAGATTTCCTAAAACTATTTCCCACATCCTTATTGGTCAAAGAATTGCATGTTTACATTTAGTCCAATGAAATTAAAACCTCCTGTCTAAAGTTTTACTACTACAATATTCACATGTTGATGATTGGCTCCTCTTCTCCCGTTCCCATCGTTCGGCTTGTCAGGTATCAATATTCTTGCAACTTATACTCCAGTCAGTACATTCATTGTCTTCTCCTGGGAAGGTCATTCTTACACATACTATGATATGCAATGTTTCCCTAGCTAGTATAACATCTTCTAGCAAGCAGTTTCTCATGAGAATGAACTTGGTCATTACAGTGAAAAATCACAATTTAATTCTCTAAACAGCCATTTTATAAGTCGCCTAAGAAATGCAGCTTGACATGAGGCCTTGCAAATAGGCCCAAGACCTCGCTAAGTTAAGGCCTATGATTACTAAAGTTAATACATAATACATAACCCTTAATATGACATATTACTACATTGATCAAACATAAGCTCAACATTTCATATTAACAAGCCATTAATAATTTCACTTCGTGAACACTGGCGGCCTCTCACGTAGGCTCAACATCAAAAGCGTGCATTATTGCTCTCTACGTTAATACATTTTCTACACAAATTCAAACTCAGAATACATGAATATTCATTAATAAAATTCTGCGTTAACAGTGGTAGATGTCTTGCCACAGAGAGTGAAAAAATGGAAGCTTTAAGAAGATTCTACTCCAAATTATGTACTGCTGATAATCTTCAGTACGACAAAGAAAAACAACTTGTCCACTCTGCCCCATTATAAAGAAAACTCCAAACATGGAGACAAGCTGCAAACTCCTTTTACAGAGGGTAAAGTATTTTCTGCATTTAAAATGCTGAAAACACAAATGAACTGGACCCAGATAGCTTTATGGCAGTCTTCTATAAATAATATGTAAGAATACTGGCACTACGGGGGTCATTCCGACCCTGGCGGTCCATGACCGCCAGGGCCGGGGACCGCGGAAGCACCGCCAACAGGCTGGCGGTGCTTCCTGGGCTATTCTGACCACGGCGGTAAAGCCGCGGTCAGAAAAGGGGAACCGGTTTTCCCCTGGCCCAGGGAATCCTCCATGGCGGCGCTACTTGCAGCGCTGCCATGGGGATTCCGACCCCCTTCCCGCCACCCTGTTTCTGGCGGTTCTTACCGCCAGGAACAGGATGGCGGGAACGGGTGTCGTGGGGCCCCTGGGGGCCCCTGCACTGCCCATGCCACTCCGCCGGCTCCATTCGGAGCCGGCATCCTTGTTGCAGGGGCTTTCCCGCTGGGCCGGCGGGCGGGCTTTTGGCGGTCGTCCGCCGGCCCAGCGGGAAAGCCAGAATGGCTCCAGAATCGTCTCCTGACCGCGGAGCGGTCATTCCGCGGTAACCGCATGGCGGGCGGCGACCGCCGCCCGCCGCGGTCAGAATGACCGCCTACATGTGGTTACTCTCCACAGTACAGTAGTGCAGTTTCAACAAAGATGAGCAAGCTAATATTTCCCTGATAAAAATGCAAAGCATTGCTCTTCATATAGGTCACACTCTTAAACAATGACATACAATATTTTAGAAACCTGACTTCAACTCTGTTTTACCCGACATCCTTGGCATGGTTGGTTGTTTTTTGTTGGATTTAGTACGCTGCATTTTACCACAGATAAACGGTGCTAGAGTGCTTGTGCTCTCTCCTTCAAACATGTTAATATTACCTTACATCTAATTGGCACATTTACATTACTCGTAAGTCCCTAGTAAATAGAACTACATATACCATAGCCTGTGAATTAAATGCTACTACTGTGCATGCAGCACTCATTGTGCCACCGACTAAAGTAGTAGTATAAAACCATCTCAGGCCTGACATTGCAGCCTGTATGTGCAGTTTCAAGTTACCATTTCGACATGGCAAATTCAACTTGTTTTTGCCAGGGCTAAACCTTCCTTTTTCATACTTATAATTTACCCGTAAAGTAGGCCCTACAGGCTTATAGAGCAGAGTTTTTTTTATTGAAAAATAAGGACGTGTGCTTAAGTTTTACATGTTGTTACAGTGAAAAACCTCTAAAGTCATTTTCACTATTGTAAGTTTTATCTCTACCACTGACTAACATTGAGTTACCTTATTACATGTAATAAGTGCTAACTTTATATTGGAAGTGTATAGAGATATGTTGTTTACACTTAAATACGTAGGCCCTCATTCCGACCTTGGCGGGCGGCTGAAGCCGCCTGCCAAAATAGGACCGCCGGGTGGCCGCCAATGCAGCCGCACTACCGCCGCAGCCATTTGGAGATCCCCGCTGGGCCGGCTGGCAGAAACTAGGCCCAGCGGGGATCTCGGCCGCAACACAGGAGCCGGCTCCAAATGGAGCCGGCGGTGTTGCGGCTGTGCGACGGTTCAATCTGCCAGGAAAAGGCTGGTGGTAGGGGACTCGTAATCCCATGGGCAGCGCTTCCGCTGCGGTCGTAATGCCATGGGAAGCACCGCCAGCCTGTTGGCGGTGCTTCCATCAGAACAGCCACCAGGGTTGTAATGACCCCCATAGTATTTAAAAATCCTCTTTAATAGTAAGGTTGAATTTTAGGTCACAATTCTGAGAATGTCACCGTTAGAATGTTCCCATTTCCTTGACCCAACCAACTGTACCTTTTGCCAGTGTCTTGGTTAACATGACTGTGAATGGTTCTGCTGTTGGGGTTTGTGTATTACTTCCTGATAGTAACACAAAGGGGTCATGGGTGTAGTCAGGATGGGCCACCCTGACAGGATGGTTAGAGTGGAGCTGTACCCAGCCTCACTGACACTTCCGAAGGCATTGCGTACGGCACACACAAAGGAACCTGGCACCAGGCCTGTCCTGCCTTCTGTCATCCCAGACAGTTTGGAGCCTTTATCACATGAAGGAAAGAAACTTTCCAAAACAGGTGTTGGGGTAGGACAGGGTGTTCCCCTCCCCACAAAGGCTGACACCAAGTATAAATATTGGACCTTCAGAGCACTCATCAGAACACTACTGCACCTGTGGAAGATTTAAAATATGGACTGTCCTGCTGCCAGAAGACCGTCCAGCTGCTTGAAGGACTGCCTTGCTGCCGAAGAATGAAGACTGCACCTGCATGCCTGGATCCCCGGCTATTCAGAGTGACTTCCAGGGTCAGTTGGAGTACATTCTGTGTGAGCTACAGGCACATAACAAGCTTCAGAAGCTTCATTACAATTCCCCAGCTAACCATATACAACTGGACCTCCCAGGACCTGGCTGAAACTCCCTGACTGTGCTGCTGGCCTGAGTGAGTCCTGCTCTCCAAATGCAGCTCTCCAGGTCCTGGATCCTTGACTGGCATCAGTGGAAGCTGCATAAAAAAAGAAAAGTTGAAAATATTAAAGTTTGGGCTACTTGCGACCGTGAATGGGTCTGTTCACGACAAAACTCTGCTGCACATGATGATCTGGAACACGAACCTCTGGTGAGACCTGCTCTTTGTGTCAACCTTGGCTGTCCATGTCAACTGGCAATGCAGGACCTGCACTTCGTGTTACAGCAACGAACATCCACAATGCTCATCCTGCTCTTTGTTCCGGAATCCTTTTCCTCGTGACCTCCTTCAACACAAATAGGACTCTTCAAGACAGACAAATAGGACTCTTCAAGACAGACTTATTGTGGCGGGGTCTTTTTCCCGAGTCGAGGGAATATTGGAAGAAGGTGACAGACGCAGCACTTAAGGGGGTAGTATGTTTATTTTCTTGCTCGTTTGGGATTTATAAAACTGACTTGTCCGCCAAACTGTTATACTCCAAGTCCAAAATAAAATAATTCCCTTTTCTTTTCAGGGCTCTTTGGTGTTCTTGGGACGGCCTGGTCCGGTTCGGAGGGAGAGGTCTTGTTCACCCGGTATTCATGGCCCAGGATTTCCCAAACAAAAGAAGGAAAAAGGAACAGGTAAGTGGGGCAAATTATTTATACACGGTTTAATAAGGGTTAGTAAGGAGTGAAAGGGGGGGGGTTCTGTGGAGGTGGAGGTGGAGGAATGTGGGGTTACTTTTCTTTTTCGTGCCTTCCTTTTGTTGTGTCCTCTCAGTGACCCTCTTACTCTTTTATTCACTGGTCTGGGTACGGAGGGTGTGGTTATTCTTTATTTACCGGTATTCCTACTCAGATGAGCTCCCCTTCCTTACAGGATCTCAGCCCTCCCTCCTTAACCCCCTTAAACCCAGCCAACCACCCAGAACCCCAGCCCCAGTCCCGGTACGCTCGTACCTGGCTTGGCCACGCCCCTCCAGGGACGTGGCCGGCTTGCAGGGGATCTCCCGACTTCGCCTCGGCAGGGGCGGGAGGCGCCCAAGGCTTTCCGCTCTCCTCGCATTGATCCTCGTCTACGGCGGGGCTTCCTTTCCCTCTCGGCGATCCGTGGCGTTCCTCTCTCCGGCTCTGCTTGACGTCGGCTTCTCTTTCTCGGTCGCGTTCCGCTCGCCTCTCGTCGGCTGTTCTTGTCTGACGGATGACGTTGGACGTCATCACGTCAGGAATCCCTCGGGTGCCTCCGGGGTATCCCTTGTCGGTCGTTTTCTTCGACGGGGAAGCGGCGTCCGGAGGCACCCGGTTACACATCCCCTCACATGAATGGGGCTGATTGAGCCCCACCAGATCCGGAAAGCGGGACAGATAGTCAGCCTGACCCATAAGGTCACCAGGGAGGTGGCAAACCTGGAAGGAGAAAGGTTGGAGTTCGATGAACCATCTCAAAATACGATTGTTGGTATTCTTGTATCTTGAGAGCCACGTAAGGGGTGCATGGTCCGTATATAGTAGGAAAGGTCTGCCCAAAAGATAGTATTGGAGACTTTCGATAGCCCACTTAATGGCAAGACATTCGCGCTCTATAATGGGGTATTTTTGCTCCCTGGGAAATAGCTTACGGCTAATAAAGACGACGGGATGGTTCACCCCATCTTCATCCTTTTGAAAGAGAACGGCCCGACCCCCACATCGGAGGCATCCGTTTGGAGATGAAAGGGTTTGTCGAACTCAGGACATTTCAATATCGGTTGAGTGGTGAGATACCTTTGCAAGGTATGATAACTATGAAGTTGAGTCGGGTCTAGTTGTGGGATGTTGTTGGGCTGTCCTTTTCTTAAAAGATTGGTTAGGGGGGCCGCCAAACTGGAATAGTGGGGAATGAACCTTCGATAGTACCCCACTAGACCTAAAAAGGAACGGATTCCCTTCTTCGTGGTGGGAGCATTGGTGTGTAGGATGGCTTCGATTTTATTCTTTTGGGGTCGAAGTATACCGTTGCTAATGTGATAACCCAGGTAGGAGATCTCCCTAAAAGCCAGTCGGCTCTTTGCGGGGTTGGCTGTCAGTCCAGCCTTCCCTAAAGCCGAGAAGATGTGATCTATGTGGGTCACATGGTCTTCCCAGGTCTCACTGAAAATAACGATGTCATCCAGATAGGCCGCCGCGTATCTGGTATGAGGTCGTAATATGGTATCCATGAGACGTTGGAAGGTGGCGGGGGCGCCATGCAACCCGAAAGGGAGAACCTTAAAGTGATACAATCCGGAGGGAGTAGCGAAAGCCGTCTTTTCTTTGTCTTCGGGACCCAACGGGATCTGCCAATATCCCTTGGTCAAATCAAGGGTAGACATGTATTTTGCTTTCCCCAATCTTTCTAAGAGCTCATCTATCCTTGGAAGGGGATAGGTGTCAAATTGTGATATGGAATTGACCTGTCTAAAGTCAATACAGAAACGTATAGACCCATCAGGTTTGGGCACCAATACCACGGGCGAACACCAGGGGCTGTGGGAAGGTTCTACGATGTCTAGATCTAACATCTTCTCGATTTCGTTTTCTACGAGGGTTTTCCTAGCTTCAGGGATACGATAAGGCTTTAGTCGCACGGTCTTCCCAGGTGGTGTGAAGATGTGATGATGTACCAATCGTGTCCTACCGGGTATCGAGGAGAACACCCGAACGTGTTTATCGAAGAGATTCTTCAACTGTCTATTTTGCTGAATCGAGATCTCTGTATTAATGAGAGGGATCTCCCTCTCGCCAGGGGGATCAGTGGGACACCAGCCTATCTCTAGTTCCTTAACGGTATTAATTAGGCAGCCGTGCCTTGGGTCGTTCGGTGGTTCTTCCCATCTTTTTAATAAGTTAACATGGAAGATCTGGGACCTAGGGGGGTATCGTTAAGCTGAATTTTATAAGTTACGGGAGTTACTAGTCCTGTTACGGTGTAGGGTCCCTGCCATTTGGCCAATAATTTGTTATCGGAACTGGGAAGAAGAACTAGCACTTTATCTCCTAGGGAAAAGGACCTCAATTGGGTATTCCGATCACAATTCCTTTTCTGCTTGTCTTGGGCCCTCTCCATGTGTTCCCTTACGCTTTCCCATACTGTATGTAGTTGGGTTTTTAACTCATGTGCGTATTTTAGAATGGATTTTTCCCCGTCTTCTTCTTCCCACATCTCAGCGGCCATGTCTAGTAGGGTCCGTGGTTGTCGCCCAAACAACAGTTCAAACGGACTATGGCCCGTAGAGGCTTGTTCGTGTGTCCTGATTGCGTATAATACTAAGGGGAGTTTCCTATCCCAATCCTTACCTGTCTCCGAGATAGCTTTCTTTAGTAGTGATTTGAGGGTACGGTTGTATCTCTCTACTAAGCCATCGGTTTGTGGATGATAGACCGACGTCCGTAACTGTTTGATCCCCAATAGCTGACATATTTGTGTCATCAGGTTGGACATAAATTGGGTCCCTTGGTCCGTTAGGACTTCTCGAGGAAACCCAACTCGGGAAAAGAACCCTATCATGGCGTGTGCAACACTCCTGGTGTTAATACTAGAGAGGGGAATAGCCTCAGGGTATCTTGTGGCGTAATCCACTAATACCAATATATAACGATAGCCTCTTGACGAGGGTAGAAGAGGGCCAACGAGGTCCATCCCTATTCTGGAGAAGGGCACATCAATGATGGGGAGGGGTTGTAAAGGGGCTTTTCACCGTGAGCCTGGGTCAATCAATTGACATTTTGGACATTGTTGACAGAACTTCCTAATCTGGGAAAATACCCCTGGCCAGTAAAATTTTCTCAACAAATACTCCTCGGTTTTCTCCCTCCCATAGTGTCCGCCCCCCGGCTGACTGTGTGCTAAGTGTAGAACTTGTTGTCTATGGGGTTCTGGAACTATCAACTGTTTCTTTTCGTCTTGGTCCTTGTATGTGACTCGGTATAATAGGTCCTTAACTATGGTGAACGAGGGACCCTTATCCTGAGGTTTCCGTGGCCGTGCACTTTTCCATGCATGAATCAGACTGGGGTCTTCTCTTTGAGAAGTCCGGAAGCTGGGAAGGGCAGTGAGGGCGAGGACCTTTGTAATTACCCGGGGCGTGCTGGAGAGGTCTTGAGTATAGGCTTTCTTCATTATTCTTTTCTCCTTCCGGGAGAGTTTAGGTCGTACCCTCGGAGGTGATAGAGGCTCACCGGAGAAAGGAGCATCTTTCCACCAGTTGTTAGTTTCTTCGAGCTGTCTGAGGCTGTCTAGGAGTTGTGGGAATTCCGAAAAGTCAGTTCCTATAATAGCTTCTTCAACCAGTTGTTCTACTAAACCCATTCTTATGGGTATTTCTTTTCCTCCCCAGGTGAGGGTTGTCCAGATTAGGGGATATTCTCTGGTTTCTCCATGGATACAACAGATTGATACCGTGAGTCCCGAAGTACAGTCATGGGCGTCGAACAACCCGGCCCGGGCCACAGACTGGCTACAACCTGAATCGATGAGGGCCACTGTGCTTTTCCCATTGGTAACGAGTCTCTTTTTATAAGGGGTGTCTCTTTTCCCTGTATAAAAGACTCTTCCCCTAGTAACCCCTATTTCCATGGGTTCCGGTTTTTCTGTTTTCAGGGGGCAACCTCGAGCTATGTGACCCCATTCCCCGCAACTGAAACACTGAGGTTGTTGTATATAGGGCCTATCCAGTCCCCGGGTTCTCCCTATGTCCTCATTGATTCTTCGTCCCCCTGTCGAGGATGCTCCCGAACCCAGACGCAGGGGACTAGGTGTTGACCGAGGGGGGGTTACTTTGAACTCAAGGGAGCGATGAAAGGCGCAGGCCAACTCGATGGTAGCATTGGTATCTGGGTTTGGATGTTGTTTGATCCAGTTGCGCGTGGACGGAGGCAGCGCGTCCATGTATTGCTCTAAGAGCACGATCTCAATAATGTCTTCCCGATTTGTCCCTATGGGGCCCAACCATTTGAGACCCAGATCTTTGATCCTAAAATATAGGGCCCGGGGATTTTCGTTGGGTCCCCACTTGGCTTTCCTAAACCGGACGCGATAATGTTCAGAATCAAAACCCACCCGTTCTAAGATGCTCTTTTTAATATCCTTATAGGGGGTTATTCCACCGGGGTTTACCGCTTGATAGGCGGCTTGGAGAGTCCCCGTCAATAAGGGGGCGATATACTGGCCCCATCGTTCCGGAGGCCAAGTAGCGGAAGTAGCAACTCGTTCAAAATTGGTGAAAAAGGCATCGGGGTCTTCACCTTCTTGATATCGTTGTAAGACCGAACTGGGCACATTTGGGTGTACACGGGTAGCAGCGATGGTATCTGTGAGATTCTTAATGGCGGTTTCATGAACCAACTGGTTGTTGGCCATTATGGTGGCCTGACTCTTAAGGGCATTTTGTAGTGCCTCTCTTTCCAATTTGGCCTCTTTTTGTTGCTCTTCCCACACTAACTGCAGGTGTCTTTGTCCGGAGGCCAACTGCTGCATCATATCGGATATGGTACACTTCTCCTCCATGGTTGGGAAGTCTCGGTCGCCTCTTCCAATGTCCCACTTCTGACACCACTGTGGCGGGGTCTTTTTCCCGAGTCGAGGGAATATTGGAAGAAGGTGACAGACGCAGCACTTAAGGGGGTAGTATGTTTATTTTCTTGCTCGTTTGGGATTTATAACACTGACTTGTCCGCCAAACTGTTATACTCCAAGTCCAAAATAAAATAATTCCCTTTTCTTTTCAGGGCTCTTTGGTGTTCTTGGGACGGCCTGGTCCGGTTCGGAGGGAGAGGTCTTGTTCACCCGGTATTCATGGCCCAGGATTTCCCAAACAAAAGAAGGAAAAAGGAACAGGTAAGTGGGGCAAATTATTTATACACGGTTTAATAAGGGTTAGTAAGGAGTGAAAGGGGGGGGGTTCTGTGGAGGTGGAGGAATGTGGGGTTACTTTTCTTTTTCGTGCCTTCCTTTTGTTGTGTCCTCTCAGTGACCCTCTTACTCTTTTATTCACTGGTCTGGGTACGGAGGGTGTGGTTATTCTTTATTTACCGGTATTCCTACTCAGATGAGCTCCCCTTCCTTACAGGATCTCAGCCCTCCCTCCTTAACCCCCTTAAACCCAGCCAACCACCCAGAACCCCAGCCCCAGTCCCGGTACGCTCGTACCTGGCTTGGCCACGCCCCTCCAGGGACGTGGCCGGCTTGCAGGGGATCTCCCGACTTCGCCTCGGCAGGGGCGGGAGGCGCCCAAGGCTTTCCGCTCTCCTCGCGTTGATCCTCGTCTACGGCGGGGCTTCCTTTCCCTCTCGGCGATCCGTGGCGTTCCTCTCTCCGGCTCTGCTTGACGTCGGCTTCTCTTTCTCGGTCGCGTTCCGCTCGCCTCTCGTCGGCTGTTCTTGTCTGACGGATGACGTTGGACGTCATCACGTCAGGAATCCCTCGGGTGCCCCCGGGGTATCCCTTGTCGGTCTTTTTCTTCGACGGGGAAGCGGCGTCCGGAGGCGCCCGGTTACACTTATGAAGGTTACCTTTCAGCTTGACTAATCTTCTCCTGAAATTGTGACTTTTCCCCAGTCTAGCGTGACCAGATAATGACCATGAGTAGCACTTTGTGCTTTCGTGTGCTATTTTTACTAGAAACTTTAAATTTGAATATCTCTGGTTTCTCTGACTGGACTTTTGCATTTTAGTTTTTCTTAAGTTGTGTTTTCACTTTAATACTGTATGTGTGCTGCATAAATACTATACACTTTACCTTTAAATTAAGCCTGACTGCTTTTTTACTAAGCTACCAGACATATGCACAGGTTAATTTTGTGACTTTTGGGGTTCACACTTACAAGGATGGTAGTTGCTGCCTTAATGCATTGCCCACCCCTGTCATCCAAAAGCTCAATTCCTTACAAACCCCTACTGTCTAACATTATTCATTCAAATCAGTCTGGGATAATAAGAGATTGAGAGAAGCAAAAAAGTAAGTTTCGGACATTTTGCTAACGTTAGATGCTTAAAAAGCATTTGATCGAGTAGAGTAGAAATATCTTACTAGAGGCATTTGGTTTAAGCTCAAAATTTATCTCTGTGATATTGGCAAGCTATCAACACCGAGATCATAAATAAATGTTAATGGTGAATTCATGAAACCTTTTTCATTATGGGTGGGCCCCACAGGGTTGCCTCTTATCCCCACACCTTACACCTTTTTGCTCTAAGTATTGAACAGTTTGCTTTGAAAATTAGAGCGACCAAAATAATGCAGGTATAAATTTTGGTGGAAATGGGTACAAAATATAACTTTTCACTGATGATATCCTGCTTACTATAACTAGCCAGAAATGTTGTTATAACACCCAATGAAACAACTTCAGCAACACAGAGAAGTGGCAGGTTTTGAAACTAATCATTCTAAATCTTAAATCCTGAATTTGACCCTACCACAGATGGAAGTGAAGAGAATGAAATCACCTTTTTCCTTCCAATGGGCCACAAGGGAAATACTAAATGAAGAAATGTGCATAACTCAAAAGCTGGCTGATGACTGAAAGGCAGGTTATCTCCCGATTCTTAGGTCACTAGAGGAGGATTTGTGAAGATGGACTCCCCTATTCCTGTCTTGGAAGGGAAGAATTAACAATACTAAGATAATTGTTATACAGAGAATACTATGGCCATTTCAAACACTATCGCCAACATATTCTTGCAAACCTTTAAAACATTGATCCTACAATTAATATGGTAGGGAAGAAAAACTCAAGTGGCATATAAAATTCTGTGTGGGCGCAGAGAGGAGGGAGGCTCTGACTCTGTTTGATTTTACTACGTACGACAATGTGACTCAATTATGGTCCTTATAGAAGGGTCTCATAGGGATTCTGATAAACTGTGGCCCCACATGGATAGAGCAGTTGCAGACAGATCAATATTGGACCTTCCCACCCCCCCACACCCCCTGCAGACTTCATATTGCTCCTCTTGTCCTTTGTTTCCCCAACCCCACCCCAATCCTGCTTGTTTTTTCCCCTATCACCCTTAGCTTTTCATTTGGTCCATTATTTTCCCAACCTACTTTATTTTATTTTGTATTATAATTTGTATTTATTTTAGTTTTTTTTGGATGGCCCAACAGCTGCACCTACCAAACTGCTCCTTTCTCTATAATGTGCTTTTATCCACCTTTTATTTTTAATTTGCTGCTCCAATAAGTTTGTCTGCCTTTTTGGAACAGTGAATTAACATTTAAAATGCCTGACACAGTGTTGTGATGCATATTTGCTTATGGGTGGTGATGCATACACTCTTAAGCATTGTCACACTGGGGTCAGACATTTTGGCTTTTTTTCTTTTTTACTTAATATGCTCTGCATCAATAACATACATTGGTACAGCCAAAAGCTATTGGGCCATATTTATACTTTTTGACGCAAAACTGCGCTAACGCAGTTTTGCGTCAAAAAATGTAACGCAAGCTAACGCCATTTTTGTGCGTCGTGCGGGCGTCAAATTTATACTTTGACGCTCAGCGGTGCAAATCAGAGGTGTGAGACATTTTTTTTGACGCACACCGGAGCGGCGAGTCGCAAAGCAAAACGACGCTAATGCAACGTAACTCGCTTTACGACCGCACACAACGTATATGTGTTGTTTTTTGACGCAATTGCGCCAAAAATCGCCGCAAACACAGTCATCGCAGCAGAGGAGAGCCAAAATGGATCCTACATGCCCCAACAGACCCCAGGAAGAGGACAACAGACCAGGAACAAGCCAGGAGGACCCACACAACAACCAGGACACCTCAAATAAAAAAAGAAAGTGTCGCTTCAGTGCAGAGGAGCAGGAAATTCTGGTCAAAGAGGTAACGGAACACCAGCACCAACTGTTTGTCACATCCAAATTGCCCATTAGTAGGAGAGACGCCATATGGCAACAAATTGTTGACAAGATCAACAGTGTGGCAGAAGTACGCAGAACAGTCATCGAGTGCAAGAAACGCTGGCATGACTGCAAGCGCAGGACCAAGGAGAAGATGGCCAGGAACAGGAAGGCAGCACTGCAGACTGGAGGTGGGAGTCCAGCACACCAGGAGGCCCTGGACCACATGGAGGAGATGGTCGCAGCCGTCATCCCTGAGGAGATCGTCACAGGGATTCAAGGACAGGACAGCGCAGATTACCAGGAGACAACACACATGCAGGGTAAGTTGCACGGGGAATTAACATGCACTAATGTCAACTGTAAGCAGGGGGGGTACCAACCACTAAATGCATGGAAGCCATCATATACAAGGAGTGGCATGGGCAAAGGGGGATGGCATGGGGGCATGGCCTGCACAGACAGAAGCTGGGGCAACCCTTACACTACACCATCAACAGTCCCATGGGGCATGCCGACATGCCAACAATGGAGCAAAGGGAAAGCCACGCCAGCAGGGAAGGGCACAATGTCAAACTGATATCCCGGCACACGTCAGCCACCATACCCCCTACCCTAACTAGGGCCCTAGTAATAACCACTAGCCATACTGACAACTGCAATGTCACTGCCACAACAGTTGCCACCACCACCTCCGCACTGTGTGCAGCTCAAGTAGCCAATGCCAGCAACTTCCCCATGGATCATACACACCTAAATCAGAGGGTTGGGGATGACAGCTACAGTAATCCCCTGAAAAAAGACAAAGGCCCCAGTACTGTCAAATGTCAATGCCCATAGTTGTCCACAACATCAGCCAACATCAACAACAATAGGAGCCACACAGCACTAAGGACACACCCATGCTGCACATGTCAGGGTCCATCTTGTGCCTGGGTCACAATGTAACATCACAAATGTCATACTGCTCAGACAACAGCATTGAGGGGGAGGACACATGTAACTGCTCACTGAAATACACCTGCACAGTCAGAGCAGGAAATAGGACACCACTACCATTATCTGGGCATTCCAATGTACCACACATTCACAACATCAGCTCCACACATTACCAATGCCAACATCCATATCGTGCCATAACAATGCTATGCATAGGAGATGCCACATGTCAACTACATTTAAGTGGAAGCGAAAGATCACAGACTGGGGCAGGTCCAGATTAGTAAGTGTGCTGCCAGTGCCATCAGAACACCCACAGCCAGTGAAAGGCTCACCATGAGAATGGATGTAGAGGGAGGGTTGAGTAGGACAAGAAGGTGCCAAATCACTAATTGGCCTAAAACTATACTAGAGGAGATGATGCTGACAAGTCCAATAACCTAATACTATACATGTGACATGCAGGTGGGCCATAGGCCTGGGAGAATGTCCATCTGAAAGACTGGAGCTATGCACACGAAACAAGATAACAATGTGAATCCATCACAAGGCAGCCATGTCACATCACTAATGCCACTACACAGACCCACTAATTGTACCCTGTTTCATTGCAGAGGAAGATGGATCTCCTGCAGATATGCCTGTCCCAGAATACCCTGATGACATGGATGACGAGCTGATAAACATTACCCAGGAGACCATCCAAGAGATCCTTGGAACCCTCCAGACCCCACCTTCAGTCACAAGGAGGAGCACAGAACAAGCAGCCATCACACAGGACCCACCCACCACCCCAATTGTAAGACCTGCCAGCTCCAATACAGCTGAGGACTCAGACGACACTGGCACCAGCTTTGAGAGAACTGTAGTCGGAGTACAGCGGGAGCTGGCCAAGGAGGTGCGGGTGGGGATGCAAACTATGGCAGCCAGCCTTGAGGGGGTGCGCTTGTGCATTATGTCATCGGCAGATCAAGCAGCAGCTATGCAAGCGATAACATCTATCTTGCAGGAACAGCAAAAAACCCAGAAG
This sequence comes from Pleurodeles waltl, assembly GCF_031143425.1. Classification (NCBI taxonomy): domain Eukaryota; kingdom Metazoa; phylum Chordata; class Amphibia; order Caudata; family Salamandridae; genus Pleurodeles; species Pleurodeles waltl. The sequence goes on along the minus strand of NC_090448.1, from coordinate 894,332,381 downwards.
GAAATCTGCACAGGCGTAATACAGTTGACACAACACCTACAACAGCAATCCTGTCAACGCGTGCACGAATGCAACATAGAACCCCTCAGGGCCGACCTGGCTGCCTACCATCGTGATGTGGCTGCTATTCTTAAGAATCAGCTGGTCCTCCTTGCAGCAGTACTGACCTTAATACCTTCCCAAGGAGCAGCGGTCGGGATGTCTGACTCCACGTCTTCTAACACTGAGGTGTGTGTTGCCCCTTCACAACCACCACCAACAAGGACAGAGGAGGCAACACACATCAGAAGAAGAAGACATGGAACAGATCACCTTCACACGGAAAAGTACCCGGAAGCACTAGTCACTGCCACATGGCCAACTATTACCAAGGTCCTGCGCTTTGTAACATGCCAGTCTTACAACAACTCGACTCAATGACTGTTCTGCTAACCACTCTATATCTTGTCAGCCTGCCCAGTGATTGTCTCTCTCCTACTAATCGGCAAATCCTGTCCCTCTGCACTGTCTGTAACATCACCCCAGCATGTCAGTAGCATTACCTTCACCCCTTCTGTAGGATCACAACGTAAGATTTCACTGGAATGGACTCATCAAACATGGACAATGTACATATTGCACTACAGCACTTTAAAAAAAATAGCACTTGCACAACAAATCTGTCTCTGTGTAATGTGACACATCAACTGTGCAGTAGAGAACACAAATGTGCCTGTGTTCAAATCATGTAGCTTGTCAATACAACTGTCCTGATATCATGTAGTCAGATACATCTGCACAGTGGCCAGGATTGCATCATAGCCTGCCCATCCTGAGGATAATAACTGATGAAGTGAGAAACCACACACCATCATGCTGTGTTGGACAGAATAATGCTTCCTCAAGGGATATCGAAGTCAACAAATAGTGGCTGATAAATGTTGTCACCATGCAATACTAACACATATAACTGCACACTAATCTAAGCAAACACTACAAAACACTGCATGAATTAAGCTGCCTGAGTTAACATCCAAATAAGTAATCATGCTGAATAGTGCCACAAATGATCTATGTGAGTCATGAAGACAAGAGTGATTACAAGAACTCATCTTAGAAGGGGTCCCTGAACATCACACTGCAGTCAGACCTAAAACTGTCCCCCCAATACCAAGTCTGGAAGTACTCTTTGTGACGTAGAAAACATACTCATCAACAAAAAAACTTTGTGATCCATGTTAACTGTGATTGATGGTTGAAACAAATGGTGGATTCTTACCAAGGTAGCTCTGGGGTAGCTGCCATTTTACACCTCAGTTTGTATTTGTTTGTAGCATAGGACACAAATGTCATAGAACCACAATCATCTACACTGATGCCAAGGCCATGATCAAGTAGCAGTTAACACATACTGTAAAGGGTTATCTATATATTTATTAAAAGCTAATCACACAAGATGAAACTGAGGGAAAAGTCATACCTACCCTAATCTAACCTGACTACTCATTACCCACAACTGTCCCTAACTAACCTAAGCTAAACTTACTCATCACATGTAACAAATCGTTCTAAACATCAACCCCCCATTATGAGACGGGACACATGGAGGACAACACTTACTAACCTACACACATACTATACTATCCTAAACAAATATATATATATATATATTTTTTTTTTATATAATTGTTTTATATATTTTATCTTTTTTTTCTTTTTTTTATGAAACACACAGGAACCCCAACATTGCCCCCCACCCACCCACCCACTTAATAAGTAAAAGTAGAAAGAATCAGGACCCCCCCCTCCCTAACACTAACTAAACTAACAGTCTATACTAACCTAACACTAATCCCCCAAGCCCACTAATCATGAGAACAAGGAAAGAGGAGGGAGGGGAGGGAATCATGTCCATTGCAAAAAAATATATTTCTAGAGGTTGGCCCTCCGGAGGGTCCGCCTGATCGATTTGACCCGCCTCTTGATGTAGCTGACATCCCGGGTAAGATTGTTTACCCTCCTCAAAACTCGGTCCATCTTATGTTCCAAATCCCGGAATGCCGCTGGGTCAACTGTTGGTGCTGATGCCGTTTGTGTCCAGGCCGAGGTGCTCTGTGGCCGTGTGGAGCCTAGCCCACTGGACTGTCCTGCAGCTGTCACACTGCTGGGGCCTGGGTGTGCTGCAGATGTAGGGACAACTGTCCCCGCTGTGGGTGGGGCCACCTGGGGAGAACCAGTGGTTGTGGTGGTGGTGGCTGTGGTGGGCAACGTTGGGCCACCCTGTGGTGAAGCCCACCATGCTCCGGAGGCCCGTTCCGCCTGGTATGTACGGGCCATCCTTCTGAACCCCGACTGTACCTGCAGGATGTGTCGGTACCTCATGGCCCGCCTCTCAAACTCATGCTTCTGGCTGGGTGTCATGTTTGCAGCTGTGAAGACAAAGGGCAACTATTTACCATAGGAACTGCATTGTGTGAAATAGCACAAGTGGTCAATCTGACAATACATCTACTGTACTTGTATCAGCTCATATCACCATACAGATCGTTGAAAGTCTCAGAGGATGTATATGGCAAGCCTGACTACAAAGGTCATCTCACACATAGCATATCCAAAACCTACATGATGGGTAACAACTGGCAATAAGTTGCCATCTGAGTTCTGACAGTTGTCAGCTAACAATCATGCTGCACATCCTCCGCCTATTGCCTGGACTACATATGTCAGTGTATGTGATGATAAACAAAAACCACAAGGTCTTCTATTTGTAATAGGATTTGCTAGTACAGTACTCATGTGCCATACCTGAGTGTGTACACTAGGTTCCAAACAAACTTTCAAATAGTCACAAGTATGTGTAACATACTGGTAACATACTGGTAGCTTCAGTCCCAGGTACCCTATTCACAAACCCATGCCTGTGTTTGAGGGGGGGGGAGAACAAAAAACAATTCCAAACAACATGCACACCCAGGAGTGTATAGAAAGCTCAACATGTGTTTGGCTCTACACACACACCACGGGTAACAATTCGGAGTCAGCTAAACCTTGACCTATCCAATGCCCACACATGTCAGAATATACTGACCTAGGTCAACATCACATACTTCCAGTGAGGCATTATTTTCAACAGACACAGAGTAGCCAGAACACCCATGATCATGATTAGCATGCACTCATGGGCCTTAGCACTCTTGTTCCACACACTTGTAGTACTACATGTGGAAGTACATGCTGCCAGAAGGTTCAACCTACAGTGTAATCAGTACATCGGTGAATAGGGAAGCAGCAGTCTTCAGAAAAGCAATTTGCAGAAGCTATCTTGGAGAATGTGAGTCTGACATGCAGACTCAATCTGAGACGAGTCCCAGTGCAACTCTTATTGTTACTAGTGTATTCCACATGACTCACCCCAGTTGTCATAGCGGGGCCTACAGGAATGGCCTACAAACCCTAGATCATACAATTGGATAAGCATTGGCCTAGTCTAATATTTAAAGACTGAAATCCCACTAATGGAACAAGACTAATGATTGGGCAGCGCATCACACCTTGCAATGTGTTCAACACACAGGAGTCCATCACACATCACCAGCAAACACAAAACATAACACACATGTCAACACTCACTGTAGGTGTCGGGGTCCTCAAAACGAGCCACCTCTCCCACTGTGTACAGTGCCGGTCCACCTGTAAAGCATGGAAGGAAGAATGTGCTCAGAATCTGTGTACTGACAAACAATTTCAATAACAAAAACAATGTGTAAGCTGACATAAGTAATGAAACCCTTCCAGACATGCTCATACTGCATGGTATATCTCACGGCCAACATTTACATAGGATGGGTCTCCTGCAACAGTTACACACACTTCTACACACATGCAGTGGCCCTGACTGTCATGTGGTGGCAAACATGCACCTTCATTAGTGGGCAGCAACAATATTGGTGTATTCGTCTCATCATGTGCATCCAAGAGAGACATCCAAAGGCTGGTTACTTGAGGACTGCATTACCTGTCAAACAGCCTATGTGATCATGACACATTTGTGACAGATAGGTACATTGAACAGAGGGGCAGGGACTTTGGCAATACCTCATGTTGTTACAGTTTCATCATTTGATGTGTCCCAACAATGGTGATTGGCACCAAACATAGATATTTGTACCCTTGTCCATACCTTTGGACTGCCATCCCTAATCGGAATTTGGCACAACAAACACCAAATACCTGTCTAAGATGTTAGCTGAGGGCACCTAACTCCTTTCCAAAAATGGTTCATGTCCAGATCTGGCATGTATCAATAAAATATGAAGGAGCACATTAATCCCTAACAGGCATAGCACTTCCGTGCACGATTTCCTTACACACTCACCAGACACACATGAGACATATGTCTGGCCCACATTGCTATCATCAATTGACGTGAAGGCAGCACTCATTTTCAGCATCATGTAGTGTTTCCAATGTCAGTCTAGCTATAGCGTCAACATATGTAGGTATGATGTTAGTACATCTATACTTCACTGGCAATTGTGACCTGTAGAGTCATGATTGCCTCATAAATGTTTTGCTTGTCTGACACAAAGGCGGTACTAAATTACATTAAGCAACAAGCATCCTGTAAGTTTGCAGAGCATGAGCTAGCTAACTGCTAGCATTTGTCATCCTTCACATAGTGCATCAATTACCCTGTATGTTTCGGCAGCATTACACACAGTCAGCAACTTATCTGGCAGATTGTGTACCAATCATCTCATGTCACTACCCAGCTTTTAATTGTGCACATTTACATGATCTGTACTCACCAACAGGGCCACCAATCATGATTCCCAGTTGGTCCAGCAGATCTCGCTCCCTGGAGATCAGGTCAGCCCAGCAGTGCTTCAGCTGGTGGTCATTGCGCTGGCTCCCATACACACACACCAAGTGATGCCGCACCTTCCCCCACCGGACTTTTCGGGCCTCAGTATGATACCCCTGTATCACCCTGCCCCCTGCCTCGATCATCAGTGGGAGGAAATGGCACACCAGCCATATGAACCCCCCAACTCCTCCTCACCCATCCTGCCAAGACGTGGCCTACCCGACATCTCAGCACAGATAAGGGGAAAATGTAGGGGAAAAAAAGAAGAAAGTCGAAAAGGGGGAAAGTAGGAGTAAGGAAATACAAAGTAAACTTAACAATTAGAAGATCCCAACTATCCCCTATATAACAGTACCCACAACAGACTCCCACAAACAATAAATACACCACTGGACTGGACAAATGTAAACAACACACACTCAGATAGTATTATACAACAATATTAAAATCACAAAACAACAAGTAAGATAGCACTCAGGACACAAAAGCACAAAATCACTGGACAACACTCTGCACACAGCCACACAGTCTAGAAGAATCACAGACTGCAAAGTGAAAGTGAAAGTTCACCCACTGTACAGATTCTGTAAACAGGATATCCTATTACATCACATCCAGCATAACATGGCCGCCGTTTTTTTCGATTATGCGTCATATTTTCACGCATACAGCTTGTGCGTCATATTTTTTGACGCACAGGAGTGATAATAATGCCGCCTCCAAATATTATTAATAATTGGTAAATATAATTTGCATGCAGCATAATTTTCACTTACAAAGGTTAAAAATATGCTGCATCCAAATATTATTTACCAATTATTAATAATATTTGGAGGCAGCATTATTTTCACTCCTGTGCGTCGAAAAATATGACACACAAGCTGTATGCGTGAAAATATGACGCATAAGGGAAAATATGTATTTTTTATGGCCAGATGATTCATGCAAATTTGCTTTCGCTAACGGTGCAAAATGCAAAATACTGGGCTTTGCGAAAGCAAATGTGCCTTTCAGGATGTATGGAAGGCATTCACAGTGCAATAGTAAGGATTTGCCAAAATAGCGATTCCTTAAAATTGCGCACACATTTAGATAATTGCTAATTGCGACTCTCTAAATATGAAAGAGCTAATAGGGTGTCCTTATTAGCTAATTTGTGAGCAGATGTATCAAGCTTTTCCTAAATGCAAAATGGCCATTTAGGCAATGCAATTGACGCCAAAACAATTTTTGGTGGTAACCATGTGCTAATTACCAGATAATTTAAAGGAAATATTTTTTACTATTGACATGTAGCGCACACAAGCCCCTTAAGCATGTGTGTGCTTCACGTGTCCGTAAAAAGTTTTTAATTGGGCTGCAGGAGAGGGGGACTTAGGCCCCCAGCACCCTGGGATTTGCTGTACCTCACTTGCTAATTCATCAACGGTTTTCCCAATTTATGTACTGATAAACCATTGGCAGCAGGCCCATAGATGCAAATGGAGTATGATTCTCTATTTGCAAATCAGTAATAGCATTTGCCCATTTGAAGTTGTCCCTATTGCTGCTTTAGAAAAATCAGACATACCATTTAGCATTGATTTAATAGCAAATTCTTAAATTTCCATATGTTAGAATAGCAAATAGGTTTTTTGATACATGTGGCCCTTAATGCATTACCTGGTTTAGTGGCCATGTTTCAATCTTCATGCTAGGTTACAATTGGGACACTACTGTGATAGGCTGCTTGCAACCACTTTGGTGATTGGTGGTGTATGTTCATATGTGAGACATCATACTACAACGGACAATGCACCACTATTTCCTTAGCTGGAGTTTGACGGTTGGCTGACGCACTAGTTGACCATATGTGTGGGCTACATATATGTCTTGCAGAATTTGGCCATGTTTGCCATCAGGAGAAGATAGCAGTGTGACGTACATGGGTACGATACCTCAATGCCTATGGCTCGCTGTGTGTGCAGTGGCCACTAATGTAGTTGTATGCCCAGTGTGTGTGCATCACAAGATGCATTATAGCAAATTTGCTTGTAGTATGTGTAGTCAATGTGTCTATACCATAGATGCAAGTCAATGTGGAAATGCGTTAGGACATGTGTCAGTCTTACATGTGGCAACATCCATTGTGTGGCCTTCCAAGGTTTTGGGTAACGTAGACACCACAAATGGAAAGACATGCACCAGATGGATGGCTGACATTTGGTAATGAGAATTGCCCACAGTCGGACCTTCCTATTGATATTTGTAAACTGCTTCCTAGGCACTTGTTGGTGACTCTAACAGTGAGTCAGGCCAAAGCCTTGACGAAGTGGGTACCTTGTAATTGGGCCAGATAGCCAAAGGTGAAGCAGATATGTATTATGAGGCCACAGTTGAGGACATATAACTGAGCCACACCTCTCCAGTGGCGTACCAGCATCCGAGGCAGCCCGTGTCCACATATTTCCTGTGATCAATTGCACAGAGGTATCATGTTCATGTGTGTGGTCCAATGTTGATCCTGTATAAACTGTTAAGGTCTATGTTGTCACTGTTACGTCCAGGTCTCATCATGAGTTAGTGGCAGCTAATCGTGTATCTACTGAGTATCCTTTGGAGATAAATGTGAGTAAAGTCATTGAGGACATGGGAACCTACACGTGGATGGTCCCACCCTGTCACTGAAGACGTGTAATGAGACTTTCAACTGGGCAACCTTGGTGTGCTGAGTGAGAGAATGTCTCAGGTGTCAGGATCCGGCAGGTGTCATTGCAACATTTGTACTCAGGTTGGCCTCTGTGGATCCTACTGCATCTGGGAACATCATAGCCTCTGTGCAGAATAATATGGCTGCTATTCACCACACACGGGCCATCTCTAATATTTGGACAATGTTACTCAGCGTTTGAACTGTCAGGGTCCTAAAATGTGTGGAGTTTTCATGGACATCATCTGAGGTTGCTGGTTCTGCTGGAGCCCACGTACACCATCCCAGGCTATGGCCCAGGTACACTGTCACACTTTGTAGTTCAGGCATTAATGAGGCCCAGACAAGGGATGGGCCATGATTTTGCTATTCTAGGGCAATGTAACAAATATGGTACAAATAAAAGTCAGATGATGCAATACAATGTATTTGAGTATACATTGATGAGGCACATGACAAATTAGCCTCTGAGGAATGAGAGGTTTTGTACAGCAAGTATGGTCCATATGTAGCCACCGGGAATCTTTAGGGTGACCCACGGACAGGTGCCAGTCAGGCTGACAGGATTCAGGGTCAATCAGGATCCATCTCTTTCACAAGTGACATGATCAGTGGTCTGACTAAGACTGGTCGGAGGGAGCAGTAGACAGTTGACATGTCAAACTGTGTATGTCCTTTGTTGTTTTGAAGGTGACACATGAACCCAGATACTGTGTTACACGGCTTCATTAGTAGCAATGCTTAACGGTGTATTTGCCAAAATGTCAACTTCTATGCTGTTTGAGGCTTCAGCAGGGGCGGTGCATGTAGAATTGGGTGGTGTGCATGAAGGTGATCACTGGTGTGGCCTGCATCAGTCTCTCACAAGTCATGTCGGATGAGATTTGCTTTCAAATGGCCAACAGTACCTTTCATACGGGAAGCAATCTACAGGTGATACCAGGCCTTAGAAACTCCAAGCCAGTGTATTATTTGAGCTGACGTCCATGCAGTCAGATAGTACTATGACAATGGTATACCATAGGAAAGGGTGTAGCACACTGGATGACTCTTGTTAGTGTGTGTGTGTGTAGAGGAGGGAATATCAGGGTACACATATTTGTATTCCAGGGACCTCTTCAGACTGGCGGGTTGTGACCAGGTGCATGGGTGTGCCAGGATTTTAGAAAAGGGCATTCATGTAGATGGAATGTCATGTGCTGAATGCTTGACATATGTGTGGCACTTGTGCTGTGTATGTTCTGCTTATGTGGAACTCTAGTGACAGATAGTCTTTGAAAAGATTGCATGTAGTTGGACTTACTGCTGTCAAGGGTCTGGTCATACATTCCTGTTCCTGAAGCGAAAGCATGTCAACTGCCTGATGTGTGATGCCTGTTTTCCCCTACTTGAGTGATGGTGTTTTAGTTGTGTGCCATATGCTGCAATGAACCATGTTTCCAACATGTATGTGTGTAATAGGTGTGGTCCTCTGCTATTGCCCTTCAAAGGTGAACTGTACAGGATGCCAGTCATTTACATTGTGTGTGTATGTGACCGTTGTATGATAGGCATCACATTTGTTGTGGGATTTTCTGTGTCCTGATTGTTATATCATCAATGCTCCATGAGGCGACACTCTTCTTCTGATAGTTAGAGCTAAAGGTGTGCAGAAATGATTAGCCAGACCATGATGTGGTGTTTCTTATCAGTGTTTATTTACAATAGTTCATGAAGTGGTGATGGTGATTATATTTAACAGAAATTGTTCACGATGTGTTGGCGCCTACGCAATCCAGCAGCCATGTTTGGTTGTTCCCCCTCATGTTGCAGGGCAGCATCCTCCTCTTCCTCGTCTTCAGGCATGTGTGGGTCTGGTTCCAGGAGGGGAATGTTCCTTCTTATGCAAATGTTGTGCAGGATGGCACATGTTAGTATGATCTTACAGACCATTTCAGGGGAATATAGGAGGCTACCACCAGTGATGTCGAGGCACCTGAATCTCGACTTGAGAATGCCGAAGGTCCTCTCGACTATGCTTCGTGTCCTCCTATGTGCGAAATTGTAAGCACGCTCTGCTGCAGTACTTGGGTTGCCAAAAGGTGTCATGATCCATGGCTGATCCCATACCCCCTGATCAGCTGTAGGAGAAAGAGAATGGGATAATTTAGATGTAGCTTGGCCCATTAATATCAGCTTGCATGTCAGTAGTTGTCTTGTGTTGTCTGTGTCTCTTTTGTGTTATTGTGTTGCATCCTGGGCTTAAAGGATGTCCCATCTGCATTGTGTTGTTCTGTTGGCTGACCGAGTGTTTGGCTGGTGAGTGGTTGTCAGCAGTATGTTTTGGGATTTGCAGTACAGTATGCCCTCCCTTGAACTGTGACTTGTGATCCAGGTGTCCCTGTGTCTTGATTGGGGGTGAGATGATAGTTCCATACACAGGTTAATTTTAACAGTGTTGTTAACACGTTGATATCAATGTACCATGTACATCCCATACCTTTAGACTTCTGCAATGGATTGTAGAAAACATGATTGTGAGGCTTACTATTTGCAGGTGACATTTAGCCGACCCACTCCAAACGTTGTGATCATAGACGTCTTAACATTAGGCTGTACAGTATTGTCAGATGTGTGACAGGTTCAATGGTGAGCTATGAGACATGGCTAGCGATGTCACGACCTGAGTGTGTTCTTGTCGACATGTTGCAGTTGTGGTGTATGTGTTGTGTGTCCTAGAGGGTTTCTGTGCAGTGTGTATGTCAGTAGGTTTTCTGTACTTACCGACAAGTAATCCATTGCCATAGCGTCCATCCTGGAAGTGTTGATTGATGGTGGTGTGACGGAAGATGAAAGAGTCATGTACACTCCCAGGATATTTAGCCACGATGTTGGTGAACATTCCTTGGTGATCGACAATGGCCTGCACATTGATGGAATGTGTGTGCTTCCTGTTGCAGTAGAGGTGTTCAGTTGCAGCAGGTGGCACAAGGCATACATGTGTGCAGCCGATTGCACCAAGGACGTGTGGGAAGCCACTGATGAGATAGAACCCCTGTTTTGTTTCCTGCTGCTTCTGCAGTGTGTTAGGGAAGCAGATGTGTTGGGGTGTGAGTCTGATGATGGCATCCAATACTTTGGGCAGGAATGCAGAGAATGATGGCTGTGATATTCCGGCAACCAGGGCACCAGTTGTTTGGAAAGAGCCACTTGCCAGCATGTGGAGTACAGCAAGCAGCTTGGTTTGTGTTGGGATGGTGCGGGGTGTCATCAAGATGGGTGCCAACTGTGGCTCCATGTTTAGCAGCAGGTGCTGAATGGCTTGCCAGTTGAGCCTGTACCTCTGTATGATGTTGTTTTCCCTGAGGCCATGAAGAGTTGTTCTGGTGCGGAATATCCTCTCCTGCCTTCTGCGCTGCCTTTGGGGTCCCTGCTGGTGTTGTGGTAGCTGCTGTTGTTGTTGCTGTGCTCTGCGTCGACGTGCATGCTGGATGAGAAGCACCTCCATGTCTCCCTTTTGCTGCTCTAGTGTTGCTTCTGTGTGTTCTGATTAAATATAGGTGTGTTTGCCCCATTTTAACGCCTGCCCTGACCCAGGCGTTAAATTTTGACGCAAATCGGTCTTTGCGTCATTTTTTGAGTCCGCATCCCGGCCGTGCGTCATTTTTGCCCGGAAGCATAAATACGAAGCACGCCCGTTTGAGTTATTTTTTTGGACAGGAACGCCCACCTTGCATATGATTAACGCAAGGGAGATTTCCGCTTCCAGAAAACGACGCAAATGCTTGGATTTTGACGCCTGCGGGCGTCAAAGTTTAAATATGGTGCACGGTTTGCGCCGGATGTGCGTCAAAATTTTTCACGCACATTCGGCGCAAACGGATTATAAATACGCCCCATTGTCTTTCAAAGGCGAATCCTATTGGCATTCCAAATGTTGTTTCCATGAATTATACATTATCAGAAGCAACTGCTCTTCCTGAAGAGCAAATACTTGGCTTCTTTGAACTCGGTTTCTTGTTTTAGCAGTCATTTTTATAGGAACCTATATAATTTCCTGCAGGCAGAACTGTTTCTCATGGGTAATGGGGCAGGCCTTGAATTATAGAATAATTTATCGGTTACTCTTCAGAGCTGCCTTTAAAACCAAATGGTTTACAAATATATGTAAGTGTGAAAGTGTTTTGTAAAATGCATCTGTTTCCTAACACTCCCCACAATTTTCATGAAGGTGGAGACACCTCCCAGACTCCTTCTGAGAGGCCAAACTTGGTTGCTAATTTTGCTCAGTACAATTTAAGGTTGGTATTCATTTTATTCCATGACTACCTTTGGTTCCATGTCTAGCCTCTGTAACGATGGGCAACAGAGTGTAAACTTAATGCATGCACTGAAGAGCCCTGTGTGAACTACAGAAGAACCAATGATAGATATGGATTGAGCACTTGTTAGATTCCTGAAGCAATACTGAAAAACACACCACACCCACTAAAAGGATGTATGCCTGTGATCGTGCAGTTGGGCCATATCTGTCTAACTTTGAGTTTATTCTTAAAACTTGGAACTTTCAAGGTGCCTGAAAATTCTTGGATTTTAAGCACCATCTGTGCATCCATCATTCTAACCAAGATTCTTCTGTCGCTTCTCTGAATAGTGCCACTGCTGCAGATTCCCGACTAGAATGTAGAAACAGATCAGGTGCTTTGAGTTGGAAGACATGGCAAGGACCTTTACATTGTTTGCAGAACACTTGATAGGATAGCAATATACTGACTACCTAGCACCCAAAACCTATTTTCAATGTAGGAAGGCTGGGTGGCCTATTGAGAAACACTAGGAAGCAATATTGCATATCAATTTTAATAAAACCCTGATTAAATGGTAAAGTTGTATTTGTAATAAATATTAAGGAAAAATACCTTTTAGCAAGTTCTCTTTTCCCTGTCTGAAGCTCCTGGAGGCCAATTTTTGTTAGCTTTCCAGCAGTAACCTAGTGAGTGATTAGTCTTGATGAGTTGTGAAAACTTCTCACAGAGACACAAGGCTTGGGTATGGGGAAGTGTTTTTGTTCTAGTGTCAGGAACGCCAGTTAATGTGGGTCCAGATATTTCATTTATATCAAAGGGGCATCCCGTGTCAAAAGCAAAAATGTGGGGAAGGCAGTTTTCTCCTGCCAAAAGGGTAGGCCTGGATACTTGTTTGCACTGCCTCTGTGGTAGACGGCAGAATAGGTACTGCAGTCCACAAGTGGCATTTAACTTCTATGTAGTAGGTACACTTTCTGCACCATTGGAATTAGCCAATTTAACCATGTTTACAGGTGAAGCACAGGCAGTTTACAACTAGCTAGCAGGGGTAGAGCGCACTGGGATCTAAAGCCAGCAAATAATAGAGAGCAATAATCTGGGGGACGTCAGGCAAAACATGGTAATTTCCTACAATCGTAAAGATTGTCTCCCGTTTGTGCTACATAAATATTAATATATACACACAGACATACATACATGCATACAGGGGTCCTGGCTAGATCACCATGAGGAAAGGTACAACAATAGTGGAAACTGGCTCTAGTGATTTTTGCCTTGATTAGAAACTTGTCTACTAGTTCCAGCAGAGAGACACAAAATGAAAGGCAGGACCTACATATCTGAGAGGAAGGCATTTGCTCAACTAGACACAGAGACTGTACTGTTATGCCCAGTGATACAAGACAGAAAAGGTACATAGTAAGCTCATAAATTAGTCTTATAGATTAAATTGTTCAAACACATCCAATTAAAGATATATGTGATTATGAATGATAAATATATATGTTCTAAGCAATAAATATTCACAGTTACAATTTAAAGGTTTGGTGGTACCCTGTCTCACTAGATAAACTAGAATAAATCATTAGTCATGGGCAATCTACAGAACATATAAAAAAGCAATATTCTTCAATTCAAAGGGGGAGGCTTCCCTTTTTATCCTGGATTTCAATATGGCATTAGTCCATTTTACAAAACATCTTGTTGGTCGAGGGTCTTGCCCACCTAAGCAAGGCATTAATGAAAAAGTACAGTTGTCCCTGCTCATTCTTATGAAGGGAGATTTCAGATAGTTTCTTCATTCTTCATTGATTTTTGTAGCTTGGAAAAACAATAAAACTATATATAATCAGCATAGGAAACTCTTTGATATTATTGTATAGTCTACAGCAACAAGTGGGGTTTGGGTTTATGCACACGTTACATTGTTCCTCCAATGAGAAAAGCCCGAACCTTAATCCTAAAAACAAAACATAGCAAGAAGGCCTAACAGACCCCACTATAGTTTATTGCAGAAGCAGGTGGTTAGCTCTAGCTCAGCATGCTTTCTTTCAGCAAAGGAGTTTGTTCTATTCAGTCTGATTTGTAGTTTAGATATTTTGTCTGTACACTTTTATGTACACCATGTGCCAATCCAGTTTTCCATACCTCCTGCATTTCCAATGACGATAGTATGTAAGTATGAATATAAACCAATGGAATATCGGGGAAGCCTTTAATTCAAGCAACTCCAATAAAAGCTAAGATTTCGTATGTCTATGAATGTCTGATTTGGTGCCTAATCAGGACAAAGCAAGCGTCTTTGCCAGGGTGTCCTGCATTGGATTAAACTCCAGTCTAATGTGCTCTTGTGATGTGGAGTTAGGTAACCTGAATAATCTGAGCAAGATAGATGATTCATTGCCCGTTTTTGCCTGTGCAGCACAAGCCAAGATGTATATAAATATGGTCCTTGCTGCATATAGGATTGACTTTGCTGTTGTGCCTGCAAGGTGAGCGAATAATGTGTACAACACATATATTTAAGAGCAGCTTTCAGGTTTAGCTATGCTAATTGAACATAATGACCGCCTTTTTCATTGAAACAGACCACAGTGTCTGGAAGCCGGTAATTTGGCAAATGCTTTACTATGCATACATAACCGCCCTGGTTTCTTCACCTTTCCACCAAATACTATAATGTGTGTTTGTTGTTTTCACTGCTGTGTCGTTGCTTTTGTGTATGTATGAAAGGCACTTAATTTACGCTGCAGCAATACTAATTCCATTCAGTATTATTGTATCGGACGTACCGTAATATGGGTGTCAGATCCCACTCTTGCTTTGGGGATCAAGAGTGATAACTAGGCAAAGCAGCCCTTACGTTTGCTACATAGAGGCTGAACAGGAGAACGGTGAGCACAAAACCTTGGTTAACCCTTTACTAATATAGATTCTAGGAGGAAAAGCAGCTCCACTTTATTTGAACCGATGTGTTCCTGTATAGCTGCTGGATGGCTTCTAATAGTTTGGAAATTCCCAGCTGTTAGTTTGATTTGACAATTATCTCCTATCAGCTCCAAAAATGCTGTTCCAAAGTCCATGAAGCAGGCATACAGTAGTTCCTCAGAATTAAAATATATGTAACCATAGACAGTGCTAAAACGTTGTGTGATGTAACATTCAAGGAAGCTGTTTAAAGAATGGCATATGATTTTGGAGGTGTGAAGCTATTTTATATAGTAGGTGCAGCAGCGCCTCCTCCAATGTATCCAGTAAACCTTTGTTGATTTTTGTCTGCTTCCCTCATGCATCTACATTGCCCACCTGGGTTTTGGCATGGACCACTCAGGTTGAGAAACCTGGAGACATGCCTGATGGGACACATCTTTCCTTTCCCAACTCGTCCTCACAATGCAAATAGCTTGCTTCATGGGAAAGCATTAATTGCATTTGTTGTAATTGTTCCCCCAGTGGGGAAACAGTTGAGGTGGGTAAAATATGGTCACCAGCCTTTCTTCCTGTCTTGTCAAGACACGTTGAGTTTGTCACTTTTCTTAAGAATATAATATAGACTGCACTATGAAATTGTATTTCTCAATTTATATTTCCTAGACAAATATATATATGTGCTGCTCTAGTGTCAGATGTGTGTGTTTGTGTAGTTAGATTAATAATAATCATTCATATATGTCTCAATCATGAAATTAAGTTTCTAGTGGCCCTTAAGGAGTATTTTACTACTCAACAGAATCCAGTTAATCAACCTTCCAAGAACAGAAAATTGAGTTGAAACAAGGATTCAAATGCATGATTTATAAGTTGCATTCAGCTTATCATAAAACACCAGGGGCCTGATTTAGAATTCGGAGGACGGGTTACTCAGTCACAACGGTGACGGATATTCCGTCCGCCGAAATCTAAATCCCTTTGAAGATAATGGGATTTAGATTTCGGCAGACAGGATATCTGTCACCGTTGTGGTGGAGCAGCCGTCCGCTGAGTTCTAAATCACGCCCCAAGTGAGGTTCTCTGCCACAAACATGTGTACGTTTGCGTAACACGATCTGGCAGCAAGCATTCTAAATGTATATGCCTTCACTGTGGATATCACCTTCCTCTCTTTTCCTACTGCAGATAGCAAAAGCCACATATGTGTCAAGATTAGACACTTCCAAAGTGCATGCAGAAACTGCCGTACCAGCAAGACCACTTCACCATTATCACAGCTACCTTCATCATCTAGTTCACCATCTTCATAGAAAAGTAAAAAACACAAAGGTTGGCAGTATTCGCAATGAAAATGACAATTACTTCTTAGAACCTATTACTTGACATGGGCTACATTGTAGTGAAGACCCCCTTCTTGGTAAAGATAGGTTTCACCATTAATGTCATGTCTGATGTTCTAATGCTCCCACATAAGAGAAATCACTACACTCCTGACATCAAATATATCTATTTATGCCAATAACTTCAAGAAACCTCTTGTAGGAAGGTAGCCTCTTTCTAGCCTTGTTACCCGCACGTTTGGCCTGTTTGTGAGTATATGTCAGGGTGTTTTTACTGTCTCACTGGGATCCTGCTAGCCAGGACCCCAGTGCTCATAGTGGAAACCCTAGTTGTCAGTGTGTTTGATATGTGTCACTGAGACACTGCTAGCCAGGACCCCAGTGCTCATAGTTTGTGGCCTGTATGTGTTCCCTGTGTGGTGCCTAACTGTATCCCTGAGGCTCTGCTAAGCAGAACCTCAGTGTTTATGCTCTCTCTGCTTTTAAAATTGTCACTGCAGGCTAGTGACTAATTTTACCAATTCTTATTGGCACACTGGAACACCCTTATAATTCCCTAGTATATGATACCTAGGTACCCAGGGTATTGGGTTTCCAGGAGATCCCTATGGGCTGCAGCATTTCTTTTGCCACCCATAGGGAGCTCAGACAATTCTTACACAGGACTGCCACTGCAGCCTGAGTGAAATAACGTCCACGTTATTTCACAGCTATTTAACACTGAACTTAAGTAACTTATAAGTCACCTATATGTCTAACCCTCACTTAGTGAAGGTTAGGTACAAAGTTACTGAGTGTGAGGGCACCCTGGCACTAGCCAAGGTGCCCCCACATTGTTCAGGGCAATTTCCCCGGACTTTGTGAGTGCTGTGACACCATTACAAGCGTGAACTACATGTAGGTCAATACCTATGTGTAACCTCACAATGGTAACTCCGAACATGGCCATGTAACATGTCTAAGATCATGGAATTGTCCCCCCAATACAATTCTGGTATTGGGGTGACAATCCCATGCATCCCCGGAGCTCCAGCATGGACCCCGGGTACTGCCAAACTAGCTCTCTGGGGCTTTCTCTGCAGCTACCGCTGCTGCCAACCCTCAGACAGGTTTCTGCCCTCCTGGGGTCTGGGCAGCCCAGTCCCAGGAAGGCAGAACAAAAGATTTCCTCTGAGAGAGGGTGTTACACCCTCTCCCTTTGGAAATAGGTGTTAAGGGCTGGGGAGGAGTAGCCTCCCCCAGCCTCTGGAAATGCTTTGAAGGGCACAGATGGTTCCCTCCTTGCATAAGCCAGACTACACTGGTTCAGGGATCCCCCAGCCCCTGCTCTGGCACGAAATTGCACAAAGGAAAGGGGAGTGACCAATCCCCTGTCCATCACCACCCCAGGGGTGGTGCCCAGAGCTCCTCCAGTGTGTCCCAGACCTCTGCCATCTTGAATGCAGAGGTGTGAGGGCACAATGGAGACCTCTGAGTGGCCAGTGCCAGCAGGTGATGTCAGAGACCCCTCCTGATAGGCTCTTACCTGATTATGTAGCCAATCCTCCTCTGAGGGCTATTTAGGGTCTCTCCTGTGGGTTTCTCATGAGATAACGAATGCAAGAGCTCACCAGAGTTCCTCTGCACTTCTCTCTTCAACTTCTGCCAAGGATCGACCGCTGACTGCTCCAGGATGCCTGCAAAACTGCAACAAAGTAGCAAGACGACTACCAGCAACATTGTAGTGCCCAATCCTGCCGGCTTTCTCAACTGTTTCCTGGTGGTGCATGCTCTGGGGGCTGTCTGCCTTCACCCTGCACTGGAAGCCAAGAAGAAATCTCCCGTGGGTCGATGGAATCTTCCCCCTGCCAACGCAGGCACCAAATTTCTGCATCACCTGTCCTCTGGGTCCCCTCTCATCTTGACGAGCGTGGTCCCTGGAACAAAGGAGCTGGATCCAAGTGACCCCGGCAGTCCAGTGGTCCTTCTGTCCAAATTTGGTGGAGGTAAGTCCTTGCCTCCCCACGCCAGACAGTAATCCTGTGTACTGCGTGATCTGCAGCCGCTAGGGCTTCTGTGCACTCTTGCAAGGATTCCTTCGTGCACAGCCTAGCCTAGGTCCCCAGCACTCCGTCCTGCATTGCTCAACTCGCTGAGTTGACTTCCGACTTCGTGGGACCCTATTTTGCTGTGCTGAGATGACCGCCATGCTCATATTTTCTGAACACCTGTTCAGGTGCTTCTGCGGGTGCTGCCTGCTTCTGCATGGGCTCTCTCTGTTGCTGAGCACCCCCTCTGTCTCTTCCTCCAAGGGGAGACCTCCTGGTCCTTCCTGGGCCATGGGAGCACCCAAAATCCTCAACCGCAACTCTTGCAGCTAGCAAAGCTTGTTTGCAGTCTTTCTGCGTGGAAACAACTCTGCATCCTCCAGCACGCCATGGGACATCTTCTAACCAAAGTAGAAGTTCCTGGCACCTTCCGTTGTTGCAGAATCTTCGGCTTCTTCCACCCGGAGGCAGCCCTTTTGCACCTTCATCCGGGGTTTAGTGGGCTCCTGGTGCGTGACTCTTGGACTTGGTCCCCTTCCTTTGCAGGTCCTCAGGTCCAGGAATCCGCCTTCAGTGCTTTGCAGTCAGTTGTTGTCTTTGCAGAATCCCCTATCTCGAATTGACTGTCTTTCTGAGGTAGTAGGGTAACTTTACTCCTACTTTTCAGGGTCTTGGGGTGGGGTATCTTGGACACCCTTAGTGTTTTCTTACACTCCCAGAGACCCTCTACACACTACAATAGGCCTGGGGCCCATTTGTGGTTTGCATTCCACTTTTGGAGTAAATGGTTTGTGTTGCCCCTAGGCCTATTTTCTCCTATTGAATTCTATTGTGTTCTACAGTGTTTGCACTACTTTTCTAAGTGTTTTACTTACCTGATTTTGGTTTGTGTGTATATTTTGTGTATTTTACTTACATCCTAAGGGAGTATATCCTCTGAGATACTTTTGACATATTGGGGGTTATTCTAACTTTGGAGGAGTGTTAATCCGTCCCAAAAGTGACGGTAAAGTGACGGATATACCACCAGCCGTATTACGAGTTCCATAGGATATAATGGACTCGTAATACGGCTGGTGGTAAATCCGTCACTTTTCCGTCACTTTTGGGACAGATTAACACCTCCTCCAAAGTTAGAATAACCCCCATTGTCACTAAAATAAAGTACCTTTATTTTTAGTAACTCTGAGTATTTGTTTTTTCTTATGATATAGTGCTATATGATATAAGTGGTATAGTAGGAGCTTTGCATGTCTCCTAGTCCAGCCAAAGCTGCTCTGTTATAGCTACCTCTATCAGCCTAAGCTGCTAGAACACTACTAATCTACTAATAAGGGATAACTGAACCTGGCACAAGGTGTAAGTACCACAAGGTACCCACTATAAGCCAGGCCAGCCTCCTACACCTCTCTAATTTACGGCTTACTTTCTGCCCACACTCCCGAAACCTGCTCAGAAAGGTTGGCTATCTAATGAGTTTTAAGTTGACAGTGAAAATGGATTGTTAGACTTTTCATAGTTGGCGTGGTCTCCCTTAACTTTTTGCCTCTGTTTCCCAGGTTGTTGATGTGTGCTGGACTCTGTTTTTGCCGTTTTTGTTACTCTGGACACTTTACTACTGCTAACCAGTGCTAAAGTGCAAGTGCTCCTATACAAAATGTGTATGTAATTGGTTTATCCATGATTGGCATATTTGATTTACTAGTAAGTCCCTAGTAAAGTGCACTAGAGGTGCCCAGGGCCTGTACACCAAATGCTACTAGTGAGTCTGCAGCACTGGTTGTGCCATCCACTTAAGTAGCTCTGTAATCATGTCTCAGACCTGCCACTGCAGTGTCTGTGTGTGCAGTTTGTAACTGTAAATTCGACTTGGCCCCACTTGCCAGGCCTAAACCTTCCCTTTTCTTACATGTAAGGCACCCCTAATGTAGGCCCTAGGTAACCCCAAGGGAGGGTGCAGTGTATGGTTAAGGCAGGAAATATAGTAATGTGTTTTATATGTACTGACAGTGAAATATTGCTAAATTCGTTTTTCACTTTTGCAACGCCTGTCCCTCCCATAGGTTAACATGGGGGCTACCTTTAAATATAATTAAAGTGTAGATTCCCTTTGGTAGAGGATAAATATGTGGGGTCTCTGAGCTCACAATTTAAAAATAAATATTTTAGTAAAGTTGATTTTAAGATTGTGTGTTTGAAAATGCCACTTTTAGAAAGTGAGCGTTTTCTTACTTAAACCATTTCTGTGACTCTTCCTGTTTGTGGATTCCCTGTCTGGGTCAGTTTGACAGTTGGGCTGGTTGCACCTCTCATTACACAGTGACACAAAGGGAGCTGGGGTGTAGTCTGCATTTCCTGATGAGCCATCTGTGCTAGGAGGGAGGGGAGGAGTGGTCACTCACACCTGAAAGGGCTGTGCCTGCCCTCACACAATGCAGTCTCCAACCCCCTGGTGAGTGTCTGGGGCCTGGCCTGGGCAAGTCAGGATTTCACAAACGAGACAGACTTTGCTTTGAAGTAGGCCTACTTCAAAGGGGAAAATGGGTATAAGAAGGGCGCCCAAAACCACAGACTTTAGAACACTTCTGGAAACCAAGAGGAACCTCTGCCTGGAGAAGAGCTGAGGAAGAAGAGCTGTGACTGTGCTTTGTGGAGCTATCCTGCAGTTGCTGCTTCTGCCTGTGCTAGAGGACAAGGAATGGACTTTGTGTTGTCTTCCTTCTTGTGAAGATCTCCAAGGGCTTGATTTAGAGTTTGTCTCCAGTTATTTGAAGTCTCAGGGACAGCAAAGACTTCTCTCTGCCAGCACCTGTAGTCTCTGGAGAGACTCCTCCTCTGTCAAGTGGTGCCCATCCAGTTCCTGGGACCCTGAAAGGAGAAGCTGGCAGCCCAAGAGTGAGAAAACCACGCACAACCGCCGTGCGGGGAAAAGATCAATGTGAGTCCGATCTGTGGCTGAAAAATCAACGTGCCACAGGCTTCGCGACGGCAAATTGACGCTCGCCTACAAAGCGACTCAAAGATCGACCCCCGGGGCTGGAGAAATGATGCACAGCATCGCTGACAGAGACTGGTGAGATCGCAACCCACACTGCGTGGTTTTCAGATCATCGTGCGGCTGGATTTCCGACGCAAATACTGCTGTAAAAACAACGCAAGGCCTGCCCGGACCCGAGAGTGCTGAATGGATCGATACATCGCTCTCCTGCGGAGAGAAGAAACGACGCACGCTGACCCGACTAAAGGAGAAACAACACAAAGTCTCGCTCGTGAGTGATATCGACGCATCGCAAGCCCTTTTTGACGCACACTCGCCCGTGCTGGGTTATTTTTGACGCACCCAAGGTACATTTTCACGCTAACAGTGTTAGTGTGTGTTTAAAATTACATGAAGACTCTTTTTGCATTTTTAGTGATAACTTGACTTGTGTATTGTGGATTTTTGTCATTTTGGTCTTGTTTTGTTTAGATAAATATTCTCTATTTCTCTAAACCTGTGTTGTGTCATTTTGTAGTTTTTTCATTAAGTTATTGTGTGTACTGGTACAAATACTTTACATCTAGCACTCGGAAGTTAAGCCTACTGCTTATGCTACCAAGGGGGTTAGCAGGGGATAGCTGAGGGTGATTCTCTATTACCCTGACTAGAGTGAGGGTCTTTGTTTGGACAGGGGGCAACCTGACTGCCAACCAAATACCCCATTTCTAACATGGATCATCTTGAAGGTCCTTTGTAAGCCAATGGCAAGTGTAACATTCTCTGGAAACAATAAGGATCAGAAGATATTTCTTGCAAGGTTTTGTGGAATTGGCAAGTTATAAAAATAGGTCTGACTGCGTAGTGAGGCTTCTGAAAAGCAATATCCTTCAACATTTAGAAGCAAGTCAACAAGGACATTGACTGCCTACTAAGGCAGGATATAATTGAACGAGTAGATGGACCCACCCACAGATTTCTTTCATAGTTCTTGTGTCCAAATGTCAATAGAGAGCCAAAATGTGTATATGCCTTGATATGCTACCTCTCTTTCTTACCATTCTGCAGGTGAGGCACATTGCTCCACACAATCAAAACATGATCCTTCAGCTCAATGCTGCAAGATTCTTCTCCAAACTAGGCCGTAATAAAGGTTATCACTAGTTGGAGCCGGAGGATAGCTCAAGCTATAAAACTACATCTAGGCCTCTTCAGGTACTTGTGTCATAGCTTTAATGTTTCCTATCCTGCAAAGAGTTTTCAAGACGAAATATGATGCAAGATGTGAAGCATCCAAAACCGTCTAAACTATGGTGATGACATCTTAGTGTTCAGGAGACAGTGGAACTGGTCAAGGTTTGCCTTGCTCTTCATGGTGCTAGCCTCACACTTCACAAAGTAAAATTACTCTTTAGATCTTTTGACACATAGGCCCTCATTACAACATTGGTGGTAAATCCCACTTACTGCCGTTCAGAAGACCGCCAACATACTGCAGCGGCTGCGGAAATCCGCTACAGCTATTACGACCCACAGCTCAGAATCAGCCAAAATCCAGATACCCACACAAGTGATAAACTGGCGATAACAAAACCTCCACTGTCACGCCAACAGGAATACGCCCACACTATAACGACCCACGAATCCACGCGGCAGTCTTTCAACCGCGGTAAACCATTGGCGGTACACACCGCCGCGCTCAAAATACACACACACTTACAAAACACAGCCACAGTGGACAATTCAAAATACATGCACCTGATACACATACACACAGCACTCCCACACACCCAATACAATATAAAACACACACCCACATTACCCACAAACCCTTACAAAGAAAAATTTGGAAGAAGCAGAGAGACAGAAAAGCAAAGACCACACCAGCATACAGAGGCACACAACACCATCACTCATACACATCCATGCACAATACACCACACACCCCAAAACATCACCCCACATATCACAACAGATACCACCTCACACATCACCAACACCACCCCTTGGCACCGCAAAGACACCCCAGGTTTTGTGAGGAGGAGCTCTGGGTCATGGTGGAGGAAATCATCAGGGTAGAGCCACATCTATTCGTATCACAGGTGCAGCACACCTCCATAGCTAGGAAGATGGAGCTATGGCGCAGAATCGTGGACAGGGTCAACGCAGTGGGACAGCATCCAAGAACACGGGATGACATCAGGAAGCGGTGGAACGACCTACGGGGAAGGTGCGTTCCGTGGTCTCAAGACACCACATTGCAGTGCAGAGGACTGGTGACGGCCCCCCACCTCCTCCCCCACAACTAACAACATGGGAGGAGCAGGTCTTGGCTATACTGCATCCTGAGGGCCTCGCAGGAGTAGCAGGAGGAATGGACTCTGGTAAGTCAAATCTTTAACTACCATATCCCCCACCCTACCTGCATGCCAACACATACCCCCACCCTCTCCCTCACCCTCATCACTCCAACTCCTCACATATGTAATATTATCACAAACCACACATCCCAACACCAAGCCCTGCATGCAACACCAAAGCATGGACACCCATCACCAAAGCTTGTCCACTACACAAACCCACACAGACCCCAAAACAATTATCACACAAGGTCCTACACAAGAATGTAAGCACTGGGGTACAGGGTCACCCACCCATTGCACACCATAGCACACCCAGATGCAATAATCATGCCTTTACACCCCTGCAGGACCCCTAGCCAACGTCACCGGAGGGTAGGGGTCCTGGAGCTTCCAGACATGTCCACCCCCCCACAGAAGAGGCCCACAGTGATGCCAGCAGCTTTATCCAACTGGATCTAGATGACCAGCCCGGCCCATCTGGGACCTCGGGACAGCTGGTTCCCCTGACACAGTCACAGGCCACCACAGAGTCTCCCCCCTCAGGAAACACCAGCACAGCACCCACCCAGCGGGCCCATACCTCTGTCCCCAGGAAAGGTCAAGCAGCAGTGTGTCCACCACTACAGGGAACCCAGGCAAACCCACAAACCCATGAACAGTAGGGACCTGGGGGCAGTGGCCACACAGTTCAGGGGACAGAGGCACAGGAAAACCGGGGAACTGGAGGTCTGCTGTGTGACAGGGGGAGGACAGGCCCAGGGAACCCACTCTCCATGAGGCCCTCTCCAACATCATGGGAGCGTACCATCATTCCCAGGAGACGATGGCAACGGTACTGGCCAAGTTTCAGGAGACCCAGCAGCTGCAGGAGGAACAGTATTTGGGGTTCAGGGAGGAACTCAAGTCCTCAATACTACCCTAGGCACCATTGTAGGGGTGCTGAAGGACCTTGTGAACACTAGGAGGGACACTGTGGCACAACAAGGGGCCCCTGACACTAGGCTGGATGATGAACGCCCACCACCTCTGCCGGCGCTAGTGAACAGGAGGCACCGCCACAGGACCACCACACAAGCACCCCACCCCCTGCAGATGGAGAACCACCACGCAAGCGGTCCCTGAGATCCAGTACAAAGACAGAGAACAATGCCAAGACCCCTGCCAAGAAATGAGACCACCCTGAATGTCATCCTTCTGTCCCACTTAGTCACCCTGTCCATCCTTAAACTGCACTAGCTCCACTTCCTATGCCCCTTTGGACAATGCACCTGTGAGACTAATAACTGGACTCTGCCATGGACATTCCTCCACCATCACCCTTGACCATTTTACAACCCCCTCCACTATTTAGCACTTAAATAAACACCCTTGAATCACAAAACAATCTGGAGTCAGTCTGTGCTTTCACAAATATGTATTTAAATAAATGAGGAAAACATACCTATGTCACACAGCTCTAGTCCATGAGGTAACATTGCAGAGGTCACACACTGGGACCCACATCTGTGATATAGAAAGGCAAAGTGACAGGTCAGGGTCCATACACTGGGTGAAAGTGACAGACAGATGATAGGTCTAACAATTTTATCAGATGTAGGAGGCAGTGATGTCTTCTTACCTGTGTCTCACTGGAAGTATTGCTGGATCACGTTGTTTCTGTTGTCTATGTCCTCTTCTTCTGCTTCCTCTTCTTCACTGTCCATAGGCTCCACAGCTGCCACAAGACCTCCTTTTGGACCATCCTCCTGCAGAAAAGGCACCTGTTGTCGCAAAGCCAAGTTGTGCAGCATACAGCAGGCCACAATGATCTGGCACACCTTCTTTGGTGAGTAGTATAGGGAACCACCTGTCATATGGAGGCACGGCACCTGGCCTTCAGGAGGCCAAAGGTTCTTTCAATAATCCTCCTAGTTCGCCCATGTGCCTCATTGTAGCGTTCCTCTGCCCTTGTCCTGGGATTTCTCACTGGGGTCAGTAGCCATGACAGGTTGGGGTAACCAGAGTCACCTGCAAATGTCGAGGGACAACTGTTAGACACACACTAACAGTTGTGTCTGGGACAACCCCAGACCCAGACAACTATTCACAGGGTATAGGGTCTTTGTCCTCACATATTAGCCACACATGGTGAATCTGGAGTTGCCCCATCACATAAGGGATGCTGCTATTCCTCAAAATGTAAGCGTCATGCACTGAGCCTGGAAACTTGGCGTTCACATGGGAGATGTACTGGTCGGCCAAACACACCATCTGCACATTCATTGAATGATAGCTCTTCCGGTTTCTGTACACCTGTTCACTCCTGCGGGGGGTACCAAGGCCACATGTGTCCCATCAATGGACCTATGATGTTGAGGATATGTCCCAGGGCATAGAAGTCACCTTTCACTGTAGGCAAATCCTCCACCTGAGGGAACACAATGTAGCTGCGCATTTGTTTCAGCAGGGCCGACAACACTCTGGACAACACGTTAGAGAACATAGGCTGGGACATCACTGATGCTATGGCCACTGTTGTTTGAAAATACCCACTTGCCAGGAAATGGAGTAAAGACAGGACCTGCATTAGAGGGGGAATTCCTGTGGGATGGCGGATAGCTGACATCAGGTCTGGCTCCAACTAGGCACACAGTTCATGGATTGTGGCACGATCAAGTCTGTAGGTGACTATTACATGTCTCTCTTCCATTGTCGACAGGTCCACCAGCGGTATGTACACTGGAGGATGCCACCATCTCCTCACCTGCCCCGACGGACGTGCCCTATGGAGGAGAACAGCGAGCACAGAGTCAGCCAACACTGAGGTAGTAAGACAATAATTTTATTGCACACATTTGTCAATACGCTATGTGCCTGTCTCTGTGTAAATGCAAGGCCTATATATGTGTGACGCATTAAAAATTGATGCCATGTGGCCCCCTGAAATGGCAGCTGCCTGACCTATAATGTGGAACAAGGGGATATGAGGTAACTGCATTAGTGTTGTACACCATCGCGGTAGGCGGTCGAAGACCGCGGCGCAATCCTGCATTGGTTAACATTGGGCCCTAAGGGTTCCAGGAGCCAATGACAATGTACACCGGCGGTGACGGTACGCACCGCCGTGGACGTGACCACCATTTTCTCTCTGTTCACTCACTTGATACCTGATCTTCAACAGGAGAGGACCTACACTGCAAGTGCTGCTGTGACCTCAGTCTGGAAGCGACGATGGCTCATGTGTCTGGGATAAGGGCCCCTGCCTTCACATCGGAGGACTTGGAGAAACTAGTGGATGGGGTCCTCCCCCAGTAAACGCTACTCTACTGCCCTCCAGACAAACAGGTGAGTACACTGTTAGCATGCTGTATGGGCAATGCCTGTTTGGAGTGGTGTGGATGGAAGATACGGGGGGAGATGAGGCCTGCGTGATCGGACGGTGAGTGTATGTGTGTCAAGGCAAGGGTGGGAACGTGGGACAATGACTGTGACGGTCCGGACAGTAAAAGTTTTACATTTTCCACGGTACTATTTCTCTAGGTCAGCGCCCACCAGAAGAAGGATATTTGGCGTGCCATCGCCAAGGACGTCCGGACCCTGGGGGTCCACTACAGATGGAGCACCCACTGCCAAAAAAGATGGGAGGACCTTTGCTGCTGGAGCAAGAAGACGGCGGAGGCCCAGCTGGGGATGGCCTCCCAATGTGGGAGGGGTACCTTTCGCACCATGACCCCCCTGATGTTCCGGATCCTAGCGGTGGCATATCCAGAGTTGGATGGGCGCTTGAGGGCATCACAGCAGCCACAAGGGGGTGAGTACACTCTCATTCAGCTGACTCTGCGTGCATTGGAGGTGTCTGGGTGGGGGAGGTGGGCAGTGAGTTCCCCTACGCTAGGGTGAGCTTTGTAGGCAAGGACCCTTTGTGAGGCAGGCTAAGTGGCACCCCATCCCCACCAGTGGTAAGAGCCATCAACACCTAGTCAGGCTCCTGTGACTTCCATGTGTGCAGCAATCGGGCATAGGCCATGTACCCCATGTCCCTGTGATTAATTAGGGAACTCTAAGTGCATGGCGTAGTGCAGAGGGCTGCTGTGTCTGTAGTGTCCGCCGACGGTAGCAGTATTGTATGCACTGAACATGTCTTTCTTCTTTCTTCCCTCCCCTTTTTGTGGTCTCCCTGTGCTTGTGTGCATTAGAATCATCAGGCGGAGGAGCTGTGCCACCGGAGCAGGAGGGAGCTGCATCCCACATGGCCCTGGAGGGCCAGACAACGGAGTCTGAATTCACCAGTGGGACAGAGGGCGAGGGGAGCTCCACGGCGGGGACAGGAGCTGAGACCAGCTACTCCTCCTCTGATGGGAGCTCCCTTGCGGTGGCAGGCCCCTCTGTGCCCCCTGCATCTACAGGTACAGCTGCCACCCCCCCTACCAGCACCGCCCTCCCAGCAGCCCCTCAGCGTGTGTCCTGTGGCCCCTCACCCAGGAAGGTGGGCATCTCCTTTGCCCCAGGCATTTCAGGCCCTGCCCCAGTCAGCCTTGCTGCCCTCAGTGAGGAGGCTATTGACCTCCTGAGATCCCTCACTGTTGGGCAGTCTACCATTCTGAAAGCCATCCAGGGAGTAGAGAGGCAGTTGCAACAGACAAATGCATACCTAGAGGGCATTCATTCTGGCCAGGCAGCCCAACAGCGAGCATTTCACGCTCTGGCCACTGCACTGATGGCAGCCATTGTCCCTGTGTCCAGCCTCCCCCCTCCAACTTCCTCCACCCAGACCCAATCCCCAGTACCTCAGTCTATCCCAAGCACACCATCAGACCAGCAGGCACACACCTCAACACACAAGGGTGGCTCTGGCAAACATAAGCACCACACATCCCACAAGCACTCACACAAGCATAATACCCATGCACACATACCAACATCCACTGCCTCCACTGTGCCCCCTCACGTATCCCTCCTCCCTCCTCCCTCCCTGTCTCGCTTCCACTCACACCTGCATGCACTACATCTTCATCCACTACGTCCATCACCAGCACACCCATCACCACACCCAGCTCACTTGCACTCACCACCCCCACTACCATTCACACATCCCCTGTGTCCTCTCCCAGTGTGTCTGTGAGCCCAACTCCCAAGGTACACAAACGCAGCCACACACCCACCCAACAGTCATCCACCTCACGACATCCTCCAGCACATGCACCTTCACCCAAAGTCAGCAAACGAACACCTCCTACAACCACTACCTCTTCCTCCACTCCCAAAACACCATCAGACCAGCAGGCACACACTTCAACACACAAGGGTGGCTATGGCAAACATAAGCACCACACATCCCACAAGCACTCACACAAGCATCATACCCATGCACACATACCAACATCCACTGCCTCCACTTTGTCCCCCTCCTCCACGTCTCCCTCCTCCCTCCCTGCCACGTCTCCACTCATACCTGCATGTACTACATCTTCAGCCACTACCTCCATCACCAGCACACCCATCACCACACACCGCTCACGTGCACTCACCACCCCCACCAGCATTCACACATCCCCTGTGTCCTCTCCCAGTGTGTCTGTGAGCCCTCCTCCCAAAGTACACAAACGCAGTCACACACCCACCCAACATCCACCCACCTCACGACAGCCTCCAGCACATGCACCTTCACCCAAAGTCAGCAAACGAACACCTCCTACAACCACTACCTCTTCCTCCACTCCCAAAACCCCTCCATCTACCCGTCCCAGTGTGTCTAAAAAACATTTCCTCTTAAATGTTGACCTATTCCCTACACCTCCCCCCCCCGTCCGTCCCCTAGGGCCTGCTTTTCCAGGTCCCAACCCAGCACCTCCGCCACCACATCACCGGGCAGAGTGGTGCCAGCAATACCCGGATTTTGGAGTGCGCCAAGCAACAGGGCTGCCAGTGTCCCAAGAAGCGAGGCCAAGGACATTCCCCACCTCCAAAACAGAAAAGGTTGCCCACATCCCGGAGGGAGAAGGCCAAAACCAAGGGCTCAGGCAAGACAATTGTGTGGAGTGGCAAGACAGCTGCGCCACCATCCAAGGGGGGAAGGGCCTGAAGAAGAAAGGCAAGTCAACGTCGCCGCCAACCTGCACGGCGGACAAGACCGCCACCGGCACCGCCACATGCACCGCCGCCACGGACACCGCCGCCAGCAGCCCACATACTGAGCTTTTCACCAGCACCGCAGACACTGTGCCCTTCAGCAGCACCGCAGTCAGTGAGCCTGCCACCAGCACCGCCAATACTGACACCACCGCCAGCACCGCAGTCAGTGAGTCCACCACCAGCACCGCCGCTACTGACACCGCCGCCAGCACCGCGGTCAGTGAGCTCACCGCCAGTACCGCCGCTACTGACACCGCACCAGCACCGCGGTTAGTGAGCCAGCCACCAGCACGGCAGTCAGTGAGCCAGCCACCAGCACAGCAGTCAGTGAGGCCGCCACCAGCACAGCAGTCAGTGAGGCCACCACCAGCACCGCCACCACAATGACTGTCGCAAGCACCGCCGCTAATGACACCGCCGCCAGCTCCGCCAGCGGACCCGCGACAACCTGAGCCAGTGACACCACCGCAGACATGGCTGCCATCCCCAGTGGTCATCAGTACGTGGCTGGTGGTCAGTTCCAGGGCCCTGGGCAGCTTCCATGTTGCCCCACCGTCAGTGGACTGTCACATCCACTGTAGGAGGCTGGCCTGGCTTGTAGTGGGTACCAGAGGTACTTACACCTTGTGCCAGGTCCAGTTATCCCTTATTAGTGTAGAAGAGGTGTTTCTAGAAGCTTAGACTGATAGAAGGTAGCTATGGCAAAGCAGCTTAGGCTGAACTAGGAGACATGTAAAGCTCCTACTATACCACTGGTGTCATATGCACAATTTCATAAGAAAACACAATACACAGAAGTACTAAAAATAAAGGTACTTTATTTTTACGACAATATGCCAAAAGTATCTCAGTGAGTACCCTCAGTATGAGGATAAGTTATATACACAAGATATATGTACACAAACCAAACTTAGGTAAGTAATAGCAAGAACAGTAATGCAAACAGTGTAGAATTACAATAGATTGCAATAGGAGCACATAGGTATTGGGGCAACACAAACCATATACTCCAAAAGTGGAATGCGAACCACGAATGGACCCCAAACCTATGTGAGCTTGTAGAGGGTCGCTGGGACTGTAAGAAAACAGTGAGGGTTAGCAAAATAGCCCACCCCAAGACCCTGAAAGGTAGGTGTAAAGTGCACATACTACCCCCAGAGAGCACAGAAGTCGTGATAGGGAGATTCTGCAGGAAGAACAAACACCAGCAATGCAACAACAGTGGATTTCCAGACCTGAGTACCTGTAAGACAAGGGGACGAAGTCCAATAGTCGCAACAGTGTCGAGAGTGGGCAGGAGCCCAGGAAATGCTAGCTGAGGGTGCAAGGAAGCTGCCACCTGTTGGAAGATGCTTGGAGTTCTGCAAGAAAGAAGAGAGCTAGGGACTTCTCCTTTGGAAGACGGCTGTCCCACGTCGCGATGAAGCTTGCAAAGGTGTTCCCATGCAGAAAGACCGCGAACAAGCCTTGCTAGCTGCAAGGGTTGCGGTAAAGGTTTTTGGGTGCTGCTGTGGCCCAGGAGGGACCAGGATGTCGCCACGTGGAGGAGGAGACAGAAGGGACGCCCAGCAACTCAGGGAGCCCTCACAGAAGCAGGCAGCACTCGCAGAAGTACCTGAACAGGCACTTGGAAGAAAAGTGAACCAGAGTCCACCCGAAGTTACAAAAGGAAGTCCCACGACGCCGGAGGACAACTCAGAAGGTTGTACACTGCAGGAAGGAGTGTCGGGGAATCAGGCTTGGCTGTGCACAAAGGAAATCCTGGAAGAGTGCACAGGAGCCGGAGCAGCTGCAAATCACGCGGTACCCAGCAATGCAGTCTAGCGTGGGGAGGCAAGGACTTACCTCCACCAAACTTGAACTGAAGAGTCACTGGACTGTGGGAGTCACTTGGACGGAGTTGCTGAGTTCCAGGGACCACGCTCGTTGTGCTGAGAGGGGACCCAGAGGACCAGTGATGCAGTCTTTTGGTGTCTGCGGTTGCAGGGGGAAGATTCCTCGACCCACAGGAGATTTCTTCAGAGCTCCTGGTGCAGGGAGGAGGCAGGCTACCCCCAGAGCATGCACCACCTGGAAACAGTCGAGAAAACCGGCAGGATGAGTCGATACAAGGTTGCTAGTAGACTTCTTGCTACTTTGTTGTGGTTTTGCAGGCGTCCTGAGCAGTCAGCGGTCGATCCTTTGGTAGAAGGTGAAGAGGGAGATGCAGAGGAACTCTGGTGAGCTCTTGCATTCATTATCTAAAGAATTCCCCAAAGCAGAGACCCTAAATAGCCAGAAAAGGATGTTTGGCTACCAAGGAAGGAGGATTGGCTACCAAGGGAGGTAAGAGCCTATCAGAAGGAGCCTCTGACATCACCTGCTGGCACTGGCCACTCAGAGCAGTCCAGTGTGCCACAAACACCTCTGTTTCCAAGATGGCAGAGGTCTGGGACACACTGGAGGAGCTCTGGGCACCTCCCAGGTCAGGGGAGGGGTCACTCCCCTTTCCTTTGTTCAGTTTCGCACCAGAGCAGGGCTGGGGGATCCCTAAACCGGTGAAGACTGGCTTATGCAGAGATGGGCACCCTCTGTGCCCATCAAAGCATGACCAGAGGCTGGGGGAGGCTACTCCTCCCCAGCCCTGACACCTATTTCCAAAGGGAGAGGGTGTTACACCCTCTCTCAGATGAAATCCTTTGTTCTGCCTTCCTGGGCCAGGGCTGCCTGGACCCCAGGAGGGAAGAAACCTGTCTGAGGGGTTGGCAGCAGCAGCAGCTGCAGTGGAGATCCCGGAAAGGCAGTTTGGCAGTATCCGGGTACTATGCTAGAGACCCGCGGGATATTGGAATTGTCCCCCCAATGCCAGAATGGCATTAAGCTGACAATTCCATGATCTTAGACATGTTACATGGCCATGTTCGGAGTTACCATAGTGACGCTGTACATAGGTAGTGACCTATGTACAGTGCACGCGTGTAATGGTGTCCCGCACTCACAAAGTCTGGGGAATTTGCCCTGAACGATGTGGGGGCACCTTGGCTAGTGCCAGGGTGCCCACACACTAAGTAACTTTGCACCCAACCTTCACCAGGTGAAGGTTAAACATATAGGTGACTTAGAAGTTACTTAAGTGCAGTGGTAAATGGCTGTGAAATAACGTGGACGTTATTTCACTCAGGCTGCACTGGCAGGCCTGTCTAAGAATTTTCAGAGCTCCCTATGGGTGGCAAAAGAAATGCTGCAGCCCATAGGGATCTCCTGGAACCCCAATACCCTGGGTACCTCAGTACCATATAGTAGGGGATTATATGGGTGTACCAGTATGCTGATGTGAATTGGTAAATTTAGTCACTAGCCTGTTAGTGACAAATTTGGAAAGCAGAGAGAGCATAATCACTGAGGTTCTGGTTAGCAGAGCCTCAGTGAGACAGTTAGGCATCACACAGGGCACATACTTATGAGCACTGGGGCCCTGCCTGGCAGGGTCCCAGTGACACATAGATTAAAACAACATATATACAGTGAAATATGGGGGTAACATGCCAGGCAAGATGGTACTTTCCTACATCCACTACCTCAGTCCTTGGCAGGATGAAGCACTGTCGGCACAAAGCCCCCTCCAGAACCAGTGGAGAATCTCATCCACTACCTCAGTCCTTGGCAGGATGAAGCACACTGGGCACAAAGCCCCCTCCAGAACCAGTGGAGAATCTCATCCACTACCACAGTCCTTGGCAGGATGAAGCACTCTGGGCACAAAGCCCCCTCCAGAACCAGTGGAGACTTTTATCCACTTGAGAGACTGTGGCTCTGCACTCCCCAGGATAAAGCAGTGGGCAAACCACCCACTGGAGAGACTTGAGAGACTGTGGCTTTGCACTCCCCAGGATGCAGCAGTGGGCAAACCACCCACTGGAGAGACTTGAGAGACTGTGGCTTTGCACTCCCTAGGATGAAGCAGTGGGCAAACCACCCACTGGAGAGACTTGAGAGACTGTGGCTTTGTACTCCCCAGGATACAGCAGTGTGCAAACCACCCACTGGAGAGACTTGAGAGACTGTGGCTTTGCACTCCCCAAGATAAGGCAGTGGGCAAACCACACACTGGAGAGACTTGAGAGACTGTGGCTTTGCACTCCCCAAGATGAAGCAGTGGGCTACCTACCCACTGGAGAGATTTGAGAGACTGTGGCTTTGCACTCCCCAGGATAAAGCAGTGGGCAAACCACCCACTGGAGAGACTTGAGAGACTGTGGCTTTGCACTCCCCAGGATACATCAATGGGCATGGAGCCCCCTCTTGGAGCTGGCGTTGTGCACTCATCTGGCTGAGGTGCCCCCCCTTCCCCCTGAGGTGCCTGTTTTATTTCGATCTGATGCCCCTGCAGTGTTCTCTCCGTTTCGATCGGGTATCTTGTGTGGGCCTCGCCCATGCATTTTGGGCCCAGTGGTCCACGGACTATATGGGTGCAGTACCTGGACTTGAATTCTTGGTGTACATATTTGTTTATAGTGTATATAAATTTTGGACTAATGGATTTTTATTGATTACAACGGTTACAATCAATTCCTTTTGTCATTGCGTTCTTCCAGGGGGGGAGGGGGGTGTAAATGTAATGTTTCAGCATGTATTGGTGTGTGTGTTGTTGTAGGTGAGGGTGGGGGTGTTGCGTATTGCGTGTGTGTGTCACTCTCTTTTCCCTCCCCCCTCACCTGTGTCGTAGGTGCAGTACACACTGTGTTCGTCGCCGCCGTCGGTAGTGCTCCTGGTAGAGGAGCAGGAAGACAATCGCAGGGGGTATTTGGAGTTCAGGCTCCATGGCGTCCTGGTTCCTTGTGGGTTGTGTAGAGGTGAGTGTTTTCCCTTCCAAGTCCTGTTTCCACCGTGTTTTTGTTTGCGTTGAATCCGCCCCGGAAAAGGTGGGGGATTGGCCTGTCATAATAGTGTGGGCGGTACATTGTCTTCCGCCTGTCTGTTGCCGGTGACCGCCATGCTGTTTGTTTGTACCGCCGTGGCGGTCGGAGTGTTAAAGTGGCTGTCTATGTTGGCGGTTTCCGCCATGGTCATAATTCAATTTTTTTTACCGCCTGCCTGTTGGCGGTTTTACTGCCGCTTTACCACCGACCGCCAGGGTTGTAATGAGGGCCATGTTCTTGCATGAAGGCATGCATCATGAGCCTGAAATAGTGAAGGTCCTCACATCCCCTCCAGCTCAACACAATGGGGGTCATTACGACCCTGGCGGTCGGTGGTAAAGCGGTGGCAAGACCGCAAACAGGCCGGCGGAAAGAAAATGTAACCGCTGCAGTCATCTGCCACTTCACTATTCCGACCGCCATGGCGGTGAAGACCGCTGGGCTGGAGATTGCGGTCTCCAGCCCGGCGGTCGTCACTAGACCGCCGACGGTATCAGGACCCTGCATACCGCCATGGATCTCGGGTGGTTGGGAACCGCCATGAACTCCTTCCCTGGCACTGATAGAGGTCTCCCCCACCCCTGCTACCCCCCACGAATCCTCCCCCACACCCTGCTGCCACCCCCCAAAGGTGGCATAACCCACTCCCCACCCCGACCCCGAACATGCACATATACACACCCCTACATGCACACACCCCCAACATTCACATATACACACCCCTACACGCACACATACACCCAACAACACATACCCGCACACATACAAACAGACATGCACACCGTCCGACCCGCACACATTTCCCATACACACAGCACCCCTCTGCACGCATACACTCACTCACTCACCCCCTCTACACTCTCACACGCACACCCCCATGCACGCACACAACACACAACACTCCCCCACCCCCTTCCCTAACGGACGATCAACTTACCTTGTCCGTTGATCCTCCGGGAGGAGACGGGATCCATGGGGGCAGCTCTGCAACCAGAACATCGTCACCGGAACACCGCCACACCGAATCACGGGATGTGATTCAGTGGGCGGTGTTCTGTTGATGTGGCGGTGGAGGATGAGCAACCTCCATTTTCCCGCCGTCCGCCAGTATGGCTGCTGGCAGCTTTCCGTACAAAAAAGGACGGCGGCCTGCCAGCGGTCATAATACGCGGCGCTGGCAGTCTTCAGCACGGCGGTACCTCGGCGGTCTTGCGAAAAGACCGCCGAGGTCGTAATGACCCCCAATGTGTCATCTCTCAGATCCTTCCAGGGATGGCAAGTTATTGATGCATTAAATATTTTGCCTCCATCAGTGTACCTCTGAGGAATACACCCAAGTAGGGTTCAACTTATCTGCGGTAAAAGAAAAGTCAAACAGCCTTTGTACCATATGGATGCATACCACAGAGATTTTTTTATCAATTCTTTTTATTGTTTTTCAAACCATAAACAGGGTCCACACTGTCGTATTCAGTAATGCGTAGAGAGTACACACATGAATTATGTAGCATCTTACAACAGTATGAAAGAGTTTCTCATCCAAGCTTTCATGGTGCTTTTATGGAAATCTAGCTGTCTAGGTGGAAGAATGCACTCCCTTCTTATTGTCTTCCCTCCCTGCCCTCCTGTGGGCCACTGTCTAGGCCCGAGCCCCGAGCAGTTGCCCATGGCCCCCATCTTTTCCCATTTCCTGAGGCAGCCTCTTCCCTCATAAATGACCTTCTCAATTCTCTGACACCAATCTAGATCACGTTGCCAGTCTAATATTTGAGGCGTAACCGTGCTCCCCCATGCTCTTGCAATGTTACGTTTAGCCACTCGGGATGCCAAAATTAGCCAAATTTCTGTATATCTTGGCCAGATGTGTTCCCCCAAAATTTCACAGGATTAACTATTTAGGATCCCACGAAATTTCAAGTGCAGTGGTTCAGGACATTTCTCTGACTACCTCTGCCCAATATTCCCTTATGTGGGGACATTCCCCTAATATGTGTATGAATGTGCCATCTTTGTCACAGTTCCTCAGGCAGCGTGGATTGTCTGCTCTGCCAATTTTAAATAGCAGGGTACGTGGGTAATATACTCTATGCAGAATTTTAAGTTGTACCAGCTAGAATCTGGCCCTGATGGCTATCTCCTTAGCGCTGCCAATGGCCTCCCCCGACTCCTCTTCCTCTAGGGGACCCAGGTCAGCCTCCCATTTCTCCTTTAAGTTGCACAGTGGGTCAGGGGAGTTATTGATTAATTTTTTATAAATTGCAGAAGTTCCCCGCCTAGGAAGTGGCTTCAGTAGAACTCGATCTTCCAGAGGGGAAGTGTCCGGTATACTACCCCCCTTCCTAATGTGCCTCCTCAATGTGTTTCCCAGCTGCATGTACTGGAAGTTTTCACTGGGTGGCAATGCGTACTCCTCCCTAAGTGTCTTGAGACTAACGAATGCCTGCCCCCTCCACACATCTTCCAGGTGGTCTATGCCTATCGTATTCCACCTCTGGAATCCTAATAGGCCTCGTACCTCAGCCAGCTCATCACTGTGCCATAATGGGGTAAGGCCAGTGAGTTTTCCCATCCACCCCAAGTGTTTAGTTGCCTCTTTCCAGGCCCAGATCACTGCCCTGTAGTGGTGTGGTAGGGGCCGTTCCCGTCAAGTGTCATGTAGCAGGGCTTTGCGTCCCCCCCTTCCCATCAGATGTCTCCCCAACCTGTATTCCAGGTCCTCTTGGTCTCGAAAACACCCAGTCGTTGACCACAAGAAGGTGTGATGCCCATTATATTTCTGAATGTCTGGTACCACCAATCCTCCCTCATAGAGACCACTCTGTAGTTTGATTAGAGCAATCCTTGGCGTCCCCTCACCCCACAACAGTTTTTGCACCTCTGAAACATTTGTGCAAAATACCTCTTGTGGAATGCTGTATGAAGTATTTTGCAGGACATACAGTAGGCGCGGCAGGCTCATCATCTTATAGACAGCAGCCTTCACCATCAAGGTCAGAGGTAGATTGTGCCAATGAGTCATGTCCCCCTTAAGTGTGTCCAATTGGATGGTCAGGATTTTCTTCAGAAAGTCCCTGGGGTCTCTGGTTCCATATATTCCTAGGTAGCGGAAGACCTCCGTCACCACTGGGGCCCTGCAATCTCTTGGGAGACTGGGCTTCCCTCCTGCTAGGGGATACACCACCGATTTGGTCCAATTTATCGTATACCCAGAGTGGTCGCCAAATATTCTAAACATTTACATGAGCCTGCCTATCGTCAGCGAGGGCCGTGAGACATAAAGAAGAACATCGTCTGCGTACAATGATATACGTTCCTCCCAGCCTCACGAAGTTTGGACCCCCTTCACCAAGGGATCCTGGTGGATCCATGCTGCTTGTAGCTCTAACGCTAGAGCAAAGAGTATCGGGGACAGAGGACAACCCTGTCTGGTGTCCCTTCCCAACTCAAACTCACATGATACCACTTCATTGACCCTCACCCGCACCATAGGGGATATGTATAGTAGCCTGGTCTACTTACAAAACTGCAGCCAGAACTCCAGGCGCTCCAGGACTGCAAACATATAGTGCCACTCCAGAGAGTCCAACGCCATTTTGGCATCCAGCGCCATCAAGGCCGCCTAGTCCGCCTGTGGTCCCGCAATCATGTGTAGCATTCTGATCAAGCACCGAAAATGGAGTCTTGTGCTTCTATTACGCATGAAGCCCGACTGGTCCGGATGCACCAGGGATTCTACTACTCCCTGCAACCTATTGGCTAACACTTTGGCTAGTACCATAGCCTCCATATTTAGAAAAGATATCGGCCTAGATGAACTGCATGCCACCGGAGGTTTCGCTTCCTTGTTGATCATGGCAATCATCGCTGCTCTTTGGTCTGCTGGTCGGCAACCCTTGTCCCTGGCTTTCTTGAACATCTCCAGTAATGGACTGGCAATTACAGTGGACATTCCTTTATACAGTTCGACTGGGATCCCATTCTGGCCTGCGACCTTCCCCGTCTGTACGTCTTGCAGAGCAAGGGTTACTACTTCTTCCGTAATCTCGGCTTCTAGTGTGTCTCTAGCATCTTTCTGCAGTTCTCGCATTTGGATATCTCTGAGGAAATCAATACAATCCTCGGCAGACATATCTGTCCTAGAGGTGTATAAGGTCTCATAGTAATCTGCGAAAGGTCTCCGCTATGGCTGACCCAGTCGTTTGGGTGGCCTTCTCTGAGTTTTATACCCTGAGCACCCATGCCTGTTCTCTATCCCTCCACTCCAGCCACCCTAGTAGCTTGCCTGCCTTGTCGACCAGGCCGTAGAGCCTGTGCTGAACCGCTATGGCATACTGCCTGGCTTGATTCTCTGCCAGAGCTCTCAGTTCCAACTGTTTCAACTTCAGTTTCTCTCGATCTTCTGGATCATTGGTAGCTAGGACTGCCACTTCCAGGCTGACTATGTCTTTCTCTATGGCAGCGCATACTAACTGCGTCTCCTTTTTCGAGACCCCCCCCAGTAACGCCAGCACCTGTCCCCTCAGAACTGTCTTGAAGGTCTCCCACAAGGTTCCTGCTGACAGCACTGAACCCCGATTCGCCATGAAGTAAAGGGCTGCCCCCTCCCTCATTGGTTCCCGAGTCCCTCAGGCCCCAAAGTCCAGCCGGCCCAGCAACGTGTAGTCACGTTTGGGACCCACCAACTTGACCCCAACCGGGGAGTGATCGGAGCTACCTCTGGCGTGGATAGTCACGTTGTGAAACCGGTAGACTTGAGCACACAGAGTGAAAATGTAGTCCAATCTGGAGAAACTCCCAAGGGTCACTGAAAAATATGTATATTGTCTTGTGTATGGGTTCCTTTCCATTCCAGAGGTCAGTCAGGCCCAGCGCTCTGGCAAACTGGGAAAGTGTCCCCATGCCCCCTCCCTCTCCTGAAGTTCAGGATGTATCTAACTCCATGTTCATAGTCAGACTAAGATCACCACCCAGGATAAGGATCCCCGAGGGTAAGTGCAACAGATCCCCCACCTCCACAAGGGTCGCCGCCTGCAATTGAGGGGGGAGATACTCTTAGCACAGGTTTAGCGTGTGACCCTCCCATGTCCCCGACAGAGCCAAATATTGGCCCATCTTATCATGCCACAGCAGATGGATGGTAAGGGGCATTGTTTTCTTAATAAGGATGCCCACTCCCTTGGAGTCTGTGGTGTACCCTGCATGTGCTTTAAACGTGTAGCCAAATCTGTCCAGGGCTTTGTATTGGTTGCCTCTGAGATGTGTTTCCTGGATCAGGACAATGTCCGAGGCATGGAGTTTTATGTGCTGTAAAACTAAGGTGCATTTTATCCTGCTCCCCAGACCATTTCCATTCCAGGACCATATGGTCAGGTTGTGAACTGGACTACCCATTTGCAACGATAACTCTGTAGAGGGGCCTGACCCTCCTACCTCTCGATGTGTCCTCCCGCTCCCTGCATGGGATCTCAGTCCCATTTGAACATGTTTTGTGAACCCCAATTGCCTAAAAATGTGGCTCTAAAAGCATAACTTTGCCTGTAAACACTCTTTTCCCCAACTCCCTTCTCTCCGCTACTCTGCTGCATGAGCTCAGAACTGCCCACTCCCAACTTGCAGATCGACTGTCACCCTAAATAAACTATACTTCGCCGGGGATGTGCCGCCGCTTTTATGATGTCGCTCAACGGATCTTATTTGGGCAAGCGCCCAGTGTCTTCCCTTTTTACATTGGCTAATTGTTGTGTCCCTGGTTGCTATGTAGCGGGGCATACCCAAGTGTTCCTCATCGACACCCCTTGCGCTAGGAAATTCAGTCACCCCAGTGTCTAGAGGTTCTGGCTGTCCTCAGTCTTCCTCTTGTGTAGGGCGGTCTTCATTCTTTCCTTTTGGTCCATTGTTGCAGGATGGGCGCTAGTAATAACTCAGTACTCGTCAGATATACGGGTAAGTGGTATTTTATTGGTTGTATATAACAGTTTGTGATAGTAGATGGATGTCTTGTTTTGTTTTCGCTCTCCGTATCTCTACTCCAGGCAGGGATTTATGGTCTTCTTCTTCTTTCTTCACCTCTAGGACTCTCGGGAAGCACATGTGGGAAGAAGAAGAATAATTGCGGTAAGTGTTTTGTGTTTTCTTCTCTTTCTCTTCCTGCCTCTGTCTTTCCCTTTTCCTCTCTCTGCTACATCCTGGTCTTTGAGTTCACTCTTATCTCTTTTCCCCGTTGTCTGTTAACCACTGTCTTTCTTTCCCTTTTGTTTTCTATTTGTGGTGACTTCTTGGTCTCTTCTCTGTCCCTTGTCTTTGGTTTCTTCTCCCTCGGTACCTCGTTATCCTGTTTCATGGACATCTCTTTTCCTTTTACTCTTTCCTCTTTTCTTTTTTCTTTTTCCTTTTTAGTTCGCTCCCACTCCCTCGTGTCCTCTTTTCTTTCCGCTCACCCTTCTCCGTGTTTTCCTTATTACACCCAATCACCCTCACTCCTGTTATCGTATGTACGTTGTGCCCTCCAACCCTTTTCCCCGATAAACCCTTCCGCCTCCCGTCCTCCCTTGCCCTGCTCAGGATGCCCCCACGCACCTTCTTCTGCCATGCTTCTCCTAAAGCGTGGCGGGTACTCGCGTCTTGCTCCCCGGAGCCTGTTTCCTTCGTCCCCGAATGGGACCACCGGTTTCCTGCTCTTCTCCTTCTGCCCGCAACCCTCGAATGGAGCAGACGGCTCCGCACAGCCCTGGGATCCTCTGGACACGTCTGGGGAAA
Source organism: Pleurodeles waltl (assembly GCF_031143425.1). Taxonomy (NCBI): domain Eukaryota; kingdom Metazoa; phylum Chordata; class Amphibia; order Caudata; family Salamandridae; genus Pleurodeles; species Pleurodeles waltl. Next base: position 894,291,157 of record NC_090448.1, on the reverse strand, counting down.
TCCTGTCATCCTCGACTTCTTTTCTCGTCTCCTCGGTCGTCTTCCTCTTGTGAACACCACTCACGATCGCCCTCTTACCAGGAAGCAACGGCAGGCCCTTTAAACTCCCAAGTTCCCGCTGGGATGGACACTTGACGACGCGATTGGAGGAACGGGGAGGCCCATCCAGGTCAGGAGGGGAAGCAGCAGTACAAGCAGGCGCATTGTGCGGGTCGGCCCAGTCTGGCCCGTCACATCCATGTTTTGTCATTCCTGCTGTGCCAGCGGATCGAGCCCTCATTCCTTCTCCCTGCCTATTTCCTGGTCTCCAGCCTTGCAGCCTGTCCCACGCCTCTTCAGGGTTGCCAAAGTACCAAGTTTTTCCCTCAGCTTCCACTCTCAGTTTAGCTGGGAACAGCATCATGTATCTCAGTTCCTTGGCCCTCAACCCTTATTTAAGTTCCTCAAAGCTCTTTCGTTGGTGTTGTACCTGGAGGGTAAAGTCAGGAAAGAAGCGAATGACCGCATTGTCTTGCTTCAGGTCCCCGAATGTTCTAGCAGCCTGTAATATGGCATCCTGTCTCTATAGTTAAGAATCCTGGCGACTATGGTGTGCTGCGGCACTCTTGGTTTCGGATGGGGGCCGGGTATCCTGTGTGCCCTCTCCACTGAAAAGAATTTAGACATTTTGGTTTGAGTTTGTTTAGGACCACGTCCTCCACAAATAGGTCAATGCTCATACCCTCCATGCCATCTGGAACACCCACCACCCTCACATTGTTCCTCCTGGATCGTCCCTCCTAGCCCTCCAGCCTGGCTTCCATTATTGAGCTCCTTTTGGTGAGTGATCGGATCTGCTCCTCCATTCGTTTTATTGTAGCTTGTAGACCATCTATGTGAGTTTCTGCGGCTGCTACTTTCATGAAGATCTTGCTCATGTCCGCCCTGAGGAGACTAACATTGATCTGAACTGTGTCCAGCTTCGGTTCCCAGGGGGCGATGGAGCCCCGAAGGTCCTGTATGGCTGCCATGATTGTGCCCAGCGAGGGCTCCCCTCCCGGGCTCAGGTCGTCGCTGGCGGGGCCACCTCCCCCTCCTTGGGATGAACCAAGTCGCCTCCATTCTTACTGCATACCTATCCAGGCTGTTTGTTTGCAGCTGCTTGGGAGTGCGGCCTTTAACCATAGTCTCTGTCTTCTTTTTCTCACTTTGTCGAGGCTGCATGCTTCAGTGCTGTCCTCCTTGAACTGCCTCACTAATCTGTTGCCTCCGCCAGCACCCGCTTTCCTCTAGTTGCTTTCCTCTCTTGGCTACATGTGCGCCAGGCATATGCGTCTTCATCCATGTCCCCGGGGCCTTCTCTATTTTACTTCCATGATCTGATGAGTCCCGGCGTCCTGCCCCCCCACTCTGTATGTCCCGGCTGTCACTTTACGGCTCTCCCCCTTCTCACTCTCTGGGGGTGTCCACGGGAGTCGAGCTATAGGGGGTGGCACTCACCGCACTGCTGTTTCCCCCGTTGGGCCGCCAGATTTGCTCACAGTTCTGCTGGTTTCCCGGTTTTTGTTTGCAGCCTTCCCCCAAGCCGATAGTATTCCCCAGCGAGACTCGGGCTGTCCTGCCACATCTGAGGGATGACATGAAGGGCAGGAGATGGCAATGAGGCCCCCCGCTTCAGGCGCCACGCTGTGGTTACGACCGTCTCTCTCCTCCAGTGCCGCTGCCAGAAAGCCTCGCTCCGTCCGCCATTTTATGGGCAATCAGATGGCTCTGGATATGCCGTCCGCAGTCCTACATTTGCCTAGTCTACGGCTGGACAGGTGTTTGCAGGGTTACGGGGTTCAGAGCATGCCTTGTGCCCCGTCATTCACAGGATGGTGTCAGATTTTGGGGGGTCTATTCACCCTGGAGGCGCTGGAGCTCGCTCAGAGCATGGCCATCTTCGTTGGTGGCAAGCTCCGCACCCCCCACAAGGGGAGAGTTTTAATCCTGAACTTCACGCTGAAATCATAGTATATGGCAGCCCCATAGGATAGTGTCACTGCTCAAACTGGAGTTGCAGGGGGTGGGTTCTTCTATCATGGGAAGTTAGACCACAATTTCAGTTCTATAAAAATAACAAGCATTTGCAAAGCAATAGGTCTCGCATTTGCTTGAGTGAGAGCTATTGGCACTGTAAATTCATAACAGGACTTTTCTTGCCACATAAATTGGTCAACCACGCCTCATAATTTTGTCTTTTCCGGACATATAATTCCAGTGGCCTTGCTAAAGCACTTCCGTTTACCTTCTTCCTCTATCTGCAGCAAAAAATGAAAATGTTGCCATTTAGTGTCCTAATTTAAATCTGCCATGCTAATTCCAATAGAATACCACTATCACCACCCCACCATCAGAATTGCTGCTGGCTAACACAGTTCCCCTCAAAAAGACACAAGACAACCACAGAGGAAAAATAAACTAGAAGAGATACCCAAAGATATCAAAAGTGTTTAAACAGTGATCATTGAATAAGGGTGTTACGTTGACCTGAATCACTGTCATAACTGTAATAAGAAAAGATTATAAAAACATATATATTATAATATAAACCTTTATCAGAAATAAACTTTTGTCATTAGACTGTAATGCTCAAAATAACCCCTAGAGGGCACCATAACAAAAATATCATTTGGAAGAAACTTTGTCATGTAACCATATTGTTAGCCCCTAGAGGGCATAACCCCATGAAAAAAACAAGTAATGTAGTGTCACCGTATACTTAGCCCTTAGAGGGCGTTTTAGGTCTCGCAGGCCTACAACAATGATATTACAAACAGAAACTTCTTCCAGCTGTAAAACAAAAGTTCAAGCCAAGAGTGATGGGAGGGGTTATTATTCTGTGGTCCCCCCTAACTTAGTGTGGGGACCCAGAGATGATGTAGACAGAAAGAGCGTTTTGAAGGTGGTCCCATTGTCCTAGGACCGCCACAGGCTGAGTTATGTGCAAACATTTTTGTAAAAGTAATGCGCTGCAAACCATTATGGAGCAAGTTTTTGTGCCGCAAGTATTATAGTATGTTGACTGCAATACTAAGAACAGCCCCTAGAGGACACTACAATAAAACAGCATTTGGAAGAAACAAGGTCAAGTAACCATACAGCCAGCCCTTAGAGAGCATACCACATGAAAAAATACATTATAACCATATCTGTAGCCCCTAGAGGGCTTAGTGCATTACACATTTTCAAGCCTAGGAGGCCTATTGCAATGATACTACAAACAAGGCCCTTGAAACACAGGCTATACTAAGCTGTACAACAAAAGTTCCGGCCATGAGAGCGCTTAAAAAGACATTAAATGGGGGGGTGGAGCCAAGATGGCGCCGAGGACGGAGGCGCCTTGAGAGAGCTCCGTCCCGGCCCATCTAAAAGAATTCTGACAGGAGATCTGCTCTCTCCCAACTGGCCCCCCGTACGAGGCCAGAGGTGCAGCGACACCCCCCTCCGGAGGGGCAGTAGCGGGCAGGGTGGTGGTGTGGCGGACTCCTGATTCGCTCCCGGCACGGCCGCGGGACGAGACCTGCACTGGCGCAAGAGAGGGCCCAGGTCGGAGGCACGGGACACGGCCCAGGAGTAGCGGAGTGGCCCTCCCGGGCGGCAGTGACTCCAATCAACCCCCGCCTTTCTCCACATTTGCCTGGGTTTCCGTGGGGCCTGCGAGAAGGGGCGGTGGCATAGGGGTGCCCTGGCTGAGGCTGTGGCAGCGGGGGCAGAGCTGAGGCCCCTTGGGCCCAACTGGTGAAGCCTGCTCTGCCCGGTGGGCGGGGCCGGTTCAGGGGCGACCCACTCAGCCCAGGAGTTGCCAGGGGGATCTGAGGTGATACTTTGCGCTGAGGGGAGGTGTGGTGGCTGCCCCCCTCCACCCCGTGCCTTCCAGGCCCCCCTGGCTGGGGGGGTCAAGCAGTGAGGCACAGACTGGCGCCAATCGATCGAGGCACCCTGGGCCAATCAGAATGCTCTTGTAAGAGTGTCTTGAGATGCTTGCAAGCCCAACTGACCAAATAGCTTTATTTTGTTCACCTGGCCCTTGGAATCCTTGATTGGCCCGTGTGTGGGTGGTGGTGGGGGACCACCAGCAGAGGTGGTTTTAGGCCAGAAACACTAAGATGGCGATGGATAAGCAACCCAAGCCACCCGACAAGTACGAATGGACTGCTATACGAAGGTGGTGACCCTCCTACCCCCGGTTGCGGGGCCTCTGGAGACACCTAACAATGCTGCCATTCTGTCAGCTATTCAATCCTCGAGGGAGGCGCTGGAGGGACAAGTGGGAGAAGTACGCATAGAGGTGTCCCTCCTGCATCAGGGTCTCCGGAACATGGCAGAAAGGGTCACCTCTGTGGAAGCACGGATATCGGATTTGGAAGACAGGGTCCAGAATCTCAGCAGAGACTAGGGGCCATATGTACAAACACTTTTTCCCATAGACACAGAATGGGGAAAAACCTTTGCTACATCTGGCCCTAGGGTCCTAAACAAAGATATCATGTGGCATCTGCAGGATGTGGAAAACCAGGCCAGCAGGAACAATCAGAGATTCGTGGGCTTCCCAGAAAGAATGGAGGTAATGGAAGTATTGTTCTTAAGTGTATATGCCCCGCCTAGACTTCAGGCTCCAGTCCTGGATAAGCTCGCAGAGATTTTATTGGTTGCAGATGCCTCAACCCATGTGGTGGGAGGTGACTTTAATGATGTAACGGGCATGGAGCTAATTCCCCCAGGGGTGTCTGTGGGTAGGGGCTCACATAGTCCATTGTACCAATTTGCAGCAACGCTGGGCTTGTCGGATCTTTGTAGATGTGCCCACCCCACAGACAGGAAATACTCCTACTTTTAGAGGGCACATAAAGTATTTCCTAGGTTAGATAAAATTTTAGGGGGACGTGGGGGACGTGGAGGAGGTCTGCCAGGCGGACTATCTGGCCCGGGGTTTATTGGACCATTCCCCCTTGATGCTACGGATTGGAAGGGAGACCCCAGAAATGGAATCTCGGGTGTGGGATCTACTAGACTGCGAGGTGGTGCATGGACTCCGTGTAGACACAGAACTATACTTCTAGGAAAATCAGGGGTCAGTCGAGTCCTCAGCGATACTCTGGGAGGCGTATAAGACAGTGATAAGGGACAGTGTGCAGAACTTAGTGGCACGGGAGAGGAAGAAGGCGTCGGAAAAATACAAGCAGCAACTGCTAGAGATGGAAGAAGCCCTGACACTGGTGCCGGCTCCTCCTGCCCTTCGCCGAATGGAGCTAACTTGAGCGGAATATAGAGCAGTGGCAGAGTCAGAAAGCAGAGCTCGACTTTGCAATAACCAGTATAGGCTCTATGAAATGGTTGACAAGGCAAGGAAGCTCCTGGCCGAGTAGATAAGAAATGGAGGCAAGGTGGGTGGACGAGGTGGAGACCTGGGGGGGGGGTCAACAAATATAGAAATTGCGGGAGCCTTTGCTGAATACTATCGGTCTTTGTACAGGGCATGCCAGCTGCAAGAGCCTCATCGCATAAGGGAGTACCTGCATGGCATTGTGGTCCCCACCTTGGACGCTGAGGGCCGGAAAGCTTTAGAAGGGGATATTACCCTAGATGAGGTCAAACATGCTGTGGCAGGGCTGCGTGCAGGGAAAGCTCCAAGCACTGATGGGTTCCCAGCAGAGCATTTTAAAAAGCTGAGTGATCTAGTGGCGATGTTCTTGGAAGCAAGAAACCAGGGCATACTCCAACTGGATTTAAGGACGGCCGAAATAGTGGATATTCATAAAGAGGGCCGACTAAGATCGCCTTGTGCATCGTATAAGCCGATTTCTCTCCTCAATATAGAGGTGAAAATGTTGGCCACGGTACTAGCCACACTCCTTCAAGGTGTTATTACCCCTTTAGTTCACAGATACCAATCCGGCTTTATGCCAGGGCGGTCCAGGAGACATAACCTGAGGCGTACCCATAACTGGATACATACCATTTTGCGCAGCTCGGACACCCACATATTTTTGGCCCTGGATGCTGAAAAAGCATTTGACGCAGTTCACTGGCCCTTCCTGGAAGGCACTCTGGAGAGGTTTGGGGTGGGCCCCCGATACTGGGAATGGGTGCGGCTGCTCTATGGTAACCCTGTGGTGGCGGTCAGGGTGAACGTGACTCTCTCGTCCCAATTACCTATTGCATGAGGCACCAGACAGGGTTGTCCCTTGCCCTCCTTGCTATTTGTACTCATTATAGAATCCCTAGCATGTAAGATCCATACTCACCTCCAGATATTTGGGTTCAGGCTGAGAGAAGGGGGAAGAGAGGAAGAACGTATGTCCTTATACGCCGACGATATCCTCCTCTCTGTAGCAAAACCTCTAGATTACCTGCTATGCCTCTTCCAGATTTTTGCGGAGTACGGGAGTTATTCTGGGTATCAGATAAATTAGTATTATATACACCACAGGAGGACATGGTTCCCCACTCTCTTCCAGGTCAACTCAAATATTCCAGTGAGGGCTTCAAATACCTTGGCATTTTCATGAGGCACATGGCGGATCTTTGTTATGTCCGAAATCTAGGGAGGGTGACTGAAATGTGCAAGGCTAATATGTAGTGTTGGGGGGCCTCCCTCTCACGCTGATGGGTAGGGTGGCCCTGTTTAAAATGATCCCCCTACCAAAGTTACTATATGTCCTACAACACACGTATTACCGGATCCCACATGGGGTGTTTCCCACCCTGGAGCGGGATGTGCAGGCCTTTTTATGAGAAAAGAAACACCCGCACCTTGACCTCAAAACCCTGCAACGTAACCAGTACAATGGGGGCCTGTCCCTGCCGGATGTGGAAACATATTACTGAACCGCGCACCTGATCAACATTAATGACTGGATGTTTGCCCCTGGTGACCACCCTACTTTTAGGCTGGAGAGATTGCATTGGGAAGGGGGGGTCTTGCCTCCAAATTTTTTAAATGTTGGGAGGAGAAAGTGACGGCTACCGCTCACTATGCAGGTGGCTCTCGGAACCTGGACCAGAGCAACCAAGGTGCTGGGTTGGAGGAGCAGACCCACTAGGATGACCCACCTCTGGGAGGGTCACTGGTTGTCAGAAAGCGGAAAATTGACAGGATTTGAGACGTGGGATCACATTGGAATTTCTAATCTGGGAGATGTGCTGGAAAGCTGCACTCAGGGATGCTTATGGGCTCAGTGAGACGCAGTTCCTCTGCTATGCTTGACTGAGGCATGCTTGGAGAGGGGAGGGCCTCCCTGGCATGGAAATACTGGAAAATGCCTCGCTGGACGGTAGATTGTTGACTGAACAGTTAACTGTGAAAGCTGTCTCAATGGTGTATAGATCAATTAATAATAACATGCCAAACACCCTTAGTAAACTACGCCGCCGATGGGAGGCTGACTTAGGGGACATGGAGGCTATTGATTGGGAGGCTGCACTGATGTTTCCCTGAGAAGTTGCCATTAGGTCGAGGCTGCGACTTATAAAGTTTAAGATCCTTCATAGGATCTATTATGATAGGCAGCGTCTACATACTACGGGGCGGGCGTAGCACCCGAACTGTGTACGATGTCAGGAACAGATAGGCACTTTTTTCCATACCATCTGGGATTACGGGTACTGCAGAAATAGTGGGGGAAGATTGTGGGGGAACTACAGGGGGTGATTGCGGAGCGGCTACCACTTGACCCCCAAATATATCCTCCTGGGCATTCCCAGTGATGTAGATGTGCCCAGGGCAAAACTCTTATTCTGCAATCTTGGGTTGGTGGTGTCTAAGAGAGATGTGGCCAGTTTCTGGGACGTAGCGCATGGACCCATGGTTCAGACGTGGAGCAAAGGTATGGATGGCTTCATGATGGCAGAAAGGTAACATATGCAAACAGAGAATGTCTGAGAAAGTTTGAAAGGATATGGAGCGCTTGGTAGACGTATCATTCTCTGTCTCTGCTAGGAAGCAAGGTTGGGGGTTCCCTGGGGGTCCATGGAGGTATGTAATCCAAGGCACACTGGGAGGGGGTGGAAATGGGTCACATGCGCAGTAGAATGGGGACTACATAAATAACTGTTTAAGACTATGCCAGAATGTCTGTGGGGGTTTGGGGCGAGGGAAGAATTGGCGGTTGGTACGCCCTTGTTACTTTTGGTGCCAAAGTACAGTGCTGTTCTCTATGTATTTTTTGAATCTGGTATGCACTGGATGGAAAATTTTAATAAAAGGAGCTTTAAAAAAGACACTGAATGGTGGGAGATGTTATTAATTTGCGGTCCCCACTCATATAGTGTGCGGACCCAGAGATGACCTGGACATAAAAAGTGCATTGTGCTGAATGTTTTGGTGGTGGTCTTATTCTCCTAAGACCACCACAGGCTGGGTTATGAGCAAAAATGATTTGTAAAAGTAATGCCCTGCCAAGCATTATGGGGCGATTTTCCAGAGTGCGGTGAATATTGTACTATAGGCTCCCCGCTGTGGCGAGAGAGGCGCTTTTGCTCTCAGGATTTCTGTTTTATGTTAAGCATTTACTAATTTCAAGTGTTTTAAGAAGAGAGCCACAAAAAATGACTCTGATTAGGTAACTATGAACAATGTGATCAGCGCTCCATTACTGCGGATCGAGTTTGTGGTGTTGTGCCTCTTTACACTGTGAGTGCTATCTGCCATGCAGCATGAAGGGGAGAGACAATAAAAAATAGTTTGTCCACGATGAAGTATATTGGCAATCATACAATAATCCATTTAACAGGGCAGTCTGCAAGGTGTGACAAAAACAGCCTTAAAGCAGGACAAAAAGTAAAGCATTTACCAATGACATCAAGTGATTTTTGAAAAGGCAAGCCCAGGAACGAATAAAAATGATGGGTGTGAAGTAGGTTTGGTTAAAAGCCCACAGTACTTACAACAGGTCAAAGCTCTTGTGAGCTCGACCTAAAAATACCTCATGTGTTATCTTTTTGTTGTTGTTTCACACAGTTATCAAAGGGAAAGAATTCAGTTGATCAATACAGTGTTATTTTATGTAACATCACTACTTTGCTTCTTTCACAGCAACACATTTTATCTTAGCCACCACCATATCATTCATCAAGGGAGGAACAAAATAGTGGAGAAAAACAAAAAATTATTCCTCTTATTATAACAACATATTCATCACATTAATTTCATCACATTAATTGTGTGCCAAGTGCATCTCGTCACTAGTGAATCTTGTGTTTCAAAACACATCTACTTGGTTAGAAAGTATTCTGACAGTGTGATAAACAATATACCAGTTCATAGTTTTTTTTACATTAAGTGTACCGATTATCAATATCCTTTATTTTGCCAGTACAGCAGTCAAAAAGGAATTGGGACTCTGGTAAGTCCCTGAACGGCCAGGGAAATTGTGTGCTTGCCTTTTCGTATAGGCTTTCTCAGGATTTCTGGTGTCATCTGTTATCTTTATATTTGAGTGGTTGTGTTAAAGTGTTCTGACCCCGTCTTGTTCTCAGGTAACCTCAGGAAAATAACTGGTTGAGTCTTCTATTCTTTATATGGTTGTGGAACATCCTAACAAAGCTCTTTATTTTTATACTGGATAGCATTCGGGGACTAGAAGCCAATTCGTATTGACAGGCAGGAGACCCCTATAGGCAACTCTAAATGTTATGTGCCTTCTGCTCAGTTGTTTGGCTCTGGGCTGGAGTCTTCTACTGCATCTCTTGGCTGCCGGTAATTCTCAGCCTGTGCACTGCTGTGTCCTGGATAATTGGTATGCTCTCTTGTTCAGAATTCCAATCCCATAAGCCTGTAAGCTTGTAAGAAATTGGAATTCTTAATTGAGGGGGAACCTACCCAACTCAAGTAATAATCACAATCTTTGTTAGGATATACACTTAGACACAGGCAAGGGTTCCAGGACCTTGGGGACCTTGGGGACCACACTTTAGGGTCAACACTAATTCCTGCAGAAGCTGCCAGCAGTGCTCAGGGCAGGTCCAGTTCGAACTAGTCAGATGGACAGTTGCTGGAAAGGCCTATTGTAGCTTTGTGTGACCCTGTAGCTTGCAAAGAAGGCCATACTTATGACCCTTGAAGTCCACTTCTCTGGACTGGGTACAAGAAAGAGAGCAGGCCCAGTCTTCTAGGCTCTTCTCAGGTCACAGACAACAGGTTCAGTCTTCTTCTGATCTTTTACAAGTTGTGTCAAGTAGTGTTCTGAGGAGGGTATGTGGGTGTCACATATACAACTGGTACCTGCTTGTAGGTGACTCCTGGCCCCTCCCTAACCAGTAGGGTAAAGGCTCCTAGGTGACCCTACCTACTTTTGCAGCACTTTATGTGTGTCCTACAGAAAACAATCCCATTGTGAACCTCTCTGCCTAAATCCAAGATGGCAAAATCTTTCTTCCCCTGTGCAGATCCTGTGTGCCCATGCCAGCGGGGTTAAAAAAAGCATTTGAACTGTATTTCTAGCTGTTTTCTAACCAAAATTACCATTATTAAATGTAATACTGTAACCCAGTGGAACACCTAGGCTTCTTAAAGTGAAAAAAGCTTTTGGAGGTTTTTCACTGTATGGACATGTTTAAAATAAAACTTTGACAGGGCCTAAGTTTAAATAACATGCACCCTGCCTTATGCTTAGTGGGTCCTACTTATGGGGAACCTAAAATATTTAAAAGGAATTGTAGCAAGGACTTCAAAACGGACACCATGGGTGGACTAATGAAACAGACGGACAGCACACCAGATGTTATGGCTGGGGCCGACCTGGAGGATGAATCAGAACCAGGTGGGAAGCGCGCAAATATGGACAAACAATCAGGAGTAGGCGGTGTGAGGTGGCAGTCGGGGAAGGACGGCGGCAACATAGAGCGAGTGCAGGACGGAAAGTTCAAACACCCTGATGCGGCTGGAGAAGAGGAATCAGGAGTGACTGCTGTGGAGGTGCTGAACCCTGAGGTGCCGGGAACACAGAGACCCGAGGAGATGAAAAGACTTGGCAGAGAAAAGTTGGGAGGCCTTCATACATAGAAAGATTCACAATCATACATAGCCAAGAAAATGATCAGAATCCTGCTGACTTGTATTCCCATTTTCACATCTGGTATGGAGCCATCAACTGCTGAGGAATACCTTCACTATGTCATCAAGGAAGTCACACAACGGTACTGGACAAGGAGGACACTGCAAAAGCCACAGTGGATGACACAATTCTCTGAGAAGTTAATCAACTCTCATCAGTAGAAAAATCTTAAGAGAGCAAGGAGACACACAATCACTGCAACAGTAGGGATTTTCAACCTTTTTGTAAAATTCCAAGGGGGACTCGCCTAATATAGAGAGGACTAATAAGGAGAAGGAAATGTCGAGTTATTTTCTGAACTTTGCAGAAACTAATTGAATTAGCTCATGAAGATCACCTGGGCATTACCATAACTAAGGGGCTTCTTCAGCAAAAAGTATGGCTTCCTTTTCTGGATGGACTTGTTGAAAAGATATTTAGCTCTTGCCATATCTACCAGAGCGTTGAAAAAGGCGGTCTACCTGAACAACTGCGAATTTCGGAAATACCACCTGTAATAAAGGAAGGATATGAATTTTACTTCTTAGTGCCCCTTACCACCAGTCAGCATATTTTGCTTGCCATAGATTTCATGAGGTCATGACTGTTCCAAACAGTTCAACTAAAGGTGTCATACCTGCGCTTAACAAAATCCTCTCCACATTTTGCATCTTAGCTGTGTTAAGGTCAAAAGCATTGACTTCAAGGACCCCTAGGTCCACTTAAGTTTCCTTCAATGAAAACCATCACAAATCAAATGTATTGTTGAGCAGATCATGAAAACTTTGAAGAAGATACTAAAAGTTGCAATGTCTACTAGAACAGCCATTTTTTGGGCCCTGAAAGACTATAGAGATATGCCACTGAACTTCTGTTGATGAGGAAACTCAGAAAAAGATGTGTCATGTCTCAGTGTCCCACCTTTCAGAATGTAAGGCTGAGAAAAACGCGCAGAAAAGAACCTTAAAGGCTTACAAAGTTGATACCAGAGAAAATGTGCCAAACCAATCAGACTCTACCAAGATGATCAGCTCCACCTTCACTTTAAAGGTCTCCACAAAGGTGCACCCTCTTTTGACATGAAAGGGTCCATGACCACTGTACGGAGAGATAGACATGCCATCACTTGAAGTTTTTACTAGTTTTTCATGCTCAGTAGAGAACTTTGTGTATTGTCATCAACAGAGGAACTGTAGAATGCTGAAGAAGCCCCTGAAGAAAGACAATTTGCCAACAACTTTGTTACTGCGCTTGACACATATTCAGTCTCCTGAACCACTGAATGTTGTCCTTCCTGTGTCTGTGTCTCTCAGTTTGTCACTTGTGTCCGTCATAATATCCAGAACCCAGAGGCTCATTACCTTAACAGACTGAGCACTAGTTGTTAAGTGGTAGGGGAGTGCAGTGTCCAATAGCGCAAAGAATTTTGAATTTGGATTTTATAGTGAAAGCATCACTTGCTGTTTTTCTGCAATCCCTGCTGCCCCCTCACCTTTGGAATTTTTACTTTTTTGGAACAATCAAGTTAGTTCAATGTAGTACTTAGCAAACAGTGTGTTGTTTGAGGCAGGGCAGACACCACTATTTTTGTTTCTTTTTGTGGGGCTTTGTTTTTTAGATTTTTTGTTATTGTTTGTCCCAGCGTTAGGGTCTCCTGTGGATTTAAGTTGTTTTAAGGGATTATGTTTGCAAAAATCCAGGATGGCGGAGGCCTAGTGTTATAATACATTTTCTTCATTTCCTTGTGTTTGTTTGTGAATTTTATACAGATTTTTAATAATTCTATTGTGCTGTTATTTTACTGTTTTATTCTGCTCTTTAGTAGGCATTGTGTGTATTTTTCATTTTTTTTTTACATTCTCACTGCTGCTGTGCAATATGTTTTTCATCAATTTATGGGATTGTGGATGGCCTTGCATTAAATGCAACTTGTAGGTTATTTCTTGGTTACATGTGCCTGTTGGTGGCTAGGTTCCGGGTGGCTCCTGGAGTCCATGTCCATTTAGCAAGACATGCTCTTTTGTTTTCAGCCACCTTCTTCCCCATGTGTTTGCCCACCATTTCTTTTAGTTTGTGTATCTGTGACATGGCTGATATTGTGTTTTTTCTGCAACTCTAATATGTATCTTGGAGGGGTTATTGATGTTGCCTAGGGCTGTTTGTGAATGGAGAATTTTTAAAGTTTACTTAATTTACTTTTCTGACTGCTGATTTACTGGTGGTGGGTAAAGGGAGGTACTATGTGGACCCAACACATTTTCAGAATATCTATGTAATCATTTCCCCTGCAATTTTAATATACTTTTTAGGTAAGGAAAGTGCTCCATGCAGAATAGGGCAACAGGTTCTTTCTTATCATAGCCGGCTATGGGGCAGTGATCATTTTGCATAGCCAGTGTATGTTTGTCATAGGCGCCATTTGTTCAGTGTGTATGATGGCCATTTTATCTTTGTTCTCTATGCTTCCTTCTTTGCTGACCATGAAGTGACCACCATTTTGTGGAGCCAGTAAGGATGTGGTGTGTGATGGCCATTTTGATTTTGTTCTCTATGACTCCTTTTTTGCTGTCCTTGTATTAACTACTATTTTGTGGAGCCAGCGAGTCTGTGAGAGTGACGGCCATTTTGTCTTTGTTTTCCATTTTTTCTCATTAGTTTGCTAAGTGGTAGATAAGCCAGCTATCGTCCCTTTGTGCATCCAATGGGCGTTCATTCATTTTATTTTATTTTTAAAAGCTATTTTCTAGGAACAGTGATAAAAGAAGTCCATTATATTTTTTTTCATATTGTTGTTTTTGTGCTAGTGGCTAATTATTGCATAGTGTTGTTTTTTATTATTTGATTTGATTTATGTTTGTACTTGCCTTCCCATGGGATACCCATGAACCATAGAGGGGCAACAGCAATAACTTTATTCAATTATTCATTTTTTACCTGTCCTCTGCCTCCTATATGGTCCCCATGGGCCACCTGCATTACTTCTATTCATTTATGTAATATTTGCCTGCCGCCCTCCTGCCAAACGTTCCCCATAGGCCCATGAGGGCTGCCAGCTACACTTTGTTTCACTTATTCAATTATTACTTGCCCTGCACCCCTGCCCCCAAATCCCTTGGAGTACCCATGACACTGAAAGGACACCAACAATAATGTCATTCATTTTTTCAGATTTTTGCCTCCCTCCTATAGAGTCACCACTAGTCCTATAGGGGCACCAGAAGTAATGTCACTACTTTATTAGATGTTTTCCTGCCTCTGCCTCCCAGAGGGTCCAGATGAACACTGGAGGGCCACCAACAATTATTTTATTAATTTGTTTGACTTTTGCCTGCACATCCCCCATCCCCATGCCTGGTCCAAATTTGATTTGGATTAGCTTGCATATCCCCCCCCCATCCCCATGCCTGGTCCAAATGGGCCCTGAAGGGACACGAGCAATAATTCCATTAGTTCACTCCATTTTTGCCTAGCTCCCATAAGGTCCTCCATGGGACGTGGAGGGCACTAAGTTGGCTTTTTCTGTGTAATGGCTAGCATAAAAATATAACGTTTATGTATGAGTACACTACAGTTAAGCATTGATGATGATGATTACTGGTATTACATTGGCTAGACTGCCCAAGTCTCACTGACTTCCTGCTTCACTTTTTTTGCCTGCAGGAGCACAAGACATCACTAGGTCACACACAATACTGAGGTGGTTAGAAGTCTGGGAATTAGCACTCTAATAAGTGTTTCTACTTGTCCTAAGTGCTACTGCTTGTCTTTAAAAGAAGATGGCCCCAAAGAGGTTCCTGCCAGGAAAGGGTCCAGTGAGGAGAATAGGTATGTTGCCAGTGCCACATTTGGCTTGAAGCCGATCTCATTTTTTTGGAAATGCAAAATATCTCATCAAGCCCTCCTCATTTTTCAGGAAATGCAACATATCTGCTGCATTCCCGTGCCTGGGCAGGAAGAAGCTGGGAGGAGGATTGACCATGGATCAATGGCACCACCACCAAACCCTAAGCCTCTCAGGCTGCAGTGATTGCAGTCATGGAGAGCAGTGACTCAGAAACCAAATTATCCCAGCATCCAACCAAATCTTCCCAAGAAAGTCTACAACAGGAACCACATCCTGAAAAATGTAATCTTCTGGAAGTAGGAGCAGAGCAGGAAGTTGGGTCTGCTGCAGAGGAGGACGTTGTGACTGCTCGTCCACTGGACACATCAGCTTTACAATGTCCAACCAGGAAACAAAAGAGCACTCCCACATCTTCTACAATGCTCCGTTCCAATGATTTGGATATGGACTGGCACCCAACCAAGGACCATATGAAAAACGAGGAAAAAGGAAAGTTCCCAAATGCATTGGAAGTGAGTAGGTGGTGATAAGCCTATGGTTGTTAGTGTGCAGTGTGGCACAGACAAGGTACAGTTCACCTCAACTCTATTCACCCTGCTCATACAGTTCCACCAAAACCACCTGTTTCAATTTTTTCAAGACCCCCAAAACCTACAGAAGCCATCACCCCTACTTCAGTCACAGCTCATCCTAGAGAAAGGCAAATACAACAAGTTCTTCAGTCTTTTGCATCATAAGAAATCTCTCTTTTGTAGTTTGGGAGTTATTTGCCCTCAGGCCAAATGAGGAGCACATCATAAAATGCTAAATTTGCAAGTACAAAGTTTGTTGCTGTAAGCTGGGTAGATATTATGGTAATGGGCAACAAGTGGCCTAGCTGAAATATTAGCATGCAATTGTGTCAGCCAAACACCTTAAAAATATAGCTGGTGGTGGTAAGTGAGAAGAGTTTGAACTAATAAAAGGAGGTGGTGGTGAGGAAGAAAGGGAGGATGTCATTATGGGAAGCAGACCTGCGATTGTCGCATATATTGTGAAGCCATAACACACAGCAACCTCACATAGCACAAGGGACAGAGGGGATATTGTCACTTTCAAAGTGCCCAAACAGCCTTCCTGCTCCCTGCAGGTTACTACTTCAGGAACTATCCAAAGAAGACAGTTGCAATAACCAACCATCAAGGCTGTGTTCACTAAGGAGTTGCCACACCACCAAACCCATAAGAAAGTCAATTTATACAATAGGACGCTGACAAAAATGTTAGCGCTTGACCTCATCTCTTTTTCTTTCATGGTTTTCTTGAACCTGTGGAGACCCTCTTCTCAAAATGGAAGGTTCTAAGCCAGACATACTTTTCCATACTTGCTATGGCACTGCTGCATCATCCTGTGTGACGATTGGTTGGCAACACTTTGAGGGACAGGGTTGTTCAGTCCATCCACTGCACAACAGTCATGCAAACCAGATGTCATGCAACAAATAACATATGCATCACTGTCACTGGATTTCCCTCAAGGGAGTGACGCAATGGCTAACTACTGATCTCACCACTGATGATACTTTAAAAAGCATTCAGTGGCAAGCAACAATTGTGATGTTCACCATGGAAAAACTGCATACAGCTGCCAGCGTCTTGGACAAATTTAATACTAAAGTCTATGATTGGCTTCTACACAGAGGTCTCAGCACTGGATTTGTTGCCATTGACCATGGCAGTAATGTTGTCAAAACCATGGCTGACAGAGGACACTTCATAGACCTGTGTTCAGAGGATTGCATATACCTAATTGTGCAGGACTTCCTCAAAAGAGAAGAGATAGCCAGCAACATACTGGTAACTTGCTGTAGAACTTGTACTCATTTTAGTCATTTGTTCAAGGCCTGGAAGCAGTTAAGGATCATTCAGCGTGCTAATAAGGTACCTGTAAAGTACCTCTAAAAACCATTATACAGGAGGTTCCAACATGTTGAAACACACCATAATACATGCTGAAACACTTGTCTGAGCAGAACAAGTCTATCAACAATTATGTAAATGAAAAGAGAGACGATGCAACTGTAAAAGTCATGAAAATGGAGGTGGACAAATGCCTGATAAAAAATGCTACTTATTTTTGGGATTATGACACAAAAAGTCAGGAAGGAGGATAGTACAATGAGCTGAGTGATCCCTTTGTTGCATCTGCTGCTGGAACATTTGTACAAGGTGGAACAAACATTTACCAACTTCAATGAAGAAGCAGCTTATTTGGTGAACAGATGAATCCTATGCTTGACCACTAATCTAAGGATGTAAAAAAAGAGAAAACATTGCCATCTATTAAACCAACACTAACAGCAGCGTCAGGTTCACTGCTAGTCATTGCAATGAGTTGGTTTCATATGGCAGGGTTTAAGTGCACAGGCAACACAGGCACGTTAATTTGCAGCACCTAGGCAGTTCTGAAGATGGTCCAAGACTATATGGATAACAGAGGTGCATCTTGATCAAGACACATTGACTTATTGGCATGGGAAGAATGAACAGTGGCCAGACCAAAGCAAGCTAGCAATAAAATATTTAGCATGTTGGATAGCCAGTATGTCTTTTGAGCATGTATTCAGTATAGCTGGCACCCTTGTCACAGTAAGAAGGACCAATCTCACTCTCTCTCAAAACATGGCAGACTTGACAATGATTCTAATGAACAAACACTTCATACCAAAAGGGTATTAAGCTTCTCAAGACAAAACCCTGGATGAGGGCAGTTGAAGTAACGTCAAAACTTACAAGGACCAGTGTGCATAGTCACTCAAGAATGACACAGAATTTTTTTGTCAGGGCTGCCTGAGCAGTGACAGGTGACAAAGACGAAGTCAAACTTTAGATTAACTGAAATAAGCAATGGTGTCAGCCTGCAAATAAAGCCTCCATTTCATAAAGGAAAAAGTAGATGCCTCCTCTCACTATTCTTTGTTTTATTCCCATTCTGGCTGCCAGTGAAAATTTAAAAAACTACACTGCATTGTGTATTGCTTCCATGGTTAAGAGAGACACCTAGGTAAATGGACACCACACTTGAAATGGGTAACATGCAGCAGTGAATACCAAATGATGATGATTCACATGATGGGTGGTGAACTAAATGTGAACTGTAATATTTGGGTGATCACCACCATGTGTCTTTGGGATAGCTATTTTACTTGATTTTCCTTCATTAAATTAAGTCCATCATAACTACGATTTTTTTAGACTACTCAGTTTAACTAGACTAAACTAATACTCAGTTTCTTTTCATTTTCTTGTTCCTCTTTTTAGATGAAATATTTAAGCACCATTGATAGCAGCCAGAAAAAGGACCAATGCCTATCTACTTCAGTGGGAAACAAGAGGTTCAAAGAGGCCTATACCTGTGGATTGTACGGAGGGTTGTTTGTTTACGAAAATGCAGACTTATGGCTCAAGTGGCAAGCCCTAATTAAGTGTGTAAAGCATTTAACAATCACAAAACAGTAAATAAGTAAAACATAAAACACAATAGAAATCTAAGATTATATTTTTATCTTTAAAATGACACCAAAATGATTAAAATCGGATAAGAGGAACCGGAGACATGGATCTTTAAAGAATTCATGTTTTCTAGCACATAGAAGCAACTCGCGCTCAATGGGATAAAAAAGGTCACATTGGAAAGGGACAAAGTCCAGAGTTGAGGCCACCCACGCGGTAAAACTGTCACAATTACTTTCAGAAGTGTTTCTTGATTCATGAAAGTGGTCCACAGCACCAGCCAAGGGTTCAGGGGCTTTGGTTTGCCTCTTGGGGTCTGGGACTGCAACTCCCACAATGCACCCCTTCAACTTATGGAGTTGTTCCAAACATCTCCAAACTTCAGGATTTTCTTTCAGAGGTCCTTTTTGGGTGCTTCAAGTGTTCACAACTTGATCCAGGGTTTCCAGTAGCTCTGAGTTGTGCCTTGGGACTACAATTCCCAGAATACACCTGTTCAGAATCCTCAAATGGCAACTGGGCACTGATCAGCGGGGCTCTGCTTGCAGGACTTGATGCAGGGGACTCTGGGCAGCTCCTTTGTACATGTCGCAAACAGGGAGACCCTTCTTGAAGCAGTAGAAGACAGGCAAAGTCCTTTTAGTGGTGAAGCCCAAGTGTGCAGCTGGTGCAGTCCTTCAGAGTGCAGTGCCCCGGTGCTGGTCAGGGGTCCAGCAGGGCAGTCCTTCTTCTTCTTTGTCTTGTTCCTTGTAGGGATCTGAGTTGGGTGCAGCTCTGCCATATTTAGCTGTGCTCCTGGGTAGAAAGCAGGGGAGTCCTGGGCATCCAATCACAGGCAGTCTCCTTTCCCCTTTGATGACCACTTCTGGAGAAGTGTGGCAAAAATCAATCCCAGGGAGCAACATTCTTCAAAAATCCAACATGGCTGAAAGTGATTTTTGGAGGTTAGATCTGTCTGAGCCCACACACTGCTGTGGCTACAAATCGTAAACACACCCTTCTCCTGCCTTCTCCTAATCTAATCAAGAAGGCACCTAATTGTCTGGGACTGTACAATGTGGGGGAGGTGCTGGGTTTGTCCAAATGTCCTTCCATGCCTTTTGAGACCAGTTTGGCTGCTCTTCCCCTATCCTGTTTCCCTATCTGCCGAGGCAGATCTCTTCCTCCAGGCATATCCTTTGTCTTCGGTCCAGGCCACTTCACACCTCATCAAGGTAGCCTGGCCAGGCTGCCAGTGGCCGGCCAATCATAGAAGGGCACTACAGAGCTGAAGTTGGCAACTTTCAGGTAGAGCTTTAAAACTCTTTACCTGAACTAGTTTTATTAAATCCAACAATTGCAAGTTGTGGGATTTATTATAACAATTAATTTGATACCAAACTCAGGTTATCTAGCACTTAAGAGGACTTTGTTAATTAAAACAAAGTCTCCCCATTTTAGCCTATTGAGCCATTCACTATAGTGAGAGAAACACACATTTGGCTATTTTAACTCACCAGGGCTTATAAAACTGTTTTTATTAGGTCCCTGCATATAGTTACAAGGCACCCAATCCTAAGGGAACATATGGCATACCTTAGAGGTGACGTATATATGTAAAAAATAACTTAGTTTAAGACTTTGTAAGTACTTTTAATTCCAAAGTCGAATTTGCATATAACTTTGATTTAAAACCAGCCAGCAAGGCAGGCTTGTCATTAACTGGGCACCTCAGCAGTGCACAAATGGGGGCACTACCTAGGCTGGGGACCCTAAACCTACATGCCCTACCATATACTAGGGACTTACAGGTAGGTTTACATAACTAATTATAATAAGCCTAATTTGCGTACTCATTTTATACAGAGCACAGGCCCAGGGCACCATCAGAGTCAGGAAACACCAGCAAAAAGTGAAAAATTGGGGCAAAAAGTTAGGAAACCTCTGCATTCAGCCCTGTTTTCTCACAAATATTGTTTGATATTGGTAACTGAACAGCCATCGTACTTCCACGACATATGTGATGTCAGATGCTGCTCATGTTGTGTACGTGTATCGCTCATCTTTACCTAACTCTCCATATCCATCCATTTATGAAACCCCTAACCTTCTTCCCCCAGGTTTTGCATTCTGCTATAGTGTTGATTTCCACCATCAATAGATCTCAGACTAGGTGGGGGTATGTGGTTAAAGCTAAGTCAATAGTTACTAGAGGAAGAGATTACCACAAATTGCTAATTTGTCCACACCACCTATCCTCTGTCTTACTAAGGCAAAAAGGGAAACCATTGTACAGAGAAAAAAATACAACAATGGTTGTGCAAGGTAAGGTGGTGTAGGGTGAATTATTAAAGTTTTCATTTGAAAATAGTAACAAAAAGCATTAAGCATCAAACATGGTCATCTGGTTGCACCTGATTGGTATGTAGGGGGTAGTTAAGGCTGACCATAATGGAGCATGGGTCAGATACAGAAACCAAGTTTGTCACGGTCAGAACTTTTACCTTTGGACTTCGCCCCTGAAATTGAGGTAAAATGTCCTTGGCGGTGCAAGGAAGCTGACTGTGACTGAAGGGGGCTCCACAACATCAGGTAGCTGCTGGATGAAAGCCCAGTGAAGTCACTAAATTTTGGCAGGAAAGCTTATAGCAGAAGAAATTTGAATTTCACACCCCAGAAAGGTTCCCTCACTGGCCAGATACTTTCAGTGTCGCCAGTGACACTTCCTACCTTCAGACTTAGGGCCTGATTTAGATCTCAGGGAACGGAATACTCCATCGCAAAGATGTTGGATATCCCACCCACCATATTATGATCCCCATAGGATATAATGAGATCGTAATGTGGCAGATGGGATATCTGTCACATTTGTGACAGAGTATTCCCCTCTGGCATGATCTAAATCAGGCCCTTAGTCACTTGTTTGAACCAGTATTCTTCCAACGGGGCATGGATACAGGTTATAGGTGAAGAAGGCTTCACAAAGCTGGATACCTTCTCTATGAGGTCCTGATGAATTGGATTTGACGCTACAGAAAACCTCTCAGCTGGAACAACCTTAATCTTTGGCTCAGAAGCCATGCACCTTCGCCTGAATGACAGGTAGGTCCCTGTCCTTCTTGGAGCCACCCTGTTTCTAAAACTTTGGGAACAGTACCTGTAAGTTAAGAATCACTGCAGCAGAGACCAGCAGCGGGGCCCAGGGCAAGTACATTTAGAACTGTCAGTTGGGACATTGCTAAAAAATGGCTTCTTGTAGTTTGTTGTGTCACTGCAGCATCAACAGGAAGTCATCCTTCTGACTCTTGGGGTCCAATTCTTTGTCCTGGATACAAGAGAAAGAGCAGGTTCAGTCTTCCAAAATCTTCCCAGTTTATATATAGCAGGTCCAGTCCTCTTCTGTTCTTCCACATGTCCAGAAGGTATTCTGAGAAGGGTACTGAGGATACCACATTTATTCCTGGCACCAGCCTGTAGGTGGGAAACTCTTGGCCTCTCCTCAAACAATGAGATAAAGGCTCCAGGTGATAACCCTACCCACTTTTGCAGAAATTCCTGTCTCTCCTGTCTCCTCTACTGCAAACAATCCTACTGTGTACCTCTCTAGCTAAACCCAAGAAGGTAGAACCTTTCAGAACTTGTGTCCCCACACCCGAGGTGTGGTCAGGGAAATGAGCAACCCTTCCTCTGTAGATCTAAACCAATGATGGGGGCAGCTCTTCTCCCACAGAGATTAATGCCTGCCTGACAGGGGGAACAAAGGAGGGTCCTACCAGGTGTCAGCTAAAATTTGCCTGTGCCTCTTTGACGTTAATCAAGCTCTATCCCCAACTGTCCTTCCAGATATGCCTCTAAGGCCTCCAGCCTCCTTAAAATGCCTCATTGATTTTGTTGTAGTTGGTGCTGGCTCTCTTTTAGTTCCTCCAATCTTTTCATGAGCTGCTGGAGGAGGACATCTATGGCTGTGAGGTGGCAGCTTGTGTACTCAGCTGCCTTCAGTGGTGGCGAATGCATTGCCAGCTTCCCCCCCGGCTGGGGTCTAGAGGACAGCGGCAGCGGTCTCCTCCTCTTCTTTCACTGGAAGCACCAGCCGGTGGTACTCTACAGTAATGGCCTCCATTTGTACGTTAATATAACCACCATTGAAGGCCATGGGTGGCTTGGTTGGCCACAGGACCTGGCCTGCAGCCAGGCCCTGCGGATAACCCCCCATGATCACCCAACCACGTGCCCACTTGTCTTTCGGCTGTGTGCAGTGGGGGTTGGCCGCGGGGCCTGGTGTGCAGCCAGGCCCTGCGGCCTACCCCCTATAACCACCCAACGCTAAGCATGGCCTTTGCCCATGCATGGCAGGGTTTGGCCACAGGTTCTGGCCTCTGGCCAGGCCCTGTGGCCTACCCCACAGCACTCATGAAGTGCTTCTTTGTTTGGTGGACATGTGTTCATAGTCCTGTGCATCAAAAACGCATCTCCAAAATCAGAGGGAAACACGCTTGTGGGTCCTTTTAGTAAGTTCTCCATCCTCCATGGTAAATGGGGGAGTAAGACGTGGCATATCACTAATGTATATCGAGCGGGGCCAAATGGGCAGGTCTATTAGGCAAGTTTACGTATTTGTACTTTTTACAAGTTTAGAACATGATCTCTAGTCTTAGCAGCAGATGGCAAGAAAGAACTTGTTACAGACACTACGAGAAATTGTGCACGAAAAAAGCAAGGATGCAAACACCTTAATCAAGAATTACATATAACTCTTAATGGTGGAAATGCAGAGAATAAAACACACTTGCTTTGCCTTGGCCACGCGCGCCAATCAAGATGATTAGGGGACTGAGTGGGGGGAGCGTCAAGGACTCCACGATACCGGCCAGCTCCCCACCTCCTGTCACAGACGGTTTTGCTCCCACACGCAGGGAGTTGCTGTAAATGCATTACCCTGCATGTTTGTTGCAGCAATAGTTTAATCTGTTTCCCTGCCTGCAGGAAAGAGATGAAAACTTGTTTCCAACAAGCAGGATCATTTTCACATCTCCTGTTTGCTGGAAGCAAAGTGTTTGCTTTTTTTTGTCAGGAGCTGTCACAGCTGGGCCTGGGGGCATCTGCATGACCCCCAACAGTTTTTTTTATTTAGCCCCAGGGAGGTAGTAGCCCAGGCTCAGCGCGGCCCCCCTACACTTGTTGGTGGACTCCGGTGCCAGGGGAGTCTGCGTGGGACCCCTGTACATATTTTAGGCATAGCCCTGGGAAGGTGGTGGTCCGTGGAGCCTTGGGGGTTCCGCAGAGCCCCCCACATAGTTTTTAAATGTAGCTCCAGATAGGTGGTAGTCCCTGGGGATTTTGACAGCCCTAAGAGGGGGGGCCCTTGCGCCCCCCCAACTTAATTATATTCCAGAAACAGTCTCTTTACGTTTTCATTCCTTTGTACTGGATCTTTACCATATGAGTACAACAGCTCCTCTCTTCATTTCTCACTGACCCTTTTATTTGCATTTTCCAGGAAACTCATAGGATAACCACATTGGATAAATCTTCCCATCACATTCAGAATCTCCCTGTTGAACTCCCCATCTGCCGTGCTTATCCTTCTACCTCTTAGCACTTGACTATAAGGAATGCTCCATTTCAGTATTCCTGGTTGGCCACTATTTGCATACAAGATTGAATTTGTGGCAGTCGGCTTTCTATGTATCTTTGTGACCAATTTACCATCCAAGACATCTAATTCAACATCCAAGAAGTCACAATGAGATTTACTGTATGTGCTGGTGAAATGTATATTGAAGTCATTGGAGTTCAACTTCTGCCCAAAACTTTGTAATTCCGAATCAACTCCTTACCATAAGAAGAAAATATAATCAAAAAAGTGTGTCCATAATGACACTTTCTTTATGATGCGATCATTCTCTTCAGCCCAGGCGACCCCCTTCTCCCACCACCCCATGAAAAAGTTTTGCTTAGGTGGGGGTGAAGGAGCTGCCCATCGCCACATCCTGCTGTTGTAGATAAAATCTCTTGTTAAAGATGAAAACTTTATGGGTAAGGCAGGAACTCAACATATTGATCATCATTTGTGTCTACTTTAAATATTCAATGTGTCTACCTCTTAAGAAATATTCACATGCTCATATTCCATTCCTGTGGTCAATTGAAGTATATAACAATATCATGTTCAATGTGACCATAGTGTATTTCTATAACTTGGTTTGGATTGTTTTTGAGTGGTGTTTTCCTGTATTACTGTTTTAAGTGATGCACAAATACTTCACTCAATGCCTCTTAGGTTAAACCTGACTGCTCCGCGCCAAGCTACCAAAGGGTGAGCACAGCCTAATTTAGGTTGTGTATCTGACTATCCTGACTAGGATTGTGGTCCCTACTTGGACAGGGTGCATACCTCTGCCAACTAGAGACCCAATTTCTAACATTGGTGATCAGCGGTGAATATAGGACATGTGTTTATGCAATACCTTGCAGTAATTTGGTGTACAGTATTACCCACATCCAGACCAATTCGAATCAATTGTCTCTGATCTCCATTGGCAATTTTCATACACTATCTGATTGGCATTTTGAGCAGGCCAAGTTGAAAAAATACACAGTGAACCAGCTCAAGGATTTTTGCAAGGGGTTTGGGGTTGCTACCAAAAGCTTCACCAAGAAGGTGGAGCTGCAAAAGGAGCTGAGGGCCTGGATAGAAGCTAGGGATGCAGCACAGGAGACCTCCGAGGAGGATGATAAGGAGATAGAGGATGATGAGGAGCTGGACCAGGATTCAATGGAGAATCTGGGACTGCCCGTGGGCCAGGAGGCTGATACCTTGCAAGGAGCAGTGATTCCTCTCAGGCCATGGAGTAGCATTTCATCTAGTACTCTGCCACTAGAGGAGCTGGCAGACCGGCGGGAGGAGAGGAGGTTACAGTTGGAGCTAGCTAATTTCAAATTGGCTATGGAGGAAAAGAAAATTATGTTGGCTCAGGAGTTGAGCCTGAGAGAGCTGGGCATAAAGGCCAAGAGGGCTGAGCGCAGCCAAGATGGTGCAGCATTTCTTCACTCCCCTCTGACAGGAGGGTCCACACAGCCAAAGGTCTGGTGTCTGACTTTGTGGTGGGAGATAACATACACAGATGGTTTGCGGCCCACAAGATTGTTCTGCAGATGCACAAGGTCACTGAGGAGGACTGGGGCAACTAGCCTGTGGAGGCACATTCCTAGTGAGGGGAGCAACACTCTACTGACCCTTGGAGGGAGAGACAGGATGAGGTATCTTCTCATGAAAGAGGCCCTAATCAGAAAGTTTGGTTTCACCCCTTAAAAGTGCAGGCAAAAGTTCAGGGACAGTTACAGGCTATCCCAAAAGACCTAGGTGGATTGTGTGGATTACTTCTGAAAGACACTGGATGGTTAGGTGAAGGGAAGTGGGTTATAGGATTTCCAGGGGTTGTATAACTTGATTGCAAAAGAGCACATGTTCAGTCTTTGTTTTCCAGATCCGTACCAACCCCTTCTTGACAGTAAACTCTGACCGCAGGGAGCATGCTAAGGAGGCAGACCACTGGGTCAGCACGAGGTCCACAGGAAGGTATATGGGAGTAGCTCCTAGAAGGGTGGTTCAGGCTCCCCCCAGCAGAGTGAGGGGGGGATCAATCTCATCCCAATTGGAAATTACACTTATAAAAGATAATAAGAAAATCCCAGTGTTAGCCTATGGGAGAGATAGGCCTTGCAGCAGTGAAAAATGAACTTAAGAGTTTTTCACCACCTAAACTTGTAAACCTTAAACATACATGTCCAGCTTTTTAAATACACTGTACCCTGCCCATGGGGCTATCCAGGGCCATTAGTAGGGGTGTCTTATATGTACTAACAAGGAGGGCTTGGGCCTAGCAAGAGGGTTAACTTGCCAGGTCCACTTCGCAGTTGAAAACCGCATGCATAGGCTCTGCAATGGTAGCCCTGAGCCATGCTTGAAGGGCTCCTGAAGTGGGGGGGCACAAACCGTGCTGAAGGCCCACCAGTAGCATTTATTTTACAGACTCTGCAAACATGTAGTGCGCTTTACTAGGGACTAGGGACTTAGAAGTAAATTACATATGCAAACTGTGGATAAGCCAGTGTTACCATATTTTAGGGAAAGCACACATGCACTTTAGCACTGGTCAGTGGTGGTAAAGTGGCCAGAATTCTAATGCCAGCGAAAAGAAGGTCAGCAAAATAGGAGGTCAGAAGGCAAAAAGTCAGGGGGAACCACGCCAAGGATGTCAGGCCAAAACAAAGGTTAATTGGTCATTTTTCAGTTGCTTATTTCTGTATTTGGTTGTTAAACTGGTACTGATGAGGTGACTTATTTTCCCAGACAATATTACCATGTGCAAAAATGACAAAACAATGAAGTAATGCTATCAAAAAATGTGCCGCATTATGAAGCATAATATGCCTTATCTTGCTGCATAATTTAGTCAACCCTACCACATAATTTGCTGCTCCCCTGCCGTATAATTCTAGTGGCCGTGATTACACTGCCTAATTTGCCTTTTTTGCCACGTAATTTAGTCAAACTTCCCAGATAATGTGGTCCTGCCCTGCCGCATAATTCCAGTGGCACTGTGTTGGAAAATGGCCCTATATAAAGGGTCATCCCAAACTTTTGCCTTCCTCCTCCTCTTTTTCTGATCTCATTTTTGCTGGTTTTAGGACTCTGCACACTTCGCCACTGCTGACCAGTGCTAAAAGTGCATGTGATCTCTCCCTTAAACATGGTAACATTGGTTCCAAACCAACTGGCATATTTAATTTAGTTGTAAGTGCCTAGTAAATGAGTTAGGTCCACTAGAAGCATTTCATTTACAGGCCCTTGGCACCATAGCTGCCCAGGTCCTGTAAATTAAATGTTACTAGTGGGCCTGCAGCACTGGTTGTGCCACCCACACAAGTAGCCCCTAACAATGTCTCAGGCCTGCCATTGCAAAGCATGTGTGTGCAGTTTCACTACCACTTCAACTTGGCATTTACAACTACTTGCCAAGCCTTAAACTGCCCTTTTTCTACATACAGATCACCCCTAAGGTAGGCCCTAGGTAACCCATAGGGCAGGGTGCTTTGTAGATAAAAGGCAAGACATGTATTTATGTGTTTTACATGCCCTGGTAGTGAAAAACTCACAAATCCGTTCTCCGCCACTGTCAGACCTGCTCCTCTCATAGACCAATATTAGAACTGCTGCCATATCCTTTTAAGTGGAAGGTTCTGATCTGAAAGGAGTATCCCTGTCATGTTTAGTGTGGTCAGAATGGTAATAGAAAATTCTGCTTACTGGTGCAGTTGGATTTAATATTACTATTTTAGAAATGCCACTTTTACAAAGTGAGCATTTCTCTGCACTTACTACCATCTGTGACTTTCAGCCTGTCTCTAATCCATGTCTGGTCTGTGCAGGTTGACAGCTCCCCTTGTTCATTCCACCCAGACAGCAATAAACACAGGACACTCAGTCACATCTGCATTCATCTGCATACTGAATGGGTCTCCCTGGGCAGGAAGGGTTGAGGGGCTCTCTCTTACACTGCAAAGGCCAGTGGCC
This sequence comes from Pleurodeles waltl, assembly GCF_031143425.1. NCBI lineage: Eukaryota > Metazoa > Chordata > Amphibia > Caudata > Salamandridae > Pleurodeles > Pleurodeles waltl. The sequence goes on along the minus strand of NC_090448.1, from coordinate 894,263,212 downwards.
TGCCCTCACACAAAGAACTGATAACCCCCACAGAACAACTGAAAGGGGAACTTTTGTACTTCAAAACCACTTGTTGATGTTTCCCCCACTTCAAAGGCACTTTTGGGTGTCTATATACTGGGTCTTGGATGCCACCAAATCAGACACTTCGGGATTTACACCTGAACTTTGTAGGAGGAACTGCCTGGCTGCTCAAAGGACTCATCTGGACTGCTTTGCTGAGAAAGACTGCTGCCCTTCTTGTTGCCCTGCTGCCTGCTGGCCTCTGACTTTGCTGGAAGGACACTGCCTTCCCCAAAAGTGCTCTTGAAGGGCTTCTGAAGTAAGTCTCAGGGCCAGCAAAAACTTCACCTACTAGCTTCTAGCTAGTTCACCAACTTCAGAGACTCCAGTACCGACTTCAGCGACTCCAGCACCGTCGCCACTACCCAACACCACACCACTGCCTGCTCCGTGGTCCTCAGTGCAACAGACACAGGACCTGCTAAAGTTCAGGAGACACCTCAAGACATGGCTCTTCGAGTAGAAGCAGCACCACCGCCCTCAGTGCCTTGAGAACCACACGGGTAAGTAGTGCGCTTTACAAATGCTATGATTAATTGATTGATTGACTGCATGCAAAATCCGCGGACTGCAATGCAAGTCTGACGTTGCAGTGACGCCGCTGATGTCCCGCAGCGTGATCGCGACACATCACATCTTGACCGACAGGATCCATCGACCCCGTTGGGTCACAAGGAACCGACGCCTCGCCACCAACACGGCACCAGTTCTTCCTGCAACCGGACTGAACTAACGCCTCGCCTCCCCTGCCAGGCAGTGCGGAACCGATGCCTCACCTCCCAGGACGCCGTAAGGGACTGAAGCCACACTGGTTCAAGTGACAAATCACCTCCACAACTCCGTTCAAAGTCTTTGATTCTTCATTTTCAAAAGTATTGTGCCTGGTAGTCTGTGCGACTGGATTATTGGGAAGAACTCCGTCATCGACGCTGTGATAGCCCCAGTCAGAGCTATTGCGTTTCTAAGTGCTTTAGTGGGATTTAATCTTTAAAAATTCATAACTTTGCTTGTGTACATTGGATTTTCAGTGATTTGACCTTATTTTATTTAGATAAATATCTATTTTTCTAAACCTGTGTGGTGTATTTTTGTGGTGTTTTCACTGTGTTACTGGATGAGTTATTGCATAAATACTTTACACATTGCTTTCTAAGTTAAGCCTGTCTGCTCTGTGCCAAGCAACCAGAGGGTGAGAACAGGATAATTTGTGTTTTGTTGTTACTTATCCTGGATAGGATTATGGTCCCTGCTTGGACAAGGGTGTATACCTCTGGCAACTAGAGACCCAATTTCTAACACACTGGTTATGCAAATATTTTTTGTGCCAGCTGGGCCGAGGACATTTTGGATTGCAAGCTCAAAGTGTTGTGTAGACTATATGGGCTACGATTGGTGATAGGGGAATGAACAAAAATGTGGTGTGGGTTGTAGGGAGATGTTTTGAAGTGCATGCACAATGTTGTGTGTTTGGCAGCAGGCATTATTTGATTTATATGAACCAGCAGCACTCTTGAGGTGCAAGCAGCACATGCTATTCCAAGTACATACAGTACTGACTTGTCTTTGATAGGCATCATTTGAGTTTTATGGACAGAGGTGGGATCTTGGGGTGCTCTCCCAGATTGATACTGAACTACACTGAACTAGAAAGGCTCAGCAGTTACACACATGAAGCGCGTGCATCTGCTACATGTTGCGGGTGTTTGCATACATGTTATTTGAAGATAATGAAATGCTCAATGCTTTATAGTGCACACAGACACTGTTTTACTCTTCTCGACTGAGAAAACTTTTGCACACAATGGTGTTTTAAATGGAAGAGGTTAGAAGCAGGTTGAGTGCATGTGTTGCCTTAGCGGGAAGTGTGGGGAAGGAGAGACCCTGTTAGTTCACTTTCAGGTTTATTTTCTCATACATTTAATGTGTGGCTGGTTGACAACTCATAAATTTTTAGCATGGGCACCAGGGGCAGCTCCTCCGCTACGACGGAGGAGTGTCGCCCTCCCCGACATCAGCTGCAAACCTTTAAAAGTAAAATTATAATAATTGTAAAGGGGTGGGGCCTTAGGGGCATAACAGCCATGGAGGGGAGTGCACAGAACACTCCCCTCAGTGCGTATTTATGTTTGGCCGGCCTTCTCGGACTTGTCAAACACACATATGCATAGGGCTCTCTCCAACCTGGCACTGTGTTGCTGTGTTGGAGACAGCATGCCCAGGCTCCCAGTCTGCGTTGGAGTGCCTAGCCAGGGCGCTCCAGCCAATCATAATGCTTCCCTGAACGGCATCATGATTGGCCGCAGAGCAGGCTGGGAGCCTGTGCCTGGAGTGCAGCGGAGAGAGGCGGTGAGCTTCAAGTAAGTTTCTTTTTTTTATTCCGCTCGCCCCACCACTTTGCCCAGTCGCCAGCCACGACTGATGGGCACACAGCTCACTGTGTTTTAATTCAACAAAAAAAACCATAAGTAACATCATATCACTATTATCTGTACCGATTCCAGGCTGTCACAGGACAAAAGTACACAACAATCTTAAATGGCTCCCATACATGGTAACAAAATGTTTTCATATGTCACGAACAAAGGCCTGCTGTTGGACTTTAAGCCCTGATGTCAGGAACAAAATAGATGCAGTGGTGTCCCTGATGCATGTCTTCAATATGTGCAGTACACTCAACGTTGTGGGGCTCACCCAGATTTGCCGATGCCCGTCTGCACCAGACGGTGGCTCACTGTGATCTGGTGGTGCCCTTGTGGTACAGATGGGTACTATCTGCCGGCCTACCCCACAGCACTCATTAAGTGCTTCCTTGTTTGGTAGAGGTGAGTTCATATTCCTGTGCATCAAAAATGCATCTCTAAAATCAGTGGGAAACGTGCTCCATGACCACTGTTTAATTGGATCTGGTCTCAATTGACACTGTTACATGAATTTGGCTCTTAGCCGCATGCTTATTTTTAAATTGAGGATTAATGTGCTTTGGTGTCCTCTTGACTTGTTGAAATTTTATAGGGTTTTAATTTTTTTTTAGCTTAAGGCATTTTTAGCTTCGGCTTAAACTACTTTCTACCGACAAGGGGAGGGTGTAGTGTGGCCATTTTTAATGTAGCTTTCTGCGCGTTTGCTTAAAGTATTAGGCCTCTGTGCACTTTGCACTAGATGCATTTTATTTAGCCTCACACTGTTATTTTACTCTTGTTTTATTTTCTTCTATCACACTGTTTAGCTTACTTCAGCACTGAAGTTCTCAAACAATACATTCTTGCTCGCTCTGTGCTTCAGTCAAGGATACAGTCTGGTACATTGCCGATAGACGTGGTAGAAGTTTAGTCTTTAGGGTTCGTAGAAAGTACACATTCTTACGTAGGGACGTTTCTTAGAACACCAGTGTGTTAGTTATAAAAACACTTCCTGGTCCTGGTACACGTGAGAGGGAGATTCCGACCAGGAACCCACAACTATATGCTGACTGCCCTGTTGCAGATGCTGATCCCGATCACAGGCCTTTGCTCAGGTATGAGGGTCGATGTCCTTCCGGGGGAACCTGAAAGGCAGGCTTAGAGCTTAACATGCTGTGCTCAAAATATAACTTAGAGAAAGAACGTAATCTAGTTGCACTATGATAGCATTATTGTTATGTTTCACTCCATGTCCTATTAGTAAGTTCTCCATCTTCCATGGTAAATGGGGGGGTAAGACGCTGCATATCACTAATGCATATGGAGCGGGTCTAAACTGGTGAGTCTTCTAGGAAAGTTTACATACTTGTAATTTTTAAAAGTTTAGAACACAATCTCTGGTCTTAGCAGCAGATGCCAAGAAAAAACTTGCTACAGACACTACATGAGAAATTGCACTCGAAAAAAGCAAGGATGCAAATACCTCCATCAAGGATTACAGATAACTCTTCACAGTGGAAATGCAGAGAATAAAACACACTTTCTTTGTCTTGGCCATGCGCATGAAGTTCAAGATGATTAGAGCACTCCAGGGGTAGCATCAAGGTCCCTGCGGTCTCAGCCAGCTCCCCACCTCTGGCTGGAGCCAGCATTGCTCGTGCATGCAGGGAGCTGCTGTAAATGCAGCTCTCTGCATGCTGGAGCAATAGTTTCATCACTTTCCCTGTCTGCAAGAAAGAGATGAAAACTTGTTTCCAGCAAGCAGGAACATTTTCACAGCTCCCACTTTGTTTTTGCTTGGTGGGAGCTGTCAAAGCAGGGCCTGGGGGCATTCATTTAGCCCCGCTGAGGTGGTGGTCCCCAGAGGCTCTGCACAGCCCCTTACACTCATAAATTGTAGCAATGGGGAGGCGGTGGACCCTGGGGCCAGGTGGGGTCTGCACACGCACCTCTACATATTTTAGGCATAGCCCACGTAAGTCCCTGGGGCCGGGGGGGTCCGCACTGCCCCCCACATAGTTTTTTAATGTAGCTCCGGGGAGGTGGTAGTCCCTGGGGCTTGTACTAGCCCTAGCCCTGTGCACCTCCCTCCTTAATTATGTTCCAGAAAAAGTCTCTTTACTTTTTCATTCTTTTGTACCGAATTATTACCATATGAGTACAACAGCTCCTCTCTTCATTTCTCACCGACCCTATTCTTTGCACTTTCCAGGGCACACATAGGATAACCACGTTTGATAAATCTTCCCATCATACTAAGAATCTCCCTGTTGAACTCCTCATCAGTCAAGCATATCCTTCTACCTCTTAGCATTTGACTTAAGGAATGCTCCATTTCAGTACTCCTGGATGGCCACTATTTGTATGCAAGATGGAATTTGTGGCAGTCAGCTTTCTATGTGACCAATTTTCACCCAAGACATCTAAGTTAACATGAGATTTACTGTGTGTGCTGGTGAACTGGATATTGAAGTCATTGGACGTCAACTCCTTTATAAAACTTTCTAATTCTGAATCATCTCCTTTCTATAAGATGAAAAGATCATCAATAAAGTGTGTCCATAATGCCACTTTCTTTCGAAAGTGATCATTCTCTTCAGCCCAGGAGACCTCCTTCTCTCACCACCCCATGAACAATTTTTGTGAAGGTGGTGGCAAAGGAGGTGCTCATTGCTGCAACCTGCTATTGTTGATAAAATCTCTTGTAAATATGAACAATGTATGGGTAAGGCAGAAACTCAACATATTGATTATCATTTGCGTGATTTTTAAATATTCAGTGAGTCTATCTCTTAACAAATATTCACATGCTTGTATTCCATCCCTGTGGTCAAATGAAGTATATAACAATACCATGTCCAATGTGACCATGGTGTATTTTTGTAACATGGTTTGGATTATTTTTGTGTGGTGTTTTCACTGTTTTACTGTTTTAAGTCTTGCACAAATACTTTACACAATGCCTCTTAGGTTAAACCTGACTGCTCCATGCCAAGCTAGCAGAGGGTAAGCACAGGCTAATTTAGGTTGTGTCTCTGACTACCCTGACTAGGACAGTGGTCCTCAATTGGACAGGGTGCATACCTCTGCCAACTACTGCCCCAATTTCTAACATTGGTGATCAGCAGTGAATATAGGACAGGTAGGAGGGAGGGTGGGGACAAGGAACCCAGGATGGGGGACACTCTTTCTAGTCCTGTGCTTTTAGTTCACAAATCATTTGCATTCGGTGTGTTATGTTAAGCTCACTGTAAGAAAACAAAATCCTCATTACACCAAACTTTATTGCATTGTCAGATGAAAGGCCAGGCTTTGGAAGTGTCTTTTAAACATTTTGAAAAAGGAGTCTCTTAGGACACATCAAAGTGCTGCACCACTACTTTTCTGAGGACAAGGATGATCCCACCCATTAAGTTTAAAGGAAATGTACTTTGTATTTACTGTGCAGAGTTATTGCTCTGAATTGAGCTTGATAATGTAGATTTTCCTAGTAAATTATGAAGGAAAGTCCTAATTTTACTAAAGTCACGGAGGCGAGTATTATGCTTCTATATTCTTGCATTCATTTAAATAGCAGCAATCTAGAAAACATGAAAAAGCTAAAAGTTCCATGAGGCTGTGAGACGACCAGCCGATGGGAAATAAAAACGTAGTACTATGAACAGCAATTGAGGAGACAGCATCCCCCATAATCCCTATCTTGACTGCGACCAGTCTTCGTTTCTTGAGGAAAAAGTTACAATGAAGTATTGACTAAAGGAAAAATAAAAAACACAATGGTAATGGCTAAAGTAAACATAAACAGTTCTAGGAAAAGTCCATAAAGCTGGGTCCCAAATGGAAAGATGGAAATGTGGATGAATAGGAGAAACCAGGAACAGCCACATCTGAGGATTTCAGAGAGGATGACTATTGGCATGCTGGATTACTCTTAAATGGATGAGGATGATGGAGCAGATGTAACTGTCATGGTGGGAAAAACACCAGATTAGTAAAGTGTTGAGGTGAGATAATACTCAACTCTGTGTCTTTAATAAAATTAAGAGTTTTCTTCATAATTTACAGGAAAATCTACATTTTATTGCAAGGCCAGAGGCTCCTGTTGTGCTTGTTTAAAGCATGTTAATTACAACAGAAGATGCAATGTGAACAGGGTCACAATACAATGTGAGAAAAAGATTATCATTAGACCAATTAGCTGATATGAGAATGTACTCTAAATGGGAGCCCGTCCAGAAGACTCTGGATTCCATAGCTCCCCTGTAGGAGTGAGCACTGAAAATGGAAGTATCAATCCCCCTAGGACATAAGCCAACTGACCCAGTGGGTGAGAGTAGGGGAATAAACGGGTTTGTGAGGTTTTCTGAAAGATATAAGGAGTTGGGTGTCAGAGGAAATTCTGAGATGAATTGTATTTTGTTCATATACTTTAAGACACTTTCCAATGCAAAGTTTGGGTTGATCAGGAAAATAAAGGTAAAACACGGTAGATAATTTTGTTTTTGTGTGTTTGAGTATGGTGAAGATAACACCTGTGAGAGCAAAATGGCCAGAAGAAATATTGAACACTTCAACATCTGATCGACATTTCATAGAGCTCACACATAATAGCGTTGTAAGCTTTGCGGACAGCATTTCGAGTAAAAGGTTATTATTATCAGGCCAGGAAATAAACTATTGAAAAATAACATTTACATCCCATAACTGACTCTATTTTGTAATAGGAGGGTTGCAAAATCTTACTCCCTTCAAAAGGTGAAAGATGAGCGGATGCTCTCCCACTGGTTTTCAATTGCTGTAAGGGTGATTCATGGAAATAGCTGAACTGTAAAGGTTTATAGTTTCATAAGTCTTCCTTGCACTAGCATCAGCTGTAAGAAAATTGAGAATGAAAGTTATATCTGCTGAAAAGGGATTGACAGAATTTCCCAAACAACAACTTGCCTAAATATACCAGACTAATTTGTAAGCCTCAGTGGTGCCTGAAGCCCAGGATTTATTGATGTATTCTGTAACTTCCAGCAAAATAAAAGGGAGAGAAAGCAGGAAAGCCCACCACTATCCAGGTGGAGATGGTGAGGGTCTTGTCTAGTGTAAGGTTGTGAGGAGATTCATGAGGGAGGAGACTGGGAAAAGAAGGTAGACGAACTGGAAAGTCGAATGCTAGTTCCAGTAGAGGGGGAACCCATACCTGTGATTGGGCGAACAGGACCACTATGACTAAGGCTGCTTTTTGTCATCTCTCAGCTTAAGGCATTTTTAGCTTCGGCTTAAACTACTCTCTACCGACAAGGGGAGGGTGTAGTGTGGCCATTTTTAATGTAGCTTTCTGCACGTTTGCTTAAAGTATTAGGCCTCTGTGCACTTTGCCCTAGCTGCATTTTATTTAGCCTCACACTGTTATTTTACAATAACCAGTTTCATGGTCTTGTTTTATTTTCTTCTATCACACTGTTTAGCTTACTTCAGCACTGAAGTTCTCAAACAATACATTCTTGCTCGCTCTGTGCTTCAGTCAAGGATACAGTCTGGTACATTGCCGATAGACGTGGTAGAAGTTTAGTCTTTAGGGTTCGTAGAAAGTACACATTCTTACGTAGGGACGTTTCTTAGAACACCGGCGTGTTAGTTATAAAAACACTTCCTGGTCCTGGTACACGTAAGAGGGAGATTCCGACCAGGAACCCACAACTATATGCTGACTGCCCTGTTGCAGATGCTGATCCCGATCACAGGCCTTTGCTCAGGTATGAGGGTCGATGTCCTCCCGGGGGAACCTGAAAGGCAGGCTTAGAGCTTAACATGCTGTGCTCAAAATATAACTTAGAGAAAGAACGTAATCTAGTTGCACTATGATAACAGGACCACTATGACTAAGGTTGCTTTTTGTCATCTCACTTGAACTAAAACCCTGTTGATCATAAGAAAATGAAGGAAGGTTTAGTTGATCACTTGGGATCAGTATGGCAAAAAGGCATCTGAAGCCAAAATCGGGGGATCTGGACGCCAGCTGAAGAACTAGGAAAGTTGGAAACTGAATATGGACGCAAAAAGATCTATTTGAAAGGCCCCCTTTTGCAGCAATTTGAATACCAAAAGATGCAGCCTTCAATCGTATTAATCGTGAAGGAAATAAGAATACCACTCGGTTATAGTGCTGAGATCTCCTGGCAGATATTCTGCACAAAACGATATCTTGTGAAGAAGGCAGTATTCCCAAAAGCTTCTTTGCCAGTTCTGCCAGAGGCTTGGATCTGGTGTCGTTGAGATGATTGAGGTACCGCTCTGCAGTAATGTTGTCCGTGAGGTGAGGTATGGAGCAATGCACCTTGTTTTTTTACTAGGCTTCTCATTGCAAAAGAACCTGCACGCATCTCTGTAGCAAGGTGGCAGTATTATGTGGTATCACTTGGGGGTCTTACCATGTAATACTAACACGGTACCCAGAAGTGGACCTAGGGTTCACACCAGATAACCCAAGCACAGACTTGGTAGAGTGGCAAAGAGCAGTGAGGCTACTTAGAGGAACATGTGTAAAGCATTTCACCACACCCACATGGACAATAAGTAATTGACATCACCTGAAAAAAATCAAACACCAATTCAGAAAAATAATGCAGATTTTTATCTGCATTTATCGACCAAACCAGACTTTATATCATACGTACAACTGGAGTTGTGTATTTTTAAAACATTTAAACATTGATGTACTCTTAGTTGTGAAACGAATACCCTTGAAGTCAATGGGGGGAAAAGCACAGTGTGCAATCGGTCGCTTGTGGGGTGAGTTCTGTGGAACCCACTGGGAGCTAAGTTCTTGCGGGTCGCTAGACCAAGTTTCAACAGACAATATCTCCTTACCTTGCCCAGGGAGTCTGGGTGCGAAAGTGCCCTGGCTGTCCGTGGTGCTGATGGAAACTGCATGGCTGTCAAAATTGCAGCACTTGACTAAAATACACTTGGAGGTGGATCTACACTCTATCCTTGGGGATAGAGGCCTTTGGGGTCCCAGGACCTGCATTGCACAACTGGAACTTCGCAACCATGTCCGGTGGCTCCGGTTGCAGAGCTACCCTTGCAGCTGTCAATCACGGAAGGGTCACGCCAAAGATGCTTTGACACTTGGTCGAAGTCACCTTCATCAGGATGCAGGATCTCAGCAGTGGGGTAGTTGCAGACGTTGGTCACTATTGCTGGGAGTTGCTCTGGAGTCGGTGATGTCTGTTACCGGGCTGGGGACTGACAAGCCTTGGGAGTAGCAAAAGTAGTCCATGGGTACTTCGTTGGCTGGAGGTGCAGTGGCTCAAACCTTGGTGTTAGCCTCACAAGAGCTCCTGGGGTGCAGGTCACCAACTTGATTTGGGCTCACTCAAGAGGGGCCTGACGGGCTGCACTTCTTGTGACACAGCACAATGATTGTTCTGTAGGTTGCAGCTGACTGGTTCCACCAGTCAGGGGAGTATGCTTCAGTTTCTGGCATCAACTGGAGTCCCTCTTGCTGAGAGCAACAAGCTTTTGCCATAGGCACATGCTGATCACACAGTTCCAGTATATGTTCTCCTCAGGGCATTAAGGTGGTCATTACAACAGGCGGAGGGCAATGTACCGTTCACAGTATCACAACCTACCAATCCGACACCTTTTCCGGGGCGGTTTCACCGCGAACAAAAACACGGCAGAAACAGGACTTCGAAGGGAAAACACTCACCTCTACACACCCCACGAGGAATCAGGAAGCCATGGAATCCGAGCTCCAGATCCTGCCAGCCCTTATCTCCTTGCTCCTCCACCAGGAGCCAGAACACCGGCGGCGAAGACCACAGTGAGTACTGCACCTACGACACAGGGGAGGGAAAAACAGGGACACACACACGCAATACGCAACACCCCCACCCCCACCTTCACCCACGACAACACACACACTAATACAGCATGATACATTACAGTTACACCACGCAACCCCCCCGGAAGAATGCAAAGACCAAAGAAAATGAGTGTAACCATTGTAATATATTAAAATCCAGGACGCAAAAATATATATATATATGCACTATAAACAAAATATACACCAAGAATAGTAGTCCGGGTAGTGCTCCATTGAAGTCCATGGAATACTGGGCCCACACGGTATGGGCGAGGCCTACACTCAATCCCCGAACATGATGGAGAGAACACTGCAGGGCATCAGATAGCAATAAAACAGGCACCTCAGGGGGAAGGGAAAGGGGGGGCACATCAGCCGGTTGAGTGCACGACGCCAAATCCACGAGGGGGCCACGTGCCCACTGTTCCATCCTGGGGAGTGCAAAGCCACAGTCTCTCAAGTCTCTACAGTGGGTGGGCTGCCCACTGTTCCATCCTGGGGAGTGCAAAGCCACAGTCTCTCAAGTCTCTACAATGGGTGGGTTGCCCACTGTTCCATCGTGGGGAGTGCAAAGACACAGTCTCTCAAGTGGATGCCTTTCTCCACTGGTTCTGGAGGGGGCTTTGTGCCCAGAGTGCTTCATCCTGCGAAGGACTGAGGTAGTGGATGTGATACTCCACTGGTTCTGGAGGGGGCTTTGTGCCCAGAGTGCTTCATCCTGCCAAGGACAGAGGTAGTGGATGTGATACGCCACTGGTTCTGGAGGGGGCTTTGTGCCCAGAGTGCTTCATCCTGCCAAGGACTGAGGTAGTGTATGTGACTGCTCGTGACGGACTCAATAGCGTCAGTGCCCTTGGCGCTCATGGGCCAGAGGTGCTTGTGGCGGCGGTGCCCTGTTCAGCGGTGCTTGTTGCGGCGCTTCCCTGTTCAGCGGTGCTTGTTGCGGCGGTGCCCTGTTCAGCGGTGCTTGTGGCGGCGGTGCCCTGTTCAGCGGTGCTTGTTGGGGCGGTGCCCTTTGCAGTGACTCAGCTGCTGGTGGTCCTGTCTGGCTCAGCGGGGCTGGTGCTGGTGGTCCTTCATGGCCCAGCAGGGCTGGTGCTGCTGGTCCTGTCTGGCCCAGCGGGGATGGTGGTGGCGGAGGCCTCCTGGGCAGCTGGGCTTGTGGCGTTGGCCTCCTGGGCAGCAGGGCTGGTGGCGGTGGCTTCCTGGGCAGCGGGGATGATGGCAGTCGCCTCCTGGGCAGCTGGGCTGGTGCTGGCGATGGCCTCCTGGGCAGCGGGGATGATGGCGGTGGCCTCCTGGGCAGCTGGGCTGGTGCTGGCGGTGGCCTCCTGGGCAGCGGGGATGATGGTGGTGGCCTCCTGGGCAGCAGGGCTGGTGGTGGTCGCCTCCTGGGCAGCAGGGCTGGTGGCGGTGGCCTCCTGGGCAGCGGGGATGATGGCGGTCACCTCCTGGGCAGCAGGGCTGGTGGCGGTGGCCTCCTGGGCAGCAGGGCTGGTGGCGGTGGCCTCCTGGGCAGCGGGGATCATGGCGGTCTTCTCCACCGTGCTGCTCTTCCCAGACTTGCTGACTTTCTTGTGGCCCTTCCCCACCTTGGAAGGTGTCGCAGCTGACTCCACACTCCCACCTGTACCCCTGGGAGTGGCTTTGGTGGCTGGAGTCTTCCCCCTCTCCCGCCGGGCACTGGCCAACTTTTGATGCTTGACAGGTGGGGGACTGTCCGTGCTGTGGCTCCGTGCCACACTGGCTGCCCTGGTGGCCGGTGCACTCCAGATTCCGGTGACTACAAGCACCACTGGTCCTGGAGATGTTGTGGCTGAGGTGCTAGGTTGGGACCTGGAGAGTCGGGCCCTAGGAGATGGACGGGGTGGGGGAGGTGAGGGAAAGAGGTCAAGGTTGGACAGGAAAAGTTTTTTGAGAACACTGGGACGGTTAGCTGGAGGACTAGGGAAACCCACAGCCCACCTCCCCCACCCAGACACCTCCACTGCGTGCAAAATCAGCAGAATGAGAGTGTACTCACCCCCTTGTGGCTGCTGTGATGCCCTCAAGCGCCCATCCAACTCTGGGTACGCCACCGCCAGGATCCTGAACATCAGCAGGGTCATGGTTCGACGGGCACCCCTCCCACGTTGGGAGGCCATCCCCAGCTGGGCCTCCGCCGTCTTCTTGGTCCATGCGAATGTCCTCCCATCTCTTACGGCAGTGGGTGCTCCGTCTGTGGTAGACCCCCAGGGTCCGGACGTCCTTGGCGATGGCATGCCAAATATCTTTTTTCTGGTGGGCACTGACCTACATGAATTGTACGGGGGAAAATAAAAGTTATTACCAAATGCACCATCACAGTCTTTGGCCCCCATCCCTACCCTTGCCATGATGCACATGCACTCACCGTCGTTTCATGCACGCCTCAATCCCCCCCCCCCCATCTTTCATCCACCCCACTCAGGCATAGCCCATACAGCATGCTCCCAGTGTATTTACCTGTTTGTCTGGAGGACTGTAGAGTAGCGTGTACTGGGGGAGGACCCCAACCACGAGTTTCTCCAACTCCTCCGATGTGAAGGCAGGGGCCCTTTCCCCAGACGCACGAGCCATTGTCTCTTCCAGACCGAGGTCACAGCAGCACTTGCACTGTAGGTCCTCTCCTGTCGAAGATCAGGTACCGAGTGATATAACAGATAGAAAATGGCGGTCACGTCTGCGGCGGTGCGTACCGTCACCGCCGGTGTACATCGTCATTGGCTCCTGGGACCCATAGGGTCCAAAGTTAACCAATGCAGCTTTGCGCCGCGGTCTTCGACCGCCTACCGCAACGGTGTACAACGCCAGCGCAGTTACCTCACATCCCATTGTCCCACTTTACAGGTCAGGCAGCCGCCATTTCAGGGGCCCACATGGCTTAATTTTTTACTGCGTCACACATACCTAGGCCTTGCCTCAACATTCATACAGGCCAAATTTCAGATTATGATTTGTGTTCTGTGTAAGCTGTGGGTACGTACCTCTGAGTTGGTTGACTCTGTGCTCGCTGTTGTCCTTCATAGGCACCGTCCACTAGGACATGTGAGGAGATGGCGGTATCCTCCGGTGTACAGACCGCTGGTGGACCTGTCCACAATGGAGGAAAGACATGTGATCATCACCTACAGGCTTGACCGTGCCACAATCCTGGAAATGTGGCCCAGTTGGAGCCAGACCTGATGTCAGCTATCCGCCATCCCACAGGAATCCCCCTCAAGTGCAGGTGCTGTCAGTACTCCATTTCCTTGCAAGTGGGTCATTTTAAACAACAGGGGCCATAGCATCAGGGATGTCCCAGCCTATGTTTTCCAACGTGTTGTCCAGAGTGTTGTCTGCCCTGCTGAAACACTTGCAGAGCTACATCGTTTTCCCTCAGGTGGAGGATTTGCCTACAGTGAAAGGAGACTTCTATGCCCTGGGACATATCCCCAACATCATAGGTGCCATTGATGGGACCCATGTGGCTTTGGTACCCCCCCCGCAGGAGTGATCAGGTGTACAGAAACCGGAAGAGTTATCATTCCATGAATGTACAGATGGTGTGTTTGGCAGACCAGTACATCTCCCATGTTAATGCCAAGTTCCCTGGCTCAGTGCATGACGCTTACATCCTGCAGAATAGCAGCATCCCTTACGTGATGGGTCAACTCCAGAGGCACCGTGTGTGGCTTTTAGGTGAGCACCTGGAAGCAAGTCAGTGGGAATGGCTGTCTGGGTCTTGGGATATCCCTACAGGTTAGTGTGTGTCTAACAGTTGTCCCTCGCCATTTGCAGGTGACTCTGGTTATCCCAACCTGTCATGGCTACTGACCCCAGTGAGGAATCCCAAGACAAGGGCAGGGGAACGCTACAATGGGGCCCATGGGCAAACTCGGCAGATAATAGAGCGGACCTTCGGCCTCCTGAAGGCCAGGTTCAGGTGCCTCCATATGACAGGTGGATCCCTATTCTACTCACCAAAGAAAGTGTCCCAGATCATCGTGGCCTGCTGTATGCTTCACAACTTAGCTTTGCGACGACAGGTGCCTTTTCTGCAGGAGGATGGTCCAGATGGCGGTGTTGTTGCAGCTGTGGAGGCTGTGGACATTGAAGACGAGGAAGCAGAAGAAGAGGACATCGACATCAGGAACTCGGTGATCCTGCAATATTTCATAGGGAGACACAGGTAAGAATACAAACCTGCCTACTACATGTACTTTAACACTACTACCTCTCTACTGTCTGTCGTTTTCACCCAGTGTATGGTCACTGAGTTGTCACTTTCCCTTACGATTTCACAGATGTGTGTCCCACAGTGTGACATCTGCTTTGTTTCCTCATGGACTAGAGCTGTGTGACATAGGTATGTTGACATTACATTTGATATAGCATTTTGCCACTGTAATTGCTAAAACACTATTTCAAATTCACAGACTGACTCCAGATGATTTTGTGCTTCAAGGGTGTTTATTTAAGTGCTCAATATTGGAGGGGGTTGTAAAATGGTCAGGGGTGATGTTGGAGGAATGTCCATAGCAGAGTCCAGTCTATTAGTCTCACAGGTGCATTGCCCAAATGGGCATAGGAAGTGGAGCTGGGGCAGTTTGAGGATGGACAGAGTGACAAAGTGGGACAGAAAGATGACATTCAGGGTGGTCTCATTTCTTGGCATCGTTCTCTGTCTTTGTCCTAGATCTCAGGGACCGTTTGCGGGGTGGTTCTCCCTCTGCAGGGGGTGGGGTGCTGGTGTGGTGGTCCTGTGTCGGTGCCTCCTGTCCACTAGCGCCGGCAGAGGTGGTGGGCAGTTCATCGTCCAGGCTAGTGTCAGGGGCCCCTTGTTGTACCACAGTGTCCCTCCTGGTGTTGAGTACTTCCTTCAGAGCCCCTACGATGGTGCCCAGGGTGGAATTGATGGATCTGAGTTCCTCCCTGAAGCCCAAATACTGTTTCTCCTGCAGGCGCTGGGTCTCCTGAAACTTGGCCAGTACAGTTGGCATCGTCTCCTGGGAGTGGTGTTAGGCTCCCATGATGTTGGAGAGGGCCTCGTGGAGAGTGGGTTCCCTTGGCCTGTCCTCCCCCTGTCGCACAGCAGCCCTCTCAGTTCCCCTGTGTTCCTGGGCCTCCGTCCCCTGGACTGTGTGCCCACTACCACTGCCCCCAGGTCCCTGTTGTTGTTGGGGTGATGGGTTAGCCTGGGTTCCCTGTAGTTGTGGACACACTTCTGATTGACGTGTCCTGGGGGCAAACGTATGGGCCCGCTGGGTGGGTGCTGTGCTGGTGTTTCCAGAGGGGGGAAGCTCTGTAGTGGCCTGTGACTGTGTTAGGGGAACCGACTGTCTCGAGGTCCCCTATGGGCCGGGCTGGTCATCTAGATCCAGTTGGACAGAGCTGCTGTCATCACTGTGGGCCTCTTCTGTTGGTGGTGTTGACATGTGTGGACCCTCCTGTCCGGTGACGTTTGGTAGGGGTCCTGCAGGGGTATAAAAGGATGTTTATTACATCTGTGTGTGCCATGGTGTGAAATAGGTGGGTGACCGTGTACCCCAGTGCTTGCATTCCTGTGTGGGACCTTGTGTGATGGTGGTTTAGGGGGGGTGTATGGGTATGTGCAATGGCCATGCTTTGGTGATGCATGCAGGGCTTGGTGTTAGGATGTGTGGTTTGTGATGTTGGGACATTTGTGAGGAGTTGGAGTGATGGGAGTGAGGGTGGGGGATGTAATAGTTAAGGTTTGACTTACCAGAGTCCATTCCTCCATCTACTCCTGCAAGGCCCCCAGGATGCAGAATCGCCAAGACCTGCTCCTCCCATGTTGTTAGTTGTGGGGGAGGAAGTGGGGGTCCGCCGCCAGTCCGCTGAACCGCAAGGTGGTGTCTTGAGACCACAGAACGCACCTTCCCCCGTAGGTCGTTCCACCTCTTCCTGACGTCATCCCGATTTCTTGGGTGCTGTCCCACTGCGTTAACCCTGTCCACTTTTCTGCGCCATAGCTCCATCTTCCTAGCTATGGAGGTGTGCTGCACCTGTGATCCGAATAGCTGTGGCTCTACCCTGACGATTTCCCCCACCATGACCCTGAGCTCCTCCTCAGAGAACCTGGGGTGTCTTTGCCGTGCCATGGGGTGGTGTGGGTGATGTGTGGGGTGGTGTGTGTAGTGATAAGTGGGGTGCTATTTAGTGGTGTGTTGTGTGAGGTGCGTGGAAGTTATGTGGGTGATGGTATTGTGTGCCTGTGGATGCTTGGTAGTTGTTTGTGGTGTCTCTCTCTGGCCTTCTCTCAGTAATTTTGTCGTAGGGGTTTGTGGGTGATGTGGGTGTGTGTTTTATATTGTAAAGGGTGTGTGTATGTGTATCAGGTGTGTGTATTTTGAAGTGTCCAATGTGGCTGTGTTTTGTAAAAGTGTGTGTATTTTGAGCGCAGCGGTGTACCGCCAATGGAATACCGCGGTTGAAAGACCGCCGCGTGAATTCGTGTGTCGTGATAGTGTGGGTGTATTTCTGTTGGCGTGACGGTGGAGGTTTTGTTTTCGCCAGTTTATCACTGACCTTTGGTGTGGCGGACTTGTGTGGTTGTCTGAATTTTGGTGGATTCCGAGCTGTGGGTCATAATAGCTGTGGTGGATTTCCGCGGCGGTGTGTTGGCGGGCTTCTGCACGGCGGTAAGCGGCTTTTACCGCCAATGTTGTAATGAGGGCCTAAGTCTCCTCTCTTTGCACTGCGGCGGAGTCCAAAGTCCTGTTGTCAGTGACAGAATCTTCTCTGTGCCTCATCTCGGATTCAAAGTCGGAACTGAGGTTCTCGTGTCAGGGGAGCCCCTTAAATCTTAGTGTAGGGGGTGTTAAGAGTGTGAGGAACAGTGGCCAATGGGCTACTGGTCCCTGTGGCTAGTCTACCCCTGAGGTGATGACTTCCTGTGGGAGTAGGTCACTTTTCTACCCAGACCCCTCTAATGTTAAGGTTTGCCAACATGTCAGAACCTTTCCTTGGCTTTACAGACCTCCTAACCCACCCTGAATAGACTCTGCCTGCACCTGGTGGTGGCAGAGTCAAACTCGATCAGACAAGATCCTCCTGTAGGCTGACATGGTAGTTCTGCAGGCTTCGCTTTTACTTGGGTCAAGCAGGGTGGCACAATCCATGCTGCAGCCCTGTTGACCCCTTTATCATCCCTGCCCTGAGTACCACTGGTACCACTTACTAGGGACTTCAGGGGTGGTAAAGTCCTTGCCAATTGGGGTTACGAAAACATAGTACAATTTAAGGGAAAGAGCACTGGCACTGATGTCTTATTAGCAGGTCTTAGTGCACTTTAAGATCAAAAACAACAGCATCAGTAGTCTAATTGGGGGCACAACGTGGGGGGTATTTGCTACGAGCCCAGTTTCTTACAATCTCTAAATACCTGATATGCAATCTGGACTCCTCGCGAGACCATGTACCCCCAGTTGAGATTTGACTGCACAAGGCACCCCAGCCTGTAAAACTTGCATTGGATTCTAATACAAGTTCGGGGGCTGACACGGAGATGATACTGCCATTCCAGACATCTAAGTGGTCTATCCATCATTGGAGTTCTACTTAGTTTCTGGATCCAGGATGATGGAATCTGAGTAAGCAAGACCCCTACGCAAGTGGTGAATCTTTAGTTTTTGGAGAACTCGATAGTGGAGAGGACCAGGAAAGATGGTCGGGCTGGATGAAGAAAGAAGACCTACAATTCTCACAAGGGGTCTCAGAAAAATGGAAGAACTCCAAAGAGTTTGGAGAATCTCTGATTTCATAGATTTGGACTTTGGATAAGTGAAACTTTGCGCTGGTGGAGTTTATCATAAACCCTAAAAATTCCATCTGAGTGGAAGGATTTAGGATAGATTTTTCTGTGTTGATGAGAAAACTATGATCTGAAAGAAGAGAACAAGTGGAGGGAACTTGTGATTGAACATTCTATAAGTTTTGACACATCAAGAAAATACTGAGATCTAAGGTGACTCACAACTGGCTTCATGATTTTTGTGAAGCACCACGCTGCAGAAGAAAGTCCAAAGGGAAGAGAAAAATTATATGTTTTTCCCTGCCTTTGGAACTGGAGAAATATTCTTTGGTCCTGATGACTGGGAACTGTAAGGTAGGCATCCTGAAAAGCCAACGTACCATCCAATTGTTTTGAAGGTGTTCGGCCCTGACATGGACGATAGTCTCCATCTTGAAGTGATGGTAAATAACAAATTGGTTGAATTTTCTGGGATTGCTAACAGGTCTCATCTTTTTGTTCATCTTTTGTACCAGGAAGCATGGGGGGTCTCTCCACGAGTGCGGATGAACGTCGCCCACTAAAAAAAATGGTCCCAGAACTGAAAAATATAATGGTAATATACTTTATTCATTACCATGTTATTTTTCAGCACCCCATCCTGAACCCAGTAACAGTACGGGGTGGGCAACTGCTGCTGAGTGGCAGCAGGGAGCTGTGCACTATGTTTGAAGTGCGCGTGTCCGTTTTGCGGGCTGTCTTCTGATGGCCAGCCTGACATGCACACTTTAAACTTCTCTAACCCAGCTGTCTCAGGACAGCTGGGTTAGAGAAAGCACAGGCCTCCAGTGCTCTTGTGAGTACTGAGAGAGGCCGCTCCCTCCAATCCTGATGCTTCTTTGATGCTTGTTAATAGCATGAAAGCAGCACCAGGATTGGTTTGTGCCCCCACTAAACCACCCTCCCCTCCCCCACCTCCACCCTCCCATTGTAAATACAAGCCAGCTGCCACATAGAATAACCTTGTATGGTGTTTAGTACCCATAAAATTGAAGTTATTGATTGCCATTTTGCCAGAAAGTGGCCAGAAAAGAGGCTTACCTGCTTGGGTGGTATTTCTGTAGCTTTTTTGCCTCTGCCACAGAAACCGCTGCCTCACTGAGGGTAGAATTGTGGCTTGCAGTCCCTGTAAGTTGCATTGTAGGAGCCTCTAATTCCTTGATTTCTGTAGTTACGGCCAGTGAATTGCTCCTACCTCTACTGGCCCTGGCAAAAACACGCTGGGAAAAAACTTTTTGGAGAGACTGTTGGACCTTATCTATGGAGGCAAAGTAGTGATGTATTTACTGAAGTCTTTCATAAAGGAATCACCAAATAAGAGACCTTCCACTTTAATACCAGGATCCATAGTAGCAAGGTTTCCTAGTTTAGGGTCTCATTTCAGCAAGAGGCCTTTTCTTCGTTCAGGGGTAATGGTGGAATTTGCATTTCCTAACAAACAGAAGCCTCTTGGGATCCACATGGACAGATCCTCCGAATCAATGAAAGTATTTTCTAGTCTGGCAGACTCAGCTAAATTGAAGATGCGTGCCAGTGGGTCTATGATGTTCCGCATTTTATCCTGGCAGGTAGATCCGGCTTTATTCACTCCCTTACGAGGATCCTTGCTGAATTTGGAGAAATACATAAGGATGTTAATATCAATAGTGGGCATAGATGCTATATGAGATGAAAATGAAGGTCTTGGCATCCTGATTTCAATTATGCCCTAGTCTGTTTGTTCAGAGGCAAGAGAAATCTTGAAGCAGTATATTCACCCACATGATCAACTGAGAATCATTCAGTAGAATTTGGGTGGTGGATAAGTTTAGGGTCAAACATGGGTATGCCCTTTAAGACCAGAATAGTTTTAGCAATAAAGGGATCCAAAGTGGGGGGTGGGGGGGTGCCTTATTCTTGTTAGCAAGAGGAGCTGAGAAAGGGTCTCAGTTCCCAAACAAATCTTTGTCATTATCTGTGTCCGGATCACCCATGTCATCACCTGTGTCAAGGATTTGAGAAATCACAATTTTTAAAGCTTTGTTAGCAATATTCTTTAATTTGGACTTGCATTTTGAAGCTGCCATACTACTTCCTTCCTTAGAAGGAGGCCTGGGAGGAGCCACATTCTCATTCATGTGTGAAGAAGCGTCACCAGTCACAAGTGCAAAATTAGTTTTAGTGGTGTGGATAGTGCATTTTTAGCCAATGGAGGATTCGCCATGACTTTGAGCTTTCCGCTTTCCCCCGCAGAAAAAAGTCTTAGACACCAGATTAGTGACAGAATTTTCAATTTTTTTTGTGACTTTATCCATAAAGGTGGCAACAGCCTGTTCAATAGAGGATTGAATAAATCCATTCAGATTATTTTTTAAATCTTCCCTACCTTTTTTCATTAAACATTGGGGAACTATTGCATTCCGTAATAAAATATTGACAGGGTAAATCATGCTTTACCAAAGCCTTGAAGAAATATAGTCAAAGATATCTCGAAATTGAACTAAGGGTTAAATTCAAGGAAAAAATATCAAGGAGCACCATCTCTCCCCCGTGGGAGGGGCCACGCTATAGGCAAACCTCAGTTAACCAGGAGAAGGACCTGGAAGCAAGGCGGCTCCCCTGGGGGTGTCTGAGCTCTGATGAAGGAAGCCTGCAGATGCTGACCGGAGCACCGACAAACAGTCCCACCAGGATAACAGAGCTGGCAGGGACCAGTAAATGAACAGGTTTTTTTTAATTAGGGCTCTCATACTGCATCACCAAAAAATGGTGAGCGCGGCTGAAGGCGCACTGAACTGAATGTGAGGCTCAAAGCGCTGCTATGGGACCAACAGAAAAAAGGGACCACCAAAGCAAAAGCAACAGTAAGAAACATTAAATGACTTATACTAAGTAAGAGCACCAAATTACAGGCAAAATATTATGCAATGTCACAAAACTATGTAAAGATAAGGCGATAAAATATTTTTCTTTTTCAAATTCTTTTTATTAACTGATAAAACAGCTATTGCATCTTGAAACATGCAACCATTAATAACCCCTCTTTTAAGAGTGAATCGGAGTGAGGAAAACAAACAGTGTAGTATCACATTTAGCAGCATAAACACCCCCCCCTTGTTAACATACAGTAAATGAGCAACTACCACTTGTCACCCCCCCCTGTAGCCGAGCACCCACCGGATCAATCCTTTCCCCTGTATGCCCCCCACCCATCCCAGATTTTGCACCATTTTTTTGGGCACCCCCTACTTTCATATACTACTTTTTCCGCGCTGCGGCACCAGTCAATGTCTGCCCACCACTCCTGAATAGTTGGCGGGGACTCCATGCTATGTTGCCCTTGGCAATTACAGCCGCTATTGCTAGCCATGTGGCCTGCTGTCTCGACCAGTGTTCCTCCCCCTCTCTGTTTAAGAGCAGTAGACCAGGATCTAGCGGGACCTTCTTGCCCAAAACCCGGGAGGCCTCTCCAGTCACCCCCCTGCCAATAAGTCTGCACTCTGGGGCAAGTCCATAAAATATGTAAGAAGGTGCCCTCCATCCCACAATGTCGTAGGCACTGTGTATTCTTCGTCCTCCCCATCTTATGCAATACCACCCTAGAATAGTATGCCCTGTGAAGGATCCTAAGTTGTATTAAATCTAAGTCTGTCTTAATTGCCACCACCCTGGGACTCTGTCTTGCCGCCTCCCAGTCCTCATCAGGAAGTGTGCCCAAGTCTGTCTCCCATTTTGCCCGTAGTGACATCATCGGGTCTAGCGAGTTGTTCAGTAGTTTCTTATACAACAGGGAAATCACCTTCGATTCCAGTGGTTCCACCGTGAGTCGATCTTCAAGAGTAGCCACCTCCGGCAACTTCTCGTTTCTTGGAACATATTGACTCCAGGGCGTGCCGCAGTTGCAGGTACCTGAATCGCTCTGTTTCCGCCATTTCGTATTCTTTCTGCAAGTCCTCAAATGAAATATTTGTCTGGCCCCTCCATATATCCCCTAGATGTTCAATCCTGACCAATGACCATTTACAGATTCCACCCAGTGACCTAAAATCTTTTAACCAATCACTGCACTACAGGGGGGTCCGTGCTGTCAGTGTGGAGCCCCCTCACTCTAGTATATAGGGCTGATTCATATTCCCCCCCCATATCATCTGTCTGTCAACCCGGAAGGCCGGATCTTCTAGGTCCGCAAATACCCAGTCATTAACGTTAACCATTTGTGTCGCCCAGTAGCAGCGAATGGGATCTGGAATGGCCAACCCACCCTCATACACCCCAAGCTTCAATTTCGCCAGTGCCACACGGGAGCAGCCACCGTCCCATAATAAGCGCCTAATCTTGTGGTCTATACTCCCGAATACTTCAGAGGGTATCACATAGGGAGTGTTTTGAAAAACATACAAGAGGCGCGGCAGTGTCATCATCTTGAGAGTGAGGCTCGACCCATCAAGGTCAAGGGCAATCCCCTCCAGTGAGCCACGACCCCGAAGAGCATATCTAGCTGGGGCTGCAGATCTTCCTTCAAAAAACTCTCAGAGTTCCTGGTGACATATATTCCAAGGTATCTGAAACCCGCTTCACAGACCAGTACATCACAGCCCGGGCGCAGAACGGGCGGGACCCCGGCCAGTGGGAACATTAGTGACTTCTCTCAGTTAATCCGGTACTCGGAATAGTAATCAAAGGTGTCACATACTCAGTTCGAGTCACATACAGCAGGACGTGATCCACATATAAAGAAATGCGTTCCTCCCATGTTGCACCCGAGTCTATTCCCCAGATCAATGGGTCCTGCCGGATGCAGGCCATAAGCGGCTTGAGTGCCAGCGCAAAGAGGATAGGGGATAGCGGACACCCCTGCCGGGTGCCCCTATTAAAAGAGAAGGGCCGTGACAATGCTGCATTGGCTCTTACCCGTGCCACTGGGTTCCGATATAGTAATCGAATCCATGACAAAAAACGCGGGCCAACCCTGAATCTTTGAAGCACTGCAAAAACATATGGCCATTCCAGACTATTAAAGGCCATCCGGGCATCTAAGGACACCAAAGCCGCCTGCTCCCCACCCTGGTCCTGCGTCATATGCAGAACGCCGTACCGTCTCCGCAAGTTCAATCATTTGGACCTGGAGGGCATGAAGCCTGATTGGTCTGGATGCACCAGTTTAGTAATAATTACGCTTAGCTTGGATGCCAAGAACTTTGCAAGGACCTTCACCTCCGTATTTAGTAGCGAGATGGGCCTATAAGAGGCGCAGCTCTCCGGGGGCTTACCCTTCTTTGGAATCACCACTATTGTTGCCATCCGCTGATCCAGCGGCAGCCGTTCCACCTCCCTCGCTTCTTCAAACATGGCCAGCATATGCTTCGTCACTTTACCGCCCAGGCTCTTAAACAGTTCCCCTGGCAGTCCGTTTGGTCCTGCCGCCTTACCCGACTGCAGCCCCCTCATCGCATCTGTGACCTTGTCCGCCGTGAGGTCGGCCTCCAAATCCTTCATTTCAGACTCTGAAAGTATCTGCAGCTGAATGTCCCGCAGGAGGTCCGAGCAGTCCTCCTCCGTCATTCGGGACACCGAGGTGTAAACTTCCTCGTAGTAGGCAGCAAACGCCTCCACTATCGACTCACTGGATCCACAGTCAGTTCCTTCCTTGTTCCTTATAGTCCGAACCCAGGAGCGCTCCTGGTCGTGTTTGTCTAGCCAGGCCAGAAACTTGCCCGCCTTGTCCCGGACATCAAATAAATGGCGTTGCGACGCCAGGGCATATGCCCTAGCCTGTTGCTCGGGCAGAGTGCGTAAATCGTATAGTTTAAGACGCAGCTGGTGCATGAGCTCCCCTTCAGCCCCATCCCCTAACCGGGAACAGACCTCTAGGGCGGCTATTTCGCGCTCTAATTCCGTGATCTGCAGGTGTTGTTCTTTCATCCTACCCCCAATCATGGCCTGTGCCTGACCCCTAAGGACCGTCTTAAAGGCCTCCCAAAGTATGTCAGGGGAGTCCACCAAACCCGCATTCTCTTCAAAATACCGGGTCGCCCCTTCCCGTATCCCATCCGCAAAAGATTTATCCTGTATATACCAGGGATCCAGTTGGGGGGGCTGCGAGCACGTCGGTGCGGAGGCCAACCCTGTGACCCCTACAGGGGAGTGGTCTGAAATCCCTCTCGGATAATGCATAGCCCTCCGGAATCTGTCCCCATATGCCCTGTTCGTCAGCAAATAATCAAGTCTTGCCAATCCACCATGGGGGGCTGAGGAGAAGGTAAACTGCCTCTGCCCTGGATTCACCTCTCTCCACACATCCATCAGACCAAGTGAGTCCAGAAAGGATCTGAGTTTCATGGAAGCGTTTGGCGCTCTTGCATTGGTAACTCTGTCCAGTCCGGGATCTACCACTAGATTCATCTCACCCCCCAGGACCAGCAAACCCTCCGGGAGGTCAAGTAACAATGCTCCCAGGTCTGTCAAGGTAGGTCCCTGAAGTCGTGGCGGAACATAGACAGAGCATATGTTAAGAGTATGTCCCTCCCAGATCCCCGGGACTGTGACATATCGCCCAAGGGCATCCCACCAGGTGCGTGTTCTAATGAATGGTATTGATTTTTTAAGAAGAACGCCCACTCCGCGTGACCCCGCTGTGTAGCCTGCGTGTGCTATCAGTTGGTACCCAAACCTGTCTAGTGCCCTGTAGAAATTACCTTTTGGTGTGTTTCCTGTAGTAAGACAATGTCAGGGCTATGTCTATGTAAGTACTGGAGGACTATAGTTCGTTTAACACGACTACCAGCCGATTAACTTTCCATGTCATGACCCTGGGGGCTCTCGCCTTTAAGCCAGCCATGTAGTGTTCACCATTTCTGTAAAGCCGCCTATGTCCTCACACCCGTGACAACGTCTCTTGGTGTCGCTATGCATTGCAATGGCTCATGAACTTGATTAAACTGCAAAGTAAAAAATAACATCCTCTTCTGAAAATTCCCCCCACCCTGCAACCCCGCACAGCAGGCTCTAAACTGCCCACCCCCCCAACCTGCGGAGCGCCTGTTGTCCAAAACGTGAACTACTCTTATGTGGGTGGACCGGCGCCACCAAGCATGGCTTCTCACCTTCAGAATGTCTGTAGTTAGGTCAAAGCACTCCCCTAGAACGCCACCTTATACATCATCCATTGCGTCCCTTAACACTTCGATGAGGGAGCAGCCAACTTGCTTACTCCTTGAGTACTATGGTACTGGACCGTCAGCCCGATCCTCTTGACGTCCCGTCTGTGGGATCATCTGTTTCCTACCTGTGGGCCCTCTCTTCTCTTTCCGGGGAGCCAGGCGGCCTGCCTTTTTCGACCCTTCAAGCCACTCCCACGTCTCTGCCGGCGTGGCAAAATACCAGGTTTCTTTCCGTCCGCGATGACCCTCAGCCGCACCGGGAAGAGCATCATGCACTTTAGTTCCCGATCTCTTAAGGCCTTTTTGACTTCCAAAAAGCTCTGGCGCTGACGCTGGACCTGCAGCGTAAAGTCAGGAAAGAAATGAATCGTGGCATTCTCATACTGTAAGTCCCCCTAGGAGCGGGCGGTCTGAAGGATTGCGTCTCGATCTCTGAAGTTAAAGATACGTGCAATAATGGTCATCGGGGGCCCCCGGATACGGAGGCAAAACCGGAACCCTGTGCGCCCGCTGCACCGTAAAGAACGATGACAGTCTCTTGGGGCACAAGTGGTCAGTAATCAGGGTTTCCAGAAAGAGTTCGGCTGCCCGGGCCCTCGGCGCCCTCCGCTACCCCACTGTCCTTACGTTATTCCTCCGCACCCGCCCTTCCTGGTCCTCCAGGCGCGCCATCATGCGCTAGTGCTCCGTCGTAAGGAACTGCACCTGCTCCTCCATTGCCTTAGCCTCGGATTGTAGACGTGCTATGTCTGTTTCCGCAGTCAAAACTTTGTGGGAAACTTTTTGAAGGTCAGCCGGAGGAGGCCCACATTTATCACCACTGCGTCCAGCTGTGGCTCCAGGGATCCTTTCAGATCATGAATGGTGGCCACAATCTTGCTCAATAGGGGTTCACGCGGGGGGTCCAGCTCTGACCCCTGGTCGCGCATCTCTCCAGCGCTTCCCGCAACCCCCAGATCATCTGGCCATCTCACCATTGCGTACTTGTTCATCTTATTGGTCTGCTGCATGTGCCGGTCTTTGGTCCTCACCATGCTATATATGGCCCCTTCCGCCAGCCTCAAGCCCCTGCCAGGCCGCAGATCCTGAGCTCTCCACAAAGTTCAGGCACCGGACAGGGGTGGGGGGCCAGACCACCAGCCAGCGATTCATTAGGGACACGCACTCCTCCTCAACCCAGAGAAATAATGAGCAAGCGGCGAGGGGGGCAGGACCCCCCCCCCACCAGCCCTCAGACCCCACTGCTGTGAGGTCCCTCTCGTGCAGGCCCTCCGGACCTCACCTCCTCTTGCCTGTCTCGCCTGTCGGTCCGGTCCTCACCACTCTGAGGCCCCCACGGGTCCCTCACCGCCGATGTGCCGCACTCAGGGCCGGGAGGGGGGGGAGGCCATTACCTCACCACCACATCACCCCCTCAGTCACTCCGATCCGCCTCTAGGGGCCCCCGACCTGGAGCCCCATCGTTCCGCTCTGCAGCCAGGCGGCACCAGGCCCGCCCCCCCCGGCCACCTCCACTCTGAACCTCATGGCCAGGCCTCGTACTCTGACACGCTTCCTCATCCAGCGCCGGCAGGTGCAATATCCCAAGGTCCCGACCGGGCACCTCTTCCTCCGGTCTGCCGTCGGCTCCCCAGCTATGTCCGCTCCCCGGCCTCCAGGCCCGTGCAGCTCCGACTCACTGCGCCTGGCTCCTGCACTCACCGCCTCTTTCCTGGATCACAGCGGGGACTCACTCTCAGGGGCTCCCACCTGGCGCCCCGTGTCCCGCCTGCTCTTCCGAGCTGCGACGGGCCCGTACCGGCCCCGCGGCTCGACCCGGCCTACCGGCCCCGGCAGGGACACAAACAAATTCAGGGGCCGCCGCGCCTCCCAGCCTCACAAGTCGTCGCTGCTTCACTCCCAGCACTCACAGGCTTACAATCCGCCTGGATGATGCAGATTTAAAACAGGATTTTGGGGATGTTATTGCGTCGTAGCGCGGAGTTCTTTTACATGTCGCCATCTTGGCCGGTGCCAGGCCAGGCCCCCCCCCCCAAAGTGATAAAATACTTATCTTGAGTGCGAGCAGTAAGAAAAGAAGACATAATCAAGATAGGTAATATAGGGGATACTGTCTCCTCATTGGCTATTCATAGTACTCATTTTGTTTCCATTGGCTGCTTGTTTCAAAGCCTCACGGGAGTTATAGGTTTTTTAAAATGTTTTCTTGACTGCTGCTATTGGAAAAAATGAAAGATTAGAGAAGCACAATAGGAGCCTCTGGTCTTGCAATAGATGTAGCAGAAATGTTGTAATTGTCCCTCGTTTCACAGTGATCATTTACACGTGACATTTTATTCATTATGTTACCCAAAGTACAAATAGTTTGATTGAAAAGTAATGCACTGCTTTGCCATATTGGTGTGCATGCACTCTAGACTAACTGATGAAACCCATGTGGTATAGCTATTAAGTTTCATGTTTGAAGAACTAATTTGTCTTAATTAGTCTGCATTAAAATGCGATTCGATTTTTAGTGGGAAATGTTTTAAATGTGTATGCAAAAGTAAAGAAATGTAGTTCCGTGCCTTACTGACAGAAATGTATTAGGGTTATTTTCATCCAAAAGTTACTTTAATATGAATGCTAATGGAAGTTTATTAATGTTGAATTTATAATTAGTGTATTATTGTGTGTTTTATTCATATGACATAATGTGCTGTTTTAATTCACTTGCATTAGCCTAAGTGAGGCATGTTAGGTCCTGTATTCGTGACTGTGCAGAAAATGTCTAGTCATCTTGCTAACATGAACCTTTCTTCCGGATTTCGTTTTCATGAGAATGCTAGCTTGGTTATAGACGTCTATTGTTTTACTCGTAGTTAGCGTGGGAAGTTGTCTTTGAGGACGGAACATTTAGGACAGTGGATTGACAATATACATAAATGTTACAATCTCCCATGGAAGAATACAAATGGGCATCGTTCTCATGACAAACCTGAGAATCTTCACCAATGTTTCAGTTTGAGTTGCATGATCGTTTTCTATTGGATGGTACACCTTCAACATCATGTGGAACGATGGACTGATGAATTATCTTGCCCAATGAACTTTAATATACTGTTTCCCCGCTGGACTTAGGTCAGAGAATCAGAATACCGAAGAAGCAGAATCTTTTCTGCCTTTCTGTGCTGCATGCTGAACCCCTTGGACTCTGAGAGGTATAATCCCCTTTGCCCTTTCCCTTTTTGAAATGCCTTGCTGAGACTTAGAGATTTTTCCCTTAATCCAAAAAAGAAGACACTTTATCAAGCTTCTGAAATGTTGACATTTTCCCTTTTTGCCTATTCTAGTTAGTGGCCTGTTGCTCAAGGTTTTCTTTTACCAAGTTCTTTTTGCTGCTTTTTTCTTTTACACAAGTGTTCCGCCCTCCACATGCAAATCCCTGACTGGCTAATCTGTAGGGTTTCCCCTTGCCTAAAATAGCTGAACTCAGATTATTTAAATTGCCTTAATACTAATTAAAACTGAGCAACTATTGTTTCTGTACATCATGATGTTCTGTATTGTATTTGCGGAGTGCTTAGCTTTATTAATGTTAGTTCAAATCAAATCAAATCAAATGTTAATTGATTTATATCTCTTCAGAGATCAACAATATATGCAAGCATATAAGAAAATTGTTTAAAACATTACAACAGTTTCCCTATAAATAAGCTGCTAATACATTAATAAAAATTATTTTGAAAAGTTGTGCAAATTGTGGCATACAAATTGATTTGGAGGTGATTTTGCTAAGGCATCATCAGTTTTAACCACACTATATTTCAAACATATAGGTCTTAAAAACCACCTCCTTGCTTTTAATACCGTTTTATAGAGACAAACAGACCATACATGCTCAATATCTTGGGTCCCACCTTTACACAAATACATATTCCCGACATTGTTTGCCCGGTTTGCATGGTAAGCTACCCCCACGTAACATTGTTATAAAATGCCTAGTACTACGGTCCAATCTGAGCCTCGAATATCCTTGGGTCATCTTAAAAGCTCTTAAAAGAAAGGCTATCTAAATAAGATTTGTAGGTTTCTAACTTGGCACAATATGTGCAGTCCAGTGAATAGCTCAATCTGCCCGTCACATTTTTCAAGAATAATTTTAACTGTGTGTACTGATATTAACCACTGCTCCATCGTGACTACTGACTCCATTTTGCGCTTAACTTAGCTTTAAACACCGTCACATTGGGGATGCAGGTATTTTTCCACGCACAAACCTATGCAACATGTTTTTCGCTCATGTTTTCACTCATCATAATCTTTCTCACCAAGGGCAGGTACATAACACGGGGGAGTGAAGAGCACAGATGATAAGATGTACCAGAGGGTAATGTTTATGGTATGTCAGGGAAAGTTCAGTCTTGGGAGCACCCATTGGGATATGGCCAAATCTCTAACGTGCTCTTTCAACTCGTATTGGTACGGCCAGTGTTTGAACAACAACTTACTGAATGGGAGTGGGGATTTCTAGAATTCTCCTCTCCAGCTTGTTTAAAGTATATAAAAGGAGGAAACTAGAGGACTGTGAATATTGAACTCGGGTTGGGTTGGGAAGGGGACACCTTTGCCTGCTGCCACTCCCATTGTGGGTAGTTCTCTCTTCACGGTCGAGTGAGTTCACGGCCTGTTGTTGGCAAAGAGATGAAGAAAGTGAGCCCCATAGTGATTAATTATTTTTAATTCTTATTTTTAGTTTTGCATTGTGAATGAATATATAATCACTGTACATGCAGATGTATAATCCATGATTAAAGTAGTGTATTTTCATTGTTTCTATGATCATTATTATTCTACTACTGTGATGATTTTGGGAGGTGTATTCGTGTTGCTGCATTTGACGTACATGATTCCTCTATTTAAACCTGAAAAAGTGCTTTATTAAATGTATAACTCAGACTAAGAGCTCCACATTGTTGGAATTCCTTTTATTAGTGTTTCCTCTCATTCTGAAGTGGAAGTAAAAGCTTTTATTTCACTGCTGTGGTTATCTTGGAATGTGCACTCGTGTTGTACATAATTGACTTTCTCATTTAAACCTTGCAACGTGCCTTAATAAATGCATTTCTTGGACTGAGAGTGCTGCTTTCCATAAATTCCTTTCAGTATTAGTGTATCTCCTTTTAGTCTGCAGTAAAGCAAAACACTGTGCTGGAGTCAACAGTTGCAGGTTGTCAATAGACATTGAAAGGGCATTAAAGCTGTCTCCAGATTAATATTACAGGTCAGCACACCTATTTTATCTTTGAAAGTTTTGTTCTTCAAAAGGGCTCTCAAAGTACCTTCAGGTGTATGAAGAAGATTATGGCCCTCATTCTGACCTTGGCGGGCGGCGGAGGCCGCCCGCCAAAGTCCCGCTGTCAGGTTACCGTTCCACGGTCGAAAGACCGCGGCGGTAATTCTGACTTTCCCGCTGGGCTGGCGGGCGGTCGCCTTCAGACCAGCCAGCCAGCCAGCCCAGCGGGAAAGAGGCTTCCACGATGAAGCCGGCTCGGAATCGAGCCGGCGGAGTGGAAGCTGTGCGACGGGTGCAGTTGCACCCGTCGCGTATTTCACTGTCTGCGCAGCAGACAGTGAAATACATGTAGGGGCCCTCTTACGGGGGCCCCTGCAATGCCCATGCCAGTGGCATGGGCACTGCAGGGGCCCCCAGGGGCCCGCGACCCCCCCTACCGCCATCCGGATCCCGGCGGTCGGACCGCCGGGATCTGGATGGCGGTAAGGGGGGTCGGAATCCCCGCGGCGGTGCAGCAAGCTGCGCCGCCGTGGAGGATTCAATGGGGCGGCGGTACACTGGCGGGAGCCCGCCAGTGGTGCCGGTCCGACCGCGGCTTTACCGCCGCGGTCGGAATCCCCATTGGAGCACCGCCGGCCTGTCGGCGGTGCTCCCGCGGTCCTCCGCCCTGGCGGTCTTTGACCGCCAGGGTCAGAATGAGGGCCTATATGTCCATCTAATCACATTAGCAAGGGATCTAAAATAGACACTGGGAAAGGAAAACTTTAAGTGTAATGCCTGGCACAGAATTGCTTCGCTCAGTGATACTATCTTCCTCTCAAATACATTTGAGATGTACCGTCTACTTATTGAAATGTATTCAAGTGCATAAGAAAGAATAGAAGGTATCTTTGCCTGATAAATATCTAAAAGGAATGTAAAATATCTGTTACCGGAAGAATTATATAATCTTTTTAAAGCACCTAAATGTGCAGAGGCCTCACCCCCTAAATAAGTAAAGTGAGTAGTGCTTTCTAGAGTTTGGGAAAATACCCTTCCTAAATATGTATATGCTGTGGCCACCTTCACAGACGTACCACCCAGCTTCCAGTCAAAGAGACAGTACCATCTCTTCCCGCTAAAAGGTACCACCTTGGTTTTGGTAATATTTATTTTCAAAAAGTTTTCCTCAGCATATTCAGAGAGTATGTCTATATTACGCCGGAGGTCTAAAAAGTACATCATCTGCATACATTAAATAGTATATTATAAAGTGCAATTTTAGGTGCAAAGTTGTAAACACTATTGTAGCAGGCAGAGAGATCACTTAAATATAACGAAAACAAGAGTGGGGCTAAAATGCATCCCTGCTTCAGACCATTTCGAGTTAAAATTTTTGGAGTAAAGCTGTTGTCTTTCCCCATTACGACTCTGCATCAGGGGGATGTATAAAGTGCAACAATAAGTCTTAATAGATCACTAGGGATCCACAGTCCAACTAGTTTCTTTCAGAGGGTAGGTCTATCAATGCTATCGAAGGCTGTAAAAATGTTGACAAACGCAGTATACAACTGGAGATTTAGCTATCACATAATTATCAATAATAATTTGCACAATAGCAGTGTTTTCAGTCACAAAGTGCTTGGGTCTAAAACCTGCTTGAACTAATAGCATGACACCTTTCGTGTATGCCCAGTCCTTCGGATGGTCCAAGACACTTGATGCGAAGATCTTCCCTGTTGCATCAAGTAATGCAATTTCACTAGAGTTACATGGTGTTAGACAGCAGCCTTTTTTTATGCAGAGGGACTACTACTCTTCCTGTCCAAGAAGTAGGAATATGTCCTGTTGCACAACAGTATGAAAACAAGAGAGTGAGAAGTGTACTCCAAACTTCTGGGTCACCCTGCAGAACAATTATGGGGGTTCCATCGCTGCTGTAGATCTTGCTTTTCTTATGTACATCTCTAACTGCTTTGCCATAGGAGGAATAGTAGATAGATCAGACTCAGAAGTAGACTTGAAGAAAATCTCACCAATCGTCATGGAAGAATTAGACACATTAAGAAGAGTAATATAATTATTCCATTCATTCTGTGGGATTGGGGAAGCAGTTCATTTCTTGCTACTGTCCAAAAATTTTGAAATAAGGTGCCAAAAGGTTTTACAGCTCTTTTGTTGGGCTGCTAACTACAAGTCAATCCCATACTTATCCATTACATTTTTATTAGTTTCCAAATGGATTTTCCTCTTTTCCCTTCGTAGAGCCTGAATCTCTTTGCCCCTTGCTGGTAAAAGGGCAAGAAATTGTAAACAAAAAAGTTTATTCAGTTTATGAACGTGTTCCACTTCCTTTAAATCCTTTTTCGGGCATACCAAATCTTTAAGAATTGCACTCTTCCTCTGAAATTCATTAACAGTGTAGGTAAATCCTAGTTTGTTTTAATGGGATAACAGGAGTTAGCTTAGCCTTTGGCTTGCAGACTTGTGCACCCGTCACCTAGTGACGTTTAACCTACTTAGCTTGCTCTGTCTTAGCCCATTTAATTATTTAATTATTCAATGATGGCTGCCTTGTTGTTTATAGTAAGGCCACTTGTTATGCTTTGCATTATCAGTGCCACCGCGTTAAGGCGTCAAGATCAAGAGACAAAGACAAACAAACAGAAGGTGTTCACACTTAGGGACTTTCCCTCTCTATACTTTCGAGGGAATTGTTTATATTAATTGCTGCCCCAAGCATGTCTGTTATCTATTGTTTGGGAATACACCTATGTCAGGGGTCCAAGTAGATCTGTATAAATACATCACACTTTAGACAGATAATCAGAGGGATTCCGACCAGAGGGCATTGCCACCATCACTGATATCGATGATGCACGTCGTCTTGACGCTGACCCAGTCTTCGTGTCCCTGCGGAGTCTGAGATAGAGACCTCATTCCAAGGTATCGAGGGTTGGGAGCTCCTCTCATGGACATGGCATTGGCAGATTAGGTTTAACATACCCAGCTCTCCTTTAGGTAGGAGGTTAGGCCTATAATATTAGGGTATTGGGACATAATACACACCTTTTGTCTTTTCATGCTATTGCAAGATGGTGGGGGTGTTTGTAATAATGACTCTTGTCTTTACAATTCTGTTTCTTGCACTGTTCATTATTATCCTAATCATTGCAGCCCATGCAACTTATCGCAGATTGCAGTTGTGTTAAATGAAAACTATTGAAGCTTTACTGCATCTTCGTTATTGCCTGTGTTTGGATAAGATATGATATATCTGTGAGAAAGGGGTAATCTCTGTTTAACCACGACACTCCCTGAGATGTCATACTTTCAAGTCCATGCGTAAAGGCTGCCACAAATCACCTTTTACTGTTTGGGTTTTTGGTGAGGTGCTGCTAGTGAGCCGGAAGGGTTGGGATGACAGCTGTGACTTGTTGTAGGATAGGCATAGTCACCTACAAACATAAGTACTGTCATCCTTAAACCAGCAGTCTTGCCTAGAGCAAGAATCCAACTACGACAACAGCTTCTGTGATTATCTTTTCGTAGCTCAAGATAGGATTACTTTTTTCAAAAAGGTTGTAGGACAGAGTAAAGTGACTACTGTCACTAATATTAGTTTGTTTGAACTAATTTTGTCACCTTGGTCAACCCTTGGTGATTCTGTATCTTTATTACTTTGGGCCTCATTACGAGGCTGGCGGTCCAACCTCTGGCCTGCCAGCCATGTGGGGAGGAGACCACCACGGAGCTGCCTGACTCCCCCTCACCCTATTAGGTTTTTCCCGCTGGGCAGACCTGCAGAAGCCTCAGTATTAGGAGGTTTCCGTCAGTCAGCCCAGTGGAAACAGTGTGGTGGCATTGGCCTTGGATTCTCATGGAGGCAAGGCGAATGCTTTCGCACAGAGAAGGCCATCAGCATCAGCCGTAGCGGACAGTGCGCATTCCGAGGGTGCTGAGTAGGGGGGCCACTGCAATGCCCAAGACGTGTACCCCAGCACTCCCTTTCCGCCAGCCTTTTCATGGTGGGGTCCCTGCCATGAAAAGGCTGGGAGAAAGGAGAATCCTGATCAGCATGATCCGACCGCAGCCACCCCGCCATGATTCTGGTGGTGGCGCTGATCCGTCTACCAGGCTCTGTTGCGCCGCGACCTGCTGCGGCGCGCTCGGAAGCTCCGAGTCGGGTTGTGGTGCCCGCAGTTCAGCTCCTGGCCGCCGGTCATGCCGCACTCCTTTCTTTTGTGCATTTCCTCCCACGAGGCCCTGGGGTTTTCTCAGACCTCGGCGAGCTCGGAGTGCGGCTCAGCCTGGGAGCTAGTGACAGGCCCTTCCCCCCACATTGGCACTTACCTGGTTCTTTGTTTTCTTCTGTTCTTTTCTTTTCTGTTTTTGATCTTCCTTTCATTCTTTGTTGGAAGGAGCCATGTTTTATGCTCTTTTTTCCCAGCATGTCTTTTTCTTCCCTGCATGCATCAGGATCCCTATCTAACATGGTGACTTCCTCTATATTCCTATGGTAGTTTTTCCCAAACTAACATGGCGTATTTTTCCTTCCTGAAGGTCACTTCCTGTTCTTGGGTATATAAGGTCTAAGACACTTGATCTCCTTGCGCTGCAACACTTCCTTTGGTGGTGATCACGCTCTGTGTTTTCCAGCTTTTTTGGCCTTTTTTTGGCCCTTTAAGTTATATTTTTGTTATTGAAAACTTACCTTGCCTGTGCCTTTTTGTTGTTTTAGGGAGTTCCAGCCTTGAGGTTTTTTCCTTTGGGTTTTTCCTTTGGGTTTTTCCTCAGGGTCTCCTTTTGGGAGGCACAGACTGCCCTGACGTTTCCTTGTCAGCAGCACCGTGGCTACCAGAAAGGGTCGCCCATACCTCGGCCAAGGCAGGACCTACAAGCGGCAAGACCATCCTGCAGATAAATCTGGTAAGCGACGAGTCAACCGTGACAGGGTCATAATCTGGCTGTCAGATTGCCCTGAGTGCGGCGGTCTGACCGCCACCATAGCTTTGATGGTCCTTAAACTGCCAAAGTCGTAATGAGGGCCTTTGTCTTGAGAGTTGTCGACATGACTTTGAGTTTAAACTTGTAATAAAATCCCTTAACTTCATTTGTGACTGGAGTTTTGCTTGTGTGGCCATATAGGCCATACTGTGTAGGTCAATTGGTTTGTATTGAAATTTGATGACTTGTTCTCCACACCCTTATGCTATGGTGACCACCCGTCCGTAAATTTCACGGACCACCTGTAATTTCGCCCTGCCGTTGGTTGTTTGTGGTGAAAGGCTTAAAGGACAGCATTTGTCCGTAATTTTAGCCTTTCACCTGAAGGACAAAATTTAATTAGGATCAATCAGTTTCCCCAGCTGGATCGAACAGCAGGGATTCTCCTGTGCTCTGAGAGAGGGAGGGGCAGACAGATAAGAAAAGGCCTTCTTGCCAGGGTGTCTCCTTCCCTAAAGAAAGGCAAATGTGTTCAACTGGTAAATCTGCAACTGTAAAGGGGCTTGGAAATCTGCATTGACTTTAATCAAAGGAGTCACTTGAAGCTTTCTGATGACAAAGATATTTTTCTTTGAGAGAGGCACTCTAAGAGTGTTCCAAGGTGAACTGTGGAGTGTGTGGTATTACTGGACTGTTATTAAAAATGTTAGTAATAGGTATAAACTGTATATTATTCGAATCTGTATTTTAGAAGTACTTTTTTTTTTTTTAACCGAAATGTATTTGCGCATTTTGTAGTGGCCTATATCATGGTGTGTGAAATGCGTGTTTAAAATAAGGAATTAAACATTCACAGTTCTTTTCAGGGACCTCGGTACCTCATAGTGCTAATAAACATTGGCAAAGCTAGTAGGTCTTGTCTACGCAAAAGTAATTACCTTTGCCAATATGTTTTACCATGTGATACACCAGAATGGCTGCTGTTCAGCATGGCTAAACGTTAGTGGCATAGTAGTGTAGAGTGGTGTAGAGCACAGTTGTGCACAGTAGAGTGCAGTGGGGTACAGTGCAGTTGTTTAGAGTGCATTGGCATAGAGTGCAGTGGCATGGAGTGGTGTGGGACAGAGTAGAGTGGCATAGAGAGCAGTGGAGTAGTGTAGCATACGCTAGAGTGACAGAAAGTGTAGTAGTGTAGAGGTCCATGGCATAGATTGTAAAGTAGACTCGCGTGGCATTTATTGCAGCAGCGTAGAGTGGTGCAGAGTGGAGTAGTATAAAATGGTGCAGTGCACAGCAGAGTATAGTGCTGTAAAGTGCAGTGATGTAGAAAGTAGTTATGCAGAGTAGAGTGGTATAGAGTGCAGTGGAACAAAGTGTATTGGTGTAGAATGCAGTAGTACAGAGTAGAGTGGTGTAGAGTATAGTGGCGGCCAGTGCAGTGCTGCAGAGTAGAGTGTCAGAGTGCAGTGGCATATAGTGCAGTTGTTTAGAGTGCATTGGCGTAGAGCGCATTGAAGTAGACTGCAGTGGTTTAGAGTGCAGTGGGGCAGAGTGGCGTAGATTGCAGTGGTGTAGAATAGATTGTTTCAGAGTAGAGTGCAGTAGCATAGAATGCAGTGGTGCAGAGTGCAGTGGTAAAAGTAGATTGTTTCACAGAAGAGTGAAGTGGCGTAGAGTGGAGTGGTGTAGGGTGGACTGGAGAGGCGTAGAGTAAAGTGATGTAGAGTGCCGTGGCATAGAGTAGATTAAATTGATGGACAGTGTATTGATGTAGAATGTAGGGGCATAGAGTTGAGTGTTGCAGAGTAAAGTGCACTAGCACAGAGTGTATTAGCATAGAGTGCAGTGGCATACAGTGCAGTGTTGCAGAGTGGCATGGAGTGGAGTTGTGCAGACTAGACTGGGGTTGCATAGACTGGAGTGGTATAGCGTGCAGAGGCGCAGAGAGCAGTGGTGTAGAGAGGCGTAACATGCATTGGTACAGAGTAGAGTGGTACAGAGTAGAGTAGAGAGGCATAGTGTGAAGTAGCATAGAGTTCTGTGGCATAATGTGGACTGGTTCAGAATGGAGAAGAGTGCAGTGCAGAGGCATAGAGTGGTGTAAATTGGAGTGATGCAGAGTATGATGCAGTAGTGTTGAGTGGTGCAGAGCAGAGCGGAGTATGCATGGTATGGTAACACACTGCTCTTATAGACAACACGTTTTTGATTGAAATGACCAATACATTGCACAGACATACAGTTTTTCAAATAAAACTATACAGAGCACAGACAATGGTGTGTGGAAATTGCATCACCTAATGCAATGATTTGTTTTAATCATAAAAAGGTATTTGTTTCCAGAACAGTTCAGAATAAACAAAAATGGGCTTCATTTGTTCTCCTGATTGTAATATAATATGAAGTTTATTTAAATGTTGTCATGTGATAGAAAAAACCTCTTTCCTAACCCCAGTATCCAGCAAGATTGTTCCATAAATCCTCTCACTTTGAAGTCAGTAAAGAAAACTAAACTCTAAGTTCCCACCGAAGATAGAGCTTGACATTTACCTTGTTCTTTGAATACACAGCAAACATGATGAGATAAGAACAAGATTTACAGGCCTGTTTACAGAAAGGGAGCACTTGGAAGGATAATGTAAATAAGGTTTGGGCAAGGGAAGGGACGAACTCAAGCTGCATAGCCTAAAACAAATAAAGCCAGCAAATTGAAAGCAACAAAATGTGAGGTTCAAACCACAAAGCAAATGGCAAGCAATGGGCAGAATGCATTCCCAAGGAAGCTCTAAGAATGTACTTAAAGTGACAGCTGTGGAATACTTTGTGGGGAAAGTCCAGTATTTTAGTCCAGTCTGTATCTTGCAAAGGTTTGGCCACATCAATCACTCAGGTAGTATGACGAGAAGACCTGGAGTGGTCTCAATGTTGCAGGAAAGGTCTGTACACCCATTCTATCTGTTTGTCACTAGTCCCTATGGTGTAGAGCTTCCGGCACACCTAATGTGGGGATAGTGCTAGGTGGCAGATCGACATAGGGCACTTAATGATTGTTTAAGGTGGTTGTAAGTAAGGAGTTGAGCAGTGTAAAGATGGTAGTCTGCCACAAGGGTTTTGAATTTAGTAGCTCGCCATTCAGAAACAAATCCCCCAATTTTAAGACATCTGCAGCATGCCACTGATGGAGTTGCTCTGAGCCTAGCCGGCTGTGCGAGTGGGAAGGCTTAGCAAAGGTAGTGCAGGAGCACAGGGTTTCTTTGTGTTAGTGAGCTTCCAGGTTCTAGCAAGACTACAGAAAGCTGTGCATGATAACCCCGGATGGTGATCCGTAGAATGGTCAGTAGGAAATAATGAGCAGTGCAGTAAGCCCTCCTTAAAAGTCTTTACAGCTAAACCCCATCTCATGCAGGGGGGCAGGAAGAAAGCCAGTGGGCCACCCGTTGGACCTGTGCAGCTGAACAATAGCATTTTAAGTCCAGAAGGCCTAATACACCCTCATTCACGGATAGCTTTAGAGTAGAAAGAGCTACCCGATGACACCCCAGCGACCAAATCAGATGTGTGGCATGTCTGAAGAAGGAAAGAAAGACGAGCATTGGAAGGTTTACAAAATAATACTATAATCTGGGTAGCACACCATCTTCACTAGTGCCATGTGGCCCTCTACAGAAAGAAGAAAATGAGACCAAAAAGAAAACTGGGCTCGGAGGGACCGTGACGCTCTGCTGAGATTTCCATCCTGCCAATCAAGGGCAGAATGATATATATTAATCATTAAGTATCAAAAGGTAATTGGTTCCCAGTTCTATCTGAGGTCTAATTGTATATAAAGGGGACAATAGTGCCATATGTTAAAGAAAAACTAATTACATTTTAAAATGTTTACATTTTGCTTGTGCAATTTACATCCCAAATATTTTGAAGATTCTGGCCCTCATTCTAACCCCGGCGGTCTCAGACCGCCGGGGCCAGGGTCGGCGGGAGCACCGCCGACAGACCGTCGGTGCCCCGCAGGGCATTCTGACCGCGGCGGTTTGGCTGCGGTCAGAAAGGGTAAACCGGCGGTCTCCCGCCGGTTTACCGCTGCCCTTAGAATCCCCCATGGCGGCGCAGCTTGCTGCGCCGCCATGGGGGATTCTGACACCCCCTACCGCCATCCTGTTCCTGGCGGTTCGCCCGCCAGGAACAGGATGGCGGTAGGGGGTGCCGCGGGGCCCCCGTAAGAGGGCCCCACAAAGTATTTCAGTGTCTGCCTAGCAGACACTGAAATACGCGACGGGTGCAACTGCACCCGTCGCACCTTCCCACTCCGCCGGCTCAATTCTGAGCCGGCATCTTAGTGGGAAGGTTGATTTGCCCTGGGCTGGCGGGCGGCCTTTTGGCGGCCGCCCGCCAGCCCAGGGCAAATCCCAAAATACCCTCAGCGGTCTTTCGACCGCGGAGCGGTATTTTGGTGGGGGAACTTCGGCGGGCGGCCGAAGTTAGAATCACCCCCTCTATGTGTACTGGACACTTACGGATAACCTAAATCACTAGTTTGGCTTTTGCTCAATTTCAAAACCATTTTAAGACATGGACAAAGCCGGCAATTGCCTTGCATAACCTTGCAAGGGGTCTGGCCCCTGCTCACCCTTCACAAGCACTAACAGCGGACCATTGCACCAGAAGAGTTTGCCAAGTTGGGTGGGGGCTGCTTGTTCAACCACTTGACAGTGCCTCTTCTGTTTCCCTCCTGTCTGCAGAGACAACTCCCAAGGTACTCAATACCTTCTGATAGTCTTGGTGGACCCATCTTGTCT
This sequence comes from Pleurodeles waltl, assembly GCF_031143425.1. Taxonomy (NCBI): domain Eukaryota; kingdom Metazoa; phylum Chordata; class Amphibia; order Caudata; family Salamandridae; genus Pleurodeles; species Pleurodeles waltl. The sequence goes on along the minus strand of NC_090448.1, from coordinate 894,222,937 downwards.
GATTTTAGGAACTGTCCTACCTTGTTCTTCTCTTCCTTATGTGTCCGGTTCTTATCAACAACCTCCCATTTGATCTCGATTTCATCCTCCTCTTTTATTATCTTTGATTGGTAGTCCAGGCACCCAGTTCTGACATAAATGTAGAGTCCCAGACATACACTTTAGTGCTGTGAGACTACAGGCAAGTTGTAGGTACCTCACATCCTGTCATTAGGTGTGAGACTGTCGCCCACACCATCTGCCCTGCCTCATTAAATGTTTTTAGGCTGAAAGTACATGGGCGGTTGGGGTAAGCCAGATATTTTTGTTCAATTTGATTAAACTAGTATAAGGTTAATTACTTAATGTTTCCCAAACTGTTTGCCAGGGGTTTTAAAATGTTCAGAAACATAATAAAAAATGTGTTGTTACTTTCTCTTTAAGAAAGATTGGGTAGATTTGGGTAGGGGTGATGGCCTTGACACAGTGCTGAACAAGGAGGTAATGTGACACCCGGATGTAGCACACCAGGAGGAAATCACAAAAAGACCACAGTAAATAAATAGTGCTATGTTAAAAAAGGGGTAAATAAAAGCACTAACGTAATGGGGTATGGCCTCTCTTGACGTGTGTCTACAAAACTGACGTTTGTTTTTCAATTTTTGTCCCGAATTTTGACTCTTCGTCCTGAATTTTGACCCTCTGTCCTGAATTTTTTACAGTCCTGTCCAGAATTTGCCTCAATGCCAGGTGGTCACCATACCTTATGCTGAGTCGAAAGATGAATTGTCCTTGTCAGGAGTTGATTCCTCCGAAGGAAGAAATGTGCCAACAAAATAAAATGATGCTCTGTTATGTATTATGTTATGACTGCTATCACAAATCATATTTTTAATTTTTACCAATGGACCTGAAGCCCAAAAAAATGTCAGGAGTGAGGCGTTCTTTTTGACGGCTACATTCGGCAGCAAAACAAAGTGGACGACATGGTTGGTAGAGAGACGATGTTATGAACTAAGAAGATACTGATTGGTTGCTGTACGTCACATGTTTGTAATTTGTTACTCCTGATTTCTTGGGAGTTGTAGTTCGTTTTGGCCTGCCTTTGTTTTGCTTAGTACTTAATAAAAGCACAGGAAAGAGAAGGCACAATTCAGACTCCGACTCTGCTTGTCTGTTCTGTGTGCGATGCGAGCAGATTGCAGTTTAGTTTCGTTTCCGCCACCATAGCCTTGATTGAGGTGCGCTCGGGTGTCGAGAACCACCCGGACTGTAGCTGAATCGTGGACGCGTCATATTCTACGTGTGAACGTCATTGGCCTCTGTTTCCTGGGCCTGCCTCGCCACCAGAACTGTAGTTTCCCATGTGTTCTCCGCTTGGGTTGACCAACTGCTCCTGCCTTCTTCACCGCGTGGCTGTTAAGAGTGCGGTGAGTGCTGCCCGTTGCTGAGATGGGTGTCTGGAGGCGGTTAAGTTTCTGAGGAAATTTCGAAGCCAGAAATAGCCAAAAATTGAAACAAGTGTACTTGTTCGTAGCTTGCATTTTTCTCGAGTAAATATCTTTCAGATGTGAAATCTCCTACGTCGTCTTTAGCCAGTACATGTTTAAGAGGACTTTTATGTTTTTCTTTTCATTGTCACAGTCGGTGGATGTTTTTGACTTGGAAAAAGTGCTGAAATCGAAAACGTTTTTTTTTTTTTTTTAAAGAGTTGGGCAAGCCAACAAGATAACGGGGATTACTGTCAAGAGTCTGACTTGGTTATAGGAGCCAGAGTCGCATCATGCACATAGTCTGCATGTACATTTTGCAACACATATCATGTTAAATATGATAAAGTTTGTTAAAGTGTATTTCTTTGACATGCGGAGTTTTTTTCCGAGTAAATCATGCTGTGTTCACTGCATTGAAAGCTACAATAAGGTCAGATTTATTTTATTTTATGAATTGGAAATTGATTTACCCAGAGCCCATCTTGAACGTGGATCCCCACATTCAAAGTTGTCACATAAATTGAGAAATATTGATGTAACGAGATGATTTTGTATGGCCACAAATAGTGAGTGCATTCTCTGTTGAAATGACTTTGTAGAAAGAAAATAAAAAAACAGGAGAAAATACTGGATGGTTCACCTGGAGCCTTAGCTGCGAATACTTAAAAGGGTTTGTTTCAAATCTGGATGTAGGGTTGTAGCTCAACACCTTTGCGCCAGTGGAGCTGAAACAATTTTCAGAGTTGAGCTGCTGTCATCTGTGTTAAAGCACTGAAGTTAAAGAGACTGAAAAATCCAGCTTCACACAGAGTGTATTAAACAGAAGAATTTTAATTGGGTAGCATGTAGCTGGTAGTTTTGTAATCTTACTAAAATCTTTGTTTCCGTCACACTTGAGAATCTCAAAAAACGCTCTATGTTTTGCTTTCTTAACTGCTGATATATTATGAACTGTTTATATTTATTTACAGGTATTTAGATTTTATTTGTTACTAAAACTTACACCCTACAGCAGTGTTTTCTCCAAACTGTAGGTCGTGACCCAGTTCTGCTGGGTCGCAAAAGTCCAAGCAATAAATGAAGATGTAGTTATCTTGTCACATTTGCTGTGCTTCAAAGACGGAGGTCAAATGTTAGCTATGTCTTCTGACTAATTGCTGCTTATGTGTTTTTTAACATGGGGATTGGTAGTTACAAACTCTTATCACTTTGCAGTCAGAGAAAGAAAAGCAAAGTGAATTATGTGACAATCTTGCTAAGTTAAACATGGTGCGAAAGAGGCTCTAGGATGTCAATTGTTTGTAACGCGCAACAAAAGGTAAATACCTATAAAATAACTACACATTCAACAGTTAGTGGGTAAAAAAAAAGCACACTGGTTTCGTAATTCTGAAATACGATGGAAACAACGATTTTAAATGCATCAATAAAGTCAAGACACTTTACTTTGTGATGCACAAATTATAAATATTCTCTGAAACTCGATTTCCACACATTTGCATGCTAAATAGTGTTATCAGTAAAACTGTCTGGGCACATTTTGTGCAATTTGAATGTGACATGCACCGTCTGTAAATCACAGTTTGCAACCAAACAATGCTTTAGTTGCACTAAAAAAAAATCACCCCACTGATGCCCATTGAAACTAGGTGGGTCGTAAAAGTGTGCCATTCTTAACATTGGGTTGTGGTTCTGAAAAGTTTGGAAAACGCAGTCCTACAGTCTTTTCTTTTACACTCTTTGTAGCACATCAAGATTATCACATTTTTCACTTTGAGAACTTACCTCACTTTGCAGTCAGAAAAAGGAAACACCAGTCCCCTTGTTAAAATAATAAGCTACAGTTTGCCAGAAGAGATATCCTAACATTTAACGTCTGTCCGTAAAGGACAGCAAATGTAACACTAACTACAAATTGTAAAGACTTGTTTATTTATTGCTGTTTTCTAACCCACCAGAAATTGGCTGGCGACCCTCGAGTGGGTCGTGACTCAGTTTTGGAAACACTGGCTGAAATGCTTATGATTTATTGAGCAACATTGTAACATTTTAAATCAACCAAAAGAGGTTGCTTATACATATGCAGCACTTGCTGCACCTATGGAGGTGAAAGACTTTATTACTTTTTGAATGGACTACGAATTCAACTGCATTTACCATGATGCTTTGAGGTCATACTTTGTTGCTGGAGTGCTCCCTTTACTTGAAACTGCCTTATACATATGCAAGTCAAAAAGGAACACTGTTCCACAAGAAAAGACAAGGATCCACTAGGCACTTCTAAAAATAGAAAAAGCCCTCACACATCCATTGGATGTCATGCTTCATCATAGGGCTTGCTGCTCGTCAGACCGGCGTTGCAATATCTGACAGGCCCCACGAGGGGGCTCTTTGCCGGAGATCTTAATTTGTGATGCATGCTGTGGTGAAAGAATGTAGGAGAAAATTGGAACCTACAGTGGGAAAGGAGCTGGAGAGAGAAAAATTAAAATTGGCTCAAGAACCTCAAAAACCTACATATTTTATTGATCATAAGGGATCTCGGTCAAGGTTACAAACACTAGGGAGTGGAATGGAGATAATGTTCCTTCACTCTACCAACAAACGAGGGTGAAAGAAAAATATTCCTTCAACCACTATTACAGATCAACATGTTTCACGCCTAAAGAAATCCCTACGGATGAAGTGGCGTTTCATCAGGACCAAAAAAACGGGATGAACATCTACTAAGCTACACTACATACCAAATTGTGTTGGGGTATTTATGATAGGAATTAAGAGTTAACTTACTGAAGGAGCTACATATCTAACAGTGCAGATAGATGAGGACCTGTGGAAAAAAACAAAAATAAACAAACCAACAAATATATGTTAAGATCTAGTGCACATTTAAAATTAGACACACGAAAAGTGTTGTGGCACTTGGTGGTGACAAGCTGCCATGCTTGGTGTAAAGGCCAGCTCAAGGTAACAACCGCTTACCCTCCTCTTTTGGGTATGGGGTTCCATGGGGAAAATGCGTACCAGTGGACTGTTGTCACTTCTACATAAATACAAAAAGTACATTAATATCACTCCTGATAATGTACAGGGTGGGGGTATGTCTCCAAGTGTATATGTGGTGCTGATACAGCACCAATACTAAGACAGATGGAGACCTACTAATGAGCAAGACTTAACATGAGAAAAACAATATAACCTGGACAGGTAATATATGTGTAGCCACCAAGGAAGCTCAGTGCCTGATCTCTGCCCTCTCTGAATTGTGGATGTAAGCTGATGTAGTGGAAAATAACGTAGTACAAAAATGCTGTCACAACCTATTGGTTTGTAAACCATAATAAGTGAATGTGGGTTGAGTAAAGTAGCTCCCTCCAACTAATACACTCTCTTAACAAATACATTAAAAAAGCAATCTAGGTCTAATGATCGTGTGGAGCCACAAAAAAGGTCAAGTACCTTATCTATGTCTAATCTCAGTCGTGAGTATACACTGCTGTCATAAGATATTTGTCAAGAAACAGGAAGCAGCGTAGCGCAAATGCTAACGCTCCCTCTTGGTTTTGTAATATTGAATGTAGATAGATGTTGGTAGGGCGAAATAACTTCCTCTAACTTATGCGTGCATGTAGCGAATACATAAATACAGTGCTCATTGTCAGGTGATTGCAGGGCGAAAAAAGCAAACACTCCCAAGGGGCGTCAGTACTTATTAGTTGGAGCGACGGTCCGAGCCTGGTGACCTACCCAGCGGCCGCATTCCCAAAAGTGAAAAGGTGAACGCGGCTGGTAGGTCAAATCCTGAGGTCACAGAACAAGGCTCCAATCGCATACGGACCTCGCATTTTGTGGGCAGGCATATTCGTGGTGAAGCCTCTCCCTAGAGATATAAAAATTGGCGAAGGACAAGTAAGCCATCTAAAGATTTAGATGTGAACCCCAATGAAAAACTTTGCCTCATTTAAGCATGTCGAATGACTAAGCAGCCATGCATTATGGATCAAAAGTAAAAATATTGAAAGGACCAGAGTCTCATATCGACGATCAGACAAAAGAAACCCATTAACAGTCGCAAGTGTATTATGTCAAAAAGGTCCGGGATCAAGATAGTGAATATAAACACTGTCTAAATTGACATGACATGTTGGTGACGGTCCTGACAAGGATTTGAGTAGGAGTAAGGAGAGGAGGGGAAAATGACAAAAATATATTTAGATTGGAATCATTTGTGCAGACAAGCATATGCTTAATCAGTAAGCGTATGATCACTACTAAAGTCGTAGTGGTAGAGGGAGCTAGGAGTCGTAGGCATCCTGAACTGAATACATAATCAGGACACCAAATGAAACATTGTAGGTATCACTGTAGACATAAATTGGTGTCACATGCTCCAGATCGGGTATCTCGAAAGTTACCATAGTCACCCCTCCCAAATGGGTTTTAGAGCACAACACAGCACTGAGTCTGCGCTTCTGACTGTGACCGAATCTGCCCGTCATCTATTAGATAAGGGAGGACATGTAGCCATTATTCTCCTGGACCTCAGCGCAGCTTTTGACACGGTTGACCACTCTCTTCTTCGTGATAGACTCCGTAAGATAGGCGTGGGAGGCCTTGCGCTTTCTTGGCTGTTCTCCTTTCTTACTGGAAGATCCTTTCAAGTTTTAGACCGCTCTTTCCTGTCTAATGTCGTTTTTTCAGTATGTGGAGTCCCTCAGGGTTCCTCCTTAAGTCCTACCCTCTTTAATATCTATCTATCTTCCTTGGCCACAGTGGTTGCCCCCTACAATCTTTCAGTGATCACCTACGCCAACAATACTCAATTAGTCGTCTCTCTCTCAGGTACTGCAAAGTTTCCCTCTGCAAATCTATCTGGCTGTATGAAGGACATCAGTGATTGGATGATTCAATCCAAGCTTAAAGTCAACGACGGCAAATCTGAAGTACTCATTTTAGGCAATGGCTCTCCTGCCTCCCGTTTATCTTGTTACTCAGAGACCTTTGCCAGTCTTCCGTCCCCTAAAAGACAGGTAAAAAGCCTAGGTTTTATACTGGATTCCCGTCTTACGATGGAATCACAAGCTAAGAAAATCTCCTCGGTTTGTTTTGGCCTTTATCAGATCGCTTAGGAAGATTCTCAATCTTCTCCCTCCTTTGTCCAGAAGGATCCTGGTCCAGGCATTAATTCTTTCCTGCCTGGACTATGGGAATTCACTCTACCTCAGCTCCCCGGAATACGTGATAAGGAGGCTGCAGATTGTTCAGAACGCTGCAGCTAGGCTCCTTACGGACTGCCGGAGACATATATCTGCCAAGCCGGCTCTTGTGGCTCTCCACTGGCTGCCGGTCAAACATCGCATACATTTTAAATCCAGGTGCATCACTCACAGAGCCTTACATAACAAAGGACCTTTTTTTTTTTTTTTTTAGAAAACACATTTATATTCACGCCCCTCGAAGACACCTTAGATCTTCTTTAGTCCGGCAGATTCATATACCCTGTGTCTATAGAGCATGGGGTGGAAACTCCTTTACTATCAAGGCTGCCCATCTTTGGAATGCCTTACCTTCTGAGCTTTGCCATGAACCTTCTGAATCCTTTTTTAGGAAGAAACTGAAAACCATTCTTTTTAGTCATTAGTTGTGTCTTTTCATGTGTCTTGGATTTCTCTGTACCTTTAGCGCTGGGATGCCCTAGGGTAGCTATGCGCTTTATAAAAATGTATAAACTAGATGGAACTAGTAGAACACCGATGTCTAGTGCAAGAACTACACAGTTGTCATCATGTGATATATTGCGATTAAGTACCAAAGCCTTAGTACTAGACAAGATGCTGAACCAATCAGGTGTTAGAAAGGAAACTCCTCCATGGAATATCATTGTTTAGTCCATTTGTATGGGTACCAAGTTTGAACACCCAGCGTTGTTCTCTTTCCAGTAAATTCTTGAAACCGTTCAATGATGTGTACTGGATCTTAACCCCTTGTACGCCACGGACGTAATGGTTATGTCCGTGTACCGGCCCTCGGGGGAAGCGCTAGCGCGCTCCCCCTATCCCTCCAGGTCAGGGCTGGAAGGGGAATTGCTTCCCAGAGCCCCCCCCAGTGACGTCTGATGACATCAGCACGCGATCGCATGCTGACCTCATCATAGGTCACCTCCCATCGCGCTGGAAGAGAAATGCTTAGCATTTCTCTTCGGCTCGGGAGAAGGGGGCCAGCAGAGGCATAAAAGGAAAGGAAAGGTCTTTCCTTTCATGTCTCTGCAAGCATTTCTGCTGCCCGATCGCAATGCCCACTAGCCACCAGGGATTTTTTTGTTGTTGATTTTGTTGAATAAGGGGAGCGACTTCTTAGGCAAGGGTCACTCCTCGGGGGGGGGGGGGGGAAATGTTTTTGGGCTGCTTCTGCCCCCTGGCGGGGGTGGGGGACACCATGTATTTTTTTAATTATTATTATTATACTTGCGCATAAGGGGAGCAGCAAAATACTTTAAGGCCTTTTCTACCCCCCTCCCCCAATACAATTAGGCCGAACTGGAGGCCGAAATATCTAGACACCCGGGATATATATATATTTTTAATTTACTTTGTTTTTATGTATGGGGAGCAACCCGTTAGGCAAGGGTCGTTCCCTTGGGGGCAGATCGGCCTATTTTTGTTAGGCCAATCTGCCCCCAGGGGTGTGCAGACACCACTAGACATCAGGGATTATTTTTTAATTATACTTATGCATAAGGGGAGTGGCCCCTTGGGCAATAGACACCAGGGATTGGTGTGTGTTTGTGTGTATTTTGTTTGGGGGGGGGCAGCCCCTTGGGCAATAGTTACCCCCCATGGGACACATTACTGTTGGCCATATCTGCTCCCCTTGGGGGCAGATTGGCCTATTTTTGGAAAGCCCACCAGAGACCAGGGAAGATTTTTTTATTTTTTTTTTCCCCAAAAAATAAGAGGGTGGGGCTATGGCCATACCCCCACCCCAAATAAATGGGTGAAAGTTGTTCTGCCCTCCGTGGGCAGATAGGGCAATTACCCCCTATCCACACCCTGGGAGAGGGTCAGAAAGTCTACTAGATACCAGGGAATTAAAAAAATAAATAAAAAATAGTGGGGTGGTGGCTACCAACTGAAGGGGGTAACAGTCTTTCAGCTCTCCCCCCGCATTCTAAAACATCTTGTCCCACGGCAAGCAAGAGAACATTTGATTTAATTAGGGTTTTGGTTTTACATTTGGGCCATGAGACCTTGGTAACTCTCAAAATCGTCCCACTTGGAATGGTGAGGGCTGCACTTTTTTAACTCCGGGACACTGCCATGTAGAAAAACCCACAAGACCTAGACAAATCTGAAAACTAAACTGGTTGATTCCAGGGTGGTGTGCTTCACATGCACCCGCACCATTTTCTTACCCACAATGCTCTGCAAGCCTCCAACTTTGCTGGAAATCACACATTTTTCCCACATTTTTGTGATGGAACCTTCCGGAATCAACAAAATTCCTACCACCCAACATTGTCTCATCTATACTGATAAACATTCTGCTGCACTTGTCAGCCTAAAATTTTTTTGGGGGACCAGCTTTGGTTCCCCCTCAGTTTCGACATGTTTTGGCTCTTCCCTGTCACAGGCACTTGGCCCACCTACACAAGTGAAGTATCATTTTTACTGGGAGAATGAGGGGAATGTTGGGTGGTAGGAAATTTGTCCCCGTGCGGTGAAAAATGTGTCTCCTCTCAGATTCCAGAACTTTGTCACCGAAATGTGAGGAAAAAGTGTTTTTTTTGGCCAAATTTTGAGGACTGCAAAGGATTCTGGGTAACAGAACGTGGTGAGAGCTCAACAAATCACCCCATCATAGATTCCCCTAGGTGTCTAGTTTTAAAAAATGTGCAGGTTTGGTAGGTTTCCCTAAGTGCCCGCTGAGCTAGAGGCCAAAATCCAGAGCTAGGCACTTTGCAAAAAACAGCTCTGTTTTCTTTGGGGAAAATGTGATGTGTCCACGCTGTGTTTTTGGGGAATTTCCTGTCGCGAGTGCTATGCCTAACCACACAAGTGAGGTACCATTTTTATTGGGAGACATGGGGGAACGCTGGGTGGAAGGAAATGTGTGGCTCCTTTCAGATTCCAGAACTTTCTGTCACTGAAATGTGAGGAAAAAATGTTTTTTGGCCACATTTTGAGGTTTGCAAAGGATTCTGGGTAACAGAACCTGGTGAGAGCCCTACAAGTCACCCTATCTTGGATTCCCCTAGTGTAGGAAAGTACCATCTTGCCTGGCATGTTACCCCCCATATTTCATTGTATACAGGGAGTGCAGAATTATTAGGCAAGTTGTATTTTTGAGGATTAATTTTATTATTGAACAACAACCATGTTCTCAATGAACCCAACAAACTCATTAATATCAAAGCTGAATATATTTGGAAGTAGTTTTTAGTTTGTTTTTAGTTTTAGCTATGTTAGGGGGATATCTGTGTGTGCAGGTGACTATTACTGTGCATAATTATTAGGCAACTTAACAAAAAAAAATATATACCCATTTCAATTATTTATTATTACCAGTGAAACCAATATAACATCTCAACATTCACAAATATACATTTCTGACATTCAAAAACAAATCAGTGACCAATATAGCCACCTTTCTTTGCAAGGACACTCAAAAGCCTGCCATCATTGGATTCTGTCAGTGTTTTGATCTGTTCACCATCAACATTGCGTGCAGCAGCAACCACAGCCTCCCAGACACTGTTCAGAGAGGTGTACTGTTTTCCCTCCTTGTAAATCTCACATTTGATGATGGACCACAGGTTCTCAATGGGGTTCAGATCAGGTGAACAAGGAGGCCATGTCATTAGATTTCCTTCTTTTATACCCTTTCTTGCCAGCCACGCTGTGGAGTACTTGGACGCGTGTGATGGAGCATTGTCCTGCATGAAAATCATGTTTTTCTTGAAGGATGCAGACTTCTTCCTGTACCACTGCTTGAAGAAGGTGTCTTCCAGGAACTGGCAGTAGGACTGGGAGTTGAGCTTGACTCCATCCTCAACCCGAAAAGGCCCCACAAGCTCATCTTTGATGATACCAGCCCAAACCAGTACTCCACCTCCACCTTGCTGGCGTCTGAGTCGGACTGGAGCTCTCTGCCCTTTACCAATCCAGCCACGGGCCCATCCATCTGGCCCATCAAGACTCACTCTCATTTCATCAGTCCATAAAACCTTAGAAAAATCAGTCTTGAGATATTTCTTGGCCCAGTCTTGACGTTTCAGCTTGTGTGTCTTGTTCAGTGGTGGTCGTCTTTCAGCCTTTCTTACCTTGGCCATGTCTCTGAGTATTGCACACCTTGTGCTTTTGGGCACTCCAGTGATGTTGCAGCTCTGAAATATGGCCAAACTGGTGGCAAGTGGCATCGTGGCAGCTGCACGCTTGACTTTTCTCAGTTCATGGGCAGTTATTTTGCGCCTTGGTTTTTCCACACGCTTCTTGCGACCCTGTTGACTATTTTGAATGAAACGCTTGATTGTTCGATGATCACGCTTCAGAAGCTTTGCAATTTTAAGAGTGCTGCATCCCTCTGCAAGATATCTCACTATTTTTGACTTTTCTGAGCCTGTCAAGTCCTTCTTTTGACCCATTTTGCCAAAGGAAAGGAAGTTGCCTAATAATTATGCACACCTGATATAGGGTGTTGATGTCATTAGACCACACCCCTTCTCATTACAGAGATGCACATCACCTAATATGCTTAATTGGTAGTAGGCTTTCGAGCCTATACAGCTTGGAGTAAGACAATATGCATAAAGAGGATGATGTGGTCAAAATACTCATTTGCCTAATAATTCTGCACTCCCTGTATATGTTGTTTTAGTGTATGTGTCACTGGGACCCTGCCAGCCAGGGCCCCAGTGCTCGCTCATAAGTGTGCCCTGTATGTGTTCCCTGTGTGATGACTAACTGTCTCACTGAGGCTCTGCTAACCAGAACCTCAGTGGTTATGCTCTCTCTGCTTTCTAAATTGTCACTAACAGGCTAGTGACCAATTTCACCAATTCACATTGGCATACTGGAACACCCTTATAATTCCCTAGTATATGGTACTGAGGTACCCAGGATATTGGGGGTCCAGGAGATCCCTATGGGCTGCAGCATTTCTTTTGCCACCCATAGGGAGCTCTGACAATTCTTACACAGGCCTGCCACTGCAGCCTGAGTGAAATAACGTCCACGTTATTTCACAGCCATTTACCACTGCACTTAAGTAACTTATAAGTCACCTATATGTCTAACCTTCGCCTGGTGAAGGTTGGGTGCCAAGTTACTTAGTGTGTGGGCACCCTGGCACTAGCCAATGTGCTCCCACATTGTTCAGGGCAAATTCCTCTGACTTTGTGAGTGCGGGGACACCATTACTTGCGTGCAGTATACATAGGTCACTACCTATGTATAGCGTCACAATGGTAACTCCGAACATGGCCATGTAACATGTCTGAAATCATGGAATTGTCACCCCAATGCCATTCTGGCATTGGGGAGACAATTCCATGATCCCCCGAGTCTCTAGCACAGACCAGACCCGGGTACTGCCAAACTACCTTTTCCGGGGTTTCACTGCAGCTGCTGCTGCCAACCCCTCAGACAGGTTTCTGCCCTCCTGGGGTCCAGCCAGGCCTGGCCCAGGAAGGCAAACTAAGGACTTCCTCAGAGAGAGGGTGTTACACCCTCTCCCTTTGGAAAAAGGTGCCGGGGCTGGGGAGGAGTAGCCTCCCCCAGCCTCTCGAAATGCTTTGATGGGCACAGATTGTGCCCATCTCTGCATAAGCCAGTCCACACCGGTTCAGGGATCCCCCAGCCCTGCTCTGTCACGAAACTGGACAAAGGGGAGTGACCACTCCCCTGACCTGCACCTCCCAGGGGAGGTGCCCAGAGTTCCTCCAGTGTGCTCCAGACCTCTGCCATCTTGGAAACAGAGGTGACGTCAGAGACTCCTTCTGATAGGCTCTTACCTGTGTTGCTAGCCTATCCTCCTTCCTAGGTAGCCAAACCTCCTTTTCTGGCTATTTAGGGTCTCTTCTTTGGGGAATTCTTCAGATAACGAATGCAAGTGCTCATCAGAGTTCCTCTGCATCTCTCTTTCACCTTCTGCCAAAGGATCGACCGCTGACTGCTCAGGACGCCTGCAAAACCGCAACAAAGTAGCAAAGACGACTACTGCCACCTTGTATCGCTGATTCTGCCGCCTTCTCGACTGTTTTCCTGGTGGTGCATGCTCTGGGGGTAGCCTGCCTCCTTCTTGCACCAGGAGCTCTGAAGAAATCTCCCGTGGGTCGACGGAATCTTCCCCCTGCAACCGCAGGCAACAAAAGACTGCATCACCGGTCCTCTGGGTCCCCTCTCAGCACGACAAGTGTGGTCCCTGGAACTCAGCAACTCTGTCCAAGTGACTCCCACAGTCCAAGTTTGGTGGAGGTAAGTCCTTGCCTCCCCACGCTAGACTGCATTGCTGGGTACCGCGTGATTTGCAGCTGCTCCGGCTCTTGTGCACTCTTCCAGGATTTCCTTCTTGCACAGCGAAGCCTGGGTCCCCGACACTCTAACCTGCAGTGCACAACCTTCTGAGTTGTCCTCCGGCATCGTGGGACTCCCTTTTGTGTCTTCGGGTAAGCTCCGGTTCACTCCTCTTCCAAGTGCCTGTTCCGGTACTTCTGCGGGTGCTGCATGCTTCTGTGAGGGCTCCCTGAATTGCTGGGCGCCCCCTCTGTCTCCTCATCCAAGTGGCGACATCCTGGGCCACAGCAGCATCCAAAACCCCTAACCGCGACCCTTGCAGCTAGCAAGGCTTGTTTGTGGACTTTCTGCGTGGGAACACCTCTGCAAGCTTCTACACGACGTGGGACATCCATCCTCCAAAGGGGAAGTTTCTAGCCCTCTTCATTCTTGCAGAATCCACAGCTTCTACCATCCGGTGGCAGCTTCTTTGCACACTCAGCTGGCATTTCCTGGGCATCTGCCCACTCTCGACTTTGTTGCGACTCTTGGACTTGGTCACCTTGTTCCACAGGTACTCTCGTCCGGAAATCCACTTTGGTTGCATTGCTGGTGTTGGTCTTCCTTGCAGAATTCCCCTATCACGACTTCTGTGCTCTCTGGGGAATATAGGTGCACTTTACTCCTACTTTTCAGGGTCTTGGGGTGGGCTATTTTTCTAACCCTCACTGTCTTCTTACAGTCCCAGCGACCCTCTACAAGCTCACATAGGTTTGGGGTCCATTCGTGGTTCGCATTCCACTTTTGGAGTATATGGTTTGTGTTGCCCCTATACCTATGTGCTCCTATTGCAATCTACTGTAACTTTACATTGCTTGCATTACTTCCTTTTGCTATTACTGCATATTTTTGGTATTGTGTACATATATCTTGTGTATATTTGGCATCCTCCTACTGAGGGTACTCACTGAGATACTTTTGGCATATTGTCATAAAAATAAAGTACCTTTATTTTTAGTATATCTGAGTATTGTGTTTTCTTATGATATTGTGCATATGACACCAGTGGTATACTAGGAGCTTTGCATGTCTCCTAGTTCAGCCTAAGCTGCTCTGCTATAGCTACCTTCTATCAGCCTAAACTGCTAGAAACACCTCTTCTACACTAATAAGGGATAACTGGACCTGGTACAGAGTGTAAGTACCCCTTGGTACCCACTACAAGCCAGGCCTGCCTCCTTCACCTAGGTGTCTAGTTTTAAAAAATGCGCAGGTTTGGTAGGTTTCCCTAGGTGCCGGCTGTGCTAGAGGCCAAAAGCAACAGCTTGACACTTTGCAAAAAACACTTCAGATTTCTGTGTAAAAATGTGATGTGTCCATGTTGCGTTTCCTGTCGTGAGCATTAGGCCTACCCACGCAAGTGAGGTACCATTTTTATCGGGAGACTTGGGGGAACACAGTATAGCAAAGCAAGTGTTACTGCCCCTTGTCTTTCTCTAAATTTTTTCCTTCCAAATGTAAGACCGTGTGTAAAAAAGACATCTATTTGAGAAATGGGCTGTAATTCACATGCTAGTATGGGCACCCTGGAATTCCATTCAGAGATGTGCAAATAACCACTGCTTCTCAACACCTTATCTTGTGCCCATTTTGGAACTACAAAGTTTTTCTTGATACCTATTTTTCACTCTTAATATTTCAGCAAATGAATTGCTGTATACCCGGTGTAGAATGAAAACCCACTGCAAGGTGCACCTCATTTATTGGGTCTGGGTGCCCTAGGGTTCTTGATGAACCTACAAGCCCTATATATTGCCACAACCAGAAGAGTCCAGCAGACGTAATGGTATATTGCTTTAAAAAAATCTGACATCGCAGGAAAAAGTTAGAGTAAAAAGTGGAGAACAATGGCTGTTTTTTTCACCTCAATTTTAATATTTTTTCATTTCAGCTGTTATTTTCTGTAGAAAACCCTTGTAGGATCTACACAAAGTACCCCTTGCTGAACTCTGAATTTTGTCCACTTTTCTAAATGTTTAGCTTTCTGGGATCTAGCATTGGTTTCGCACCCATTTCTGTCACTGACTGGAAGGAGGCTGAAAGCACAAAAGAAATAGTAAAAATGGGGTATGTCCCAGTAAAATGCCAAAATTGTGTTGAACAATGTGGTTTTCCGATTCAAGTCTGCCTGTTCCTAAAAGCTGGTAAGAGGGTGATTCTAGCACCGCATACCCTTTGTTGATGCCATTTTCAGGGAAAAGACCACAAGCCTTCTTCTGCAGCCCTTTTTTCCCCTTCTTTTTTTTTTTTTTTTAATTTAAAAAAACAAAACTGTATTTTAGCTAATTTCTTTGTCTACTTCAGCAGAACCCACAAAGTATAGGGTACATCTAGAATCCCTAGGATGTTGGGGGGGAAAAAAGGCACAAATTTGGCGTGGGTAGGTTGTTTGGACAAAAAGTTATGAGGGGCCTAAACGCAAACTGCCCCAAACAGCCAAAAAAAGGCTTGGCACCGGAGGGGGGAAAAGGCCTTGCAGCGAAGGGGTTAACATCTATTTGTTTTGTTAATGTTTGTTCTTTTCCACAGGTCCTCATCTGTGTAGATTGTTAGATGTGTAGCACCTTGAGTAAGTTAACTCTCAATTCCTATCATAAATCCCCCTACACAATTTAATGTGTAGCTTAGGAGACGTTCATCCCCTATTTTTGGTCCTAATGAAATGCCACTTGATCTGTAGGGACCTCTTAGGCGTGAAACGTGTTGACCTGTAATAGTGGTTGAAGAAATATTTTTCTTTCACCCTCTTGTTTGTTGGTAGAGTGGTGGAACATTTATCTTCATTCCACTCACTATTGTTTTGAACCTTGACTGAGATCCCTTATTCCAATTTACTCCTACATTCTTTTCCCACGGCACTCATCACAAATTAAGATCTCAGGCAAAGAGCCCCCTTGTGGGGCCCGTCAGGTATTGCAGCGCCAGTCTGACAAGGAGCAAACCCCTATGATGGAGCATGACATCCAATGGATGTGCAAAGGCTTTTGCTTCTATTTTTAGAAGTGCCTAGTGGATCCTTGCCTTTGCTTGCAGAACAGTGTACCTTTTTGATTTCCATTATGAATAGGGAGGCTGTACACTGGAGCAGATACTTTCCCAGTCCCTCTTATGGTTAGATATAATTCCTTAAACATAATCATTTGCCGTTCATTTTGAATAAGTTCATTGTCACAAGCCCAAGAGTAATGTAATTGGATATTAACTTCCTATCATGTTCTGACTAATGTTACTGAACTATGTCTCGTCTTCAACACATTGAGTGGCATCACAGTCACATAAAGAATGTAAGATCTCAGTTGGCCAAGACCTGAAATCTACACCAATTTCAGCACAAACCCTTAATTAAATGTAAATCAAAGAGAGTATTTGTTAGCTAATCATAATCCTTTGCACTGTATTATGTGGATTTCATGGATAGACTTTTAAATAATCTGGTTAAAGTTTGTTAATTGACTGTAATTTCCATTTTCTGTTTTAATAATTTATATTTAGTATTGCAATACATTTGCTACCACCTGTGCAGCAGTTTGCACAATATGCAAACATTGATTGTTGACTATAGGTTTAGTTTATTTAGCTTATATTGGGGGTAAATCCCTCATCTAACATGAACATAATTATAGTAAAAATCATTTTATATAAATTCCTTAATAAACTCATTGAAAATGGTTAACATATTATATACAAGCAAAACAACATGATTTAAACATTGTTAAGCTGTTCAAATGGAAATGTATCACAATGCTCTTTCAACTTGAGTCTCAGTCGCCATGCTGAGATTAAAAACTTAGCCGGTGCAAAATCAAGCAGTTTGCTTTTGTCTGGTTTGAATAATCTTATGACAATTTGATAATTTCGACAAACAAGCAATTTCTTCCTTATATTTTTGATAAGCTGAGTAACAGAACAGCAAATGTGTAGTAAGGTGATGTGTGCCGTCCCACCAAACGTTCAATGACGCATTGACAACTTTTTTGGTTATGAGTGTAAAGAATTTATTTAGGAAACCCCCAGCTGTAGGTCTATAACATGTTTCACATTTAATTGTTTGTGTGTTCTATGCAAAAAGAAATATGGCCACTATAACATCTGAAATCTGTGTAGAGTGACAACAACAATTAATTGTATTCATTTTGTTTCTATAAAGTAGTGCTTTTGGGTGGAGTGTGCGTTCTCATGACCAAATACATTGTGAGCAAGCAACCAAAATTCCTATAACTGTTCTCCCAAACTATGAAATTTGAATGTTGTTTTTTCCTGGAACGTGTGTAGTCCTGTTAGCTTGAAACATGTATGTTTGCATTATAGTGTAGTGTGACCAGAGACCGAAGTGGGTAACGGAACAGGGGAACAACGTTCCCAAGCTTTTAATGTGTTCAAAATAGTTCCTATACTTTCTATATATATAAAAAGAAAAGTTCCTGAATGGTTAGGTACCTGTGGGTTGAAAAGGGAGAAGAATCATCTCCTCTACTGTAAAGTGAGAGAAAGGAGAGGCAGCTAATGAATAAAAAAGCCTTCTCTCCAGGGTACCTGTTATCTGATAGAAATGTATTTAAATGTATGTAGTTGATTAATAGCCAAATCTAATGGTTGCTTGGGAGCCAGTTCAGGCTTTAATTTATACAATCTGAAATGTGTCCTTCTATTGAAAACCTACTAAGGGAAGGTTTGTACTAGGCCAGTCTCTTACAATAAACCGCTTTTTGAAGCACTGTAAACATGGATACAGCCTTTCTGCATATTTTGCAACAGCCTGTTTATATTGTGTTCATCCTTATATTGGGTGTAATATGTTTTGAAATATGTACACATATTCATAGTGCTTTCTGTCAGAGACCTGGACCTCTTCACATTGTAATACATGTCTCTATTTCCCCAGTGAACTGACTAGATTGAAATCAGTGACAATCCTGTTACTTCCACAGACATCTAAAGTGATTGCATTAACCATCTGAGATTTCCTAATCGGAAACCATGCATTTCCCACCAATACATTTAATTGGTATTTATTCTTCATTGAAAGTGTGTGCATTATATTGTGTAAGTTTTCACCTATAGTTATCTGGTCAACAAAATTTAGAATATTTTGTTCTTTTTACCCACATCTCTAATCCCACCCGCTAAACTTGCAGACTCTAGCCCCAATGTGCTCAGGACCAGTGTTCCCATACTTTTCTTTATTTTGTTTGTCCCCTGAGCGTGCCAGAGTTATGTTACTGAAGTTTCATTTGGCACAAGTACCAAATGCATCCTCAGGCTCCTCAATCCTTGCATCTTGGAATTGAGAACACCGTTACATTGGAGGGACTACCAAAAGAAAGTGAATGCAGGCCCAGAAGCAATGAAATCAGAGACATTAGTTGTCTGACTTCAAACATGCTTGAACTGGGAAACCAATGTGCATCCTCCACGAGGAACAACTACTATACTTTTAGAACCAGGGAACAGCTATCAGATTGGCTTGAGGAGAGCTTTGAAAATATACTGCCACCATCAAGAGTATGTTGTGGGGAGGACAGCGGTTAGAGGGACACAGCCATTACAGGCATCTGGTGATGTAGTGCAGTGTTGACTCGATCACTTGGGAACAGAGCATTGAGCTCCAGTTTCTTAGTTTTTAGTAGCCCAGGTTCCTGATCTTTCATTTTAAATAATGTTGATCCCTGTTCAATGTTATCCCCTTGAGTTCTAACCTAAAATTTGTGATTTTGTTTTCTATATTGCAGCTTTTCATTCCTAGATTAAAATGAAGCCTAGAAGAACCAAGACATTTACTAAATCATCAAAATTCAAACGAAAGGGTATAAAAATGTTGGGCAAATGGAAGCCGGTGGTGCTAGACCCAAACCTTTTTGCTGATGAGAATTTTGGAGATATTGTGTGTTTTGAAGAACTTACTGAATATGAACTGCTAGATTCCAGCAAAGTCGTGAAAGGTAAAGGTACAAAGAGACAATTAGGTGATGTAGGGAAGGAAGAGTTAAACAAAGAGGAGGAGGATGAGGAAGAGCCATCCCGAAAGAACAAAAGGAAGAAGCGCATTGCAAAGGAGAAAGCTGAAATTAGAGAGGAAAACAATAATTCAGAAGTGGACCAAGGTGAGACATCTGCAGATGAGGATGATTACCAGGCAGACGAATCTCAGCACACAGACCAGGCTGAGGAGTGCCAAGCAACAGCAGAAATGGATGCCACTAAGCAGACATGCCGGAAAAAAAAGAAAAAGAAGAGAGCGAAAAAGAAGGTTCTATTAGCACCTGAAGAACCCCAGCTGCCCAAAGCTTCCAAGAAGCCGAAGAACTGGACTGCTGACGCCTCGCCAAGAGCCTCAGACAAGCAAGGGGATGTTAATGCTTGGAAAGATTTGTTTGTCCCAATTCCGGTTCTTCAAGCCTTGAGTTATTTGGGTTTCTCTGCTCCCACTCCCATCCAGGCACTAGCCCTGCCGTCTGCAATCCGAGACCACATGGATATCCTTGGTGCTGCAGAAACAGGTAATTTATTTGCTGTGTGGCTTTATAATTTGTCCTGGCAGAGTTGTCAGAAAATCATATAGGTGGCAGATTGTTCAGCTTCTGTCTGATTTATTTTCTTGGGTAATCGCATGGAAACACATTATTGCATGTTTTAACATGTAAAATATGGTTGTTCCAAGAATGCATTTGCTGTACTTTGAATTAGAAATGTCTATTCTGTCTTTACTGTGTGCCAAAAAAACACTCTTATATATGTAAGAGTTTCAAGACGTTTCACAAAATTGTACATTAGAATTGCACACTTGTAACGCAGCACTCAAAGTTTACTGGGCTTAGTTGACCAAATCTGCAGTAATTGCCAGTGAAAGTAAGAATTTCGCTGTTAGATTCCGTGTTTTCGCCGATACAAACCTGTAGGGCTCTCCCTGCTTCAGTCTCTATATAGCTGATTCCATGACCAAGATCAGGCTGACTTCTCCGCTTTTTAGAAAGCGGATGTCATCTTACTTTTTAAAATTTGGTTGCTGTTATTATTTCTCATGATACAACTTGTGATTAATAATACTTCTATGTGAGCCAAAAGGTGCTACAGTGTATTCCTCGTACTCTGAGTAAGTCTAATAGAACGTAATATGATTCCAGGAGGATTTATTTAATAAAGTATTTATTGGAATTAATTTTCGAACAAGATGCTGTCTTAATAGGCTATTAACATCTAGATACAGTAACTATTTTGCAAAAGGCATCATTAGGAGAATAAGCCCTAAGAAATGCTGCTTTACATATGTTATTTTTTTTTTTTTAAATGGTCAGAGGCATATTAAGATTTAAATAGTTATTTAATTAAGGTGATTTGCACAACTGGCAAATGATTAAGCAGTGCTCGGGTGATAAACAATATGTATCATAAAGAACTGAAGTAATTGACAAGTGTAACAAAAACGACCACATGCCTTTCTCAGTTGTGGATTGGAAAAAAAATGTACCAAAATTGCAAGGTTTAGACTAGCCAGTGGTACTAATGGCACAGTTTAGTTGCTAAAGTTATCAATGGTGTTTCAATTCCTAAACAACTGATTACATTGGTCCGGAGACCCTTATTGCAGCTTCACTTCAAGATTCCAAAAAACAAAGCCAAAAGGCTCACTTTTCCTAATCATACTATGGCAAACCTAACAGGCCTTACTCATTGTTAGAGGATGTGCTTTGTCATAGTTGGGTGACCTATTTTTGTTGTTCTAGAAACTACCATAATAACTCCCTGTGGGTGTAAAAATATGGAAGCTGAGAGTTGGATTCTTTGTTGAACAGACTGCACTATCATAGTCAGGCTGTTTCCATAAGAAGTGTTATGTAAATGAGTCCGATGAAGATTGCATTTTAGATGGTGATTATGAAAGACCTTTATGGAAAAACACTACTTGGAAGAAACTTTTGGTAACAGACCAGCAGCTGTAATAAGTCTTATGTGCGTGCTCGTCTTTACTTTCTGAAGAAAAAAGCTGCAAATCCAAAACATGTTATTAGCAGCAAATTAAAAGAAATTAAATTTTTTATGGATTGTTAGTGATTAGCCTTAGCCTAAACATAAAGACGTAACCCATCAGTTAAAATGCCATCATGTCAGTAGAGTAAATGCATCAAAGAACACTCACTGACTCTGTCTTCTATAGCATTACAAAATCACCAATGGAAACACAAATGGGATGGGGTAGCCATTTTCAAAATGCCATGGACTTGACAGACAGCGCAGAAACTACAAGTCTGAATAATTCATAGTTTGGTCTACTTTTGCCCCTAACAGAATTCTTTATCGGTTCAAGTTCTACAGAGTTAATGAGGTTAATCCATTTGCTTACTCGTTTGTTGAACAATAAATGGAAGTTACCTCCTCTTGTTGGATAAACAATTCTCTTTATCGCCTGCCCTTCTGGCAGTTTCTTTGGCATTGTGTTTTCCATGAAATTTTGCACCAAGTGAGCATGTGTGTTGCATCTCATTTGGCTCAAATTTTGTAGACTCCGTATCTTGATCTTTGAGTGGTTTGCACTGTGTGTATAAATTATAGGGGCACCCAGTTGTGTAAATCATATTAATTGAGTTATAGTTGTTGAAGTCACATAGGCTTCTTTATATGTTCCCATTTACAAATATTTTGATGTTTGAGGTCAGTGGGCAAGCAAGTCAATTTACACATTTGAAGTGGGAAGGGGAAAGAACATCATGATACAGGCTCTTGTTTGTGCTCTGACCAGTAGTCCCTAATATTGATTTACGTGAATTAATATAAAAACACAAACTATGAAATCACATTGGAGGAAACCTTACAATGGAAAACTAATTTTTAGTAAAGAAAGTTTTAATGGAAATGTAAATAAATACAAACTTAAAGGGAACATTTGAGTGGGATATTAGTGGTAGTGTGGTTTTAGGGACCCATGAATGGGCGGAGTTTAGACATTGAAGGAGGGTTTTAAGGTTCATGGATGAATGGAGTTTAGGGGTGGTGAGGGGTTCCTAGGGGTCATGGATGAGTGGGCTTTACACATTTTTAGAGCTGGGGAATGGTTGGAGGTTGTGGATCTTGAAGGGTTTTACGTTTCAGGGATGGGTTTAGTTTAGGCATGGTGTGGGGTTTTCAGTGAACAGGGATAGATTGTGTTTAGAGGTTGTAAGTCGACAGGGATAGATGGGGTTTCAGGGTGGTGAAGAGTATTGTTTAACAGTGTAAAATATAAATCTGAAGTAAAGCACTGAAATGAATACCTCCAACACAACTGTTTCTGAAAAAAGACCTGCAACTGTTGTATTTACACCTTAAAAAGTAAGCACGCAAAAATTAATTTCAAACAAAAAAGTATTCTGTGGATTGGTTTCTTTGAAATAGTAAATGCCATTCATTCTAAAAAGTTCCATTAAACAGCTTAGGTGAAATCAGTTCACTGTAATTGTGTTCCACAAAATCGGTCTCCTATTAAATCGCATTCAACCCCTAACGTGATAGCCTCTTATGAAGCCAACCATTGGTTTCCCCTTTGAATTGTCCAGGCTTGTCAACATGTGTTGGAGCAGTAAGACGACTAAGGCAAGTTATTAAATAAAAGTATGGACAGTGCTTTCCTCTGTAACCCTAAAGAAGATCATTTTCTAAAATCAGGACTGAAGTTGCAATTGAAAGAAATGGGGTGTCCAGAACACTTAGTTGAACAAGCTAGAAAATTAGTCCGTTTTTTCCCCACAGATAGATTTTTTTTTTTAATCCCAAAGGTTAAAGAAAACAAACCAGGAAAGGCTGGTTTGTATTCTCACATTTAATTATGCAAGTATTTATGCTGTGAAGTCATGGTGAGATTTGTTGATGAGCCTGGACAATCTGTAGAGGTTTTGTGACGTATTGGTGAGCCTGGACACTATATGTACTGCTTCAAAAGAAACTGTTTTTTTAGCCCTTTTGTGGAGGATCCTGAAATTGATGAATTATTCTGTTTATACATGAGTTTTGTTATTGAACTGATAAATGTACATGGTTTCTGTTTCAGGCAGCGGGAAAACACTGGCCTTTGCAATTCCCATGATCCATTCAATTCTTGAGTGGCGAGAAGCCCAGAACCACCCAAATGATAAGGAAGAAGAGGTTCTAGGTGTGACCGACAAGCCCTTGGTTGAGGCCGATGCACAGACTGACTTTCTAGAGGATAAAGCAAAAAACATTCATAGAACTGATAATAAAGAGGACGACATTGACAATGGAGATGATGAAGCGGAGGAATCTGCTGATTTTGGCTGTGTGAAGGTTTTGGAGAATGTTGACTTTCTTGGTAATTCCATTATTTCTGGTGCAAAATCACCTGCTGTGGATAAAAATCGACCTCTGCTGGGGCTTATTGTGACCCCCACAAGGGAGCTGGCAGTCCAAGTAAAACATCATATTGATGCAGTAGCCAGATTTACAGGTCAGTGGAGAAATTGCCATATTATTTCTGTGTGTTCATATGTGAAAGTGGAAGCTTGTTCATTTTGGTGCAAGGAAATTGGGCTATACTGAGTTGTTCCTACACTCATACATTTCATATTTCACCACGCCCTCTTGGACAGCTGAGCAAAATAGGTAGATTAAAAAATGTGGTCACTATTTAAAAAACACCAAAATCACTGGTCTCTCGGAAGTAGGGATGTTTATTAAAAAAAAAAAAAAAAAAAAAAGCTGAGACGGTTTCACACCATGGGGCCACATCATTCAATTTATAATTCGTAATAATTAAAACTGGAGGAGATGAGCCCACGGTTCTCTCTAACCTAGGTTACTTAGTTGACATGAGTCTGTACCAATTAAAAGTTTGAGAATTCCTGATTTTGTTTGCATTTTGATTTTGTATAACATTAGAAAACGGAAATGAATCCGGGTGAGAAGTGTGTTTATTTGGTTGCTAATGCACACTGATTTTTCTTACTTTAAGGTATTGTAATCCATGTTTTTTCTAAATTCAAGAGATTCCTGTTTTTTAGATATGCCCTTGGAGAAACATGGGGGCTCGCAACTGGTGTTGGTGGCAGCTAGTGCCAAAAGTCCCCAATGTCTGTGTCTAAGACTTCCATACTTCTCCCACTGTTCATCTATTGACTCTCCTGAGATGCTGTGGAGCCTGATTGCTTAGAAGAGCAGCAGATCCTGACAACGTCTCCTGTGGGTTTATCAAGCAGATTCTTCTTGGAGCGTTACCTGGAGCACGAGGCAAAGAAAAGCACAGATGCTTCGGGGAGTGCCTTTCAGAGAGGCAATTCCGAAGCTGTAGTTGGAGTGCCAACTTCAAGCTCTTGTTTGAACCAAGCGAGACGGGTAGAGGCAGGATTTATTTTTCTCAAAAGAACACTGTAAAGAAATGGCTCCCTGTTGCAGTTACCCCCCCACTTTTTGCCTGATACTGATGCTGACTTGACTGAGAAGTGTGCTGGGACCCTGCTAACCAGGCCCCAGCACCAGTGTTCTTTCACCTAAAATGTACCATTGTCTCCACAATTGGCACAACCCTGGCACCCAGGTAAGTCCCTTGTAACTGGTACCCCTGGTACCAAGGGCCCTGATGCCAGGGAAGGTCTCTAAGGGCTGCAGCATGACGTATGCCACCCTAGGGACCCCTCACTCAGCACAGACACACTGCTTGCCAGCTTGTGTGTGCTGGTGGGGAGAAAATGACTAAGTCGACATGGCACTCCCCTCAGGGTGCCATGCCAACCTCACACTGCCTGTGGCATAGGTAAGTCACCCCTCTAGCAGGCCTTACAGCCCTAAGGCAGGGTGCACTATACCACAGGTGAGGGCATATGTGCATGAGCACTATGCCCCTACAGTGTCTAAGCAAAACCTTAGACATTGTAAGTGCAGGGTAGCCATAAGAGTATATGGGCTGGGAGTCTGTCAAAAACGAACTCCACAGCTCCATAATGGCTACACTGAATACTGGGAAGTTTAGTATCAAACTTCTCAGAATAATAAACCCACACTGATGCCAGTGTTGGATTTATTAAAAAATGCACACAGAGGGCATCTTAGAGATGCCCCCTGTATTTTACCCAATTGTTCAGTGCAGGACTGACTGGTCTCTGCCAGCCTGCTGCTGAGAGACGAGTTTCTGACCCCATGTGGTGAGAGCCTTTGTGCTCTCTGAGGACAGAAACAAAGCCTGCTCTGGGTGGAGGTGCTTCACACCTCCCCCCTGCAGGAACTGTAACACCTAGCAGTGAGCTTCAAAGGCTCAAGCTTTGTGTTACAATGCCCCAGGGCACTCCAGCTAGTGGAGATGCCCGCCCCCTGGACCCAGCCCCCACTTTTGGCAGCAAGTCCAGGAGAGATAATGAGAAAAACAAGGAGGAGTCACTGGCCAGTCAGGACATCCCCTAAGGTGTCCTGAGCTGAGGTGACTCTGACTTTTAGAAATCCTCCATCTTGTAGAAGGAGGATTCCCCCAATAGGAATAGGGATGCTCCCCCCTCCCCTCAGGGAGGAGGCACAAAGAGGGTGTTACCACCCTCAAGGACAGTAGCCATTGGCTACTGCCCTCCCAGACCTAAACACACCCCTAAATTCTGTATTTAGGGGCTCCCCAGAACCTAGGAAACTAGATTCCTGCAACTTAAAGAAGAAGAGGACTGCTGAGCTGAAAAACCCTACAGAGAAGAAGACACCAACTGCTTTGGCCCCAGCCCTATCGGCCTGTCTCCCTCCTTCAGAAGAAAACTGCTCCAGCTACGCTTTCACCAGGACCAGCGACCTCTGAATCCTCAGAGGACTGCCCTGCTTCCAAAAGACCAAGAAACTCCAGAGAACAGCGGCCCTGTTCAACAAAGACTGCAACTTTGTATCCAGAGGAGCAAATTTAAAGACCCCTGCAATCCCCGCAAGAAGCGTGAGACTTGCAACACTGCACTCGGCGACCCCTACTCGACTGGTGGAGAAACAACGCTACAGGGAGGACCCCCCGGCGACTCCGAGACTGTGAGTAACCAAAGTTGTCCCCTTTGAGCCCCCACAGCGACGCCTGCAGAGGGAATCCCGAGGCTCCCCCTGACCGCGACTGTCTGAATCCAAAACCCCGACGCCTGGAAAAGACCCTGCACCCGCAGCCCCCAGGACCTGAAGGATCGGAACTCCAGTGCAGGAGTGACCCCCCAGGAGGCCCTCTCCCTTGCCCAGGTGGTGGCTACCCCGAGGAGCCCCCCCCCTTGCCTGCCTGCATCGCTGAAGAGACCCCTTGGTCTCTCATTGAAACCTATTGAAAACCCGACGTGTGTTTGCACACTGCACCCGGCCGCCCCTGTGCTGCTGAGGGTGTACTTTTTGTGTGAGCTTGTGTCCCCCCCGGTGCCCTACAAAACCCCCCTGGTCTGCCCTCCGAAGACGCGGGTACTTACCTGCTGGCAGACTGGAACCGGGGCACCCCTTCTCCATTGAAGCCTATGTGTTTTGGGCACCACTTTGAACTCTGCACCTGACCGGCCCTGAGCTGCTGGTGTGGTGACTTTGGGGTTGCTCTGAACCCCCAACCTTGGGCTACCTTGGACCCCAATTTGAACCCCGTAGGTGGTTTACTTACCTGCAAGAACTAACATTACTTTACCTCCCCCAGGAACTGTGAAAATTGCACTGTCCACTTTTAAAATAGCTATATGTGTTTTATGTAAAAAGTATATATGCTATTGTGATTATTCAAAGTTCCTAAAGTACTTACCTGCAATACCTTTCAAATGAGATATTACATGTAGAAATTGAACCTGTGGTTCTTAAAATAAACTAAGAAAAGATATTTTTCTATAACAAAAACCTATTGGCCTGGAATTGTCTTAGTGTGTGTTCCTCATTTATTGCCTGTGTGTATGTACAACAAATGCTTAACACTACTCCTTTGATAAGCCTACTGCTCGACCACACTACCACAAAATAGAGCATTAGTATTATGTCTTTTTGCCACTATCTTACCTCTAAGGGGAACCCTTGGACTCTGTGCAATACTATTCCTTACTTTGAAATAGTGCATACAGAGCCAACTTCCTACAAACACCCCCTGAGCTGTACCTTCAGTCTGGAGCAGCAGCTCTGAGTTCATGGATGTTATTAGGTAGCAAACATGCATTTTCTGAATGGTGAGAGATGGGCTATGCTCAACATAAATCAGAGCATGTCTGATGCTGAACGGTTTACTGGAGGTGGATCTGTTCCGGCACATCGCCAGTCTCTCATGCGTAGTTGAGTCTGTACTACCTCACCTCTAGCAGAGCAACCTTTTAGTGAAATGACGAGAATGCAGTCGGTTATGTGGTTGTTTGAGTGCTAGTAATGCAAAGGGATCTACCCAATTCACCCTACTAGACCTGGGTAGAACCAAACCAAAATATCAAAAGCAATTGGTCACTTAGTAGGAAAAGATATACATTTGTAATTCACATTCAATGAAGCAATAAATCTATCATTGGAAACACGGTTTAATTACCCTTAATCAAACCATATTTGTTATTTCCAACAGTTAGGACAAACATCCAAATTGCAACAATATATTACAAAAAGTTGTGTGTAGACATTATGAAAAACATACATAAAATATTCAACATTAAACATAGATTAATGTTCCAACATTACTCTCCTTATTCAAAATACCATGTGGTGATCGCTAATAATTATACCAGGAATCCACATATAAGAGATGGTTTCCTAGTCTATCAAAGCCCTAAATCAAACTTATTTCCATCCCTGTTCGGACAGAGCTGTGATACAGAGTCCTTGGAGGGCAAATTAAATCTTCCTCGCAACCTCTCAATATACAAAAAGTCTACGCGTTTTGGCCCCTTAGCATATGGGCCTCCTCATTACTAATGGAGAGAGCCAAACCCCATGCTAGGAGATACTAATATATGTATCCCAAATTGCTTTGTACTTATCTTATTCGGTCGAAGCAACAAGAGCTCATTTTGTACTTGACATGGCGCGTGACGGGACCTTCTAAGTATACTTTTCCCCTCTTGTGGGCCCACAGCAATTGTTGCAAATTGGATGTTTGTCCTAACTGTCGGAAGTAACAAATATGATTTGATTAAGGGTAATTAAATTGTGTTTCCAATGATGGATTTATTGCTTCATTGAATTTGAATTACAAATGTATATTTTTTCCTACTATATGACCAATTGCTTTTTATATTTTGATGTGGTTGATTGAGGGCAGTGATGTCAAAGCTGAAGCTCTGAAGCTTTCATTGTTCATTGGACAGCTTTGCCTATTGTGGAGGGGATCCTTGACATGTGACCAAAAAAAGGAGAGACTGTGCTAATTGCATTTGTTAGCCAGCTTTAAAGAAATATTGGGAAATGGTGTGACAAGAGGAACTGGCAAGGTAAAGAATCGTCTGAGCTAAACCACTATGGTGGGTACAGCCACCAAAGAAGCTTTCTGGTTCATTTGCCATTTAATAATTGAACTTGTGAATTTAGTGAAAGGAAGTGTTGAAATAGGAAGAAGACATAACAGACAGTCAACCTTGCCCTCAGAAAATTGGGCTTAAGAAGGAACTTGAAAGAAATACTCACTATCCAGCAGCAGAAGATGGCTGGCTCAGGGACAATTTTGACTGAAAGTTTGGTGGTCAGGTGTCATCTGGTTTGTCAATCGTCCACCAAATTTTTTACATTGGTTTTGTTTTTTCAGAATCCAACACCTGGCAGGAGTTT